>NC_089279.1:14350742-14993318 GCF_963678975.1 Dysidea avara | reverse complement strand
TAAATGAATGTCAATTCATAAGATTCAGCTCAATATAAATGTGGTTGCCTCAGTGGAAAACTTCTTGTCTTAACATTACATATTTTAAAGTTAGAAGATGTGTGCTTTTGAGGTGAAGTGTAACTGGTAATTTTATCTTAATTCTATACATACAGATGTTGAATATTCATGAGCGTCGTCAGTGTGGTATACCAGTGATCATTGAGGGAGAAACTGGTGTGGGGAAGACTGCATTAATTAACATGCTTTCAAAATTGTGGAATCATGCTTTGATCAATGAATGGCAGGTGGTGAAAAGACGGATCATAGATCTGTTATATCACAAATCATTAGGTATGAGCTTTTAAACTACTGTACTCTGATAGTTATATGTGTTTATAACAAATTAACACATAATATAATGTTCTTTTTTATATTTAGTAATTATACCTTTGTATGGTGGTTGTTGTGGTAGGTTCCAAGGTCCTACTTGCCTTCGGGCCTGCTACTCATGCATATACAGTGCATCAAATAAAGTATTAATCCCATGGTGTAAATAATAGTTATACGGGCGCAATGTAAAGTCTACGGAATTTATAAGCCCACAAGCCCAAGCCTGTAGCACATAAGTGAAGCAAGGGCACTACTAAGGGCCTGAGGGTTTATAAATTTCATGGACTCCACATTGTGCCCATATAACTGCTTAAAACTCTATTTTACATTTACCCACCACTTCCATGGCTGTGTATGCTGTAGCATCAGTAAAAGTGGCTGGATTGTTTGTAGTAAATACAAATGCTATTGCAACTATGCATTCTCGTGTGATACAATTTAGCACCCCATTACATCACTGCATGTTAGGAAGATCATTAGATTTTGAGCTTATTCCTGAAGGAGTGGAGAATATGAGATTTATTACCCACCCAAAAAAGCCTAAATAGAGCCTAATATCAAGACACACGGTAGTGTGTCGTGCGACCCAAGAAGCCGGCGGCCACACCGTGAGTATATTAACAGGAAGAAAGAAAACGCATTTTGCACACCTTTGTGGCTCTGTGATCTCTTATCCGATTGAAGCCAAATTGCTACAGAATTGCTGGCTAGGTAGGGGAGTCTACATTCCAAATTTGAAGAAAATCGCTCCCGCCATTTCCAAGATACGAGCAGCCAAAGTTAGGTTTTTTTTTCTTCATTTTTTTCTTCTACTTTTCGCACACTTTGCAAAATCCGTAATAAAACACAAATGCATGCTCCAATCGGGCTGAAATTTGGAGCACTTAAAGGAATGATGAAGGTGCATCTCAGTACCAAGTTTGGTAGAAATCCAATGAACATTCACGGAGTTATGACCGATTATTCACTTAAAATAAGGTCGAAGGTCTGTCACACCCAGGGGCGGATCCAGAGTTTGGAAAGAGGGGGGGCACCTTTCTGAAAAACAGTTGAAGACCAAAAAAAACTTACTGAAAACCAGTTGAAGACCAAAAAAAAAAAAAAAAAAAAAAGGTCTCGACGATAATAGCTAGTTATCCTTACCAACTATATCACGTCTGTTATGTAAAATAAAATCCTATTTATAGCTTCATAGGTAATCTACACTGCCTCATGAACATTGTGACTGCTTTATTAGAGTAATTGACTGCTCTATTAGAGTATCTCGATCTTGTATGCAATTTCTTGAAGGGGGGGGGGGGGCATTTGCCCCAAATGCCCCATCCTGGATCCGCCACTGACACCCACAGGGTAAACCAATTGAAGGAATGAGCTGCAAATTGCTATGTAGATGGAGTAACTAACGTAGGAGTGCCTTTTTGTGGTTTGAAAAGAATCGAGCTAAAGACCATCGAGATATGACACGAAACCCAACCTGTGTCACAATTATGCAATCGATTTTTATGAATACAAAACTATTAGTTTTCATGCCTACCAGGCAAACCGCTTAGAGCAATGAGCTATAAATCGGTGTGCAGCTGGAATAATTATCGTAGAAAGTCCTTGCAGTAGTACAGAAGAATTGGAGTAGAAACCACTGAGTTATGATTCAAAAGCCAACTACATGTAGCAAATGCGAGATCGAGATGCTCTAATAGAACAGTCACCCTAATAGAGCATTCAGCTATACGTTTTTAATTTACTCCATTGTAAAATTATGTACACTGCAAGTTATTTTGTAGGGCTACGACAAGTCACTCTGTAGAGAATTCAGCTACGAACAAGTCAATGAGTAGAGAGTTCAGCTACAAAGAAACTACCCAGTAGAGAGTTCATCTGTATACACAAGTTAGCTAACCTATTGAGATCAGCTACAAACAAGTTACTTTATACAATGTTCAGCTACAAGTAATTCACTCTGTAGAGAGTTCAGCTACGAAAAAAACCACCATGTAGAGAGTTTTGCTGCAAACAAATCACCTGTAGAGAGTTGCTAGAAACAAGTCACCCTGTAGACAGATCAGCTAGAAACAAGTCACCCTGTAGAGAGATCAGCTACAAAGAAACCATCCTGTAGAGAATTCAGCTACAAACAAGTTACCCTATAGAGAGATCAGCTAGAGACAAATCATATTGTAGAGAGTTCAGCTACAAACAAATCACCCTGTAGAGAGTTCAGTTACAAACAGATAACCCTATAGAGAGTTCAGCTAGAAACAAGTCATCCAGAAATCAGCTAGAAACAAGTCACCCTGTAGAGAGATCAGCTAGAAGAAATTACCTACATGTAGAGAGTTCAGTTACAAAGAAACCATCATGTAGATAGTTCAGCTGCAAACAAATTACCCTGTAGGAAATTCAGCTACGAACAGATCACCCTGTAGAGAGTTCAGCTAGAAAGATCACCTTGTAGAGAGTTTATCTACGAACAGATCACTGTGTAGAGCGTTCGGCTACAAACAATTCACCCTGTAGAGAGATCAGCTAGAAGAAGTTATCTTGTAGAGAGTTCAGCTACAAAAAACTATCATGTAGAGAGTTCAGCTGTAAGCAAATCACCCTGTAGAGAGTTCAGCTACGAACAAATCACCCTGCAGATAGTTGAGAGTTCAGCTACGAACAAATCACCCTGCAGATAGTTCTGCTCCAAACAAGTCACCCTGTAGAGAGATCAGCTAGAAGAAGTTTTCTTGTAGAGAGTTCAGCTACAAAGAAACCACCATGTAGAGAGTTCAACTGCAAACAAATCAATTTGTAGAGAGTTCAGCTGCAAACAAATCACCTTGTAGAGAGATCAGCTAGAAACAAGTCACCCTGTAGAGAGATCATCTAGAAGAAGTCACCATGTAGAGAGCTCAGCTACAAAGAAACCGCCATGTAGAGAGTTCTGCTGCAAACAAATCAGCCTGTACAGAGTTCAGCTACAAACAAATCACAGATCAGCTGGAAACAAGTCACCCGTAGAGAGATCAGGTAGTATAAGTTACCTTGTAGAGAGTTCAGCTAAAAAGAAACCACCATGTAGAGAGTTCAGCTGCAAACAAATCCGATTATAGAGAGTTCAGCTACAAATAGATCACCCTGTTGAGAGATCAGTTGCAAACAAATCACCCTGTAGAGAGTTCAGCTCTGAACAATTCACCCTGTAGAGAGATAAGTTAGATGAAGTCACCTTGTAGACAGCTCAGCTACAAAGAAATCAAATTGTAGAGAGTTCAGCTACAAACAAATCACCCTGTAAAGAGATTAGCTAGAAACAGGTCACTCTGTAGAGAGATTAACTAGAAACAAGTCACTCTGTAGAGAGTTCAGCTACAAACTAATCACCCTATAGAGAGATTAGCTAGAAAAAGTCACCTTGTAGAGAGCTCAGCTGAAAAGAAACCACCATGTAGAGAGTTCAGCTGCAAACAAATTACCCTGTACAGAGTTCAGCTATGAACAAATCACCCTGTACAGATTTCAACTAGAAACAAGTCATCCTGTAGAGAGATCAGCTAGAAGGATCACCTTGTAAAGAGTTCGGCAACAAACATGTCACCCAGTAGAGAGATCGGCTAGAAACAAGTCACCCTGTAGAGAGGTCAGCTAGAAGAAATCACCCTGTAGAAGGTTCAGCTACAAAGAATCCATCATGTAGAGATTTCAGCTGCAAACAAATCACCCTGTAGAGAGTTCAACTGTAAACAAATCACTCTGTAGAGAGTTCAGCTAGAAACAAGTCATCCTGTAGAGACATCAGCTAGAAACAAGTTAGTAACCTTATAAAAAACCAGCTATAAACAAATCACCCTGTAGAAGTATGCTCTAGAAACAAATTACCATGTAGAGAGTGCAGCTTGAAACAAGTCACCCTGAAAAGAGTTTAGCTACAAACATGATGAGAATTTCAGCTATAGTTCAGTTATGTAAAAAGTCACCTTATTCAGTGTTAAATATACAAATATTAAATCAGACAAAAAGCTTTACAAAGAATTACTTCTTTTGTTCCACAATTCCTGCAGTAAAGAAAAAAGAACAAGTTAAAAGGAAGCACCAAAGCCAGTTTATGGCCTGGCTTTGTGGCTTGCAATACAAAAAGAAGTGATATCTAAACCAAAACAGCCAAGTTGTAAAAAACGAGTCCAGCCCCCAAAAAGGCCAGGGTGAAAAAAGATGTGAAATCCAAGGTGGCGGCCAAGAAATGGCTGTGATGGTAGGTTAATGGCAAAAATTTTAATTACAACAATTCAGGGGAATTTGGTGCCGAATCCTAGTGGAGGAGGCAACGCAAATTCACCAGAATTGTCGTAATTAAAATTTTTGCCATTAACCTACCATCACAGCCATTTCTTGGCCACCACCTTGAATTTTAAAGCCTTTTTTCACCCTGGCCTTTTTGGGGGCCACACTCTTTTTTACAGCTTGGCTGTTTTGGTTTAGATTACATATACCTGAAAACTGATTACAAATTTGACCTTTTGTATTCAGTCTAAGTGGTGGCTTGACTTGCAATTATAGGCAAGTGCCTACATGCATACATAGAATTCTAAATTCTCTCAGCATTGCTTCTAATTATGTCATGCCTATATTGCTAGCTAGTCTACACAGTAAAAACAAACTAGTGAAGGTCACTACTAAATGTAGTGAACTTAATATGTGTAGTGACGTTCGCTACTACATAATTTTGTAGTGACCCTCACTACCATGTAGTGATGTTCACTATTATGTATAGTGAGGATCACTACAAAAGAGTAGTGAGGGTCATTGCAAAAGTTGTTCTTTAAAATAGTGAATATTGTGGTAGAAATCAGTAGTGAAATTCACCACAAATTTTTTTACAGTGTAAGAATCTATATTGAGCCTCACATGAATGCACGGGGCTGTACTTAGCATACGCATGCATCAAAGTGAATAATTATGTGTATTTACTTATTTATACAGATCTTGATGATCATCTTAAGAAAGTTTTAAAGGAGCTTGAAAACAGTGATCACCAATTAAATGGTCACTTGGATGCTCCTGATAAACACATCACTGAAGATGATATTCTACCACTGCTGAAACTGGACCACTCTGTTGACAATGTGCCTTACTATGTATCCATTAATAATTATCTTGTGCAGTTGATGAAGACTGAACACATCTTAGAGTTAATTGAAGTTAAGATTAACACCATTCCTGACAATAAAAGCCAATTCCTGGTCACCACTGGTGTAGAAGAGTCAGAAACTGTTAAGGAGTTATTCACAAATGCAATAAATACTCCATCTGCAGAAGTAAATTTATTTGTTAATAAGTTTATTTTGTACAGTATATTAAAGCATGTGTATCTTTGTTCTACAGTATCTTTTGTTAATTTTACATAAAACCTTAATGTAAAATTAACTCTGTGATAATATGTAATTGCGTATTCTATTGGAAATTGAATTCTGTTTGTGGCATATATGTATAATATTTTGTTGAATGAGATAATTGTATTTAGCAGTTTTTGATATGTATATTTAGGCAACTGCTAAACTGCTGTGTGCTTTGCTAAATGGCAGTTTAATTCCCACTTTCTACAAGCTCAATATTCATGCAGGTAATTCATTACAGCTATTGTCATATGCAACCCAGTATGACATGACGAATGTTTCTCTTTTCTACTGTAGCTCTAACTCCAAGAGATATTCACAGCTTTTTTATTCCGATTATCAACAGGGCTAAGCATTTAAAGAAAGTACATGAATCTAAGAAATTTATCTCAGATCCTCCAGTGGTAACTGTAAGTTAGACATCTACAGTTGTCATATACGTAGCAACTGTTTTGTGACCTTGGTGTGATTAAATTATCATTTTTGGCTACCTTCAAAGAAATATTTTCCTCCTGTACTTTCCAGTACAGTCTTCTATTATGCAAATCATTTACTGTTGCAGCAATAAACCAGCAAGGCTAAAATATCTGGCGCTGCTACCCCAGACCTCATGCTTTCAAAGATTCTATACTCTTTAAAACTTAACACTACACACACATCTAATTTTTCCTCTGTAATCTTTTACTGTCTTTTCTATGCAATGGAGAAAGGTTTACACAACAAAAATAAGTATGTAGAGTTGTAGACTCCTGCCTTGTCCTTAACCTGAATGCGACTGTGGCAGCCAACTAGAATGCAAGCTAGGTGATTACATTATACAGTAGCCTGTGTGTTGTATGTCTGTGACTTACAAATAGAGTGCATGCCTTTATGAGTACTGGGGGTTAGTTGGTTAGCTTTATGCACTGGTCAAAAGCTGAATTAATCTTTTCCTTGGATACCACACATTCTTGGAAATTCATGCATTACCACTGTCAGTGGTTGTGTGCTATGCCTGCACCTAATATGCTTTAAAAATAAAACATTTTGTAAGCATAACTCTGGGATATTTAGATGAATAATTTTTCTGAATTAGCTAAAAAGATGTGTGAAGCCTTCTAAGAATGATATCTTGCTGATGTTACACATGTATGGGTGTAGGTTGAAAACTGCTAAAAGATCGATATACCCTAATAGAACTTTCAAATACTCTAATAGAGTAAATGTTGTTTTGTCTTATAAAAAAATTAATTTATTGCAGCGCAATAAATTTATTTTATTTATTAAGGCTTTACAGCACGAGTGCTGAAGGTCTGTAGGACACCTGGTTCTACAGCCTATGTAAAGTTGTTACAGAAAGTGTGTTTGAAAAGGTGGAGATTGAAGATAACATGTCTTGGTGTGGGCATAGAATAAATACAGTGCAAACCTACGTACCATACCACAGTAAATGCAGTCAACATGTTTTAATGATAAAATAAGAGAATATAAACTAGCTTTCTGGGTGAATTCAGCCTTACAGACTCCATCAGATGAATGCAAGGTCCATTACAGCATTGTACATTAGGGCTGAGCGATACTACCGTTTTAGCGATATATCGCGATATTTTGAAACTACTGATATCGCGATATTTTGTTATTAACTATCGTGATACCATGCCTGTACATTACTGTCATTACAAATCCATTTGTTATGCAGTACTAGGCTAAGAATCCTAGTAAATGATAAAGTCCACCCATCTGGTTTCCCCTGCAGAGAGGTGTGAACACCATAACAACCTCAAAGCATGTGTTACAATAACTGTTACTGTAAACAAGGATGATAGTGGCTAGTTTGCTATCACCTATAAGGACTTCCTGCAGGAACGCTGAGCAATATGCTGTGTAGCACCAGCTATGATTGACTTATTTGTAAGTATCGTGAACTATTCAGTATCGTGAATAGTGGCTTTAGTATCGATCGTGATACTAAAATGGCAGTATCGCTCAGCCCTATTGTACATTAGTATAGTGCCCTAGTGTTAGCACCACAAATCGAATCTAGTACACTTGATTCAGGTTACAATGTGAACCAATCTTGTAGGATATGTGAAATGCAATGATGTCATAATGATTCATTGTATAATATGTAATTTATTGCTCATCAATAAATTGAAGTTAACATGCCTGGTACACAGCAGCAGTTATCAAGAGCATAGAGAAAATATCAGAGGGGCAAGCTATTAAGTTCACATGGAATACTCAGCGAGAGTGTAGAACAGGAAACTGGTTTAGCAAGTTATTGAGCTCACATGCCATACTGTGTCTCGTGAGTCACCACACCATTGTATGTGATAATCTTTTTGATTGAAAAAGTTCGTAAGGCGTTTTGTGGGACTATCACTCAGCTCGAGGTACTTCGGGAACATTAATTCACAACATAGTAGGACTCACAGTTGCTGTTACTGAACTTATGATGCAGCACCTGGTGACACCTTCCGTCAACGATCACCCGGCCACCTGAACGCCTAGAACAGAAGCTTTCCTCATTGGATACCAACGTATTCACCGATTTCACAAACGTTTATTATTTGTTTGTGTTGTTAGTAATTAAGTTGTGCATTTTGTTAACACCCCCGTAGCAATTTACCGCCATGCCAGCTACACGCTGCACCACGTCAGAAGAAACACGCCAATTCTTGCCATATAGCCTCGATGGCGCTTCAAAAGCTCAATTAACTGCTCTAACCGTAGCAGCCTTAAAATCGCATTTGAAATACTTTAAGTTGCAAACCGCAGGTAATAAGGCTGCACTGGTTGATCGCCTGCATTCCCACTTACAAGCAGATGCTGCCAATGCCCCACAAGCAGCTGTCACTAATGGCACACAGGGTGATGCCACCAACAACCAGCAAACTGCCACTACTAGAAACCCACAACAAGGTCCACCTTCGCAGCAAGAAAATGGCACTCCTGTGTTGCCTCAGCAAATCCTTAACCAACTGACAACCATCCTCCAGCAAGCCGAAAACCCTCGGCCCACAAGTGCTGGTGACACGAATGCCACAACAACCATCCTGGATACGACCGCCTGTCAGCCACCTCTGTTCCAGTCTAGCCAACCAACTTAGCCTCATCACAAGTTGCAGCAACTCTCACCTTAGTGCAGCCAGTTAATGCATCCACTCTGACAACAGTGCTACCATCATCACCAACACCATCGCTGCCCCAACCTGCTTTACCACCCACCCCGGCCAGGATTCAAGAAAAGATAGCTAAAGGTGAGTACATTGATTTCACTGCTCTTTTTCCCAAATCCATGTTTGGTGCACCACAACTCCAGTCCCAGACACTAACACTCCAGCTAAATCAATCGGGGGATAATTTCTCCATCCAGTCCCTAGCCTCCAGCAGGAAAATAACATCATTTAGTACATGGATGGAAGCATGGAATGTGTATCTAGCTCATCACATATTGCTCAATCCCCATACCTGATAGCTTATCAGCGTATCATCACCTCCGCAAGCACTAGTCATCCCCTACAAGCTTGGCTTAGTTATGATGTAAAGTTTCGCACCAAGGCTGCCACTGACCCATTGTTAAGGTGGGACATCCGAGACTTAGACCTATGGCTTGAACACTTCCCTGGTACAGCAGCTCAGTCTAGCTGCTGGCCATGTAATCATTGTGGTAATACTACTCATTACCCTAGTCATTGTCCTTTTCATTTCTCTCCTTCACACACTCATGGAGAAGGACCACCAGCTTAAGGAGGAGGACCACCAACGCCTGCCAACTCTCAACAACGACCTACATGCCGCAACTTCAACAGGTCCAACTGTTTCTGTGCAAACTGCAGATTTGTTCACAGATGTGAGAACTGTGGTTGGCCCCACCCGGCCAAGAGCTGCCCTTCAAACGCCACCATTAAACCCCTTCCGTGGACTCCCTTACGACCATTCATTCTCGAACGTGAATTAAGTAACTATCCCAACAAAGTCTTTGTCAGACAACTTATTGATAACTTGTGACACAGCTGTGCTATTGGCTACACAAGCTCCCAATTCACCTATCTAGCTTCAAATCTACAATCTGCCTATCAGCAGCCTGAAGTCATTGACGCAACTCTGAAAGACGAGTGCAGAGCTGGACGAATCCTTGGTCCAATTTGACCAACCACCCCTCCCCAACTTCTGCACCTCTGGTTTGGGTCTTGTGCCTAAGCACAATGGGGGGTGGCGAATTATATACCACCTATCAGCACCTTTCGTGCACAGCATAAATGATTACATTGATCCACAATTATACTCATTAACCTATTGCACCATAGATGACGCTTACATAATTCTTAACACACTAGGCCCAGGAGCACTAATGAGTAAGATCAAATTTAAGAACGCTTTCCGCTTGATACCAGTCAGACTGGATGATTGGAACGTACTAGGTATACGCTGGTGACAACAATTCTTCATAGATACATGCTTGCCATTTGGCCTCAGGTCCACTCCTTACCTTTTTAATCAACTTTCTATAGCCATCCACTGGATCTTGCAGCACTCCAATGGTGTGCAGCACTTGCTGCATTACCTCGATGACTTCTTCACAGCCGGGCCAGCAGCTTCACAGGAGTGCGCACATAATTTACAATTGATGTTCACATTGTGTGAAAGTATCAATGCCCCTATAAAACTATCTAAAGTGGAGGATCCTACCACCTCAATAACCTTCCTTGGTGTCCACTTGAACAGTCTTAAAATGAAAGCTAGTATCTCAGATGAAAGAAAGCATGCCTTGATGGATGAGCTGTGTTGGATGAGACGTGGAGACAAGTGCACTCAGCATGAGCTGTTATCCCTAATAGGAAAGTTATCATTTTGCTGTAAGGTGCTCCCAGCCAGATGAATCTTTCTGCATAGAATGATCGACCTCAGCAACACTGTGTCTCGCCTACACCACCGCATCAGCCTAACAACTGAGACAAACTTGGACCTACAATGGTGGTTGGATTTCCTGCCCAAATGTTCAGGCACAAGTTTCATTCTAAATACCAGATGGGTACCTTCACCAGCCCTTCACCTCTACACAGATGCGTCCGGACTACATGGTTGGGGTGCGTACTGGGATGGTAGGTGGCGTCAATCCCGTTGGTCATCACTACAAAGCAAAATGGACATCACATGGAAAGAAGTATTTACCATAGTACTGGTAGTCCACACATGGGGCTCTTTTTGGTCCCGACAAAAAATTCTCTTTCATTATGATAATCAAGCTGTTGTTGATATCAGGAGCAGGGGTTCTACGCATGCACCTCACACCATGGCTTTGGTTCGTGTGTTATACTTCTGTGCTTAACATCAATGTATGTGTGTGATTCATGTTCCTGGTGTGTGCAATGATATAGCTGATTCCCTGTCTCGTTTTCAGATGGAGAGATTCAGGAAACTAGTTCCCAAAGCCAACATTATCCCCGATCATATCCCTGCATGGCCAACTCAAACCTTCACAACCGTCTCCTGCAATGCTGGTATCATGGTGTTGCCGAGTCAATGAGACGGACATACCAATCAGGACTAGCAAAGTTTTGGTCATTTTGCAATCAATATTCCCTTACACCAGTCCCAGCATCGTCCCCAACACTCCAGTATTTTTGTGCTCATGAATCCCAACTTGTGTCTTATATAACTATTAAAGTATATCTAACAGCCATCTGCCTCAACCACATAGAATGTGGTATGCCTGATCCTACTGTGGATGACCTCTTACAACTAGTGTGCAGGGGTATCGGACGTCTGCAGGGTGACAACCAGCACACCTGCTTGCCCATCACAGTCAATGTTATGTGTACCTTAAAGGAGGAGCTACACCAATCACTTTACACTTTCCTTGAACAATGAATGCTATGGTGTGCATTCACCTTAGCTTTTTATGGCCTCCTAAGGGTGAGCGAATACACTAACCTCTTCTGGTGTGATGTTACTTTTGCGACCAATCACCTTTCCATCATCCTGCACCAATCCAAGACTGATCCTTTCCAATGCGGTTGCACAGTCAAAATTTTCAAGACAAAATCATCAACATGCCCATGTCACGCCTTTGAAGTTTACCGCAAACTCTCTGGCACTGTGGCCTCAACTACCTCTATTTTTAAAGCTGGCAGATTCCATCCTCTATCACGTGCAGCTGTTACCATTACACTTCGCAAACTCCTCCACCAAGCTGGTAAAGTAAAGTAAAGTACCAGGATGCATGTTAATTGTAAACTAGTTTGACAGGTTTAAGAGCATGGGATCGTAGCTCCTATAACACAGAGCATGTTCGCAGACAGAAAAATTGTTCCCTCCACCCGAAACCATGCATTAAGTGTATATGCCAGTGCATCTATTGTTGTATGCGCTTTGTATGGTTGTCCACGTATAAAATTAAGCCTTATGCTGTATGTATAACTTAGTTACATTAATTATTTACTTAGTTGTTGTGCATCCAATTATTGATATTGAACTTAGATACACGTACATAATTATATATAGTTACACAGCAACCAAGGACCAATGGTGGGCGAATGAAGTGCTAATTATCTGCACATGGCAAAACCAAATCAATCATGACTTATATGATTATTCAGTAGATGCTGCTATCACATTGTGTTGCTATGCATATACTGTGTATTGCTGCAATCTTGTACTTCTTATTGGAAGATCTATTTACTTCATGGTCAACTATAAATTCAGTTATGTATTGTGCCATTTCTGCAATGTTTATCTGCCTGGCTTGTGCAAAGGTTATTACGTCCTACTCCAATGATTTCCTCAGTTACCCTTTCCCCAAAGTACTTGTTTATAAATATTTGTATGAATGTTTATTTGTTTTGTGTTGTTATGTACGCTTTTTGGCATTTGTACAATGTTTTGTTGTAAATATTTGCATGTTTGTTTGTTTGTTTGGTGTTGTTTCATATACTTTATGGCTTTGTGGAAAATGTTACTGTGGTTAGAATTAAGTAAAAGTAGGCAATAGAGCTAGGTGCGGTGGAAGGGTGATGTGTATAGCTAGGAAAATATTATATAATCATGTGCATTTTGTACGTATGCTTGTACACATAATTATGAAATCCATAGTAAGTAGTGATTGCATCCGGGGGTGTGCACTGCTTGAGTGCACACCGCCCAGGGTGTTACCACACTAATTAGCATGTTAATCTTCTACAAAGTGAAGAGATGGAACTTTCCATTGCTTCTCATTATGAAATTTGAGTATTTCATGCATACTAGCTACTACATGTACATCTTTTCCAAGTGTATTTAAAGTAAGTATTTATATAGGCTACTGTATATAGCTATTCACTAAAAACTTGGCCATGACAATTTTTGTTGAGCTGGACTATATAATTGCAGTGAGTATAAATAAACTCTACTCATTAGCTAGAAGGCTGATGTTAGGAGATGAATACTTTTTTATGCCAATAGCTTAACTAGTTTAAAGAGTGGTGAATTAAAAAGACCACAGTTGAATGTTTAGATAAAAAGCATGAGAATAAAATAAGAATACATAAAACATTTGGGAAGTGCTGTAAGGAATAATCAGTAAATATTTGAGCTTATTAGCTCAGGCCTAGTATGTGACTTAAATGTCTAATAGTTAAATGATATCAGTTGTTCAAGGTGTGTTATTTTATCATCCCTACTCAAATGTAAAGTTTCTTTTGGTCTCTTACACTTGTGTTAATATAACTGATTTCATTTTAATCAGGTGTTTTTGGATGAACTTAACACCTCTTCTTGTATGGGTCTGTTTAAAGAAATGATCATTGATAGAAGCTTTGAAGGAGAGGTACATAATTTTACATGCTGCAGTATTGTTGTATTAGCTATGTGTGTTATCTACAGCCTCTACCTTCTAATATATTTCTGGTAGCAGCATGTAATCCTCACAGAGGTAATAGCTTACCAATTCATGAGAATAAAGATGAACACAAGGCAGAGACATGGGTCAGAGGATCATATTATGTACAAAAGTTGCACCCCACATTGAGATTCCTCATGTGGGACTATGGGTCACTGAACAAAGATCAGGAATCAGCTTACATCAAAGCAAAGATGATCATGGTTAATTATGATTTTGGAATGTAAGTTACTTACATACATGCATAGCTACATGTGTATGTATACATAATTGTAAACATGTGCATAACTTATTGTGTGAATTTTTAATTTAGCGTGCAGAATATCACATTTAGCGAACTGGTGGTGAAATGTCAAGAGCTGATTAGAGAGTTTGCTTATCATCAGCTTATACAATTTGGAATTAGTGAAACTGAAGCCAGACTTTGTGCTACAAGTAGCGTTAGCCAAAGAGATATCCAGGTTTGTATATTTTCATTACTTTGTATACTACTTTCTGTACTTTTGTAGAGAGTATTTACATTTTATACCTGGATTCTAAAAACATATGAAGCTTTGCAAATGTAAGAAATTCTTTGCTGCTACACAGATAGCTATTATGTGTTCACACAGACCTCTTGTAGATCAAAATCAAACTGGATCAATGGTTTTAGGGGATATGCCTTCTGCTTGCATTACTAAACATCCAATGATTTCTGATGACTTAACTTTAGCTGAAATGAAGCAAAGAGCTTTACTGGTTGCTTTAGGGCTTGTGTATTATGTAAGATTGGACTCTGACTATAGAGAAAGATTTGCTATGGAGTTGGATAAAACAATTCTTGGAGTTAAATTTCACACTGCTTTTAGGCAAGAGGTATGATATTATATGTATGTGTGCTGTGCAACAATGATAATGTTAATGTTAATATTTCACAAGATGGACTTCTATATTAATGAGCTGAGCTTACCAGCTGGCATAGCTAAGACTGAAGCATTAAAAGAGAACTTGTTTGCTACAATAATCTGTACAGTAACTAATACTCCACTTATCATTGTGGGTGCACCAGGATCATCAAAAACGCTTTCTTTCAACCTCACTGTATCAAACCTTAAAGGACCTGAATCCAAACAGTAAGGGTTATTTGTATGCATCTGTATGTAATGGTTGAACCTTAAATCATATAGTCAACTTTTCCGTAACACTGAAGTATTCAAGTCCTTGGATCCACATTACTACCAGTGTTCACGACGTACTACCTCAACAGAAATTGAGACAGTGTTCCAACGTGCTATAAATACCCAACAAAATCACAAGAATTTCTCATTCCCCATACGTTGTGGTACGTAAGCTTGCTATGTATTTATTACACAATGTGCCATACTTTAATTTAAAGGATGTACATACATAAGTATATGTATATCAAGACACATGGTAGTGTGTCGTGCGGCCCAAGAAGCCGGCGCGCCACACCATGAGTATATTTACAGGAAGAAAGAAAACATCATTTTCATACCTTTGTATCTCGGTGATCCCTTATCCAATTGGAACCAAATTTGCTACAGAGTTGCCCGCCAGCCCAGGGAAGTCTACATTCCAACTTGGAAGGAAATCGCTCCAGCCGTTTCCGAGATACGAGCTGCTAAAGTTTCGATTTTTTTCTTCGTTTTTTTTTCTTTTTCTTCGTCTTTTCACACACTTGCAAAAATTGCTATAAACGCAAACGCTTACTCCGATCACCTTGAAATTCGGCACACAGAAAGGTAGTCCAAAGGCGAATCCTAGCATTAAATTTGGTGCAAATCCGATGGATGGTTCAGGAGTTTTGACCGATTATTTGCGTAAAACAAGATCGATTTGTTGTCACGCCTACAGGGTAAACCGCTTCATGGAATGAGTTGAAAATTCCTATGTAGATGGAGTAACCATCGTAGGAGTGCCTTTTGGTGGTTTGAAAGGAATCGAGATAAAGACCACGGAGGTATGACACAAAACCCAACCTGTGTCACAATTACGCGATCAATTTTTATGAATAAAAAAGTATTAGTTTTCACGCCTACTAGGCAAACCGCTTAGAGCAATGAGCTGAAAATCGGTGTATAGCTGAAATAATCTACATAGAAAGTCCTTGCAGTAGTACAGAAGAACAAACCACTGAGTTATGATTCGAAAGCCAACTCCGTGTAGCAAATGTGAGATCGAGATACTCTAATAGAACAGTCACCCTAATAGAGCATTCTGCTAGTTTATTTACTCCATTATAGAATTCTATTACATTACAAGTTATTCTGTAGGGAGTTCAGCTGCAAACAGTTAATCTTATAGACAGTTCAGCAAGAAGCAAGTCACCCTGTGGAGAGTTAAGCTACAAATATATCACTGTAGAGATTAAGAACATTACAAGTCACACTGAAGAGAGTTCAGCTATAAACAAGTCATGCACCCTGTAGAGAATTCAGCTACAATTAAGTCACTCTCTAGAGAATTCAGCTACACACAAGTCACTGTGGAGAGAGTTCAGCTACAAACAAATTACCCTGTAGAGAGATCAGCTACAAACAAAACACTTTGCAGAGAGTTCAGCAACAAACAAATCAACTTGTAGAGAGATCAGCTAGAAACAAATCAGCTTACAGAAAGATCAGCTACAAACAAAGCAGCTTGTACAGAGATCAGTTACACACAAATCAACCTGTGGAGAGATAAGCTAGAAACAAATAACCCTGTAGAGAGTTCGGCTACAAAAAATCACCCTGTAGAGACATCAGCGAGAAACTAGACACAATGCAAGGAGTTCAGCTACAAGCAATCACCCTGTGGAGAGTTCAGCTAAACAAATCAACCTGCAGAGAGATCAGCTACAAACAAATCACCTTATAGAAAGTTCAGCTACAAACAAATTACCCTGTAGAGAGATCGGCTACAAACAAATCAACCTACAGAGAGATCAGCTACACACAAATCAACTTGTAGAGAGATCAGCTACAAACAAATTACCCTGTAGAAAGATCAGTTAGAAACTAGACACAATGTAAGGAGTTCAGCTACAAGTAAATCACCCTGTAGAGAGTTCAGCTACGAAAAAAAATCAACCTGCAGAGAGATCAGCTACAAACAAATCACCTTATAGATAGTTCAGCTACAAACAAATTACCCTGTAGAGAGATCGGCTACAAATAAATCAACCTGCACAGAGATCAGCTACACACAAATCAACTTGTAGAAAGATCAGCTACAAACAAATCATCCCATAGAGAGATCAGCTAGAAACTAGACACAATGCAAGGAGTTCAGCTCCAAGCAAATCGCTCTTTAGTGAGTTCAGATACAAACAAATCAACCTGCAGTGAGATCACCTACAAAAACGCACCTTGTACAGAGTTCAGTTACAAACAAATTACCCTGTAGAGAGATCAGGTAGAAGAATTCACCTTGTAGAGAGTTCGGCAACAAAGAAACCACCATGTAGAGAGTTCAGCTGCAAACAAATCACCCTGTAGAAAAATCAGCTAGAAGAAGTTACCTTGTAGAGAGTTCAGCTACAAAGAAACCATCATGTAGAGAGTTCAGCTACAAAGAAATTACCCCGTAGAGAGTTCAGCTAGAAGAAGTCACCTTGTAAAGAGTTCAGCTACGAAGAAGCCGTCATGTAGAGAGTTCAGCTACAAAGAAACCACCATGTAGAGTGTTTAGCTGCAAAAAATCACCTGTAGAGAGTTCAGCTAGGTACAAATCACCCTGTAGAGAGATCAGCTAGAAGTGGTCACCTTGTAGAGAGTTCAGCTACGAAGAAACCACCACATAAAGAGTTCAGCTGCAAATAAATCACTTGTAGAGAGTTCAGCTACAAACAAATCCCCCTGTAGAGGGATCAGCTAGAAGAAGTCACCTTGTAGAGAGTTTAGCTACAAAGAAACCATCATGTAGAGAGTTCAGCTACAAACAAATCATCCTGTAGAGAGATCAGCTAGAAGAAGTTACCTTGTAGATAGTTCAGCTACAAACAATTCACCCTGTAGAAAGATCAACTAGAAGAAGTCACCTTGTAGAGGGTTCAGTTACAAAGAAACCATCATGTAGAGAGTTCAGCTGCAAACAAATCACTCTGTAGAGAGTTCAGCTACAAAGAAACCGCCATGTAGAGAGTTGAGCCCCACAGCCATTTCTTGGCTGCCACCTTGGATTTCACATCTTTTTTCACCATGGCCTTTTTGGGGGCCGCACCTTTATTTACAGTTTGGCTGTTTTTGATTATATCTAATCAAAAAGGCCATGGTGAAAAAAGATGTGAAATCCAAGGTGGCGGCCAAGAAATGGCTGTGATGGTAGGCTAATGGTAAAAATTTTAATAACGACAATTCAGGTGAATTTTGTGCAACTCCATGGCCTTTTTGGGGGCCGCACCTTTTTTTACAGCTTGGCTGTTTTTGATTAGATATCACTTCTTTTTGTATTTGTATACTGCAAAACGAGCCAATTGCTGGCTTTGGGGTTTTTTTAACCCATGTGTTTTTTTCTTTACCACAGGAAGAAGAAAAGAACTTGAAGAAGATTTTAATACTTCAATTATTTTTGATTTTATTAGTAATTATACAAATTATATACATATATTTATTACATGCCCATTATTCCCCACAGGATATTATTTTGCAGCTGATCTCTTTACTGGGTGACTTGAAATGTAGCTGAACTATCTATAAGGTGACCTCTTCTAGCTGATCTCTCTACAGGGTGATTTGTTTCTAGATGAACTCTCTACAGGTGATTTGTTCACAGCTAAATTCTCTACATGGTGGTTTCTTTGTAGCTGAACTCTCTACAAGGTATCTTCTTCTAGCTGAACCCTCTACAGGGCGATTTGTTGTAGTTGAATTCTCTACAGGGTGATTTGTTTGAGGCTGAACTCTCTACATGGCAGTTTCTTTGTAACTGAACACTCTACAAGGTGACTTCTTCTAGCTGATCTTTCTACAGGGTGAATTGTTTGTAGCTGAACTATCTACAAGGTAACTTCTTCTAGCCGATCTCTCTACAGGGTGATTTGTTTGCAGCTGAACTCTTTACATGATGGTTTCTTTGTAGCTGAACTCTCTACAAGGTAACTTCTTCTAGCTGATCCCTCTACAGGGCAATTTGTTTGTAGTTGAATTCTCTACACGGTGATTTGTTTGAGGCTGAACTCTCTACATGGTGGTTTCTTTGTAGCTGAACTCTCTACAAGGTGACCTCTTCTAGCTGATCTCTCTACAGGGTCATTTGTTTCTGGCTGAACTATCTACAGGTTATTTGTTTGCAGCTAAACTCTCTACACGGTGGTTTCGTTGTAGCTGAACTCTCTACATGATGGTTTCTTTGTAGCTGAACTCTCTACAAGGTGACTTCTTCTAGCTGAACTCTCTACAAAGTGATTTGTTTGCAGATTAACTCTCAGAGTGTACATGATGGTTTCTTTGTAGCTGAACTCTCTACAAGGTGACTTCTTCTAGCTGAACTCTCTACAGGGTGATCTTTTTGTAGCTGAACTCTCTACAGAATGATTTGTTTGCAGCTGAACTCTCTACATGATGGTTTCTTTGTAGCTGAACTCTCTACAAGGTGACCTCTTCTAGCTGATCTCTCTACAGGGTGATTTGTTTCTAGCTGAACTCTCTACAGGTTATTTGTTTGCAGCTAATCTTTCTACATGGTGGTTTCTTTGTAGCTGAACTCTCTACATGATGGTTTCTTTGTAGCTGAACTCTGTACAAGGTGATTTGTTTGGAGCTGAACTCTCTACATGATGGTTTCTTTATAGCTGGACTCTCTACAAGGTAACCTCTTCTGGCTGATCTCTCTACAGGTGATCTTTTGTAGCTGAACACTCTACAGGGTGATTTGTTTGCAGCTGAACTCTCTACATGATGGTTTCTTTGTAGCTGAACTCTCTACAAGGTGACCTCTTCTAGCTGATCTCTCTACAGGGTGATCTTTTTGTAGCTGAACTCTCTATAGGGTGATTTGTTTGCAGCTGAACTCTCTACATGATGGTTTCTTTGTAGCTGAACTCTCTACAAGGTGACCTCTTCTAGCTGATCTCTCTACAAGGTGATTTGTTTCTAGCTGTGTGAACTCTCTACATGCAATATGTTTGCAGCTGAACTGTCTACATGGTGGTTTCTTTGTACCTTAACTCTCTACAAGGTGACTTGTTTCTAGCTGATCCCTCTACAAGGTGACTTCCTCGAACTGATCTCTCTACAGGTTGATTTGTTTGTAGCTGAACTCTCTACAGGGTGATTTGTTTGCAGCTGAACTCTCTACAGGGTGATTTGTTTGTTGCTGAACTCTCTACAGGATGGTTTCTTTGTTACTGAACTTTCTACAAGGAACCTTTTTTCTAGCTGATCTCTCTACAAGGTGACTTCCTCTAGCTGATCTCTGTATAGGGTGACTTGTATCTAGCTGAACTATCTACAGGGTGATCTGTTCATAGTTGAACTCTCTACAGGTTAATTTGTTTGTAGCTGAAATCTCTTGTTTCAAACTGATCTCACTGTAGCATAACTTCTTTGTAGCTGAACTCTCTACAGAGTGATTTTTTTTTTGTAGCTGAACTGTATATAGGGTAATTTGTTTGTACCTGAACTTTCTACAGGGTGATTTGTTTATAGCTGAATGCTCTGCAGGGTGACTTGTTTGTAGTTGATCTCTCTACAGGGTTTCTTTGCAGCTGAGTTCTGTACAGAGTGACTTCTTCTAGCTGAACTCTCTCTTGTTTCTAGCTGATCTCTCTACAGAGTAACTTGTTTGTATAGACTCTTTACAGAGTAGTATTTTGGTTGCTGAACTCTCTACACGGTGACTTGTTTGTAGCAAAATTCTTTACAGAGTGACTTGTTGGTAGCTGAATTCTCTACAGAGTGACTTACTTGTAGCTGAATTCTCTACAGAGTGACTTACTTGTAGCTGAACACTGTATAAACTATAAAGTGACTTGTGTGTAGCTGAACTCTCTTCAGGGTTACTTGTTTGCAGGTGATCTCTATAGGGTAACTTGTGTTTGTATAGATGAACTCTTTACAGGGTAGTTTCTTTGTAGCTGAACTCTCTCCACAGTGGCTTGTTTGTAGCTGAATTCTCTAGAGAGTGTAGCCGAACTCTCTACAGGGTGCATGACTTGTTTATAGCTGAACTCTCATCAGTGTGACTTGTAATATTCTGAATCACTACAGCGATATATTTGTAGCTGAACTCTCTATAGGGTGACTTGCTTCTTGCTGAACTGTCTATAAGATTAACTGTTTGCAGCTGAACTCCCTACAGAATAACTTGCAATGTAATAGAATTCAATAATGGAGTAAATAAAATAGCTGAATGCTCTATTAGGGTGACTGTTCTATTAGAGTATCTCGATCTCGCATTTGCTACACGGAGTTGGCTTTCGAATCATAACTCAGTGGTTTGTAATCCAATTCTTTTATACTACTGCAAGGACTTTCAATGAAGATTATTCCAGCTATACACCGATTTTCAGCTCATTGCTCTAAGCGGTTTGCCTAGTAGGCGTGAAAATTAATACTTTTTTATTCCTAAAAATCGACCGCGTAATTGTGACACAGGTTGGGTTTTGTGTTATATCTCCATAGTCTTTATCTCGATTCCTTTCAAACCACCAAAAGGCACTCCTACGATGGTTACTCCATCTACATAGCAATTTTCAACTCATTCCATGAAGCGGTTTACCCTGTAGGCGTGATAACAAATCAATCTTGTTTTACGCGAATAATCGGTCATAACTCCTGAATCATTCATGGGATTTACACCAAATTTGATGCTAGGATTCGCCTTTGGACTCCCCTTCTGTGTGCTAAATTTCAAGGCGATCGGAGCACGCGTTTGCGTTTTATAGCAATTTTTGCACGTGTGCGAAAAGACGAAGAAGAAAAAAAACGAAACTTTGGCCACTCGTATCTTGAGTTAGGCATTCCAGCCCGATTTTTAAATTTTGGAAAAACAGGCTTTTTATATGCTCAATAGATAGAGTATTGATTACCAATCTCAGAAATATATAGTTTGTTGGGTTGGAATTAGCTACTTTGGCATGCACAGTGCTTAAAAACTAAAAAAAGGTACATTTTTTCTCCAGGGCTCCCCATACATTTTAAAGGGGAAAATGGCACAATTGAATCAGGAAGCATCTAGCAATCTGGACTATCTTGAAACTGCAGTTGCTTCTAGCTGCAAGTTTGTACATGTAATGAGAGTAACTTCAGGTCTTATTGGATCTTAGCGATCTTTGTATACTTTGTGGTGAGCAAATATGCTTCACCTATTGCACACTTCTCAATACAATGGTGTATACCCATATAGGCAAGTGGCTATCTCAAGTTGGTAAAAACATCAAGTTAACAACTTATAAAGGTAAACAACTAAAGTGGAGGTGCCACAATGATGCAACAATACCTAAAGTGGAGTTGTGGTTCAATTATGGCATTGTTATGCCGACTTTGAAGTGGTTCATACCTTTGAGCTGGTGACTCAGCCATCAGAAAATTGCTCTGGAGCTGAAAATCGCTAACCCGAGTGAAGTAACTACGCACTTTAAAGTAAGCACCAGTGACTACCTTCCACCCGACAGTACGTTTTTTTAAGTTTTAAAGTATTCTACATATATTACAAGGCTTGAAAAAATTACAAAACAACACAAAACGTACTTATATGTAACGCGCACGATAAAACTAAGATTTTCATGATGATCAGCGTGTGGACAAACCCCACAGCGATTTTCATCTTCATTGGAGCTCAGATGACGGAGCAATCCCAAGTTAAACACGAGTTGTCATTTTGTGCCAGGGTTCTATTGGGGAATATACGGAGAATTTTTTTATTAAAAAAATCTTGGATACTGGAATGCCTACTTGAGTGATATTCCTTCAAATTTGGAATGTAGACTTCCCTAGCTGGCGGGCAACTCTGCGGCAAATTTGGTTCCAATCGGATGAGGTATCACCGAGATACAAATGTGTGAAAATGACGTTTTCTTTCTTCCTGTCAATATACTCACGGTGTGGCGCGCCAGCTTCTTGGGCCGCACGACACACTACCGTGTGTCTTGATCAGGCCCAAGAAGCCACCCGTGAGTATATTAACAGGAAGAAAGAAAACGCAATATTTTCACCTATGTAGCTCTGTGATCCTTTATCCGATTGGAACCAAATTTCCTAGAGACGTGCCGGCCAGCTAGGGGAGTCTACACACGAAATTTGAAGAAAATCGCTCCGGTCATTTCCGAGATACAAGCGAACAAACTTTCGTTTTAATTTCTTTGTTTTTTCCTTCTTCATCTTCATTTCGCACACTTCGCAAAATCCGCCATAAAACACGGATGCGTGCTCGGATCGCGCTGAAATTTGGCACACTTTAAGGGCTCATTAAGGCGGATATCCGTACCAACATTGGTAGGCATCTGATGAACATTCGCGTAGTTATGACCGATTATTCGCGTAAAATAAGGTCACGCCTACAGGGTAAACCCCTTGGAGGAATCAGTTGAAAATTGATATGTAGATGGAGCAACCATCGTAGGAGTGCCTTTTTGTGGTTTGAAAGGAATCGGGATAAAGACCATGGAGATATGACACAAAACCCAACCTGTGTCAAAATTACGCGATCGATTTTTATGAATAAAAACACTATTAGTTTTCGTGTCTACCAGGCAAACCGCTTAGAGCAACGAGCTAAAAATCAGTATGTAGCTGGAATAATCATCATAGAAAGTCCTTGCAGTGGTACAGAAGAATCGGATTACAAACCACTGAGTTATGATTTGAAAGGCAACTACGTGTAGCAAATTCGAGATCGAGATACTCTAATAAAACAGTCACCCTAATAAAGCATTCAGCTGCATTTATAATTTACTCAATTGTATTACATTGCAAGTTATTCTATAGGGAATTAAGCTACAAACAAGTCAGTGAAGTCACCCTATAGTCAGATCAGCTAGAAGAAGGTACCTAATAGAGAGTTCAGCTACAAAGAAACCATCATGTAGAGAGTTCAGCTCAAACAAATCACCATGTAGAGAATTCAGCTACAAACAAATTTCCCTGTAGAGAGATCAGCTAGAAGAAGTTACCTTGTAGAGAGTTCAGTAACAAAGAAACAATCATGCAGAGAGTTCAGGTGCAAACAAATCACCCGGTAGAAAATTCCACTATGAACAGATCACACTCTAGAGAGTTCAGTTAGAAACAAGTCATCCTGTAGAGAGATCAGCTAGAAGAAGTCACCTTGTAGAGAGTTCAGCTGCAAAGAAACCACCATGTAAGAGAGTTCAGCTGCAAACAAATCACCTGTAGAGAGTTCGGCTAGGAACAAGTCACCATGTAGAGAGATCAGCTAGAAACAAGTCACCCTGTAGATAGTTCAGCTAGAAGAAGTTACATTGTATAGAATTCAACTACAAAGAAACTACCATGTAGAGAGTTCAGCTGCAAACAAATTGCCCTGTAGAGAATTCAGCTACAAACAAATCACCCTGAAGAATGATCAGCTAGAAGAAATTACCTTGTAGAGAGTTCAGCTACAAACAAATCACCCTGTACAGAGTTCAGCTACAAACAAGCCATCTGCACTGTTAAAAATGAAGTGTTATGGTAGCACCTCTAGGTGCTATTTTTTGACTGTAGCAGTCAAAATTTAGCACATTTAGGTGCTACCATAGCACATCAGTTTGAACAGTGTGGTAGAGAGATCTGCTAGAAGGATCACCTTGTAGAGAGTTCAGCTACAAAGAAATCACCCTGCTTCATCTTTTCTTCTTCCTGTGATAAAGAAAAAAAGTTAGGTTAGAAAGCCACAAAGCCAGCCATAGGCCAGCTTTGGGGTATGCAAATACAAAAAGAAGTGAAATCTAATCCTAAACAGCCAAGCTGTAAAAAAAGAGTGGGACCCTCAGAAAGGCTATGGTGAAAAAAGATATGAAATCCAAGGTGGCGGCCAAGAAATGGCTGTGATGGTAGGTTAATGGTAAAAATTTTAATAACAACAATTCAAGTGAATTTTGTGCCAAGACCAAGCGGCACCAAATTCACCTGAATTGTTGTTATTAAAATTTTTACCATTAGCCTACCATCACAGCTATTTCTTGGCCGCCACCTTGGATTTCACATCTTTTTTCACTATAGCCTTTCTGAGGGCCGCACACTTTTTTTGCAGCTTGGCTGTTTTGGATTAGATATATATACACACACAGAAAACAGTCAAGTTGTGAAAAGGGTGAGGCTTTCAATGCATGGCCTGGGTGAAAAAGTTGTGAAATCATAGGTGTTAAATTTTAATAATGGCCAGGAATGCATTATTAAAACTGATTGGCATTAATATCATTGCGGGAATTTTTGGTAGCCATCTTTGATTCATAACTTTTTCACCCAGGCTTTTAAAAGTGCACCCTTTTCATAGCTTAGCTGATTTTTGAATAGATTCATTTACTTTCAGCTCTTCTAACTATTACAACTGCTTTGTTAAGGCTTCAAATCTGCCTGAAAGGCCTTAAAAAGTAGAGTTCAGTTGTAAGTTTATACCTTCACTTGTGAGACATGGCACAGCCTACTGCGAGTTACTAGTCCTGCCCCAGAAGATTTTGTCTGCTCTGATTCCTAGCAACTGATGGCACAGGTGTCCCAGTGCTGGGTACGCATGACTGTGTTGGTGGTAGCCGAGGTTTTGCTTGCTTTTGCTTTGCTTGCTTTTACTTTGCTTGCTTGTGTATGTGCGTGTGTACATGTGTATATGTGTGTAATGGTTTTGCTCACATGGGTGTGTAGGGTCAGTTAGAGATACACACATATCTCTGATTGACTTTGCTTTGCTTGTGTATCTCTGACTAACCATACACACTAGGGACCCGCCTATTATGCTCAAAAATTTACCTATTATGCTATACTGCACTGCTCAAAATTTTTACCTATTATGCTCAAATTATACTCAAACTTTATGCCTCCTTCTCATGTTTTGCTAATAAATTTGTAGTTATGGGCACATAATAAGTGGCTGAAGCACACCTTTGCTCTTCAAAATGCATGTGACAGAAAAGATCGTTATATTCTAATAGAACAGTCAGCTGCCTGATTGTTCTATTAGAGTTATTGATTGTTCTATTAGAGTATATCGATCTTTTTCTGTGATGTGTATTTTGACCATCTAGGATTTGCAGTATGGCTCAAATATTCTTCCTATTATGCTGGCATTATGCTCAATGCTTTCAGGTACCTATTATGTTCATAATTATGCCAGCATAATCGGCGGGTCCTTAATACACACCCATTAAGCAAAACCACTGATTGGTAAAAGCAGCCAGCATGTAAGAACTAAATGCCAAATAAGCTGGTAGTTTTTTGATATACACACCCACATGAGCAAAATCGTTAAATGCTAAA
Organism: Dysidea avara; assembly: GCF_963678975.1. Lineage (NCBI taxonomy): Eukaryota > Metazoa > Porifera > Demospongiae > Dictyoceratida > Dysideidae > Dysidea > Dysidea avara. The sequence continues at coordinate 14,967,318 of NC_089279.1, read as the reverse complement.
AGCAGCTTGCACTTAAAAAGTAAAAGCAAAATGAAGTCTGTGTTGAACTTCCGCACAGGTAAACTTTGCTCTGAGATGGTTTCTTTTTGGTCATCTGAAATACTGGTGTGATTACTTTTCTTAGACTTTGTGAATTACCTTTCACTTTGGGTTTTACAGGAATTTATCAGCTGATAAACAACAGTGCAGGCCTCATAGACTACCAGGAATAGCCTATCCTTTCAAGTTGGAAAGAGGGCGTGACCCTTATGTACACAAACGAAAATTAAGAACAGCTTTGAAGTTTGTCGAGAGAATTTGTGGGAAAAAACACAATAGTCAAACTATAAAACAGTTTAGAAGATACTTCTGTGCATAATATGTTTGGTTTGTTTAACAAGCGCTTCAGCAGTGCACAGCAACGTAATTGAAGAATTATGTACATTTCATGAATTACAAAATCCAAAATTACAATAAATTAATTATGTATTATTGTAAAACCAAAAACCTATTGGCTAAATTAATAAAATACATTGTTAGTTAATTCTAGATGAGTTAGCTGCATGGGCACCTGGTGTTTAGAAGTAGCACAGCATCAACTTGTTTACCCTTTACCTGTTATTACTCAAAATTATAGTTTTGTGTACAATAAAACTAACAATAAGTACCCACCAGTTAGTCACAAGTGTATTAATTAATGATAAACATTGTAAGCTAAACACTTCGAATCAATTTATATGATATACCAGTGGCGTAGCCAGGAAAAATTTTTACCGAGGCAAAGTTTATACATTGACCTAATTGAGAGGGCCAGACTCAACTGATTCACAATACTTTCAAGCATGGGTGGTACAGCATTTACAGTGTTGGATGGAAAAAACTGTTTTAGAAGACTCTGAGCATTTTTCTACATGTCATACACTGTAAGTAATGCTCCAGCTTAGTTAATGCTATATATGTATACCATGCTTCAATTATTAGACTAGTTTAATTGTACTTAACACAGAATTGACTTACTCTGGTTGAGTGGTTAAGCCATCCATGGACTGCAACAGAGGTCATAGTCATACACACTATACTTTTATTGATCTGGTGTGATGTTTAGTCAGAGATTATCTTTTTATGTGATGTTCAACTGCATGTGCTAAGCATGTCAAGCTAGGGAGTCTGGAAGCATGCTCTTTCAAGGAAAATTTTGAAAATATATGCTCTAAAATAGCTATTTATGATTGTAACTGCTAATGCGTGATATGCATGATCAATTAGCTAAATGCCATGCAGTTGATTCACTGAAACTTTTGAAAAGTAAATGTAAATGATTTAGACTAAGCATGCAGGGTAATGAGAACAGTGGCTAACACTGGCTATAATCTATACTGAATGCTCTATTAGAGTATTACAATGACTGCTCTATTAGAGTATCTCGATCTTTTTCATACAAATTCAAGTAGCTGAAAAGTGGTCCAGCCAATGTCAGACCGTGTCAACATGGGCTCCGGCCCTGCTTAGTGCTACAGCCATAGATTCTATCTGTGTGGTACAGTATTAAATGCTGTATAGTAATAAAAAATTGGGGTGCCAAAACTCAGGCCTGCTCAGCCTGAATTGTTGAGCATTTTTTACCAAGGCAGCTGCCTCAGTTGCCTCAATGATAGCTACGCCACTGTATACTACCACAAAACAAAGCAAAAAGCAAAACAAAACCTATGGCAACCATGTAACACAGCTATTGCTACCCAGCAAGCTAGCACTTGGATGTCTGTACACCACTCAGGCACTTGAGCCTCATGCAGGAAAATCCTCCCTGGGTAGGGCTAGTAATCAGCAGGAGGGCTGTCCAGGTCTCATGAACAGAGGTCACAGAACCCAAAGTTCCACTATGACCCCAACACTGCTAAGGGAGACAAAGACAGCTGGGCTTCCCCAGTAAACACCAAGTAACCAAGTACCCATTGATGTTACAGCTGGGTGGGCAGCTTCCCCAGATGACATCAAGCCACCAGGTCCCCTTTTGAACAGCTGGGTAGACTGGAGCAATGTGAGTAAAGTTTCTTGCTCAAGGAAACAACAACAACACCAAATTGGCATAACCAAGCATCAAACCTGGAACCTTTTGATTACCAGGTCGATACTCTAGCCACTTGGTTATGCTACACACACATATGGTCTACTACCACAGGTACAGTATGTTTAATTTGCTATAAACACTTTCATTCACAAGACCATCTTTTATAAGTATATAGGCTGTGCTACTGTATACCCTTCGTATTTGCCCTTGTTCATAGGAAAGTTATGGGTGCTTAATTAACTCTGTCTTAGTAGCTGCCACAGCTTTGTATAATGTATGTATGTACTTATACCATTAAATTGTTATTGTTAATTGTAGTTGTGTTTATGGATGAAGCTGGTTTACCAGAAGAACAACATGAGTCACTTAAGGTACAGATGCAATCTAAATAATGCTATCCCACAAGGGGTGTGTGTAACAAAAGAGTGGAATATACATGTACCAGGAGAAAAAAAAACTTTTGAAACATTTAGGGCATTTATACTCAAGTTCTGAAGGTTATCAGGGTGTTGATTGTAATGGTAAAACTGGTATGTCAGCCACTTGAACTGTCAAAGTGTTACTAGGTAAAGCTTTGTTGTTGTTATGCATAGCAACATACTAAAGCCCCTAGATTTCACAAATTTAAGAGTTCATCAGCTAATACTTTTTGTTTCTGTACTTGCATACAATAATGTATTTATTGGCATCCACATAATTTGTATTAGCTGTCTAACAATCAGGTTTGCTGGTGGAGCTTATCATGGACCAAAAATGGGGCTATTTGAACAGATATTCACTTAGTAACTATATATCAAAATGCTCCCTATAGTCTAAGGAACTCAATCAAGGTGTTTTTGTTTACACAGAGTAAACGACAAACTTGTTATTAGACAATAAAAATCACAAAAACAGTAAATCAGCTGTAAACACAATCCTATCTATATCAAACTAGCTGAGAGTGCTGTATACTACTTCTATAATACTGTTCTAAGGCATTACGTACCTCACAGAGTAATTCACATCAGGTCTAGCTTCTTCGAGTTTCCCACTGTCATGCCCAATGTATATACATAAAGAAATGCATGGCCACCATGCTGTGTCTTGAAAAAGTAGCTTGTACCTGTCCCCATTATTACAGATTGTCTTCTTTCGTTCCTTCTTCGTGATAGACATGATTAACAACTCAAACAACTAACAAACAAGTCTTCTTTCACAACAAGCGTTTTCTGTGATTATGTAACTTTGTGCAATAACCTGTGACTGGCAGTGAGGGATCCATTTACCCCAGTAACTGGGTGTAAGTTATTAGACTGATCTGCCATATGGCAGTTATTACGGTTAGAGAGTTAAGACATTGCCATGAGTGCCACAGTATGTGAAGGTAAAGCATAGCCAAGATGCTATATTAGCATCTAGGCCAAGTACCGAGTCCTTTGTATAACACAAGCAATTATATGCTTTGAATCTTGTACAGACCTATCATAACAAGTAGATTGAAGTAAAGTGTGCCAATATGCCAGCTTACATATAGTAGTTGTGCACTTATATGTGTAAACAGTACTAGTCTAGAACCAAATTATCAGGAAATTTTGTAGTATGATATGTAGGTATTTGATTGCTTAGGTTTTTACGGTATCAATAATTGATACCTGATAGAGAAATCGTTTCCTCAAAGTGGGTGTTTTAACAATTCAAGCTTTTCAAACATCTCACAAGATTACAGACTTGTTCAAATTTTTACTTCAATAGGATTATTAATGATTGGAACAGTTTACCCTCAGATATTGTAAATGCTAGACCTATAAATAATTTTAAATCTCTGTTGGACAATTTTCTTATTGATTCTAAATTTAGTTTTGCTTAGATATTGCTATTGTTGTAATTATGTAGGTATACAAGCTGTGCCTCTACCCTGTACTTTAATGGAGTTTAACTAGTTAATGTTGCACAAGCATGCGTTAGTGTACTATGATAGTGACTAACCTGAAGCTCCACCATGACTAGGGGGGAGATTGGGCAGGCACACACGTGAGAAGGGTTGGCAATAATTGGAGAATAACATTGCGCTTGCATTACAAGAAATAGGCACGTGGAGAGGTGTTAGAACACATGGTGCTACATGGCGTAGTGAATCTTGTCGTTTCGTTAACATACCGCCTAAAAAGGACGCTGCAAGAAGGGCTTTACGGCAGAAAATGGAACAGTCTTGTAACTATACCGGAAGTTCAACGCTACCAACTCGACATTCATCATTTCGTTGACGTGCCGCCAAAGTGACACATGGGAGGGCATCACAGAAAAGTCAAGGAACTAGACCGGACGTTACCACCAGTACATTCATCGATATTCCACCTAAAAGATTCCCAGAAGAGATACAGTAAGGCGTTACAGCAGGAGATTACAGAAAAGTCAGGGAACTTAATAGAATTTGCTGCTAACACAGGAACCAATGGAGGCTAACCAACAGAGGCTATTAAACAGCTCACCTAATGCGGAATAACGTCCCAACAATCGTCCAGGAGGTTACAAGATTGCTTCGTTTTTAACAGCTAAACCTATGTATCAATGATGCCAAGCAAGTTCTAATTAGCTACAATATATTTGTCTTTGTTGTTTGTAGGTGACTCCTCTTCTGTAGATGCTGTTGGGACCTTACTATTAGGGACACTCCTTGGTCTCAGGGTCCGCAGTGCCCCGGCGTGGACCACCGGGTGAATGTGTGTGCCTCTGTAGTGCCTTAACACATGCCTCCTTAGCATACAAACTGCAATAATTTGGCAAAGGGTAATTTGCAATGAACAATCAATGTTGATTGGTAACAAAGAGCGTTCACCTGGGCTGATTAAGGTACTGCCCCCACACCCCCCCCCCCCCCCCCCCCAAAAAAGAATAGAACACTGATACATACTAATATGGGTATGTGTGTGTAATATATAGTGTATGTTAGATGTTAGTATTTTCATTTGTAGTCATTCTGGTACATGTATTACATTTACAACAAAAAGTGTGTCTGAGGTAGTAGTACAGACAACATGCGACCACCTCCACTCCTCCATAGATGCCGTTTGGGACCTTGATATAATGAATACTTGGTCTCAGGGTCCGCAGTGCCCCAGCGTGGACCGCTGGGTGAATGTGTGCGCCTCCGTAGTGCCCCCTTATTAGCTTACAAACTGTAATAATTTGGCAAAGGGTAATTTGCAACAAGCAATCAATGTAGGCCTGCGCCTAATATGCCGGCATAATTTTGAGAATAATAGGTCACCAATTTCGTGAGAATAATTCCGGAATAATAGGATGGTTACAAGCATAATTTTAGAATTATCGGACATCCACGGGAATAATCGTGGGAATTAAGGGGCGTGCCTCTTCTTGATTAGCTAACTAGAAGAAGGAAGTAAGCTACTAAGAATGATAGCCGATAGCTGGCATTATTATACGAGTGCTGGCTGAAAGAGGTTGAAGAGCCTCTAAAAGATTGATATACTCTAATAAAACGCTCAAATACTCTAATAGAGCAGTCAGATCGTTTCATGTTAACAATCTGCAGACAGCATCAGGGATTTAACTGCATGATTATCTGCAATTCTGAAACTTGTACATCTCATACCAGTGTATTTCTTTAAGTCTTTCTACAAACATATTGATATCATTATCTACTGAACTTAGCATATAGTTATAGCTATAGCTTTAATACACTGATAACTGAAAAACTATTCCTGATAGCCATTTTAAGCCTGTTGTAATGGCTATAACAATTATGTGTAAGGTGGAATGCTTCAATTTTGGCTAGCTATTAATTAATTCTGACAAAACTACTTATATCAGCATCTTGAGAACTAAGCGACTATAGCTAAAGAAACTAAATGAGCATTATTATGGAATAATAGGCTAGGTACAAGAATAAAAAAAGAATAATAGGAGAAATTTTTGGGAAATTCTGGAAAGAATAATAGGTAAAATTTTGGGCACATTAACCTAAATCAATGTTGATCGGTAACAAAGAACGTTCACCTGGGCAGATTAAGGTACTGCCCCCACACACACACACCCCCTCCTCCCCCCCTAAAAGAATAGAACACTGATACATACTAATATGGGTGCGTGTGTGTGTAATATATAGTGTATGTTAGATGTTAGTATTTTTCGTTTGTAGCCATTCTGGTACATGTATTACATTTACAACAAATGAGTGTGTCTGAGGTAATAGTACAGACAATATGCAACCACCTCCACTCCTCCATAGATGCCGTTTGGGACCTTAATATAATGAATACTCCTAGGTCCCAGGGTCCACAGTGCCCCAGCACGGACCGCTGGGTGAATGTGTGCGCCTCTGTAGTGCCTCCTTATTACCATACAAACTGCAATAATTGGCAGAGGGTGTAACTTTCAACAGTGACAATTAAGTTTAAGTGGCAATCAGTGTTGACTGGTGACAAGAGTTTTCATCTGTGCAGAAAAGGTATTGCCCCCACACCCCCTCCCCTAAAGGGATAGAACACCTATTTATATATTTGTGTGTGTGTGTGAGTGTATATATATCTAATCTAAAACAGCCAAGCTGTAAAAAAAGGGTGTGGCCCTCAGTAAGGCTATGGTGAAAAAAGATGTGAAATCCAAGGTGGCGGCCAAGAAATGGCTATGATGGTAGGTTAATGGTAAAAATTTTAATAACTACAATTCAGGTGAATTTTTGTGCCGCTTGGTCTTGGCAAAAAATTCACCTAAATTTCCGTTATTAAAATTTTTACCATTAACCTACCATCACAGCCATTTCTTGGCCGCCACCTTGGATTTCACATCTTTTTTCACCATAGCCTTTCTGAGAGCCGCACCCTTTTTTTACAGCTTGGCTGTTTTAGATTAGATTTCATTTCTTTTTGTATTTGTATACCCCAAAGCCGGCCTATGGCCAGCTTTGGGACTTTTTTAACCTATGCTTTTGTTTTTCTTTACCACAGGAAGAAGAAAAGATGAAGTAGATGTACTTTAAATATTTTATCAGTAAATGTACAAATTATATATATAATACGTAATATTATATTGATTACAGAAATCTCCATGGTGGTTTCTTTGTAACTGAACACTCTACAAGGTGACTTCTTCTAGATGCTCTCTCTACAGGGTGAATTGTATGTAGCTGAACGATCTACAAGGTAACTTCTTCTAGCTGATCTCTCTACAGGGTGATTTGTTTGTAGCTGAATTCTGTACAGGTGATTTGTTTGCAGCTGAGCTCTTTACAAAATGGTTTCTTTGTAGCTGAACTCTCTGCAAGGTAACTTCTTCTAGCTGATCTCTCTACAGAGTGATTTGTTTGTAGCTGAACGATCTACAAGGTAACTTCTTCTAGCTGATCTCTCTACAGGGTGATTTGTTTGTAGCTGAATTCTGTACAGGTGATTTGTTTGCAGCTGAGCTCTTTACAAAATGGTTTCTTTGTAGCTGAACTCTCTAAAAAGTAACTTCTTCTAACTGATCTTTCTACAGGGTGATTTGTTTGTAGCTGAACTATCTACAAGGTAATTTCTTCTAGCTGATCTCTCTACAGCGTGATTTGTTTGTAGCTGAATTCTGTACAGGTGATTTGTTTGCAGCTGAGCTCTTTACAGAATGGTTTCTTTGTAGCTGAACTCTCTACAAGATAACTTTTCTAGCTGATGTCTCTACAAGGTGACTAGTTTGTAGCTGAACTCTCTACATGGTGGTTTCTTTGTAACTGAACTTTCTACAAGGTGACTTCTTCTAGCTGATCTTTCAATAGGGTGATTTGTTTGTAGCTTCACTCTCTACAAGGTAACTTCTTCTAACTGATCTCTCTACAGGAGATTTGTTTGTAGCTGAACTCTCTACAGGTGATTTGTTTGAAGCTGAACTTTCTAAATGATGGTTTCTTTGTAGCTGAACTCTCTACAAGTTAACTTCTTCTAGCTGATCTCTCTACAGGGTGATTTGTTTGTAGCTGAATTCTGTACAGATGATTTGTTTGCAGTTGAGCTCTTTACAGAATGGTTTCTTTGTAGCTGAACTCTCTAAAAGGTAACTTCTTCTAACTGATCTTTCTACAGGGCAATTTGTTTGTGGCTGAATTTTCTACAGGGTGATTTCTTTGCAGCTGAACTCTCTACTTGGTGGTTTCTTTGTAGCTGAACTATGTACAAGGTAATTTCTTCTAGCTGACCTCTCTACAGGGTGATTTGTTTGTAACTGAATTCTGTACAGGTGATTTGTTTGCAGCTGAGCTCTAAACAGAATGGTTTCTTTTTAGCTGAACTCTCTACAAGGTAACTGTTCTAGCTGATGTCTCTACAAGGTGACTAGTTTGTAGCTGAATTCTCTACATGGTGGTTTCTTTGTAACTGAACTTTCTACAAGGTGACTTCTTCTAGCTGATCTTTCTACAGGGTGATTTGTTTGTAGCTGAACTCTCCACAAGGTAACTTCTTCTAGCTGATCTCTCTACAGGGAGATTTGTTTGTAGCTGAACTCTCTACTAGTGATTTGTTTCAAGCTGAACTCTCTACTTGGTGGTTTCTTTGTAGCTGAACTATGTACAAGGTAATTTCTTCTAGCTGACCTCTCTACAGGGTGATTTGTTTGTAACTGAATTCTGTACAGGTGATTTGTTTGCAGCTGAGCTCTAAACAGAATGGTTTCTTTGTAGCTGAACTCTCTACAAGGTAACTTTTCTAGCTGATGTCTCTACAAGGTGACTAGTTTGTAGCTGAACTCTCTACATGGTGGTTTCTTTGTAACTGAACTTTCTACAAGGTGACTTCTTTTAGCTGATCTTTCTACAGGGTGATTTGTTTGTAGCTGAACTCTCTACAAGGTAACTTCTTCTAGCTGATCTCTCTACAGGGAGATTTGTTTGTAGCTGAACTCTCTACAGGTGATTTGTTTGAAGCTGAACTCTCTAAATGATGGTTTCTTTGTAGCTGAACTCTCTACAAGTTAACTTCTTCTAGCTGATCTCTCTACAGGGTGATTTGTTTGTAGCTGAATTCTGTATAGGTGATTTGTTTGCAGCTGAGCTCTTTAAATAATGGTTTCTTTGTAGCTGAACTATCTACAAGATAACTTCTTCTAGCTGATCTCTCTACAGGGTGATTTGTTTGTAGCTGAATTCTGTATAGGTGATTTGTTTGCAGCTGAGCTCTTTAAATAATGGTTTCTTTGTAGCTGAACCCTCTCAAGGTAACTTCTTCTAGCTGATGTCTTTACAGGGTCATTAGTTTGTAGCTGAATTCTCTACATGGTGGTTTCTTTGTAACTTAACTCTCTACAAGGTAACTTTTTCTAGCTCATCTTTCTACAGGGTGATTTATTTGTATCTGAATTCTGTACAGGTGATTTGTTTGCAGCTGAGCTCTTTAAAGAATGGTTTCTTTGTAGCTGAACTCTCTACAAGGTAACTTCTTCTAGCTGATGTCTCTGCAAGGTCACTAGTTTGTAGCTGAACTCTCTACATGGTGGTTTCTTTGTATCTGAACTCTCTACAAGGTGACCTCTTCTAGCTGATCTTTCTACAGGGTGATTTGTTTGAAGCTGAACTCTCTACAAGGTAACTTCTTTTAGCTGATCTCTCTACAGAGAGATTTGTTTGTAGCTGAACTCTCTACATGATGGTTTCTTTGTAGCTGAACTCTCTACAAGGTAACTTCTTCTAGCTAATCTCTCTACAGGGAGATTTGTTTGTAGCTGAACTCTCTACATGATGGTTTCTTTGTAGTTGAACTCTCTGCAAGGTAACTTCTTCTATTGATCTCTCCACAGGGCGGTTTGTTTGTAGCTGAACTCTCTACATGGTGGTTTCTTTGTAGCTGAACTCTACAAGGTGATTTTTTCTAGCTGAATAATCTCTTTCCATAGTTGCATGAACTCCCTACAAGGCAACTTCTTCTAGCTGATCTCTCTACAGGGTGACTTGTGTGTAGCTGATCTCTCTACATGGTGGTTTCTTTGTAACTGAACTTTCTACAAGGTGACTTCTTCTAGCTGATCTTTCTACAGGGTGATTTGTTTGTAGCTGAACTCTCCACAAGGTAACTTCTTCTAGCTGATCTCTCTACAGGGAGATTTGTTTGTAGCTGAACTCTCTACAGGTGATTTGTTTCAAGCTGAACTCTCTACTTGGTGGTTTCTTTGTAGCTGAACTATGTACAAGGTAATTTCTTCTAGCTGACCTCTCTACAGGGTGATTTGTTTGTAACTGAATTCTGTACAGGTGATTTGTTTGCAGCTGAGCTCTAAACAGAATGGTTTCTTTGTAGCTGAACTCTCTACAAGGTAACTTTTCTAGCTGATGTCTCTACAAGGTGACTAGTTTGTAGCTGAACTCTCTACATGGTGGTTTCTTTGTAACTGAACTTTCTACAAGGTGACTTCTTCTAGCTGATCTTTCTACAGGGTGATTTGTTTGTAGCTGAACTCTCTACAAGGTAACTTCTTCTAGCTGATCTCTCTACAGGTGATTTGTTTGAAGCTGAACTCTCTACAAGGTAACTTCTTCTAGCTGATCTCTCTACAGGGAGATTTGTTTGTAGATGAACTCTCTACATGATGGTTTCTTTGTAGCTGAACTCTCTACAAAGTAACTTCTTCTAGCTAATCTCTCTATAGGGAGATTTGTTTGTAGCTGAACTCTCTACATGATGGTTTCTTTTTAGCTGAACTCTCTGCAAGGTAACTACTTCTATTGATCTCTCCACAGGGCGATTTGTTTGTAGCTGAACTCTCTACATGGTGGTTTCTTTGTTGCTGAACTCTACAAGGTGATTTTTTCTAGCTGAACTATCCCTTTCCATAGTTGCATGAACTCCCTACAAGGTTAACTTCTTCTAGCTGATCTCTTTACAGGGTGACTTGTGTGTAGCTGATCTCTATACAGGTTTCTTGATTCTAGCTGATCTCTTGAATTCTCTTCAGGGTGACTGCTCTATTAGGATGACTGCTCTATTAGAGTATCTCGATCTCGCACTTGCTGCACCAAGTTGGATTTCGTGCTATAACTCCGTGGCTTTAAGTCTGATTTTTCTACACCATTGATGATCCTTTCTAAGAGGATTACTCCATCTGTACAACGATTTTCAAAGCATTACCCCAAGCGCTTTATCTGGTAGGCGTGGCAAGCAGTCGTTTTTTTATTAGCTAATCTCGATTGCATAATTGTTACACACTGTTGGTTTTTTCGTTGTATCTTCCTGTTTTTTAGCTCGATTTCTTTCAAACCACAAAAGGTTTGAGGTTCAATAGTTAACCTATTCACCCACCGATTTTCAGCTTCTTCCCATATGCGGTTTACCCTGTAGGCGTGACAACATATTGGTGTTATTTTTCGTGAATAATCGCTCATAACTCTTTGCCTGTTTATCGTATTCCAGCCAAAGTTAGTACCGAGATGCGCCTTTATATCCCCCTTCTGTGTGCCAAATTTCAAGGCAATCGGATATGGCGTTCGAGTTTTATAGCAGTTTTTGTAAGTGTGCGACAAGAAAAAGAAAAATAAGAAGAAGGAAAAAAAAACGAAGAAAACTGAGCCAATTTTTGAAGTCACATATCTCGGGAACGCGCAAAAGCGATTTCGCTCAAATTTGGAATGTGAAGTGCTGCAGTTGGAGGGCATGTCCACAGCAAAAATCGTCTTGTTTCATCAAGGAAGCACAGAGCTACGGAGGTGCGAAAATTGCGTTTTCTTTCTTCCTGTCAATATACTCATTGGTGTTACGCGCCGGCTTCTTGGGCTGCACGACACACTACTGTGTGTCTTGATATGTGCATGCATGGGTGTAGATATAATTGCACATGTTGGTAATTTCATATGCAGTGGAGATAGTCATTCTTGTACATCTATATAGTCATAACTTAAATGTATTTGTGTGTTACTAAGGTGACTACAGACAATATGTTTGCGATTCGCAATACTTAAGTGAATGAAGGAAATAAATGTTTTAAATGGCATGGTACATGTTGCCCATTCACGTGATGATATTTGGTTAGGAAAAGCTTATGTGAGGTACCTAATTACCAATTTGCTAACCTGTTGGCCATTTCAAGGATCCCGACCCCATAGATATTGTTCGTACAAAAGATACAACAGAGACTATGGCCAGTACCAGCCAAGCTAATTAAAAGGATATAAGAGGGGGAATTGACAAATACAAAACCGAGCATGTTGCACCTGGGATGAGGCCAGCAAGCTTAGCCATTCCAAACAACACCCAGTGAGTTTGATCACTCAAATGACCCCAGTGCTTTACCATCCATCTTGCAACTTGTAAACAAACTCAACCAAAAAAAAAAAGTCTTGGAAACACACTATGTATAAATTGTTCACGACTGTTGCGTCCACTAGATTGCTGCTTCTTGCCCACACACAACCTCGACTCATTAAAGGGATAGTTTAACTTGGCTATGGTACTTCACTAACATAATTGAATTTAAATTATATATATTACCACATTTCAAATATTTTTAGGTATTTGCTTGTCATGCCCTCAAACTTCAATATTCTATTGAACTTCTTACCTTGGGCTATTTAGAGCAGCTCTAATGGGCAGCACAACTTGTATACAATTTTTCTAATCTGCAAATATTAAGGCATTTCAGGGGCATCGAATTGTACTTATATATTATTGCTAGGCATCGAATTGTACTTATATATTATGGCTAGGATGTAGGACAGATTGTGCGGGAAAAGCAAGCCGTGGAGGTTGTTGGTTGTGCCAATTCATTTACATTCCGCATGTATGCAACAGCAGCCAACACAAAATATACTTCTGAATGATAAAGTTTGAACTGATCTGTGAACCTTAGCCGAGTGGAATGGGTTGAGTCTACTTTTGTTGGAACAACAGTGCCCGGACTCTCAATCATCTGATCCAAACAGAGGTGCCAGATTGTGGTGTTTTTCGGCAAGTAAACAAACAAACAAACAAAATGGCATCTACCACTACATGGGGTCAAATATAACGTCATAGTAATTTTAAAAAGAAAAATCCAACTGTTTGAGCTTTGTGGAAGAAGACAGGTACGATTTGAGTTTGACCATTCCAGAGTTGTCACTGCTGTGAATAGACACTATAAAGCTGCCACGTACTTGTAAAGCTACCTGTGGTTCTTGTTTTACTAATTTCGAGATTGGTGTAGCCTGTAGACACTTAGAAGGTGTACAATAATAGCACAGCTGATCACATCTCCCATGGTAACCTGCATTTGTTAAACCTCCTTACACCACACTTTGAGCAGATTCTTTGAAGCATTTATAGAGCTAGCCAGTACAGACAATGAATCCACCTTCTAATTACTATAGACGTACCTATAGTTGATCCGATATCAGTTACATATTAATTGTGTCCCTGCTGAGGTGTAGGCAGGTGAGGTAGCCGCATCGCTAGGTATTTGTATCTGAAGTCACTGAACTGGGAGTTATGTTGGACCGTTAGATGCATTAAAAGCATGCATTAACAGGGTTTGTATGCTATTTAGTTCAACTTATAGTGTACATAGTAAGAGTCCATCCAGTGTAGCTCCAAGTGGATAGCTACTGAGGTTTACTTTTTAGAAACTGGTCAAGCAAGATCGATATACTCTAGTGGAGCAGTCACCCTAATATAGAACACTCACCCTGATACAACATGCAGTCAAGCAAATTTTTAATACAGTACTTTGAAACAAATTTAACAACTTAAATTGCTCTCACAGTCAATCTCAGATGGGCTAGCTTTACCAGGGGAGCATAACCTGACCCCCTGTTGATCCCCTGTTACCAGTGCTTATAATTATACTACTTGTGTTAAGGAGTGAGCAACATGCACAGGAGAACTCATGCTCCCCTCATTTCATCATTACAGTCACCATATGCACTTTAGCTGTATTTTTTTCACATCTTATTCTGTTTATTAGAACTAAGCTGAATTGCAAAGTCACAACTGTTTATATTGGGTATGTAGAACTAGATCAAGCCATCTCTAGCAGGTCCACTCCAGAGCGGTTCAACATGGTTCAGTTTGATACAAGCAGTTCAACATAGTTCAGTGCGATACGGCAAACATTTACACCAACCTGGAAATCGTTTTTTGATTTGAGGACATTCTTTGTGGTGGGTGTGCAGGGAATATTCCAGAGGTTTTACGGTTCCTATGGCTTGGAGGGAAAGGCAGTTGCGTTTCTTTGGCATGCGGAAATTCTTGTGGCTTCAGAGAATGTTAGAATCCCCAAGCATTCCTACCTCCAAGCCTTTGTAGTAAAACATGCTGTATACATCATGTAAAATTGTTGAAAAGGAGCCTATTTGAGAATTAATAGGAGAATCCATGGAACCCTGCACACCTACCAAAACAACCACCATCTGTTGACGGTGGCAACCCGCTCTCAACAGGGTAAGACCTGCTGACCGGGTTAAACTGACAAGCAACATTAAATGGAGTTTAACTAGTTAAACTAGGTTAATGTTGCAGTCAAGCATGCATGAGTGTACTATGATAGTGACTAACCCGAAGCTCCACCATGACTAGGGGGAAGATTGGGCAGGCACACACGTGAGAAGAGTTGGCAATAATTGGAGAATAACATTGCGCATGCGTTACAAGAAAAAGGCGCGTGTAGAGGTGTTAGAACACATGGTGCTACATGGCATAGCGAATCTTGTCCTATCCATACCACTCCCCTCTACCAACTATCTCATGTTAGTATTTTTAGAAGATGATAATCACAAAGAGATTGTTCGGTGGAGTTTAATGTAATGTATTGCCCCAAAAAATAGATAATAAAGAAAAAAGAAAAAAAAGAAAATTAATAACAGAGGTGTGGGGAGGTGAAGCATGCACCACAGACAGTCCCAGCAGAGAGCTTAGTAAATCCCCCATTTTTTTCTATTGTCTTTTCCATCTTGAGGCTAGCTCAGAGTGTGACAGTGCAGGGTTTCTATTAGGAACATTGTGGCATGCGGAAATTCTTGTGGCTTCAGAGAATGTTAGAATCCCCAAGCATTCCTACCTCCAAGCCTTTGTAGTAAAACATGCTGTTTACATCATGTAAAATTGTTGAAAAGGGCCTATTTGAGAACAAATAGGAGAATCCATGGAACACTGCACACCTACCAAAACAACCACCATCTGTTGACGGTGGCAACCCGCTCTCAACATGGTAAGACCTGCTGACCGGGTTAAACTGACAAGCAACATTAAATCATAATCATAATAAATACCTCTAGTGACTAATTGAAAGTTACGCAGTTGCATATCATCTAGACATGTAAATTGGCATACAGCGTATACATATATATTAATGTTTCTATTTTCTCTTGGAGAAGTATAGGTAAGCAATATATTTCATGAATAAAAACTGGTAAAAAGCTTAAGCCACATAAAATGGGTACTAATGTACATGATTTTAGGTAATGCATAGGGTTGTAGTGAACTACTGTAAGAATGAGAATTCTCTTAGCAGACACCTCTTTTATAAGACTACTTTGCTATAGTGGCCACATTTGCTAGGACCCAAACATGGCCAAGGCATAGTCTGTGACCTCAATATGCTATTAAATTTGTCAATTCACCTTTGATGCAGTATGTATTAGTTCACCAGTAATAAATTATGCTATTATAAAAAGGTTTTTCATAATTTTACACTGTAAAAACATTAAAACAAGGGAGGTCATCTACACCTGCAGCTATAATAATGATAATAATAATGAACTTTACAGTGTACATATACATACATACATACAAGTTGCAAATGTTGGTATGATAGAATCGGCATATGTGGCAGCACACTGATGGTCCACTGACATCCTGTGTCAGTGGCCAGAAGCTAAATTGTAGTAGTGATTAGCTACAAAGTTTACTTACTTGATTACTTAA
Organism: Dysidea avara; assembly: GCF_963678975.1. NCBI lineage: Eukaryota > Metazoa > Porifera > Demospongiae > Dictyoceratida > Dysideidae > Dysidea > Dysidea avara. The sequence continues at coordinate 14,951,424 of NC_089279.1, read as the reverse complement.
AGGGGGGAAATTAACAGTTAAAGGGAGTTGAAGTTAGGTTGGTGGGGGATCTGTGAACACTTTGAGCATGGACATAGAAATGAAAAAGTGCAGGTGTTGTTGGAGGTAAAATTGGCAGTGAAATGGTTCCACAGATAATCTAAAAGTTTGGCCTTTATCTTGAGTGGGTTGTCCTGGTAGTTGATAATGGGAAGGGCATTCCAGATGCGAGGAAGCCGGTTAAAATAGAAGTTACTAGTGGAATTGTCAAGTGATCTTGTTTGGAGTAGCTTGTTTCCAGAAGCTAGACGTGTGTGACCAGTTGCAAATTTAATCAAATTGTTGATGTCAAATCCATTGTGAGGGTGGTGGAGATTTTTAGAAAGAACATCACATCATTTACATCAAGGATGTACATCAGGGGTAGCATATCGAGTTTAATAAGATGAGAATTGTAGTCAGTAGAGTAATCATTTAGAATGTATTTAGTTGCACACCTCTGAACACGTTCCAGTTGCTGAATGTGCTTAATTAGGTGGGGTTTCCAGGTGACCGAACAGTAGAAAAACTGGGATCTAACAAGAGAGGTATATAGTCGAGATTTGGCTTGGACGTAATTTTGTAGGGAGAAAGTTCTTCTTAGAAGTCCAAGTACCTGTGAGGATTTGGAGATAATGTGGTTATAGTGAGCATCCCATGATAGGTCGCTTGATAACATAATTCCTAGAGCTTTGTATGTATCAACACAAGAAATCTGTAGGTGCCGATATTGTAAGATGTTGGAGATTTCCTTTTAAAAGATAGCAGAGAGATTTTTGATAGACCGAATAGAAGATTGCAGTGGGTACTCCAAAAGTTTAAATTATTTAAGTCTTCTTGAAGTTTAAATGAATCTAGTGGTGAGATAGTTTTGATGCATTTGGTGTTGTCTGCAAATAAAAACAATAGACAAAATTTAGTGATGTCCAGAATATCATTAACATATATGATAAATAGAAGTGGGCCAAGTATACTTCCCTGTGGGATTCCTATTCTAATTCCTACTTCAGTTTTGGTTATATATACTATTGACAGACTGTATATGGAATTAAAATGTTAACTAGTGTATCAGCAGGTGTAAATGACCTCCCTTCTTTCATTGCTTTCATTTCTATGATCCCTAGTTACGTAAATGTAAAATTTCCTTACTCTCATTTACATGTAATTATGTATATAGCTGATATGTTAGTGACAGAATATTTTCAAAATATACTTTTCTTGTGTGCCATTATTAGATTCTTCATTATCACTTGGATGAGCAAGAAGTAGCATTTGTTGCTATAACAAACCACATTTTGGATGCAGCAAAGACAAACAGAGCTGTTAGTTTATTTAGACCAACTGCTTCACAGGTATGAATATAAAACTTATGTACTTGTCACTATCTCTATAACATTCAAATGTTAGCAGTTAATATTAATCTAATCCAAAACAGCCAAGCTGTAAAAAAAACAGTGCGGCCCTGAGAAAGGCTATGGTGAAAAAATATGTGAAATCCAAGGTGGCGGCCAAGAAATGGCTGTGATGGTAGGTTAATGGTAAAAATTTTAATAACGACAATTCAGGTGAATTTTGTGCCAAGACCTAGCGGCACCAAATTCACCTGAATTGTTGTTATTAAAATTTTCACCATTAACCTACCATCACAGCCATTTCTTGGCCGCCACCTTGGATTTCACATCTTTTTTCACCATAGCCTTTCTCAGGGCCGCACTGTTTTTTTACAGCTTGGCTGTTTTGGATTAGATTTCACTTCTTTTTGTATTTGTATACCCCAAAGCCGGCCTAAAGCCGGCCTATGGCCGGCTTTAGGGCTTTTTAACCTGTCATTTTTTCTTTACTACAGGAAGAAGAAAAGATGAAGCAGGGTGATTTCTTTGTAGCTAACCTCTCTGCAAGGTGGTCCTTCTAGCTGATCTCTCTACCGGATGACTTGTTTGTAGCTGAACTCTCTACAGGGTGATTTGTTTGTAGCTGAACTCTCTACAAGGTGACTTCTTCTAGCTGATCTTTCTACAGGGTGATTTGTTTGTAGCTGAATTCTCTACAGGGCAATTTGTTTGCAGCTGAACTCTCTACATGGTAGTTTCTTTGTAGCTGAACTCTCTACAATGTGACTTCTTCTAGCTGAACTCTCTACAGGGTGACTTGTTTCTAGCTGATCTCTCTACAGTGTAACTTGTTTCTAGCTGAACTCTCTACAGGGTGATTTGTTTGTAGCTGAACTCTCTACAATGTAACTTCTTCTAGCTGAACTCTCTACAGGGTGATTTGTTTGTCTCTACAGGGCAATTTGTTTGTTTGCAGCTGAACTCTCTACATGGTAGTTTCTTTGTAGCTGAACTCTCTACAATGTAACTTCTTCTAGCTGAACTCTCTACAGGGTGACTTGTTTCTAGCTGAACTCTCTACAGGCTGATTTGTTTGTAGCTGAACTCTCTACAAGGTAACTTCTTCTATCTGATCTTTCTACTGGGTGATTTGTTTGTAGCTGAATTCTCTACAGGACAATTTGTTTGCAGTTGAACTCTGTACATGGTAGTTTCTTTGTAGCTGAACTCTCTACAATGTAACTTCTTCTAGCTGAACTCTCTACAGGGTGACTTGTTTCTAGCTGATCTCTCTACAGGGTGACTTGTTTCTAACTGAACTCTCTACAGGGTGATTTGTTTGTAGCTGAACTCTCTACAAGGTAACTTCTTCTAGCTGATCTTTCTACACGGTGATTTGTTTGTAGCTGAATTCTCTATAGGGCGATTTGTTTGCAGCTGAACTCTCTACATGGTAGTTTCTTTGTAACTGAACTCTCTATATTGTAACTTCTTCTAGCTGAACTCTCTACAGGGTGATTTGTTTGTAGCTGAACTCTCTACAAGGTAACTTCTTCTAGCTGATCTTTCTACAAGGTGATTTGTCTGTAGCTGAATTCTCTACAGGGCAATTTGTTTGCTGCTAAACTCTCTACATGGTAGTTTCTTTGTAACTGAACTCTCTACAATGTAACTTCTTCTAGCTGAACTCTCTACAGGGTGATTTGTTTGTAGCTGAACTCTCTACAAGGTAACTTCTTCTAGCTGATCTTTCTACAAGGTGATTTGTCTGTAGCTGAATTCTCTACAGGGCAATTTGTTTGCTGCTAAACTCTCTACATGGTAGTTTCTTTGTAGCTGAACTCTCTACAATGTGACTTCTTCTAGCTGAACTCTCTACAGGGTGACTTGTTTCTAGCTGATCTCTCTACAGTGTAACTTGTTTCTAGCTAAACTCTCTACAGGGTGATTTGTTTGTAGCTGAATTCTCTATAGGGCGATTTGTTTGCAGCTGAACTCTCTACATGGTAGTTTCTTTGTAACTGAACTCTCTATATTGTAACTTCTTCTAGCTGAACTCTCTACAGGGTGATTTGTTTGTAGCTGAACTCTCTACAAGGTAACTTCTTCCAGCTGATCTTTCTACAAGGTGATTTGTCTGTAGCTGAATTCTCTACAGGGCAATTTGTTTGCTGCTAAACTCTCTACATGGTAGTTTCTTTGTAGCTGAACTCTCTACAACGTAACTTCTTCTAGCTGAACTCTCTACAGGGTGACTTGTTTGTAGCTGAACCCTCTACAGGGTGATTTGTTTGTTGCTAAACTCTCTACAAGGTAACTTCTTCTAGCTGATCTTTCTAAAAGGTGATTTGTCTGTAGCTGATATCTCTACAGGGCAATTTGTTTGCTGCTGAACTCTCTACATGGTAGTTGCTTTGTAGCTGAACTCTCTACAATGTAACTTCTTCTAGTTGAACTCTCTACGGGTGACTTGTTTCTAGCTGATCTCTCTACAGGGTGACTTGTTTCTAGCTGAACTCTCTACAGGGTGATTAGTTTGTAGCTGAACTCTCTACAAGGTAACTTCTTCTAGCTGATCTTTCTACAGGGTGATTTGTTTATAGCTGAATTCTCTACAGGGCGATTTGTTTGCAGCTGAACTCTCTACATGGTAGCTTCTTTGTAACTGAACTCTCTACAATGTAACTTCTTCTAGCTGAACTCTCTACAGGATGACTTGTTTCTAGCTGATCTCTGTACAGGGTGACTTGTTCCTAGCTGAACTCTCTACAGGTGATTTGTTTGCAGCTGATCTCTCTTACATGGTGGTTTCTTTGTAGCTGAACTCTCTACAAAGTGACTTCTTCTAGCTGATCTATCCACAGGATGACTTGTTTCTAACTGAACTCTCTACAGTGTGATCTGTTCATAGCGGAACTTTCTACTGGGTGATTTGTTTGCAGCTAAACTCTTTGCATGATTGTTTCTTCGTAACTGAACTCTCTACAAGGTAACTTCTTCTAGCTGATCTCTCTACAGGACAATTTGTTAGTAGCTGAATTCTCTACAGGGTGATTTATTTGAGGTGAACTCTCTACATGATGGCTTCTTTGTAGCTGAACTCTCTATTAGGTACCTTCTTCTAGCTGATCTGACTACAGGGTGACTTGTTTGTAGCTGAATTCCCTACAGAATAACTTGCAATGTAATATAACTGATTAAATTATACATGCAGCTGAATGCTTTATTAGGGTGATTGTTCTATTAGAGTATCTCGATCTCGCATTTGCTGCACGTAGTTGCCTTTCGAATCATAACTCAGTGATTTGTAATGCGATTCTTCTGTACTACTGCAAGAACTTTCTATGATGATTATTCCAGCTACATACTGATTTTCAGCTTGTTGCTCTAAGCGGTTTGCCTAGTAGACACGAAAATTAATAGTTTTTTTATTCATAAAAATCGATCGCGTAATTTTGACACAGGTTGGGTTTTGTGTCATATCTCCATGGTCTTTATCCCGATTCCTTTCAAACCACAAAAAGGCACTCCTACGATGGTTGCTCCATCTACATATCAATTTTCAACTGATTCCTCCAAGGGGTTTACCCTGTAGGCGTGACAGACCTTCGACCTTATTTTACGCAAATAATCGGTCATAACTCCATGAATGTTCATCGGATTCCTATCAAAGTTGGTACGGAGATCCGCCTTAATGAGCCCTTTAAGTGTGCCAAATTTTAGCCCAATCCGAGCACGCATTCGTGTTTTATGGCGAATTTTGCGAAGTGTGCGAAATGAAGAAGATGAAGAAGAAGAAAACGAAGAAATTAAAACGAAATTTTGTTCGCTCGTATCTCGGAAATGGCTGGAGCGATTTTCTTCAAATTCGGTATGTAGACTCCCCTAACAGGGCGGCACGTCTCTAGCAAATTTGGTTCCAATCGGATAAGGAATCACAGAGCTACATAGGTGTGAAAATTGCGTTTTCTTTCTTCCTGTTAATATACTCACGGTGTGGCACGCCGGCTTCTTGGGCCGCACAACACACTATCGTGTGTCTTGATTAACCCACTCACTGCGAAAACCACCACACTGCCTGCCTACCTGACCACAGTCGCAAGTCTAGAAGCCAAATGAAGCAGCCCACAGCCACCATTTACGCTACAATAACAAATTCACCAGTGGGATGTGCCTTTTGGGGTCCTGACGTGTTTGTGCCCTCTGCACCTTGTCTTTCCTTTTATCTTCAATCAGGCTCATCGTTTTGTTGTTGTTGCAATGAAACCATATTGAGGCGTTAATTTTCCATATCAACAATTCCCTTGAGCAGCATATTTAGATACCGCAAATTTATTTAAACGCTTACATTGGTAGATACCTGTAACTTAATGATAGCTTCAATGCCACGCCTATTAATTTGTTAATGCGATCTTCGTTGATTAATAACGATCAAACACTGAGACCATATCTCTTAACAATCTATCACAATGATGACACCTCTGTAAATTGGCCTAGCTGCATTTCATTATATTAGCACAACGAAAATATAAAATTGTGGCACACCCCTTGCTGACTTGCGATACTCTAATACAGCAGTCACCCTAATAGAACAAGTATAGCTGTATGCTATAACAAAAAGCCAAACAAACTAGTTTATTAAAATTAAAAATGAAGTAGAGATCCAAGCAATAAAAAGTAGTGAAACAAGAGATGAATGATGGTATTACAGCATAGTTTGGTGGGGAAATTCCCTACTTTGGCATTGAACACAATGATTGTCATAATATTCCAATGTAGAGATTTTCCCACCGAGCTACGTATGCTGTAATACATTCATCTCTTGTTCACTACTTTTTATTGCTTGTCATTTTTAAATTAATAATTTAGTACATGTAGTATATCTGCATGGAAAATTCCTACATTGGCATGATATCACAATTGTTTTGTTCAATGCCAAGTAGGGTTTTCCCACAGAGCTATGTTATAATATCATCATTCATAATCCTTTTTATCACCTGGATCTTACTTCATGTAAAACCTGCTAAATAGAATCAAGTAAAATCTTGCACCAGGTCATATGCTGTAAATGTATTTATAGATGAGCGAAAAACACGGAGAGAGGAGTTACATATATTTTTACATGAGTAGTGAACTTCTGTTTACTAACATTTTTGGGTGATAACAAGCTATGTATATATGAGTGGAAATTGCATTTTGTTTTCTGTATAATGTATAATTATGTGTCCTGTCCCTGGAGTGGCTTCCCTTGGACACACAATGCATTGTCATGTATCTTAATAATTTGATACTACTTGTTACATGCAGGAAGACTTACAGACTCTTGCTAAAGGCTGCCTATGTGCTAATCCTGACAGACCACCATCAGAACTTAGACATGCTTTAGAAACTATTGTGAAATTGTGTCCTGCATATTGCAAAGTTATGAAGGATAAACGGTTAGTTATGTTTCATAAAGGTATTGCATTATCTCTTCATTTTTATTTATAGTTTTGAAAAGTTCTTTGGTTTAAGAGATTTTATTCATTTTATCAACTACATCAGACGATGTCATAATGGAAATATTACTCCACAACTTGTTCTACAATCACTGGAACGAAACTTCAATGGTTGTGAGGGCTTTGAAGAACTTTGCAAAATGTTTTTAACAGAAGTATGTATACGTATTTGGAACTAACTGTTTATTGCATTGTTGTTAGTAAGTACTAATGCATTTTAGTGGGTACGCATACATATTATATATATCTACATTAATTCATGCCATTATAGGTTGACTCAACTTTAGATGATTTAAACCGAAGAACGATTATTGATATCCTACATAGTAGTCTTGATGATAAATCATATAGCAATAAAGCTGCACAAGTGGGCCTGATTAGAATAAAAAATAAAACGTTGCATGGTGATAAAGGACAAGATCATCATGATACTCAAAATGAAGTCCGTTACAAATTAATCATTGATCCCAGTGAAGACGAGTCAATAACTCAACTATTGTTTATGTTTGGCATTCTTAAACGTGAAAAGACTCGTACGTACATGTGCAGTGACTTTCCTGGTGATGGCCAACTACAAAAAGTAAGTGTATATACTTTGTATGCAAGACATCATTCTGTATTAATGTTCGTAGATCAACACAATAGCTGCAATTAGGCATTCAGCCATTGAGGGTCACACTGTAATTATGAGGCAAACAGATGATATCCATGAGAGTTTCTATGATCTCTTCAACCAACACTTCCGCAGAATTTATGACCCTTCTGAATCTGTTCCTCGATACTTCACTAATATTGCTATTGGGGCTCACACCAAACCATCCAGAGTTGACCGAGAGTTTCAGTGTATAGTGGTCATCAAGGAGTCAGAAATTAAGAACACTCCTGCTCCATTCCTGAATAGGTTTGAAAAGTATTTTATATCACATGAGAATTTGCTGAATTTAGTACTTGATGCTCTTCCACCCTGTTTAAGAGTAATAGCAAAGATTACCTATAATAAGGTAAGTAATTAGTAGTTTAAATATGTGTAAGTAGCTAGTCTCTTTACTAATCAATATGTAATGATTAAACATAGTTAAGGATAATTGATGATTTTAGGTTGAAGAGTTCTTTTCATTCTTGGATCCCAATTCCTTTTATGGTGGAAAGAAAGAAACTGTTTGCTCACTGTTACTAGGTATCCTGCCAAAGCCAGGACACAAATATGAGCCACAGTCTCAATCACTTGTACCAGTTCATGAGGATAATACAGATGGTACGAGTACTGGTCAATTAGGTACTTCGTTTGTTGTCACTCCACAAAGCTCATCCAAGAAAACACTACTGCTCCAAATATTACTCAAATGTCTCCATGAAGTGGGCGGATTCTGCTATATGATGGTAAGTAAGGTAAACGGTGTGTGTATGTGTATTATATACCTGTGAACACAATCAGGGAGAGTTGGAGAAATACAAAATGGACATTCTACAAGAGTTGGAGCATAGTCGGGAAACTTTGAAGGAGGTAGAGCACAAGAGGGAAACTCTGCAAGAGTCAAAGAAGCACAATTCGAAGGAACTGGAGCATGATGCCAATAATATAATCAACCTTTTAGCAACTGCTGGTTCAGAATTCTGTGGTGTGGCTGAAGAGCTTGAAAATTGTGAACCAGATGCTATATCACAATGGGTCGCTGAAGCACTAGACCTAGTATACACTGGAGCTGCCCCACCAAATATTGATACAACGGATTATAAAGATGATGATTTTGCGACTCTAGGAGCTAGCAAGGGAGCCTGTATGATAACAGCATTAATTGCACAATGGCTGGTGAGGTTTATGTGTAAGAAACTGATGCAGTTAATGACCCCAGAAGCTGCCATAGTAAAACGAAAGTATGTATATAAGCATTTGGCTATGCAAAACTTGTGATAATAATTTTATATAGGAGCATTCCTATTCCCTATTTGGAAGCATACTTGAATTTTCAAAGTCATTTCAGCTTAAAAGAATTTATCAAAAAACAGATGTCCATTCTTAATATGTGGTGAGCTCACCCTGGTTTCAGCTTAAAATCAATTACAATTTGTATATTCTTCTGTAGTAACGAGGGTGAAGTAGCTACAAAATTGATTTGCTATACTCGGTCTAGTTCATCAGTCCATCAGTTACCAGCTGTGTATCCCAGGTCAACATTGTCTACATCTAAAGAACTCGAGAAAATAATCACACAAATGATATGTGAACAGGTTTTTGTTCTTGTTTTTCTATGATTTGTGCATAGTATGTGCTTTTACAGGCTGAAGTCTTATTTCTGTGCAAGTTTTCAAGCATTACCTCACAAACTGCTTTTAAGTTGCAATTGCAGTCATTTGTACGATCTCATCAACGTACTGTGTTTGTTTTGGTAAGATTGCTATGCAAACTCAGGATTATAATGGTGTGCCATATTACTATTTAGTAGGGATCATATAGCTTGCATTTTCAACCAAAATATTATTAACCATAAACCACCTTTACATCAGCGTCACAATGCTTTGGCAATATTGGAAAAGTGCAATTAATCCAAACACTCCTATATTCAAAACAACCTGATATGTTCACCATAAGTCTACAAAATTTATATAATGGAGTTTTCTGCTGACTAGCTATATCTTATGACAAGAACAAATCAATGACAGCTAATTCTAAGGCTTGCTTTTTTCACAGTTAATCATCAGCAGTTTGGTCTGACATGTACTGTTTAGCATACTAGAATGCATTCATTCAATGCATTATTATGCATGCACTTATAATTACCTTTGCTACCTGCACAAGGCATCATTCTGCATGTGAATAAGAATAAGTGGGAATTGTTCATGATTTTTACGTCATATCTCCAATGGTTGGAGTAAGCAAATTGATTTACAGGCTCGCTGTTATCCATATGTAGGGCTGTTTAGTAGGCAGAACACAGTTGAAAACTTAGCAAGTCAGCTACTTATGATAACTTTCTAGTAATTAGCATTGTGAGCCAGCATTTGTTTTGCAGTTATAGCCTGGCTTTTTTCTTTCCTTTGATGTGGTGTAGGGGTTTACAAAGAATAAATAATGTCATGCATGTTCACAAGTAAGCATACATAAATTAGGATAGGCTACTGTGCAGTCTATTTCCGGTTGGTTGACTAGGGAAACAGCATTAAAAGTCACATATTTTTGTATTTGGCGTACATGGACAACCAACTTGAAATAGACTGTTGTAGGGAACAGAAACAAGAGAGATTATCACCTGATATGCACAGTTGATCAGTTTACTTTGTTAATTGTATTGGCAAATATTTGGATTAAATTTGGACATCAGATAATGATCCATTCAATGCTTTTTATTTTAAATTTTCTAATTTTACCTTATACATATGATTCTCCAGGTTGTCAATATGCAAGAGACAAGTCATCAAATTATTAATCACATTAGGATAATGATTGAGGAGGCTGAGAACATTAATGGAAAGGCAAATGTCAGTAGTAAATGATTTAGTTAAGTGTATCTATTCACTATTTGGCCAATTCCAAATTTGTTAAACTGTTTTCCTTGTTTAATTCCATTGCAGAAATTATTTGTCCTTCTACTACACTTTCCTCCACTGATGTTCTATGATCCATGTTATCCATCTCTGTTCCTACCTGGTTGGGATCACTACTACCTGGACACTATTTATCAGACTAACAAGTCATCCCTGGTGGACACAAAGTATGTGGAAAAATCAATCTCACAATATGTTTAAATTACTCAAATTGTGTAGGGAATGGTTTAGAGAGTCTTGCTTATTTGCTAAAGAGCCTTCTGTATCAAACGGAAAGCTTGATGATCCAATGAACAAACTTGATGATACAATGTGCAAACAATTACAGGAATTGCTAAATGAGCCTGAAAGTATTCAAATTATTGCATCAAGGTTCTGCAGTTGAGTTCATTACAATCTTATTTTATGTTTATGCCTGCAGGATTTTACTAAATGTTGGTTCTAATGAGTCACTTGATTCATTTTCTGATATTTCAACTAAATCCAGATATTTGAGAAGACTACTAATTGAAAAACAACTTGGACTTATTTTCTGTCTCAAATTCAAGTTAGTAACTATATACTTAGAGCATTTAAAGTGATTTAAAATGGTCTCTTTGAATTATGCTTACTTGTAATTGATAATGATAAATTATAAATTATGAAATACATGGTATTACATTTTTGTATAAATATTACTAAACTGGCAAAATTTTCTTACTAAACTTCCTTGGCCTCAATGGTGTGTTGTGAGGCCAAAAAAGCTGGCTCATTACACCATTAACAGGAAGATCAATAAGCAATAGGTGTAGTCATCACATCATTAAGGTGCTCACAGATAGGTCAACCTGCCCAGTATATTGCCACACCAACCGCTGTTAATAACCTATTTGTTACCATTTTTTTTCTTTGCTGTCAGGTCTTACTGGAAGCCATCAGTGATGGGTGATCATCTTGAACAAGCTGCACAATTTGCCAGGAGCAGGGAATCTACTTTGAATATAACAGATGCCGTATGTGTATAGTTACATTTGTAATACACTACATATAATGATTAAATTTGTGTATATATGCAAATTTAGGTGGACTCAATGTACAAGACAGCATTCTTTAACTTCATAGCATATATGGTATACCAGATCAGTAAAAGTCATGGACTTGAGTTACTATTTGGCACCTATTGTGATGATGCCACTCTGGATCTGTTTCTTAAACTACTGGAGATTTATCCCGTTCCCAAGTTATCTGAAATAAAGGTGAACGAAATTCTTGATCTGTACCATAAAATGTTTGCTATTTTTTTACAGGCTTTCAACAATACTTGGGATTGTCGTGTGCATACTGTTAGTAAAATTGGTTATATACCTCAGTTTCCTTTCTTTAAAGAAGTGTCTACTTATATTAATTACATGATTGAACAAAATGTTGCTGAAGTCAATGAAAGTACCAACATCTTGGAAAATGGTAGTGCTTCAGAAATAAAAGGTGGTGAGGCTGAAACTGTAGCTTCACATCATGTTGCTTGTAGCTAATATCTGAAACTATTCTTTCAGACATTCATTAATCATGTTTTACATACCTTAGAAAATGCTATGCATAGTATGCTTTGATCTTCGACAGATAATGAGGTCTTTAAAAACCATGAAGAAACCTGCTAGTAGTTTTCTAAAAGGGTTAGAAACCTGCTAGTCGGTTTCTAAAATGGTTAGAAATCTGCTAGCAGGTCTCTAACTACCTTAGTTAGAAACCTGCTAGCAGATAGACCTCAGCACTGCAAATCTCACTTTCGATCATTGATTTGCTATGCATGCGCTGCAAAGCATATAGAGGCTAATAGCCCATAGACCAACAGAGCTTGACCTACTCCATTCCTTTTATAAGCACACCTACACCAATTCAATTATGGGAGCTAGACTATAACGTTGTAGGTACATTTGCCATCATAAACGGAGAATTCCAGAAATATAACAGAGTTCTATTTAATGCCTGTCAGTGTTTCAAGCCTGTTTAATATGCTTTTACTGTACTTTAAGCAGACTCCCTATAAGCTTTCTTGTAGAATGTTTATTTGTTTCTTATAAAAAATAGTTATATAGGTGTGAAATTGTGTATATACTGGCTTAGTCACGAAAGGCCTAGCGCCAGACCAAGTATCATTAACCATTGACAACAATGTTACCACTAACTTTAAACCCTTGGTAGTGCTGGCTTTAACTTTATTGTCACAGTAGCTATCACTCTTTGTTTGATCCACCAGCTAACAGAAGCAGCAATAGTGTAGCTAGCTACTAGCTTTAATTCGAAAACACATTAGTCTTCTCTACTGGTCGCATGACTTGTTTTAACATTGTGACAATTTTGAAACAACATATAACTCAATCCCACAATGGTTCCACCTACATAGCGATATATATATAATGCCCGCATTTTCTAAGTTGGTTAGAAACCACGCCCTCGGCTCTTCGTGTTTTAGAAACCTCGCTTCGCTCGGTTTCTAAAACCACGAAGAGCCTCAGTCTAGGTTCCTAACCTATACTTAGAGGCCAAGGGCTACAGGTCTGAGGGGTGTAATGCGTTAGTAGTACTAATTGTAAAGATCACCAAAGTTTGGAACAATTGATAACAGAATAGTGTCTCACTACCCTCACAGCCCCTTGGAGGCATTGGTTAGGTAAAATAAGCTTTCTGTAATTTTTTTATTAATTAGAATTTTGTATTGACTTATTGGGTCAGTAACTGATGCCTTCAGATGTAACTCATCATTGGCAACATCTACAAGTTTGATTTTGTCACAATTAGACACTCTCTGACCAGACACATGCCTTTAGTGTTCTGCAAGAGGCTCAGTGGACTCTCTTTTGCATGGACTCACTTTTGTCCTTCCTTTGCCTCATTTCTTTTCACTTTTACCGGCACTCAATGTTGAAGCAAAGATTGTCTGAAAATTCTGACTGTAGGAGAACTGTTCCCCATCATATTAATTGAGGCTGTGCTATAGGCAGACCCTAAAGCCAATTTTGGGGCTCACAAACACAAGAAGTGCATAGCAGCCAATTCCAAAAACCAAGTAACCAAATCCCAATAATTATGCAATTTCCAAAAACAGTCTATTTTGTACCTACGTATGTAGGTTGTACATTTCTTTCCTGGGTGATAGGTGGTGAAGGAAAAATAAGTGTGGCATTTAATCAGAAAATGGATGCCTTTCAGTTCAAATCCTGTGGTACATGGTTGAAGTGCTTTTCCTTGAATCCATTTATTTTACTTCACTCAGATGTGGGTTAGGTTGTCTAAAGGCTGAATAGCGCAAGTTTGTTATCAGACTGTCAGGAAGTCTTTACTTTTTCAGTCTCCAGTCCTCTAATTTGTTGTGCTGTAAAGCAATTAGTATCTAAGAAATAGTATTATACAGTGTCTAGACACAGTAATAAAGAGGGTGAAAGCAATGAGTAATATTAAGCATGCTTCTTTTTTCAAACAGGTCCACAAGACAAAGAGCAAATGTTGAAGAAACTGTGTGAGCATGTTTGTGATAAAATGGATGCAGCTATTAAAGGCGAAAAAACAGTGAGCAATTATTGCTAGAAGAAGTTGCATGTTATACACCGTAGTGTAGTAGTTTACTGTATTGCTAATGTGATTTTATGAATCTCACTCCATTTGTAGGTTGGAGAGAAATCTATGAGTGCCATCGCTATCAAGGAAATACAGAATGATGAAAATTTATGGCAGAAATACTACAATGATTTCACAAGCTACTTTTTGCGCATGTCTTCTGCTCCTAACAATATTGATCACAAACTTTTACAATTGACATTTACTGATGTACTGAGAAGTTATAGTAAAAAGCCTATTGCAGCACACTGCTATGTGCATCTTTATCAGCTAGACCTTGCTAAAATAGTAGCACTACTAAAACCATTGGGACAACTACACATGGTTAAAGATGATCAAGAATCACCATTTTCTGAAGACCCAGAATATACACTTGTTACTACTCTTCAGAAATCTAGATCTGGCCTGGGTAGCAAAAGTATTTCTAAATTTGTCATTGAATCTTTGTTTGCTGTACTCATCAATGCTGTGTACAGTAAAAATAATGGGACGAGTCAACTACAACAGTGGTTCAGCTCATATAGAGACATGGTTAGTGTGATTAATTTCTTATCTGGCTGATGCATCACTTATAATAATGTTTCTTTTTTGTGGAATTATGTGACTGCGCTTGTGAAAATAGGGCATGTGGGCACAAACTACACTCTACCACACAATAGGTCATATCTCAGTATTGAAATAAATATCTGCATTCTGCATTTGTTTTATGAAGCCAAATAAATGGTAAATGTGAGCTAAAAACTTCATTGCCATAGCAACATTGCACAAAATAATGTATTATTGTGGATGATGAAAACATAGGGATTATGTGTCTACTAGTATATCTGTAGGTATGTATGGGAGATCTTCCTTGTTTCACTACTTTTTATTTCTATGATTCCTAATCAAACTTTAAATTTCTAATTTTTCCTTGTACTTGTGTGTATAATACATTATATATTCATACACTTACCCCAGATTTCTTAAGGTCAAAGGTATCTGATATCGTATAGAGCTATAAGTTACTAAAGAATTGTCATGATAGTTATATCAAGCTGCCCATATTTTACATTTCATCTTGTTACTAAATGACTTCATTATAGCATATTTACACAACTATTATGTTGCAGTACATGACTTCCTACTTTACATTGTGTTATTTATTTGTACCAATGATCATATATGTTGCAGATGTCTATGAGTTCAATGAGAGCTATTCTGAGTAAACAATTAACAGTCATACTAAAAGCTAAATGTCATTTAATGGAAGTCACTTTTTCAGTCTTGCAGTCCTTTGATGAAATAACTGAACTGGCAGGAAACTGTGCTATTGTCTACACTAGATACATGTGTAGTAAGTTTTTCACTGATAAATTTGAGGTACGTACTTATTCAAATGGTGTACTGTATATTAATACTAAAAGTGGTTCTACTGCGGATAGTGTAAAATTGCTCTATTAATTTTACCAAAACAGTCAAGCTGTATAAAAAGTATGCAGCCCAAAAAAACCCTAAGTGAAAAAAGTTGAAATCAACGTTGGTGGTCAAGAAATTATGTTAATACCATGAAATAACATCATTGCAGCCATTTCTTAGCTACCACCTTTGATTTCACAATTTTTTTCACCCTGGCTTTTGGAGGGCAGCACACTTTTACAGCTTGCTTTTTGGTATTGGTATCACTTCGTTTTGTTATTGCAAGCCCCAATCTTTTAACTTCTCTTTTTTTTTTTTTACTGCAGCAACAAGAAGCCTCATTTTTAGTCTTTGAATTGAAGTATATAGTATCTTATATCTAAAAATTAAAGTTCAAAGATTACAGAGGTGAACATTCTAATAGTTACTGATGTAATAGTACAATGTACTTTGTTTTACAAAAAAGTAAGGTTGGACTGAGACCAGGGGCGGTGGAGCAGGCCAAACAGTGAGGGGGCCAGGCCAGCTGTGAGTTGAAGACCAAAAATAAAAAAAAAGGTCACAGCCTACTGACAATAGCTGCTCTCCACCAATTATATTTCCTTATTTATAACTACGCATACGTAGCTAAGCAATTTGCTACACTGCTTCTCTGAATACTGTGACTGCTCTATTAGAGTATTCAGATCCTGACTGTTCTATTAGAGTATCTCGATCTTTCCTTGCAAGCAGTGTCCCAAAAAAGTAGGGGGGCCATGGCCCCCCTGGCCCATGACTGAGACTGTATCAGTATTGGGCCACCACCTATGACTGAGACTGTATCAGTATTGGTATCAGAACCAATACTACCAGTATTGGCTAGCATTAGTATTGAAACAATTGGAAGCTTGATACTTATTAATTTCCTATTAGAGTGCACTGATTAGAAATGCTGAGCATGGCAGATGATCACAGTTTCTGTCTGTAACAACAAGAAGGCTGTTAATGAGTGCCAGGAGAATGTAGCTCCTTAAACCCACATAATTCAGAAAACTCGATTTAAACTTAATAAATACGCATACCTTGCACAAAACACTGTAACTTACGAAGTATCCATCCTATGCTATGCAATTTATGTCATTCTAATTGTGATGTAACAAGGATTAAAATAATACCTAGGCTTTACCTTAATGCTACACGGTGAAGCCAAAACTAACCGTGTAAATGACTTTTCAGTAAGGAAACATGCAAACCCTTTACATACCTTTATAAAATGGTCCATAACTCAATGGTGGTTGCTCATATCACCTTGCAACAACTTTCATTTGATTTGCCATTACTTTTTTTATCAGGCCATATGTGACTAATGTGAGTAAACCCACAGTCAAAATTAAACTTTTGGCAAGAAGTTTGAAACATGCAGACACAACTTGCTGTTGTTCATCGCTTCATAACAAATAAGCCACTGTAATTACAGTGTTAATTTAAGTATCCCAGTGAATGGACCTTTTATCAATGTATAATTGTGAGCTATAAGAACTAAGTTTCCCCACCTAGAGTCACCATGCTTGTCCGTATTGTGTAAACACGCATTCCTTAAAAGTTCTTTGTGGGTTTAAGGGTTAAAACTTTCAATTAATGAAAGCATTTAAGAGAATTCTCCACCCAGACAAGTTTAGAAGAAAGTGAAAATGTGTCCAGCAAGAAAATGCCATTGCCAAAGCACAAACAATTAAGTTCTTTGCAAGCAAAGCTTGAACACTATTTAGAATTGTCTCGTCCTTACCAAAGGATCACTTGTTTAATTGCTGAAATGATGACTCTGGATTGTTAGTGTAGTCAAAGACCAGGGGGTTGTACATTTAACAAGGCTATACACAATTTTCATTTCATACCATTTGCATTTAACAGTTAAAGTGGATTCAGACAGACAAATGTAGAGGCGTACACAGAGGTATTTTCAAAAAACACCTTCAGAAATATTGTCTAGTTTATATGCACAGGTTTACTGTAGCCCAAATAATTGTTATAAGTGGAGTTTCTAAATTAAATGTAACTGAAATTTTGCTGTGAGATTATTTGTGCATGTGTACATGCAATACATTGATTTATGGCAAAAATAATATGCTTTTTAAATGCTTGTCTTATGAGTTTATTTAATTAAATAATTTGCTATTATTTAAAGCTCAACAAAGATGTTCCACTGAGCTTGGAGCAGAGTATAAAGTGTTTTGATGTTATGATTGAAAATCCACAATTTGAAGAAGTCGTGAAGAAGCAGTTATATCATCACATTTTAGAAGGGATAATTTCTCACTTCTTTCCTGATACTGATAGCTCCACATCACTGTATTGCAAGGAGGATGTTAAATATTTTTTATCTTTTGCCAATAAGCAATCTACTTTGAAATACTTTGCCTTAAAGGATGCCAAAACTCAGTCACACATCTCACTGTCACACAGTTGTATCAGTTTATCCAAATTTAAATTCTATTTAGATAAAATTCTTTGCAAAGGATGGAGTAAGGATGGAAAGTCTTTAAAGCCACTTGAATTGTACAAGTTTGAGGTAAGCCACTGTATAGAATTGTAAGATAGGTTGTTAGATATGATACGATGCTGTTATTTGGTTTATGGTATAAGAAAGTTATCACAAAATCTCCAAATGTAGTTATACTGTTCTGTATGGTACCAAATTTTCTGTTTGGATATAATGATCTGTGGTTTGGAGTGAATTTTGTTTATGTGCATCAATAAAGTATTTCTGTAAACTTTTTTTTGCAAGGTGTGTAAATGTATTGGTGAGACCATCCTACAGCAGTGTTCACCAGAATGTACTCCAAGTGAGTATTTTCCACCATACCTTCAACAAAATCAAGATAGTAAAGTAAGAAAAAACATTATTTTCTTATTGTAATTTAACATGTGTATATGTACATTATCTGTAGAATCCACTGATGCAACAGATGTTAACACATCTTTACTTTTATACTTTACTGGAGAAACTGCAGTCTTGCCATTATAGTCCATCACAGCTGGTAGTGTTGATTACTGCTATTGACAAGGTTGTTGTCATTTTAGTATTAAAAAACTCAAGTAATGATATGTGGTATTTTAGTTACAGAAATTGCATGGATATGATTCAGCAAGCAGTGCAGAAAAATTGATTTTTTATGTCGAAAGACAGGCTTTGCTTGAAGTATTACTACAAGCTATAGTAGATGTATTTTACAAAGATGAAAAGGACAAATTGGAAAGTGTAAGCTTTGCAAACTGATCCTGCATTGTATATTTTGTGAATGAAATAACATATTTTATGTATAGTTGCTGCAATGTTCTGATCAGATTAATCAAATTGTTCTAACGAAGGAGAAATCACATAGTGATGTTCTGTTAATGCTTCTGATTAAAAAGTTCCATGGTCCACGTGGTGTCTTGAATTTATCTGATAAACACAAGCAATATTGGGAAGCTTTTGATTGTCTCAAATTAATTAGAGGAAACCTAAAGGTCTGTTATTTTAGCACCACATAAATATGCTTGTACTTTAAAGTGATTAATTTAATATATTTTAGAGTTCTCATCCAACAAGTCACCAGTTTCCTTTTATTGTGAACAGTTCACAGTCTAAGCATCGTTTTGCTAAACTGTACAGAGATGTGTGTATTCATCTAAAAAATATGTCACAGGGACAAAGTTCCTCAGTCAATAAGTTAATAAATTTAGTAGATTCAAGGTAAGTACATAGCTATTGTTAATGCTAGAATTATATACACATCTTACAGGGCTAGTGACAATACGCAAGTCGTCTGTATGATGATATGGTTAGGAGTGTACTATGAGTTCTACTGTAATAAGGTGTGTATGTATAGTATCTTCCTTAAATACATTATTGTGATCTCTTGATTTCGTGTTATTCTGTATTTTAAAAAGTCAAACTCTTAATTTGTTATTTCTAAACAAATTACGCTCCAATTGCATGGAGAAATGTATATACACAGTATTTTATACATTGAATGTGGTGGTTACGATGAACACAACTTCATGCAAATTTCCAAAACTGCATGCTTTTTTATGCTTACCACACACAATTCAGATATTAGATATCTGAAATTGTTATTTGACAGCTGTAAAACAAGGTACTGTTGCAGCAAATTTCATAATATACACTTGATAAAAATGAAGACAGCTATCTAAACTGTAAACACTTACAGTAACTATCATTTCAGTGGTGGATTTGGGGTTTTTTCTAACCTTCAGATGGAATGCAAAGTTTGGGCTTTCTAGGAAGGACTGGGACATGAAATGTTTGAAAATTTACGTTCTCAAAAAATTTGGTGGAAATTATTTTGATTGGTGTCATCAAATGGTCCCTAACAATTCAAACCAAAAATACTGATTATGATGATTCACTCACTGGCTGTTCTATTAGAATGTTTGACTTCTCCATTATGGACTACAACTTGATCTCAGTACAACAGATTTGAATATGACACACTGACTTTTAAGGCATGTTTGACGTGTGTGAAAATAACGGACTGGCATGTGTGGCATATCTGGCATGTTTGAAAATGACACACTGGCATAAAAACATCACCATGCCGCAACAGCAGCACACTCTTGTGCATCATGAACCAATAGTGGTACACCACCATGCTACAAAACATAATCACCCAATTCTGTACTACAAAAGTAAATGTATTGTTAGGAACTTCTTGCTACTGTAATGATAACAGCACAAGTGCTTCTGCTAGCTATTAAATGCACATTGCCATACTGTGCTACTGCAATTATTTATAGTAGCACACTGGTGTCACTTAATGCACATATTAGTACCAAGTTTCATGTGGATTGACTCAATTCAGTAAACATTGACAGAGACATGATCTGTTCACATAAAATGCTCGATTTTTGTCATACCTATAGAGTAAACTGCTTAAAGTGTTAAAAATTTGTCTGTGGATAGAACAACAATCATAGTGAAAACCTTTTGGTAGTAGCCGTGGAGTTATAATACATACACCAAACATCTGTGACTAGTACTCAATTGAATTTGGTGAATAAAACTTTTTTTTGTCTTACCTAATGGGCAAACTGCTTTAAAGAACAAGCCTACAATAGTATGTAGACACTGTAAAGGTATAAGAGCTTTGTAGTAGTTTAATAAAGAAATTAGATATTGAATTATAATGCAAAACCAAACATGTACAGTAGTGTGTAACAAGTGGAATGTTGAGATACTCTAATAATATTGCAGTCATACTAATACAGGCATTTACGTAGCTAGTAAAGTCATGGTTGCAGATTTGTTTTCATCGCAATATTAAAGACAAACACATGTAATGAAAGTCATCTTCAGTCTTTCTCTTATAATTGTATATAGAAAACACGAAAGGCAAGTGAAAAGTAAGCCACAAAGCCAGCTATACAGCAGTCTAGTTGCAAATGTAAAAGAAGCAATATCTGTAATACTCATTCATCATATGATTATTGGTCAGAGTTGTATATACTTGCTCTGCTTTTCATCAAAATTTGTTGGTGCATTAGCAATGCAAGAAAACCAGTACTTTGTAGTCAATGTAGCATTATGAAAATCATGTGGGCGAAGACTTTATATGGAACGTTAGATTTGTACAATGATCTGTTAGGAATAAAACTTCATAATTTTTAATGCACTAATTGTTTTTGCATATATGCAGAAAGCTAATCCAGAATTAATTCAACAACTTGAGGCTGCTCAAAAGGAATTGAAACTATTACCTGAACACCTCAATGTATTAAAATGTTTCCTTGATCCTGCCAAAATGATCAAGAGAGAGGAAGTTGCTAATCCGCTTAACCCTAACATTGAAATGTTAGAGGTTACGAAGACGGGTCATGTTCAGAGAAAGCATCCACCTACCAATGCACCAAAGAGAGATGCTATCTGGGAGTTCTTCAACTTGGATAAGCATGAAGGTCAAGTCACCTTTATAATTATATTGTTTTAATAATGCATATGATGTTTATTACAGATCCATCAGATACTGATCTACGTCATGCTCTAGCCAATATGATTGCAGTTGTGTTTGCTCTACCAAGTCACAGTAACCATGTTTGGTATCACATGTTTTATCCTGAAGAACTAGAAAACACACACCTGACTGGATTCATGGTAAGTATAGTTGTTCAGTGCACTTATTATTTCTAAATTCATGTCTACTATGTAAGCCTGAGCATTTATTACAAGGCAGACTGTTTTACCACTTGGGCATGTGTATGGAATTAGCAATGATGCATTATTAAACACGTTTGCAATGTGATTGTTTGAGTTGCTACATATTAAGTTGGGAAGGTCTTTTTTACACATGTAGCTTTTTACTAAGACATAATATACAAAGTGGCATTCATTAAGCATATTACAGCTGCTAGTAATGTATGCAACAACCACAAAGCTGTTAGTAAAAGAATACAGTTTTTGAATTCCGTTATTAAAAATCATAATTATGTAGACAGTCACAGCTTGCCCACTTTTTTGTAAGAACTCTCCTAGTTTGCTTAAGTTATTATTGAAGTAGAATAATTTGTAGAGAGGCAACATCTGAATTTCCGAGGTTTTAAATTTCAAAGAGTGCATATTTCTGAGTCCTGGTGGATTTCAAATAAACAGAAATTTGTGTCACAAATTACAAACGACAATGCATGCATGCTTGCCAACAACTGACTTACTAATGGCCATCTCTACGTACTGGAGAGAGGATTGGGGGAGTCTTGTGGAGCAAGTACCATTTGAAAATTACCCACTATATGATATAGGTTTCATCTTTATGCTGTGGAATTGTTGCATTAAATAAGAGTGAGATCACAATCTTGAACCTACATGTAAGCATGTACTTAAGTACTACATAAGCACCAGGTTTACCATATGTTATTAGTCATTTGCTCTTTTATAGTATCCTAAAACTGTCAAAAAAGGAGGATTAATGTATGACTGTGGATGTGAGTTAAATGAAGATGGTCAATATGGGAGGAAGGATTATATACCACATGCTACAAGAGGCACGCTCAGTGTACACTCATGGTATTTGATGTTGTGGACCAACTTTGGTGCCTTCTGTGTTGGACTGTTGACTCAACCCACTGCACATGAAAAGCTTAATGGTAAGAGTGGAATGTTTTTGCTATAATTCACACCATCAAGAATGTGTGTATCTAGCCATACCCTGATTCTTAGTGTGCAACGCTTCATTACAAGTGGACTTTTCTGTTTTCAATTTGTTGTCTTTAACTCTCATTATAAAACAGTATTTGTATAGCTTTAATGCACTTTCCAGTACCAACATGGAAGTCATTTCAATATGGATATCTGGCAGTGTGGGGGGAGGGTGTGTGTGCAAACTGTAGCAGTATTAGCTTTTATGATATCTCAAAAAAGATAAAATTTGAACAATTTCAATTAAAACACCGACTTACCAAAATTATTTAAAACAGGCTCTTGTAGTTAATGAAAAAGCTGTTAGGCAAGCATTACTACGTCTTTATAGGGTTGACAAGTTTAAGGAAAAATTGGAAGTTTTGAGTTCGATTAGGGATCATAGAAAAAAAAGTAGGGAAACAAGGCAGGTCACCTACACCTGCAGATATACTAGCGAACATTTAATCCCTAAGTCAGTCTATACCATGTTTTCATCTGAACGGGTGCTCCAGCTATCAAAAACTGCTTCGAAAGTGCAGTGGCCAGTATGCTTTGCTTTCAGCTATGTTCAGCCCGTTATACAGCACTACAGACGAAAACAGTAGAAGAAGTGCCTCTGCAACAATCCAGTCACCACGAAAACACAACAATTCTCATAACCCCAACTATCAATTACTGCCTCGAAAGTGCAGCGACCATTACGCTTCGATTTCAGCTATGTTCAGTCTGTTACACAGCATTACAAACGAAGAACAGCATTAGAATCATCCCTGCAATCAGTCCAGTCACCACAGAAAATACGAACAATTCCTGTTTACAAAAGTACTGTAGGGAAGCCATGCATCTTGCTACTACGAATCGACACCTTAGGCTGTCAGCAAAAATAAATGGGACACAAAGGAGGACAAAGGTAAGTCCATGATGCATACATTGTACATACTGTGGTATGCCAAAAGGCACATCTCGGGATGAAGTGACATTGAACAGTGAAAAAATCAAGCCCATAGCCTTAGCCATTATCGAGTTACGCTTGCCTGAAGGCATCAGGCAGGTAGGCAGGCAGGCAGGCCAGACAGGCAGGCAGGCAGGCAGTCAATAGAACATTCCATTGAATTTTTTTTTCAAATTTCGTAACAATTTATTGGAAGTCTTTAGGATGGTACTGAATGCACTTTTGGGCTTGGTTGGTATAACCAATACTGCCAAGATTCCAGGATGGAGTTGTGAGGCCGGTTTGTGGGTGATTTTTTTGGCTAGGAAAACCCAATTCTCCATGATCCCTAATATATGTGACCAGATCTGCGAAGACAGGACATAATTGCATTATTTTTGAATTCCTGTTTATTAAATATTTATAATCTATGTAGCCAAGTGTACCCATTGGCAAAGTTTCAGCTTCATATGCCAATAACTCTGGGAGTTACAGCCCTAAAAAGTAGCAACAACAGAAAAATCGATTTGTCCAGCAAGTATAGGGAAAATAGATTACAGGCGCTTACAAGAGTGGTTGTAACTTACCAATGGATTGAGGTACAGAGCTACACTTTTCACCATCGTGTTCGCCATGAACAGGGAAATGAATTACTGGGTAAGTTTTTCTTTTGCTCACCCTTCTTCACTGCATACAAAGGTGAAATTCATGAAACAAAATCGATCGCGTATGATCACTTCAACATGACATAAACAAATGCTCATAACTTACATGTCCTTGAGTCTACTGCAACAAAATTAAGATTTTCCAACTCCTCTTGAGCAGGCCAATAAGATGATATCCAGGTTTTTTATTGTTAGTCCCATCCTTTACTAAAAAAGAGGGGTTAAAAAAATTTACGGAATTTTTCAATAATACGCAAGCATTTCAATGCTTTATATTGTAAATTTAGGCTTTGTGCGATTATGTCCCTTTTTTGCAGATCCGGTCACATATAGTACTACCGTACTGTATGATAATTACAAGTAGTAGGAATTTCAAATGATGGGTAGACTTCAAAACACAGTGTTCTACAGACTGAAAGCCCTTTGTTGTGGTGCCTGAGCAAAGCAAAGGTAATACTAACAGGGCCTGAAGTTTTCTAAATTCTGTAGAACCCAGTACTTCAAAGTCTTACTTATTTAGAACGCAACTAAACTAAGTAGTGAAACAAGGGAAGATCATCTATTCCATGCAGATATACTAGTGGACATTTAATTCTTTGGCTGATTTATATTAAATCAAATCCTAAAATTCCTTGTACCTAATCATGATTATTTACTTTTTAGCATATGACAGGTGAACCCTGGGTACCCCACATAAAAAGGAATAAGGCGCAGGACATATTATAAAACATGTTAATTTAATTTGGCATCTGAGTATGCATGCCATCCATCATTTACATGTACTGAGACTGTGAAATGGTCTGATTTTCAGCCATCTTCAATCTGTTACACAGTATTCCAAATGAAGAACAGTGTGAGAAGTGCCTCTGCATTCAGTCTAGTCAATATGAAAAAGACGATTCATGGTATACAAGGATGCCATTCTACTGTAGTATAAAATAGCCTATAAACACTTGGAAACACTTTATACAGTGGGAAGGTACATAATTCTGAAATTGAGAGGTGAGTCCACTAAAAATTATTTTCAGTTTAAATACTTTTTAAAATACTTTGAATGCTTTATTAGGGCATCTGGACGATAATTGATTCTTTCATGGTTTTTAGCACCACTCCAAAATGTATAGTTTCATTCTGAGTGGGGGCTAATCTGTCAAAACCCAAGGGGACTTCAGCCCTTCCCTTTCCCTCCTTTATGCAACCTATGCACTTACTTGTATATAGTGATATTGAAATTTAAGCAAGAGTTGTTGTTCCTACATAACAGCTAACCATTGTGTATAGTTACAAACTCAGGTTTAAATGAAGTGTATAATATATACTAATGTTTAATATGTTGTTACGTAACACTTTCACACTTCAGATCAAAGGAGCCGCCCGGGCTACATTTTGTATGTAGCCGGTCTACAACTGGGCACTGTTTATATAGATGTTGGTGTTGAAATCGATTGTGGGGATCAATTGTGGGGATCGATCACAACTCACGCAATTAGGATGCACGACTTGGTTTTCACTATGAAAACCACTCAGACGGAAAACGTTTTGTTATCCTCGCCATCCTACGAGTTGAAAAACGTTGGGCTAAGGTGAAAACTAGTGCTATAACTTATTCATCAATCGTTTCCACAAATTTTCAAATACAGACATGCCCCCATCACAAAGCTACCACTCTGTATGGAGTAACCACTCTACAAGCAAGCTTACCTCTAGGCATTTAGTGAATTGCATAGTTTTTCCATAAACGGTTCAATGGCACTGATTAAAACATTAAACTCACATAACGGAAATTTTCTGTGATATCTCTAGGATATGTCCGTTTATCATAACCGAACGTAACCAGAACGTACTAGTTGCTGACCCATAATCAAAATTTCAGGTATGCATATATAATACATTCAGTGACTGCACTCGTATTGGCTTGGGTGATTGATCGCCATGTACAGGCGATCAGCCTAATAAGTGTTACATATTAGCTGTAACACGGGTATTCAGGCTTTGCTGATATGTATGCACTCTGCCCTCGGGCCTGCAGCCCTCGGGCAGTTGGGCATACATATCAAGCAAAGCCCTCATGCCCATGTTGCAACCAAGAAGCCGGCGCGCCACACCGTAAGTATATTTACAGGAAGAAAGTAAACACGATTTTCACACCTTTGTAGCTCCGTGATTCCTTATCCTATTGAAACCAAAGTTGCTACAGAAATGCCGGCTAGGTAGGGGAGTCCACATACCGAATTTGAAGAAAATCGCTGCAGCCATTTCCGAGATACGAGCTGCCAAAGTTAGGGGTTTTTTTCGTTTTTTTCTTCTACTTCTTTTTGCACACTTTGCAAAATCCGTAATAAAACATGAATGCGTGCTTGGATCGGGATGAAATTTGGCACACTTAAAGGGCTCATTAAGGCGAATCTCAGTACCAAGTTTGGTAGGAATCCGATAAACATTCACTGAGTTATGACCGATTATTTGCGTAAAATAAGGTCGAAGGTATGTCACGCCCACAGGGTAAACCGCTTGAAGGAATGAGCTGAAAATTGCTATGTAGATGGAGTAACTATCGTAGGAGTGCCTTTTTGTGGTTTGAAAGGAATCCAGTTAAAGGCCATCGAGATATGACACAAAACCCAACCTATGTCACAATTACGCGATCGACTTTTATGAATAAAAAACTATTAGTTTTCACACCTACCAGGCAAACCGCTTAAAACAGTGAGCTGAAAATCGGTGTGTAGGTGGAATAATTATCATAGAAAGTCCTTGCAGTAGTACAGAAGAATCGGATTACAAACCACTGAGTTATGATTCCAAAGCCAACTACGTGTAGCATATGCGAGATCGAGATACTCTAATAGAACAGTCACCCTAATAAAGCATTCAGCTACGTTTATAACTTACTCCATTATAGAATTATATGGCATTGCAAGTTATTCTGTAGGGAGTTCAGCTACAAACAGTTAATCTTATAGATAATTCAGCTACAAGCAAGTTATCCTGTAGAGAGTACAGCTACAAATATGTTGCTGTAGAGATTCAGAACATTATAAGTCACACTGAAGAGAATTCAACTATAAACAAGTCACCTTGTAGAGAGTTCAGCTACAACAAGTCACTCTGTAGAGAATTCAGCTACAAACAAGTCACTGCGTAAAGGGTTCAGCTACAAAAAAGCTACCTAGTAGAGAGTTCATCTAGATTAACTACAAGCAAGTTACTTTATGCACTGTTCAGCTACAAGTAAGTCACTCTGTAGAGAGTTCAGCTATAAACAAGTCACTCTGTAGTACAAACAAGTCACCATGGAGAGAGAGTTCAGCAACCAATCAAAAAACCACCATGTAAAAGAGTTCAGCTATACAAACAAGATATAATTCTATAGAGAGATCAGATAGAAACTTAACAGATCACACTGTAGAGAGTTCAGCTAGAAACAAGTCATCCAGACTGAGTAGAGAGATCAACTAGAAAACATCACCTTGTAGAGAGTTCAAATCACCCTGCAGATAGTTTAGCTACAAACAAATCACCCTATAGAGAGATCAGCTAGAAGAAGTCACCTTGTAAAGAGTTTAGCTACAAAGAAACTACCATGTAGAGAATTCAGCTATGAACAGATCATCCTGTCGAGAGTTCAGCTAGAAACAAGTCATCCTGTAGTGAGATAAACTAGAAGAAGTTACCTTGTAGAGAGTTCAGCTACAAACAAACCAGAATGCAGCTACAAACAAATCACCCTGTAGAGAGATCAGCTAGAAACAAGTCACCCTGTAGAGAAATCAACTAGAAGAAGTTACCTTGTAGAGAGTTCAGCTACAAAGAAACCATCATGTAGAGAGTTCAGCTGCAAACAAATCACCTATAGAGAGTTCAGCTACAAACAAATCTCTCTGTAGAAAGGTCAGCTAGAAGAAGTCACCTTGTAGAGAGTTCAGCTACAAAGAAACCATCATGTAGAGAGTTCAGCTGCAAACAAATCACCTGTAGAGAGTTCAGCTACAAACAAATCTCTCTGTAGAAAGGTCAGCTAGAAGAAGTCACCTTGTAGAGAGTTCAGCTACAAAGAACCATCATGTAGAGATTTCAGCTGCAAACAAATCACCTGTAGAGAGTTCAGCTACAAACAAATCTCCTTGTAGAGAGATCAGCTAGAAGAAGTTACCTTGTGGAGAGTTCAGCTACAAAGAAACCATCATGTAGAGAGTTCAGCTGCAAACAAATCACCTGTAGAGAGTTCAGCTACAAACAAATCTCCCTGTAGAGAGATCAGCTAGAAGAAGTTACCTTGTAGAGAGTTCAGCTACAAAAGAAACCACCATGTAGAGAGTTCAGCTGCAAACAAATCACCTGTAGAGAGTTCAGCTACAAACAAATCACCCTCTAGAAAGATCAGCTAGAAGAAGTCACCTTGTAGAGAGTTCAATTACAAAGAAACCACCATGTAGAGAGGTCAGCTACAAACTAGTGACCTTGTAGAGACATCAGTTACCTTGTAGAGAGTTCAGCTACAAAGAAACCATCATGTAGAGAGTTCAGCTGCAAACCAATCACCTGTATAGAGTTCAGCTACAAACAAATCTCCCTGTAGAGACATCAGCTAGAAGAAGTTTCTTTGTAGAGCGTTCAGCTACAAACAAATCACCCTGTAGAAAGATCAGCTAGAAGAAGTCACCTTGTAGAGAGTTCAGCTACAAAGAACCATCATGTAGAGATTTCAGCTGCAAACAAATCACCTATAGAGAGTTCAGCTACAAACAAATCTCCCTGTAGAGAGATCAGCTAGAAGAAATTACCTTGTGGAGAGTTCAGCTACAAAGAAACCATCATGTAGAGAGTTCAGCTGCAAACAAATCACCTGTAGAGAGTTCAGCTACAAACAAATCTCCCTGTAGAGAGATCAGCTAGAAGAAGTTACCTTGTAGAGAGTTCAGCTACAAAAGAAACCACCATGTAGAGAGTTCAGCTGCAAACAAATCACCTGTAGAGAGTTCAGCTACAAACAAATCACCCTCTAGAAAGATCAGCTAGAAGAAGTCACCTTGTAGAGAGTTCAATTACAAAGAAACCACCATGTAGAGAGGTCAGCTACAAACTAGTGACCTTGTAGAGACATCAGTTACCTTGTAGAGAGTTCAGCTACAAAGAAACCATCATGTAGAGAGTTCAGCTGCAAACCAATCACCTGTATAGAGTTCAGCTACAAACAAATCTCCCTGTAGAGACATCAGCTAGAAGAAGTTTCTTTGTAGAGCGTTCAGCTACAAACAAATCACCCTGTAGAAAGATCAGCTAGAAGAAGTTACCTTGTAGAGAGTTCAGCTACAAAGAAACCATCATGTAGAGAGTTCAGCTGCAAACAAATCACCTATAGAGAGTTCAGCTACAAACAAAACTCCCTGTAGAGAGATCAGCTAGAAGAAACTACCTTGTAGAGAGTTCAGTTACAAAGAAACCATCATGTAGAGAGTTCAGCTGCAAAGAAATCACCCTGTAGAAAACTCAGCCACAAAAAAATTGCCCTGTAGAAAGATCAGTTAGAAGAAGTTACCTTGTAGAGAGTTCAGCTACAAAGAAACCATTCTGTAAAGAGCTCAGCTGCAAACAAATCACCTGCACAGAATTCTGCTACAAACAAATCACCCTGTAGAGAGATCAGCTAGAAGAAGTTACCTTGTAGATTGTTCAGCTACAAACAATCCACCCTGTAGAGAGAGCAGCAAGAAGAAGTCACTTTGTAGAGTGTTCAGTTACAAAGAAACCACCATGGAGAGTTCTGTAATAAATATATGATAATTTGTACATTTACTGATAAAATCACAAATATTTAAAGTACATCTGCTTCATCTTTTCTTCTTCCTGTGGTAAAAAAAAAAAGATAGGTTAGAAAAGTCCCAAAGCCGGCCTGTACAAATACAAAAATAAGTGAAATCTAATCCAAAACAGCCAAGCTGTAAAAAAAGTGTGCAGCCCTCAAAAAGGCTATGGTGAAAAAAGATGTGAAATCCAAGGTGGCGGCCAAGAAATGGCTGTGATGGTAGGTTAATGGTAAAAATTTTAATAACGGCAATTTAGGTGAATTTTTTGCCAAGACCAAGTGGCACAAAAATTCACCTGAATTGTCGTTATTAAAATTTTTACCATTAACCTACCATCACAGCCATTTGTTGGCTGCTGCCATCACAGCCATTTCATTTCTTGGCCATTTCTTGGCTCTCACAGATATGCAAGAGTAATGAAATATGAAAAACTAATGTGAGCATGTCTGTCTGGGTTTACAGAATAATACATAATGACAAAGAAAGTAATAGGCTTTGTTTTAGTATTGTTACCTTCAGTGATTGCTTAATCCCTCTTGAAAGGTACAAGAAATGAGCATGACCATGGACATCTTTTCCCTTTGCTTTGATGTTAATGGATGTAATAAAAAACTAATTTTCCATAAGGAGCTAATTGCATAGTTGCATGTCTCATTGTGGGTGTAAACAAGCATCCAGGTGTCTTACCATTTTTACCAATGAAACACTTGCTAGGAGGCTAAGAGACCTTCACTCACCAAAATTGTAGTTTAAGATTTGACACCATGAAATATTGTCACCTCAGGTCGAATACTGTCAGATTGGATGTCCATCAGAGATTATTGTATGACTCAACTAAGAACTGTGTGGTTACATATGAGGACCAACATGGGATTTGGTGATGATGAAAGATCATTCTTTGTTATGAGATCCATGCACACACTATTTATGGTGAGTAGAGTAATATAAGACCATTATGTCATTTGATACTGCTAGGCATTTCAAGAAAAATGTTTCCCATGTCCTGAAGGAAAATTTACTGATCTAGAGGCTCTAAATGCCTATGAAAAGGCATGGCACAAGCACATATATGAACCTGCTAAAGCTAACTTGCAAGCTGAGGTATGCAATACGTTTTGCATTATGCTAATTGAAAATCTTTAAATTACACAGTTGGAGAATCATTCTTCTCACTCAGTATGGGCACAACCAGTGTTGAAGAAGTTTAGGTATTTAGATTTGTTTGAAATTAAATTGCTAGCCAAAGATATGTTTTTAATAAATTTTGCAGGATGCTTGATCAACACTACCCACATTTGGTTACAGAGAATGATTACATAAAGAGCCTTGTTACAGCTCGAGAAACTTGTAACTTTAATCCTACTTACCTCTTTGCTCTCCATCACTTCACTTTGGAATATGAAAGGCTACAAGTAGGTGGAGCTCTTCTTCCAGATTTGGTAGAGTTCTATCAGTGGATCCACACCCACTTGCCATACTTGGTCACATTTCAAAGAGCACAACAAATCACCATTGGAAATGTTATCAGTCTTAGTGCCAAAAGATACTCCTCAAAACTCTGTGATCAGCTCACAAAGCTTTTTGAAGGAATCATTGGTAAGTTGCCTGATTAAATAAATCTTTTCTTTTAATGCTATGATTTTTTACTTTCTTTCTGTAATTAGGTAAATATAATAAGTACCTAAATGTCAGCGGTGGAGTTATTGGAGATGCTACCTGTAATAAAGCATTAAAAGCAACTGATGTCCGCCAGATCAGTAAAGACACTCCTCTTATAAGATTAATCAGTCTGGAAGATACCACCAAAAATGATTGGCTCTACCGTGTCTTAACAGACATTGTAAGCACAAATTCAGACAATTCTTCAGACTATAGTAATTGCAAGAGTATATACGTACCTTTTTTTTTAGATTGAAAATCACAATTCCTTTCTAAACAGTATATTTGGTCATACTACTCACTCATATCAGAAATATTTACCTGATAGTCCTCCAGAATCTCATGTTACTGAAGTTACCAGTCACAGCTGTGTTGTTCCCTCTGAAGGGAACACTGGAAAGGAGCAATTTTTGAAGATGATCAAAAGCTGTTATGTGTATAGTGGTGTTCAGTCTAGTCCACTGTTCAACTTAGTTCAACTTGAACAAAATATTGTTGCCTTTTATATTGCTGGGAAACCTCACATTCGGTTGGATGGCATTAGGACTGTCTTCAGATTTAAGAATATACCTAATGAAACTGTTCTAGAGAACAAGTGAGTAGCATTTTATGGCAAACTTTTGTAATCAAACGTAACACTTTAATTTCAAAAGAGGATCCCTTTGTAATTTATATATATTATATATATATTTTCCACAATGTACACTAATGGTGGACCCAGGAGCTGGCAAGGAGAGGGACACAAACAAGTTAAGCTGGGGACAACAAATTCCCTTGTTTACTGCTATATTGGTGAAGTAGCAAACAATCACCTTTTAGAAGTTTTTCAAGGTTAATTTTTGCCATTTTGACGTTTGCAGATGGTTGTGTTGTGAAGTTGTGAAGTCTTAAAACTGTTTAAAAGATTATGAATGATGCACAGTTTTCATGATTTGTAAATTCTTCGCCTGACATAAGGTTTAGTATTTCAATCAAAAAACAAAAGGGGTGGAATCCTGGATCTGCCATTGCTGATGTGTATTATAATAATCCCTAAAAGGATGTATGTAATATAATAATTGTGTCCTCTTGATTGTATACAATTCCTATACTCAGTTATACTATTCTCTTTTAGTCCCGGCTGTGCATTTGATTTGTCTGCCATTGGTCAAGAATTGCCAAGCAAGTACAAGGTAACTTGTGTAGAACACAATAATCACTTTTCTCCCATTTTACCAACCAACCAACCTATACTTTTGTATAAAGAATAGATACAAACTGAGCTATTAGTCTGATACCTATATTTTAATTCCCAAAAAATGTTGGCAGAAACCAGTTTAAAAGCCAGTTTTGTCTAATTGCATTTGCTAAAGTCCCATGTGGGCTTTGTGACTTTTAAAGTGCTAAACATACACTAACAAAGTGCTGATACAATCAAGCCTTAAGGCAAGAATGCTTATACTATATTTTGTCAAATGACAGGGTAGACAAATGGGTAAATTCCTGTACAATGTGGTTTTCAGTAATTACAAAACTAAATCCCCAACAGTGACAGTACAAAGTGACACAATTACAAAAGGACATAGACATACAAAAAGAGAACAAAATCAATTAGACAGAAACAAAACTGAGCCAAGTTTTCATTTTAAAGCATTGGGGCAAGATGTCACATAGGAAGGGGGGGGGGGGGGGGGGTGGAGCATTTTTCCCCGGGCCCCAGCCTAAAAGGGGCCCCATCAAGGGCCCCTTGAAAACTTGTTATAGGATTGATACACTCTAATAGAGCAGTTAGGCATATACTCTAATAGAGCAGTCAGGTGTACTCTAATAGAACATGAATATAAATATCCATAAAGAACTTCATTAGTGGAGTTTTCATACATTCTAACATCATATGCATGACCTTCTACTGCTTTAGCTTTGGTGTGCAGTGTTTAAAGAGCTCCAGTAATTTATCACTTGGGCATACAAAATAAACCCATGCTATATTTAAAATGTTTTGATTGTAAGTCATTCCATTTATATCAGTGGATTCATGGTTCCTATACCAGTGGTATTTACAGATGTCTATATGTATCTCTGTATATGTCTTATGCTGTCTGTTTCCATTAAGTAGCTTTATATAGTACTAGCTTCATTCCAGGGGCACTTATAATTATGCAGTTGTATTATTAATGTACTATTTTTGCATAAAATATATAGCATTTTTCAGAGTTTTGATTCAATAAAATATTGAAAGTCTCTCGGCGGCTTGGGGCTGTGCCCCCAGACCCTGCTTCTTACAACTCAATATTGCTATTGGAAACCCCCTTCAAAAAATTCTGGCTACACCCCTGTATATATACAGAATGTACTAGGAGAGTGGCTATTATAGCTACCTAAAGCTGCATGATTTAATTTTGTGTAGGTGCCGGCCTGGGGAAAAACAAACATACACCACATAAATCTAATAGTTTGTAGTTTAAAGCAACATCCTAGTAGGGGCGGATCCAGGACCTGGTAAGGGGAGAGGCACAAACAGGCAAAGTTGTAGGTGGTTGGGGAGACCTGGTTCTCTTGTTAGTAGTTGCATTTTTGAAGCAGCAAATAATACACCTCTTAGTAGTATCTCACTGTTGATTTTTATTATTTTGGCCTTTGCAGATGGTTGTGAAGTCTTAAAAGCTGTTTAAAAGGCTCTGAATGTCTTAAACAACAGCAACTCGGTAATTATTTTTAGAGGCGCTTAGCAAACGAAGATGCTGGGTGACAATTTCATAGTTAGTTTGACTTTGGTTTGCTTTAGTTTCAGGTGAATTTGTAGCAAATGCTAGTAAAATGTGCATATTTTCAGGAATTTTATAAGCTGATCTTGGCCTGACAAAGGTTTGTATTTTTATCAGAAGTATGGCTCCTCCACAAGGTGAGGGGGGGGGGGGGGGGATTTGCCCCAAATGCCCCATCCTGGATCCGCCATTGTCTAGTTACAAACATAGCTATACAGCTGCAGTAATTAGCTACTAACATTTATAACTTCATGAATTTTCTTGAATACAAACAATTTGAGTCTCTGAAATACCCCTAAAATTCAATCTCATTGCAGTTTTTTGTTGTTGTTAAATTTTTCAATGGGGCATACCCCCAGACCCCCTAGACAGAGCATGCTGAGTGTACATACGAAATGTTCACACTTGGAATTACAAATCATGTGCATAAAACTAAAACATGATTATATAGGGGCCCCACTTTAACTCTTTGTCATAGGCCCCTTAAATTCACTAAACAAGTGGTCAAAATTACATCAATATAGACTAACATTTTCACAGCTAAACATCACTTAGTGAACTGCAGGAGACGTGGTGCTTGTATTATGGATTATCTTTGGCATTCTTCATGTCACGTTTCTATTTGCTTTTAGTTCAAAGATGTTGTTGCTTCACAGGTAACACTTC
The DNA here is from genome assembly GCF_963678975.1 of Dysidea avara. Lineage (NCBI taxonomy): Eukaryota > Metazoa > Porifera > Demospongiae > Dictyoceratida > Dysideidae > Dysidea > Dysidea avara. The sequence goes on along the minus strand of NC_089279.1, from coordinate 14,916,420 downwards.
AATGGCTTCAGTAAGTCTGCTATTATGTACAATAAAATTTGACCTGCTCACACAATTTTTGCACCATACTTGCAACAATCAAAGTAAATGGATTACACATTCATAAAAGCTTTGTGTACTATTCTCTATATATGTAAGGTTGTGGAGCAGGCAGAGTATGAAATGAGTACTTGGATGGTTGGTATCAGACATTAAAGCTTTACCAAAATATGATACTGACATCAATATTGCAATATGTCCACTAGTAATGATCATTTGCATACATTACATGAGCATTCATTTCATAGGAGTCCTTACAGAAGGAAACAAGGAAAATATTTGAATATGATTTTCGTACTGCTACTTATCATGCGTTAAATGAAATTGTTACTGGTCTCAGAACTGTTTTGGGTCACCTTAGTCAGGTCTGTGTATGTGTGGTTTGTGATTTATAGTTCAAATAGTTGGCATATAACAGGACATTATCCGTAACCAAGGTAAAGCCTGGGATGCCACTCTCAATGTTAGATTGGTTGATTATTTGAAAAAATTGTACAACAAAGAACAGAAAGTGTTCAATGAAATTGGTATTCAAAGGTAATACATACATATTAATTACCTGCCCTCACTGATAGTGTATCTTACAGCATAAATGAAGCACAACTGAAACTCATGGAAGAAGTACCAATGAAGAGACTGTTCAAATGTATAAGTATGTTTGTTGGATGGCTACAAGGTGGCCTGTACGACTTTTCATTCCTACCTGTATCTGTCTTCAACCATTTGGAACCGAAAGACATGGAAACTCTTGATAAAATACATCAAAATTACTTATGTAAGTATGTAGTGCTACATGTGCACATGATGTATATTGCTAATGCACATAGCTGTGGGAATGGATCGTTTGCTTGTGGACCTTGATGAGTTTGAAAAGAGCTTGAGTCATGCTGAACAACACTTAATTACACAGGCAGACCATAGAAAGTCAATAATAGTGGTTTTAGTAGATTGTAAATTGTGTGATCTGGAAGAAAAGTTTGTTAGCCTAATTCCAACAACTATTTTGGTATGTCATTATATTCACTTCCGGATGGCTCTTCGCAAGTAAGCAACTCTAATGAAATAATAAATGTAACTAAATCACATTTACATTTTCTAATGGGTATATATTACAGGGTTAAGATAAAAGTGACAGGATTAGCTCGTTTGCAAATGCAATCTTCAACATCAGCTGTGGGCAAATGGACAGAAATTATTGAAGATTTATGGAAATATCTACCGCATTTTCAAGATGAAGAGCAGTTGTATGATGATAACTGCCTCAAATTTGATTGTGTCCATCTACAATTTGGTGATGGTGAGGAAAGTGAGAATGATAGTCAGACGTGGTTACACCACAACACGTCTGATATGGAAGAATCATTAGTAGAAGTTCAGGCATCTAGCAGTATCTCACAGAGTAAGTATAATTTTTGAACCTGGCTGATCCTTCTTCATAGATGTGTTCTTCAATTTTGTTTAACATACTCTAATTTCAAAGTAGTTTTGCACTAAACAGTAGCAAAGTGTCCAAATGAAAATGTAAGTGTGTCCATTTTGAATTGTGGGTAGATTTTTGTGTCATACACCTGTACCTTTAGGATACTATGCATTTTGAAATTTTAATTATTCCGGTTCAACATCCTATGAAAACAGTTTTCTTAGTAAACATATTTGTGGAATGAAAGATGCATTGTTTACCATAAAGTTCTTGTTGTTTCTTTTGTGATGAAATGCAAAAACTAACATCTGTCATCCCCACTAATAATTTACTGCCATATTAATTTTAGTAATAATACAGTATTTCTTCGCTATTGAATCAGTCAAAAGACGCTGTGCAAGATCTGTGTATAATAACTATGCAAGTGTCACAAATATGTTGCCAACCTTGAATTGGCCATCCTTTGCTCACTACAGAAATCAACTTAAAGCTATCACAATCTTAATTAAGATCATGCACCAATTATAATAGATATACCGACTGACACCATACTTATACCAACTACTGTTAACAAAGTCACTCAATAAGGCTACTACAACCAAACCCTATAATAAATTCATATCTTCACTCATTCTTCCCATCAGCTATAAAGATCTGGAACAGCTTACCTAATGACTTTATCACCTGCTCAAGTTTGAACAATTTAAAACAAGGCCAACTGGACAATTATTAATTATATAATTTGTTGATTAATTGCACCATTACCTGTGCTTGTACATACTCCTTGTAAGAGGTTTTGCACAGTAAATAGTAATAATAATAATAATAATTTCTCCATAGCTAATGTTATGTTGTCTATGTCTTACTTTAGTGCTTCAAAAAATTGAAGATAATCCACAACTAAAGGAGTTCCTTGCGCAAACCTTTACGCCTGTAACAACTTCTGTTAGTCCAGTGTCCAACCCTGCAACCAGTGCATCACCATCATCAGTGTATGTGCCAAGTTCTGCAAGTGACAAAGCCAAAAGTATGACTCATGAGGAATTGTGTGCTTGGCTAAAGGAAAAGAAGATTAAAGAAGAGTATATTGATCTCTTTAAAGAAGAATCTATTGATGGAGAAGAAATGGCAACATATGGTGAAGCAGAACTAGAAGAACTGGGGATCTCTGAATCACGTATTAGAAAGAGGATCCTGGTTAACTTTGGAAAGATTAAATAAGACTTGCGCTTTGATTAATAATTAAATTGCTGCTGCATATTAACTTCACTAACTATTAGTTTTTAGAGGCAATACCATGCATACATTATAGCTAGTTTTAAAGAATACTTTTATGCTGTTTAGGCTTTTAGTGCTACAGTAGTTATAAAGGTACACTTTATGCTGTATACCATAGTTTGCATTTTTCGTTGTAAAATAATTTTCATATGCAAAACTTGCAAATTTCTTGCACGAAAATTTTACATAAGATTGAGCTATTCTAATAGAGCAGTCATTCACGTAAATCATACAAAAATATTTTTACATGAAAATTTTTTTATCTTTTACTGCTTCATTATTGATAGAATGCTTTCTCACAATTGTGTTTGATGGCAGTTGTATGCATCTTTACTAAACCAAGACACCATATGCACTTTACCAAAACAATAATTGTGACTGAGTCTGAAAAAAGGGGGTTTATAGCCTGTGTTTGTTAATAATGTGTATCTCCATCTCTGCAAACAATAACATTTCTGTAAGTTCCAGTGAAATCTCCATAAATTTCTACATAAGTAATGAAAAAGTTAAATCAAGACACACGGTAGTGTGTCGTGCGGCCCAAGAAGCCGGCGCGCAACCCCGTGAATATATTGACAGGAAGAAAGAAAATGCAATTTTCGCACCTCCGTAGCTCTGTGCTGCCTTGATGAAACAAGACAACTTTTGCTGTGTACATTCCCTCCAACTTCAGTACTCCACATTCCAAATTTGAGCGAAATCGCTTCAGCCATTCCTCAGATATGAGACTTCAAAAATTGGCTTAGTTTCTTCGTTTTTTTTTCTTCTTATTTTTCTTCCTCTTTTCGCACACTTACAAAAACTGCTATAAAACGCGAACTCGTTATCCGATTGCTTTGAAATTTGGCACACAAAAGGGGGGGTATAAAGGCGCATCTCGGTACCAACTGTGGCTGGAATACCATAAACAGGCAAAGAGTTAATTATGAGCGATTATGCACGAAAAATAACACCAATATATTGTCACGCCTACAGGGTAAACCGCGTATGGGAAGAAGCTGAAAATCGGTGGGTAAATAGGTTAACTATTGAACCTCAAACCTTTTGTGGTTTGAAAGAAATCGAGCTAAAAACCAGGAAGATACAGCGAAAAAATCAACAGTGTGTAACAATTACGCAATCGAGATTAGCTAATTTATTATTATTACAGGTTTTTGCAATTGAATTCGGCGACTTTGCAATTGAATTCGTCCCGTTTGCAATTGAATTCGTCGCTTTTGCAATTGAATTCGTCGCTTTTGCAGTTAAATTCGTCCATAACAAGAATGGCAGCTGGAGCAAACATGAAAACATGATGTAGCAGCTGCTACAAGAACTTGTTCAAGTATAACAGTAGTAAACAACTCTTTATAAGACAATAATTCTTCCTCTACAGCCTCTCCAACAACATTCCAAACTCTACTGCGCCATTCGCGATGGGTGTGGTCACTCACGTGCAAGCTAATTAACTTGTCAGACAGCTATCAACTTTGCGTACTACCAGCTTCAATTACCTTCTAGTGTCTCAAATGTAACTCTCCAAGGCATAAATAGTTCATCTCTTAATGAACGGGTTGGTTTCTTGAAGCCGTTTTGTTTATGACGAATTGTAATGCAAACGCGACGAATTCTATTGCAAAACCGACTAATTCAACTGCAAAACCGACTAATTCAATTGCAATACCGACGAATTCAATTGCAAACGGGACGAATTCAATTGCAAAGGCGACGAATTCAATTGCAAAAACCTGTATTATTATTATTATTATGCTTGCCACGCCTACCAGATAAACCACTTGGGGTAATGCTTTGAAAATCGCTGTACAGATGGAGTTATCATCTTAGAAAGGAACTTCAATGGTGTAGAAGAATCAGACTTAAAGCCACGGAGTTATAACACGAAATCCAACTTGCTGTAGCAAGTGCGAGATCGAGATACTCTAATAGAGCAGTCATCCTAATAGAGCAGTCACCCTGAACAGAATTCAAGAGATCAGTTAGAAATAAGTAACCTGTATAGAGATCAGCTACAAACAAATCACCCTGTAGGGAGTTCAGCTACAAACAATTCACCCTGTTCAGACATCAGTTAGAAGAAGTTTTCTTGTAGAGAGTTCAGTTACAAACAAATCACCCTGTTGAAAGATCAGCTAGAAGATGTCACCTTATAGATAGTTCAGTTACAAAGAAACCACCATGTAGAGAATTCAGCTACAAACTAGTGACCCTGTAGATACATCAGCTAGAAGAAGTTACCTTGTAGAGAGTTCAGCTACAAAGAAACCATTATTTAAAGAGCTCAGCTGCAAACAAATCACCTATACAGAATTCAGCTACAAACAAATCACCCTGTAGAGAGATCAGCTAGAAGAAGTTACCTTGTAGATAGTTCAGCTACAAACAAATCATCCTGTAGAGAGATCAGCTAGAAGAAGTTACCTTGTAGATAGTTCAGCTACAAACAATTCACCCTGTACAGAGCTCAGTTAAAAGAGGTTTCCTTGTAGAGAATTCAGCTACAGACAAATCACCCTGTAGAGAGATCAGTTAGAAGAAGTTACCTTGTAGATTGTTCAGCTACAAACAATTCACCCTGTAAAGAGATCAGCTAGAAGAAGTTACCTTGTAGAGAGTTCAGCTACAAAGAAACCATCATGTAGAGAGTTCAGCTACAAACAAATCTCCCTGTAAAGAGATCAGCTAGAAGAAGTTACCTTGTAGAAAGTTCACCTACAAAGAAACCATCATGTAGAGAATTCAGCCGCAAACAAATCATGTATAGAGAGTTCAGCTACAAACAAATCTCCCTGTAGAGAGATCAGCTAGAAGAAGTTTCCTTGTAGAGAGTTCAGCTACAAACAAATCACCCTGTAGAAAGATCAGCTAGAAGAAGTTACCTTGTAGAGAGTTCAGCTACAAACAAATCACACTGTAGAGGGTTCAGCTACAAACAAGTCACCCTGTAGAGAGCTCAGCTAGAAACAAGTCACCATGTAGAGAGTTCAGCTAGAAGAAGTCACATTGTAGAGAGTTCAGCTACAAAGAAACTACCACGTAGAGAGTTCAGCTGCAAACAAATCATCCTGTAGAGAGTTCAGCTAGAAGAAGTCACCTTTTAAAGAGTTCAGCTACAAAGCAACCACCATGTAAAGAGTTCAGCTGCAAAAAACTCAATCACCTTGTAGAAAGATCGGCTAGAAGAAGTTACCTTGTAGAGAGTTCAGCTACAAAGAAACCACCATGTAGAGAGTTCAGCTGCAAACAAATCACCTATAGAGAGTTCAGCTAGAAACAAGTCACCCTGTAGAGAGTTCAGCTAGAAGAAGTCACATTGTAGAGAGTTCAGCTACAATGAAACTCCCATGTAGAGAGTTCAGCTGCAAGCAAATCACCCTGTAGAGAACTCAGCTACAAACAAAAATGCAGTGTAAAAAGATCAGCTAGAAGAAGTTACCTTGTAGAGAGTTCAGCTACAACGAAACTACCATGTAGAGAGTTCAGCTACAAACAAATCACCTGTAGAGAGTTTAGCTGCAAACAAATCACCCAGTAGAAAGTTCAGCTATGAACAGGTCACCCTGTTGAGAGTTCAGTTAGAAACAAGGAATCCTGTAGAGAGATCACCTAGAAGTATCGCCTTGTAGAGAGTTCAGCTACAAACAAATCACCTGTAGAGAGTTCAGCTACAAACAAATCACCCTGTAGAGAGATCAGCTAGAAGAAGTCACCTTGTAGAGAGTTCAGCTATAAAGAAACCACCATGTACAGAATTCAGCTGCAAACAAACACCCTGTAGAGAACTCAGCTACAAACAAATTGCCCTGTAGAAAGATCAGCTAGAAGAAGTTACCTTGTAGGGATTTCAGCTACAAACAAATCACCCTGTAGAGAGTTCAGCTACAAAGAAACCATTCTGTAAAGAGCTCAGCTGCAAACAAATCACTTGTACAGAATTCAGCTACAAACAAATCACCCTGTAGAGAGATCAGCTAGAAGAAATTACCTTGTAGATAGTTCAGCTACAAACAAATCACCCTGTAGAAAGATCAGTTAGAAGAAGTTACCTTGGAGAAAGTTCAGCTACAAAGAAACCATTTTGTAAAGAGCTCAGCTGCAAACAAATCACCTGTACAGAATTCAACTACAAACAAATCACCCTGTAGAGAGATCAGCTATAAGAAGTTACCTTGTAGAGAGTTCAGCTACAAAGAAACCACCATGTAGAGAGTTCAGCTGCAAAGAAATCACCCTGTAGAAAATTCTGCCAGAAACAAATTGCCCTGTAGAAAGATCAGTTAGAAGAAGTTACCTTTTAGAGAGTTCAGCTACAAAGAAACCATTCTGTAAAGAGCTCACACTGCTTGAAGGTTCTTAGTTTACTAATTTGTTAAGATGCCTTACTGTAGTTATACTGATAGTAAAGTGTCAGTAAACTTAAGTATATGGAACATAATTATTTTACTAAGTTTTAAACTCTCAGTAAAACATCAGTGAATGTGGGTTTACTGATAAACTACTAAAATAACAAACAATTAACAGTTCCATATACTGGGGATATACCACTGTAGTAAACTAAGATACTTCAAGCAGTGTCAGCTGCAAACAAATCACCTATACAGAATTCAGCTACAAACACATCACCCTGTAGAGAGATCAGCTAGAAGAAGTTACCTTGTAGATCGTTCAGCTACAAACAATTCACCCTGTAGAGAGAGCAATTAGAAGAAGTCACCTTGTAGAGTGTTCAGTTACAAAGAAACCACCATGGAGATTTCTGTAATCAATATAATATTATGTGACCGGATTTGCGAAAAGGGGTCTTCCACACACATCCAATTCCGTAAACGTTGGAGACCATAACTCAGTGTTCAAGTAACATATTAACCTGAAAATTTCACCATGTATTCAGCTATAGTGGTGCTCACCACTGTCCACAATTCAAGGCAATAGCTCTTTCCAATCTGAAGTTATCAATTGTCAAAGTTGGCAAATTGGATGTGTGTGGAAGACTCCTTTTCGCAAATCCGGTCACATATGTATTATACAGTATATATAATTTATACATTTACTGATAAAATATTTAAAGTACATCTACTTCATCTTTTCTTCTTCCTGTAGTAAAAAAAAAAAACATAGGTTAAAAAAGTCCCAAAGCTGGCCATAGGCTGGCTTTGGGGTATACAACTACAAAAAGAAATGAAATCTAATCCAAAACAGCCAAGCTGTAAAAAAAGTGTGCGGCCCTCAGAAAGGCTATGGTGAAAAAAGATGTGAAATCCAAGGTGGCGGCCAAGAAATGGCTGTGATGGTAGGTTAATGGTAAAAATTTTAATAATGACAATTCAGGTAAATTTTGTGAAGCGGCACAAAAATTCACCTGAATTGTCGTTATTAAAATTTTTACCATTAACCTACCATCACAGCCATTTCTTGGCCGCCACCTTGGATTTCACATCTTTTTTCACCATAGCCTTTCTGAGGGCCGCACACTTTTTTTACAGCTTGGCTGTTTTGGATTAGATTTCATTTCTTTTTGTATTTGTATACCTCAAAGCCGGCCTATGGCCAGCTTTGGGACTTTTTTAACCTATGTTTTTTTCTTTACTACAGGAAGAAGAAAAGATGAAGTAGATGTACTTTAAATATTTTATCAGTAAATATACAAATTATATATATAATACATATGTGACCGGATTTGCAAAAAGGGGTCTTCCACACACATCCAATTTGCCAACTTTGACAATTGATAACTTCAGATTGGAAAGAGCTATTACCTTGAAATTTGGGCAGTGGTGATTTCTTTGCAGCTGAACTCTCTATAAGGTAATTTCTTCTAGCTGATCTCTCTACAGGGAGATTTGTTTGTAGCTGAACTATCTACAAGGTAACTTCTTCTAGCTGATCTCTCTACAGGGTGATTTGTTTGTAGCTGAATTCTGTACAGGTGATTTGTTTGCAGCTGAGCTCTTTACATAAATGGTTTCTTTGTAGCTGAACTCTCTACAAAGTAACTTCTTCTAACTGATCTTTCTACAGGGTGATTTGTTTGTAGCTGAACTATCTACAAGGTAATTTCTTCTAGCTGATCTCTCTACAGGGTGATTTGTTCATAGCTGAACTATGTACAAGGTAACTTCTTCTAGCTGATCTCTCTACAGGGTGATTTGTTCATAGCTGACCTATGTACAAGGTAACTTCTTCTAGCTGATCTCTCTACAGGGTGATTTCTTTGTAGCTGAACTCTCTAAAAGGTAACTTCTTCTAACTGATCTTTCTACAGGGCAATTTGTTTGTGGCTGCATTTTCTACAGGGTGATTTCTTTGCAGCTGAACTCTCTACAAGGTGGTTTCTTTGTAGCTGAACTCTCTACAAGGTAATTTCTTCTAGCTGATCTCTCACCAGGGTGATTTGTTTGTAGCTGAATTCTGTACAGGTGATTTGTTTGCAGCTGAGCTCTTTACAGAATGGCTTCGTAGCTGAACTCTCTAAAAGGTAACTTCTTCTAACTGATCTTTCTACAGGGCAATTTGTTTGTGGCTGAATTTTCTACAGGGTGATTTCTTTGCAGCTGATCTCTCTACTTGGTGGTTTCTTTGTAGCTGAACTATGTACAAGGTAATTTCTTCTAGCTGACCTCTCTACAGGATGATTTGTTTGTAGCTGAATTCTGTACAGGTGATTTGTTTGCAGCTGAGCTCTTTACAAAATGGTTTCTTTGTAGCTGAACTCTCTACAAGGTAACTTTACTAGCTGATGTCTCTACAAGGTGACTAGTTTGTAGCTGAACTCTCTACATGGTGGTTTCTTTGTAACTGAACTTTCTACAAGGTGACTTCTTCTAGCTGATCTAACACAAGGTGATTTGTTTGTAGCTGAACTCTCTACAAGGTAACTTCTTCTAGCTGATCTCTCTACAGGGAGATTTGTTTGTAGCTGAACTCTCTAAATGATGGTTTCTTTGTAGCTGAACTCTCTACAAATTAACTTCTTCTAGCTGATCTCTCTACATGGTGATTTGCCTGTAGCTGAATTCTGTATAGGTGATTTGTTTGCAGCTAAGCTCTTTAAATAATGGTTTCTTTGTAGCTGAACTCTCTCAAGGTAACTTCTTCTAGTTGATGTCTTTACAGGGTCACTAGTTTGTAGCTGAATTCTCTACATGATGGTTTCTTTGTAACTGAACTCTCTACAAGGTAACTTTTTCTAGCTCATCTTTCTACAGGGTGATTTATTTGTAGCTGAATTCTGTACAGGTGATTTGTTTGCAGCTGAGCTCTTTAAAGAATGGTTTCTTTGTAGCTGAACTCTCTACAAGGTAACTTCTTCTAGCTGATGTCTCTACAAGGTCACTAGTTTGTAGCTGAGCTCTCTACATGGTGGTTTCTTTGTAACTGAATACTCTGCAAGGTGACCTCTTCTAGCTGATCTTTCTACAGGGTGATTTGTTTGAAGCTGAACTCTCTACAAGGTAACTTCTTCTAGCTGATCTCTCTACAGGGTGATTTGTTTGAAGCTGAACTCTCTACAAGGTAACTTCTTCTAGCTGATCTCTGTATGGGGAGATTTGTTTGTAACTGAACTCTCTACATGATGGTTTCTTTGAAGCTGAACTCTCTACAAGGTAACTTCTTCTAGCTAATCTCTCTACAGGTAGATTTGTTTGTAGCTGAACTCTCTACATGATGGTTTCTTTGTAGCTGAACTCTCTGCAAGGTAACTTCTTCTATTGATCTCTCCACAGGGTGATTTGTTTGTAGCTGAACTCTCTACATGGTGGTTTCTTTGTAGCTGAACTCTACAAGGTGATATTTCTAGTTGAACTATCTCTTTCCATAGTTGCATGAACTCCCTACAAGGTAACTTCTTCTAGCTGATCTCTCTACAGGGTGACTTGTGTGTAGCTGATCTCTATACAGGTTTCTTATTTCTAGTTGATCTCTTGAATTCTCTTCAGGGTGACTGCTCTATTAGGATGACTGCTCTATTAGGATGACTGCTCTATTAGGATGACTGCTCTATTAGAGTATCTCGATCTCGCACTTGCTGCACCAAGTTGGATTTCGTGTTATAACTCCGTGGCTTTAAGTCTGATTCTTCTACACCATTGATGAGCCTTTCTAAAATGATCACTCCATCTGTACAACGATTTTCAAAGCATTACCCCAAGCGGTTTATCTGGTAGGCGTGGCAAGCAGTCGTTTTTTTATTAGCTAATCTCGATTGCGTAATTGTTACATACTGTTGGTTTTTCGTTGTATCTTCCTGTTTTTTAGCTCGATTTCTTTCAAACCACAAAAGGTTTGAGGTTCAATAGTTAACCTATTCACCCACCGACTTTCAGCTTCTTCCCATACGCGGTTTACCCTGTAGGCGTGACAACATATTGGTGTTATTTTTCGTGAATAATCGCTCATAACTCTTTGACTGGTTATCGTATTCCAGCCAAAGTTGGTACCAAGATGCGCCTTTATATCCCCCTTCTGTGTGCCAAATTTCAAAGCAATCGGATATGGCGTTCAAGTTTTATAGCAGTTTTTGTAAGTGTGCAACAAGAAAAAGAAAAATAAGAAGAAAAAAAAAAAAACGAAGAAACTGAGCCAATTTTTGAAGTCGCATATCTCGGGAACGCGTGAAGCGATTTTGCTCAAGTTTGGAATGTTGAGTACTGCAGGTAGGGGGCATGTCCACAGCAAATATTGTCTTGTTTCATCAAGGAAGCACAGAGCTACGGAGGTGCGTTTTCTTTCTCCTGTTTTCGCGCCGGCTTCTTGGGCCGCACGACACACTACCGTGTGTCTTGATAGAGCAGTCAGAAACTCTAATAGAACAGTCACTTAATCAAGACACACGGTAGTGTGTCGTGCGGCCCAAGAAGCCGGCGCGTAACACCCGTGAGTATATTGACAGGAAGAAAGAAAACGCAATATTCGCACCTCCGTAGCTCTGTGCTTCCTTGATGAAACAAGACGATTTTTGCTGTGGACATGCCCTCCAACTGCAGCACTCCACATTCCAAATTTGAGCGAAATCGCTTCCCGTGTTCCCGAGATATTCGACTTCAAAAATTGGCTCAGTTTCTTCGTTTTTTTTCTTCTTATTTTTCTTTTTCTTGTCGCACACTTACAAAAACTGCTATAAAACTCGAACTCCATATCCGATTGGCTTGCAATTTGGCACACAGAAGGGGGATATAAAGGCGCATCTCGGTACCAACTTTGGCTGGAATACGATAAACAGGCAAAGAGTTATGAGCGATTATTCACGAAAAATAACACCAATATGTTATCACGCCTACAGGGTAAACTACATATGGGAAGAAGCTGAAAATCGGTGGGTGAATAGGTTAACTATTGAACCTCTAACTTTTTGTGGTTTGAAAGTAATCGAGCTAAAAACCAGGAAGATACAACGAAAAAACCAACAGTGTGTAACAATTACGCAATCGAGATCAGCTAATAAAAAATGACTGCTTGCCACGCCTACCAGATAAACCGCTTGGGGTAATGCTTTGAAAATCGTTGTACAGATGGAGTAATCATCTTAGAAGGGCTCATCTATGGTATAGAAGAATCAGAATTAAATCCAGGAAGTTATAACACGAAATCCAACTTGGTGCAGCAAGTGCGAGATCGAGATACTCTAATAGAGCAGTCATCCTAATAGAGCAGTCACCCTGAAGAGAATTCAAGAGATCAGCTAGAAATAAGAAACCTGTATAGAGATCAGCTACACACAAATCACCCTGTAGAGAGATCAGCTAGAAGAAGTTACCTTGTAGGGAGTTCATGCAACTATGGAAAGAGATAGTTCAGCTAGAAAAAATCACCTTGTAGAGTTCAGCTACAAAGAAACCACCACGTAGAGAGTTCAGCTACAAACAAATCGCCCTGTGGAGAGATCAATAGAAGAAGTTACCTTGCAGAGAGTTCAGCTACAAAGAAACCATCATGTAGAGAGTTCAGCTACAAACAAATCTCCCTGTAGAGAGATTAGCTAGAAGAAGTTACCTCGTAGAGAGTTCAGCTACAAAGAAACCATCATGTAGAGAGTTTAGCTACAAACAAATCTCCCTGTAGAGAGATCAGCTAGAAGAAGTTACCTTGTAGAGAGTTCAGCTTCAAACAAATCACCCTGTAGAAAGATCAGCTAGAATATGTCACCTTGTAGAGAGTTCAGTTACAAAGAAACCACCATGTAGAGAGCTCAGCTACAAACTAGTGACCTTGTAGAGACATCAGCTAGAAGAAGTTACCTTGTAGAGAGTTCAGCTACAAAGAAACCATTCTTTAAAGAGCTCAGATGCTAACAAATCACCTGTAAAGAATTCAGCTACAAATAAATCCCCCTGTAGAAAGATGAGCTAGAAAAGTTACCTTGTAGAGAGTTCAGTTACAAAGAAACCACCATGTAGAGAATTCAGCTACAAGCTAGTGACCCTGTAAAGACATCAGCTAGAAGAAGTTACCTTGAGGGAGTTCAGCTACAAAGAAACCATTATTTAAAGAGCTCAGCTGCAAACAAATCACCTGTAAAGAATTCAGCTAGAAGAAGTTACCTTGAGAAAGTTCAGATACAAAGAAACCATTATTTAAATAGCTCAGTTGCAAACAAATCACCTATACAGAATTCAGCTACAAACAAATCATTATGTAGAGAGATCAGCTAGAAGAAGTTAACTTGTAGAGAGTTCAGCTACAAAGAAACCATCATTTAGAGAGTTCAGCTACAAACAAATCACCCTGTAGAGAGATCAGCTAGAAGAAATTACCTTGTAGATCGTTCAGCTACAAACAAATCACCCTGTAGAAAGATCAGTTAGAAGAAGTTACTTTGTAGAGAGTTCAGCTACAAAGAAACCATTTTGTAAAGAGCTCAGCTGCAAACAAATCACCTGTACAGAATTCAGCTATGGACAAATCACCCTGTAGAGAGATCAGCTAGAAGAAATTACCTTGTAGAGAGTTCAGCTACAAAGAAACCATCATGTGGAGAGTTCAGCTGCCAAGAAATCACCACTGCCCAAATTTCAAGGCAATAGCTCTTTCCAATCTGAAGTTATCAATTGTCAAAGTTGGCAAATTGGATGTGTGTGGAAGGCCCCTTTTCGCAAATCCGGTCACATATGTATTATATATATATAATTTGTACATTTACTGATAAAATATTTAAAGTACATCTACTTCATCTTTTCTTCTTCCTGTAGTAAAGAAAAAAACATATGTTAAAAAAGTCCCACAGCTGGCCATAGGCCGGCTTTGGGGTATACAAATACAAAAAAAAATGAAATCTAATCCAAAACAGCCAAGCTGTAAAAAAAGTGTGTGGCCCTCAGAAAGGCTATGGTGAAAAAAGATGTGAAATCCAAGGTGGCGGCCAAGAAATGGCTGTGATGGTAGGTTAATGGTAAAAATTTTAATAACGACAATTCAGGTGAATTTTTGTGCCGCTTCACAAAATTTACCTAAATTGTCATTATTAAAATTTTTACCATTAACCTACCATCACAGCCATTTCTTGGCCGCCACCTTGGATTTCACATCTTTTTTCACCATAGCCTTTCTGAGGGCCGCACACTTTTTTACAGCTTGGCTGTTTTGGATTAGATATTATTTACTCTAATAAAGCAGTCACATTGAAATGAAATACTCTAATACAGCAACTAGCTAAAGAATTCAAGACTATTGAAGCTTAAACATCAATGAAAATGGCCTGATACAGCAGTGAACTGGCATTATTAGCAAATTATGGTGGCATAATTTTGGGAATAATGGGCAATTCTCAAAAGTATAGTAGGTGATTTTTTGAGCACTGCAGCCACTGCTCAAAAACATAATGCTCAATTTTTGGAGCATAATAGCCTCATGCCTGGCCTATAATAGATTCACTCTGTTTATTTACAACTTTTAGAAGTTTACTGGGTATAGCTACATTGCGTACGTACACCATTTAGGCACAAGCAGAAAAAAGTGCAGGGAAAAAGGTCAATTGTATGATGCTTTTACAAAGGAAATACTTTCATGACATAGATGCAGGAATATATAAGAATATATATCAATGCCTTGTTATATTAGATCCTTACAAGGAAATTATATTATTTATAAAGTTTGTTTAGAGGTTACTGATCCAATAAAAATGTATGTTATTATTAAAGCTGTTTCCATTGATCTAAAAATTAATATTATCACAAAGTCAGAAAATGTATGGCAAAAATTATTGGTGGGAAACCAAGGGATAAGCCTCATTTTGTCAGACCGGGTCACGGACTCACAATTGCCGTGTTGAAAAGTCACTGATTGTTACCTTAAGACAATGGCTAATGCATTCTTTTAATGTACTACAATAACATTTCTTTGTTAGAAATATTTTTCTGTCAAGTATTTGGACGGTATCTCGGTTATATCGTAAAACCGAGATATTCTGATGCAACGATACCAGTATCGTCAAAAATTCTTGGAAACCATATTATCGTGATATCGTGATTACCACGGTGCTCTCCAATAATATTCGTATTAGCTAACTACTGTAAACATAGTGCTGCTGTTTAGCTCCAGGAAAGATCGAGATACTCTAATAGAGCAGTCACCTATATACTCTAATAGAGCAGTCAAGTAACTCTATAGTGCATCCATGCGAATATGAAAATAGCTACTGAAGGGACTTTGTTATTTTGGATTTTTATTGAAGAAAGAATGTTTCTGCACATTGTGGCATTGTAGCTAATAAAATGTGCATGGGTGAATGAGCTTTTCTTGCTATAGTTAGCAGTCTTTTAGTCATGCATGGGAATCTGTAGAACTCTTGAATTTATGCCATGCACTTGGGTGTGTAAAACACATCCTCTCCATGCATAATTGTAGGTCTAGCTAATGTCTATATCACCATGTAGGGACCCGCCGATTATGCTCATTATTTTACCTATTATGCAGCTATGCTGCACTGCTCAAAATTTTGCCTATTATGCTCAAATTAATGCTCAATAGTTACCTATTATGCTCAAATTATGCTCAATATTTATAACTCAGTTCCCATGTTTCCTGAAAACAGTAAGTTGCTGAAGCACAGGCCCTAAATCCTTGCTTGTCAAAATGCATGTCACAGAAAAGATAGATATACTCTAATAGAACAGTCAGCTGTCTGATTGTTCTCTGACTGTTCTATTAGAGTATATCGATCTTTTTCTGTGATATGCATTTTGATAAGCAAGAATTTATGGTAATGCACAAGTGTTCTGCATATTATGCTAGCATTATGCTCAATGTTTCAGGTACCTATTAGGCCAATGAAACTTGATTACCAGTTTCTCGCTCTGATTTTAAAAAATTTGATGCGGGCGAGCGGTTATTATTCATTATTCATTATTTTTCCAAAAGCACAACACACATCCAAACATGAAGATTTCTGCCAAAAAACAGTGAGATCTACACTGATTATTCTTGCATTAAATAGCTAAAGTACGTTACTAATCTATAACAAGTGATTTTTCCATTAGAGTATAGCTGATTGCTCTATTAGAGTAAAAGTGACTGTTCTATTAGAGTATTTCGATCTGAAATACCAATAATGAAATTCCATGCGGGTGTATCAAAAGCATGCGGGCGATGACGCGAAACTGCTAATCAAGTTTCATTGGCCTTATGCTCATTATTAGGCCAGCATAATCGGCGGGTCCCTATCACCATGTATTAATGGTTAATGCCATGTACATGTATTTTTGTGCATCCATTCATGTTGCTGCAGGTTATATCACATGTGTAGGTAGGTGTAATTTCATAGTAGAGCATTTGTCAAAATATGAAAAAAAATCGTGATAATTAGTAATATCGTGATATTTTCCCCGTGATATATCGTGATAGTAAAATTTCAATACCGCCCAGCCCTACTGTCAAGCACATGCATGCCGTGATCATTGTGCTCCAAACAATTTCATCACTACCTACCAAATTAACGTAAAAGTGCTTTATAGTTTGTGGTGTACATTATTAATATTTGCTGAAGTCAGAGGCAGATTTTAGGAGAAGTTTAAGAAGACTTGTCATCATTAAGTACGGTAGTACTTAATGGTAGGGATCGTCAAGGTTCACGATTTCCCGCCAAAAAATTACGCACCAAAAGCAGACTTGCAAAACCATCTCGGCGATTCAGCAGTATTGTATTACAAAAGTGAAGCACGATTTTGCCTTCAAAACGGCACGAAATGCATCCTATGAGTTTCCACGAATTTTTAAAAAAATTCTATCTGATCGAATTTTCTAGTGACTGACTCCCTAACTGATGCCTTCAGCCAGGCCTATCGGGAAGATGGCAACAGCTGCAGTCCTACTTCTTGCATGAAAACGGCTCGCTTTGCCTATAGATTAAACCTTTCCTACACCGATAGAAATACAATCCTTGCGCTAGGGTCTTACCTTTCATCGTTCTTTAATGTCGCCATCGTCCTGGATTCCCTACAGGTAGTGTTAATAACTCCATAAATGGCTTCAATGTACGGCACCGTCCGTTTCAATAAGAGTGCTCGCTAAATAGAGCAATCATAATCTTCACGGTAAAATATTCGAATACACGTGGTTGAAAGTTCGAAGTTGATTTTGAGCAGGAAGAGCGAGCTGTTCACAATCGGGAAGCTTTGTACGTAAGTGAATATATTTAGTGACATATCTTTTGTTTCTGGCAAAGTTAACCGGCAAAATTAATATTGCTTGCGTTTGTAAACTGCTTGCGTTTGTAAACTGCTTGCGTTTGTAAACTGCTTGCGTTTGTAAACTGCTTGCGTTTGTAAACTGCTTGCGTTTGTAAACTGCTTGCGTTTGTAAACTGCTTGCGTTTGTAAACTGCTTGCGTTTGTAAACTGCTTGCGTTTGTAAACTGCTTGCGTTTGTAAACTGATTGGGCAGATAAGTGGCAACTTCGATTGAATGCATCCAAGTGTGACGCTTTTCTTATTTCAAATAAACGTAAGAAAATATCTTATGATTATTTCATAAACCGCTCTCTTCTATCCTGGAAATCCTCTGTGAAATATTTGGGAGTTTTCTTTCAATCGAATTTGTCATGGTCACACCACTGCAAGTATGTTGCAGCCAAAGCCAGCAAGTCCTTGAATTTTCTTCGTCACACTTTATGGGGTGCTACAACTGAGGCCAAATCCATGGTCTATAAGTCTTTAGTGCGACCTTCACTAGAGTACGCTTGCACTGTATGGAATCCTCACACTGTTTCTGATAAGTCCACAGTGGAATCTGTCCAACGACGTGCTGCACGTTGGGCCTGTGGAAGTCATTGGTCACCATTACATAAGTGTTGGAATAAATCTTCTAATGCTTGTTTACAAGAGTTACACTGGCCAACACTGTCATCTCGAAGGAATTATTTGAGCGTGGCTATGCTTTATGACATCCTAAAAGGTAGGTACGATTCTTTGAAGCTATCAAATTACTGTAATTTCAATACATCTTGTACCCGAGCGCATCCTCTCACCCTTGTTCCGCTACAGTCTTCTATCAATTCTTATAGACATTCTTTCTTTGTGAACACTGTTTTCTTATGGAACACTCTATCGTGTGATGTATTTGATCTCAGCTCATCTAAGTTTCGCCAAGCTGTGTATAATTTGTTTTGTTGTAATTAATTTATATGTGTATGTGTTCTTTCTTGTTTTTTGTAGCTGTGTTTTCTCTGTATTTGTCCCCTCCGTTTTTTGGTTTTGTATCTTCTAGGGAAACACCCTCGTACAGGCTTTGCCTTTTGGTGTCACCCTGTCTTTTTTGACAAATCAGATAAATAATAATAATAATAATAATACTGCTTGCGTTTGTAAACTGCTTGCGTTTGTAAACTGCTTGCGTTTGTAAACTGCTTGCGTTTGTAAACTGCTGCTTGCGTTTGTAAACTGCTTGCGTTTGTAAACTGCTTACGTTTGTAAACGCATTTCTTTGCTGTAAACAACGTATCTACCTCAAGTATTTGAGCGATATTAGAAATAATTCGTAGCAAAATAGCGTTAGCTAAGGGTATTGTGGTTATTATTGCTTTGTGTGTTTTCTCTGAGGCAATATTGAGTGCGACAATGCCTTCGAAGGAAGCGGCGCGGAAGAGTAGAAAGAAGGAGAACAACAGGGCGTACTATGAAGCTCATAGAGAGTCTATACTCTCAGAGAGAAAGGACAAGTACAGCAGTGAATGCCGATCACAGCGTCATGCTAATGAGTACTACAAAAATGTAACAGCGTCGCGTGAGAAATCAGCTGAAGCCACCAAAACATCATTTAACAAAGATTTGGCAAAGTCTCGCATTGAGTCAGCGGAAAGGCAAAGGGAATACTACCATCAAGACTTGGAAAAGTCTCGCACTGAAGTTGCAAAAAAGAAAAGGGAACACTACCATCAAGACTTGGAAAAGTCTCGTGTGGATTCTGCAGAGAGCACTAATGCACCTATCAATGTTAAGCCCCACCCCCCCCAGTACGGGTAGGGTGGGGATATAGTGGGGATTTGATCAAGTGGAAAGTCAAATTCCCCTACCTGGGGGTGAATTATCAAGTAAAATCCCCACCCTATGAGGTGGGGATAGGAAGGGGATTTGACAACCAACGTGTTGTAAAAACAGAAGCCACAGTGACAAAGGTACACGAGGTGCTGCGGTTTTATCACGTGTTCTCTCGCACTTCACGTATAAAACTACTGTAAAGGATCTATGCTACTATAGAGCGCTTGTTCAAATTCCCCACCCCTGGGGGCAAAATTTAAGTTCAAATCCCCTCCTAACGCCCCACATAGCCCGTACTGGGTGGGGTGGGGCTTGACATTGATAGGTGCATAAAGAACATTACCGCAAGGATGTTGCCAAATCCCGTGCTGCTACTAGATCCTCAACCAGCAAGTACTACTTTTCTAATATTGAGAAACTGTGCAAAGAATCTAAACACAGGTAATGTTGTTTCACTTAATTCCTTAATTAATTTTATTTTCTCGTCACTTTTATGTATTCTTTTTGTTGCTATAGGTACTTGCTTAAGCCGCCAACTTAATCTCAAATGCATTCGTGTGTGGATAGCATGATCGAGGGTCTCTTGCAGCAGAAGGAAACATGCTCTGCAATTGTCAATAGATTTACAGAACTGTTTTACTCCATTGTAGATGAAATGTCACTTACCACCAGGAAAAAGACTGCTTGTAGAATAGTATCCAGAAAGCTCATGCATGAAGCACTGTCAACTAGGAAAACCAGTGTTGGGGTACTTTTAAGAAGTCTTAGGAAAATTTCAGGTATCCAACTAGTCAGTGAAGATGACTTGGAAATACAATTACACTCTTCAGCTTCTGAGCCATACTACTATGAGACTGCCTACAAGTTCTCAGCTCCTGAAGAGGTTACAATTGTTGACCATGATAACAGATGTCTTGTGACCAGGTCAAAGTCCCCTGATCCACAGGAGTGTCCTTTGTACAGCACTGTGATTCCAGTTGATGAGAGAGGGCGTTGTGTGTTAGCTGAAGAAGTTGGCACAGGTAGAACCAGTGATGACCGCCCTAAAAGCTGGAGGTGCAGTGAACTCTGTAAACAACTGACTGATGAAGAGATGGATGAAATCCTACAAATCAAGTTGGCATTTGAAAGGCCCTTAGAAGAAGCAAACCATGGACATTGAAGAAATAGTAACTTTAGTGTCCTGTGTAATAGAAACTGCATGCACATAAAAGATAAGATTCATGCAATGTTTGTAAAAAGTACACAAACAAGTGGAACAAAAAATTAGGAATTTTCAATATGAGTAGGGATCAAAGTAATAAAAAGTACTGAAACAAGAGAGATTATCTACCACCTGAAGTCATGCTAGTACACACGTAATCCCTACTTCAGTGCCATTATATCTTAAATCTTGGCAACTGAAGTAGCGATTACGTGTGTACTAGCATGACTTCAGGTGGTAGATAATCTCTCTTGTTTCAGTACTTTTTATTACTTTGATCCCTACTCATATTGAAAATTCCTAATTTTTTGTTCCACTTGTATATTATACTTCCCTCATCTCCAAAAAAATTCAGCATTATTATAATTATATTTTTGCCACACTGAAAAATGATGTGAATATCCCATTCAGTAATATCCTAACTTTCTAAGTTAATTGGTTAGACATCAGACCACAGGACTCATATGCCCTGCGTCATAGCACCAGAGCAAAGTAAAGGTTCTATTTCTAAGGTGTATTATTACACTTTCTAGGGAATTTAACCCTTGGTTTCTTAGCACCTTTTTCCATACATTTGTGACTGGGCCTGCAAACATAAGGCATGTGGGCACATGATTTTTGCCTACTTCTTCAAACTTCCATCACTCATATCTTTTTATACCATTATGCTATGGAAATGCAATTTTTAACTCTCCGTCAGCATTGTATTTGTTATATGATACAAGTCACAGATTTCAAATAATTATTCTGTTCCAGTAGTGAGATATGACTTGTAGTGTGACTAGGTATAGTTTGTGCCCACATGCCCTGTTTTCGCAGGCCCGGTCACATTTTTTGTATCACTTGGTGATCTTTTTCTGAGTAGATAGAAAGTTCTGTCTTTAAACTACTGGTTTTTATTTGGTTAGTAACCTCTAAGCACAAAATAGAAACACTAGAATTGTGAAAAATGAGGGATCAAATCAGTGGCTAAAAAAATTATTTTTTACAACTACGTAGCCCAAACCTGTGACCGGGGGTGTAGTAGTAGTAGTAGTAGTAGTAGTAGTAGTAGTAGTAGTAGTAGTAGTAGTAGTAGTAGTAGTAGTAGTAGTAGTAGTAGTAGTAGTAGTAGTAGTAGTAGTAGTAGTAGTAGTAGTAGTAGTAGTAGTAGTAGTAGTAGTAGTAATAGTAGTAGTAGTAGTAGTAGTAGTAATACATATAAACAAATTATTTTTCTTTTGTTACATTATTTTGTATTTTGCAATTGTACTCTATATTGTCACAATTGTTGTGTAGCATGTAAGGGAGGGATTTCAGGGGAGTGTGGGAGCATATCTACCTAGTTGAAACATAATTGTGGTAGGATTGAATCTGGCTGAGACCTGGAACTAGAAAGTAGCAAACAAACTTATAGTGACGTACAAACCAATTCTTTAGATCAAACTAATGTTTTATATGTATGATTTTAAGGCAATTATTTTATATCAATAGTGGACTGGGAAAATGACCACTAGCTATAAGTTGCAATTTTTTAGTGGACAAGTGGAAATTTTTGGAAATGGCAATCTCAAGACTGGGTCTTGAGGCACTTTTAGTCAAATCCCTGAAAAATATGCACAGCACATGTATCATAATTTTTGACTTTATTCTTTTCTTTGGTACAGCTTGCTATTTAGTCTGACTTTTACAACTAGCCAAATCACCATTTACAACTAGCTATAGCCAAAAGTCATTTACAACTAGCTTTTTGGCCACAACTAGCCCCCATTTTTAGCCCCTAGCTCAGGGATGTAAGATGGTATTTCCAGTGGCTTATTGAATACAAAAAAGCTTGGTATAACCTGTAGCATACTAACAATCTCATGTAAGGCTTTAATTAATGTGTTAAACATACTGAAACCACGGTATAGAGTCCGTATAGTGTGGGAATTATATTAGATATAAGCTATTTCAGGTAATGTGGTAAATAAACTGAAACCATATATGCACGGCAAGTTACTTTGTAAAAGTAACTAGCTAGTTACATATTACATGCAACTGAACTATTTGGTTACAGTTACTTAGACTCTATTTAGGCTGTTTTGGGTGGGTAATAAATCTCATATACCCCACCTTGTTTTATAATATACTCCACGCCTTCAGGCACATGTACAATATGACATATGCTATCGTTTTGTTCACCCATAGATAATATACCCACCTGGATATGAAACTAATCACGTGCGCGCATGAGTTTCTATTGGGATTCAATATCCTATCCTAGTTTCGCGCGTAAAAAAGAAGCCGTATGGTTTGTGGCCTAGCCAGCTGATAAACGCTTACAAGTGCTGTAAGTAGTTTGTTTAGGTGGTTTTGTGGATTGTTCTCTGGTTGAAGCCACTTATCGTAAGTGGGTTTATTATGTTGATATTGTGGTCAGTCATATTTGTCAACGCATTGCTCGCTAATGTATTGGTTGAGCTGTAATGTCGTTGCTAAATCTTGCTTTGTTACTCTGTAACGTGTGTTATTATCCCTGTTTTGAATGGATTCGGTGTTGTTTGCTGCATGCGTTTGTTCCATGCAATCAATTTTGTCACCACATTCATTTAGTGCCTGTATAACCCAGAGCTTTAAAACTCACATGATTTAATTTTTGTACATTATACTGTGTTATAAAGCAAATTCCATAGCCACAGTGTATTTTACCACAGATTTATATTATCATGAAATCAGTGTATTGAAATGTTGTATTTATCACTAGCTATAGCCCTTACTCTCCCTGCATATCACTTGATGTACCCCTGATGCCCAGAACACAGAGGAAGCATGGTAAAGGCCCCAGAAGCAAGGCTCGTATAGGTCGTAGATATAAAAATAACTTGTGGAGCAGAAAACAGACCAGCTTGGATAATGAATTTGGATCAACTAGATTGGAAGATGAAAGCGGGAAGCCACCAGATAGTAGCAGGGAGCCATCACATGATAACAGGGCTGAGCCACGTGAAGATAACAGGAAGCCACCAGATGATACCAGGGAACCACCAGATGATAGCAGGGAACCACCAGATGATAGCAGGGAGCCACCACATGATAACTGGGCTGAGCCACGTGAAGATAGCAGAGAGCCACCAGATGATAGCAGGGAGCCACCAGATGATAGCAGGGAGCCACTAGGAGATAGTGGTGAACCAGTGCTGGGTGTTTCATTAGGTGCTATCAATGAAATTGTGTCAGAACTGGCACCCAATGTTCCTGTAAGTTGTGGCGTAGACATTGTGATATTAATGCTGTTGTTTAGTAATTATTAGTAATTAACAGTGTACAGTCACCGTTAATTGATGTGTTTTTGTATAGGCAGATGATTGTTCAGAAACAATGCAACTGCAAGCCTCTGTTCAGGTATTGTCATTAGTGTATATTGTGGTAGAAACTATCTTGATATGCAATAGGAATCTCTTGACTCTTGTGCTCAGTTATTAGCTCTGAATGGACTACCAGAAGGGTGGTTCTTTAGCTATACTCAAGTGGAGTTAAGAATATTTGAAACTTTCAGTCAGTGTCATCTCAAACCACTAATCATATTACGGCTTTTGTTAATTAAAGAAGATCTCACCTGGGAAGTTCATGTTGCTGACCATGCTGTTCCCTATCAATGTGCTATTCTTGACCAATTTCCCTCATCTATGAATAACGAAAGTTTGTTAAGTTTGATTGGTGCTGTTTCCTCTGCTAGTGTTTGTCAGGGAAATTTTGATGTCAGATATATTGCCATGGCCAGGATTCGGAAAGGAATTTTCACATCACAAGGTGGAGAAGTTGTGGCTTACTTAGATCAATCATTTTGCATAACGGTCAACGGAGAACAGCACAGTACAACCGTTCGACATGCTAAATGTGAACTGCTAATTGCTGGCGATCTGTGTGCTCCATGTTATGGATTTTGTAACACACTTCGAGCATTGTTTTCTAAGCTCAGAAACAGGTCAGTTGTTCCATCTGTGTATACCAACACAAGATTTTTAAGAACACCACAAAAGAGTGCTCGCATAAAATCACTTCAGAAAGCTTTACACATTAAAACCAGGCAGTTAAAGCAGTTGAGAATGAGGCTAGACAGCATACTGGAAAGCAATGGAGTGGTTGTGGCAGATGATCTCAGATGTGATTTAGAAAAGGTTGTAGACAGCCATCAAGTACTGGAAGAAGATGAATTTAAGCGGGTATTTTGGGAACAGCAGGTAGGCTGTGTACCTATGAAAAATGTAAAGACTACAACTTTCTATGTTTTAGGTTGCTGCATGGAAAGCAAAGAAGACCGGAGTTCGATGGCACCCTTTATTCATACGATGGTGTTTAAATATTATGCTAACATCAAGCAAAACATACCAGATAATTCGAGAATCTGGCTTTATTTGTTTGCCATCACAGCGAACTCTTAAAGACTACACACATTGGACCAAATTGCAACCTGGCTTTAATGCAGACTTGTTCAATCATATGATCCAAGAAGCTAAGGTAGATCAGATGAAGGATTGGGAAAGGTCTGATCATGGTTACTAATTAAGGTTTTTGTATTTTAATTTGTGTACAGGTACGTTATTTTGGTGTTAGATGAAATGAAGATCCGTGCTGACTTGGTGTTCAACAAGATGTCTGGGGAGATTACCGGCTTTGTTGATTATGGAGCAGGAACCCTAGAGCACAAGTTTACACAGTTACAGCAACAATGCAAGCAGCAAAAACTTTCTGACAGAGAAGTAGCAACACATATGCTAACCGTGATGGTCAGGGGGTTAACTTTTCATTTGGATTTACCAATTGCTCATTTTGCAACAACAGGTGTGATAATCCAAGTGTAAATTGTAGATGATAATTTTTGTAGGTGCAACAGCAGAGCAGCTCATGCCTGTTGTGTGGAGGGCCATCAGGATGTTGTAACTTGCTGGTTTGACAGTTGTTTCTGTGGTTGCAGATGGTGCTTCTAGTAACCGAAAATTTTTCCGAATGCATAATATTTCAGAATACCAGAAATCTGGTGTTACATACAAAGCACCAAATATCAGTCGGAGTGGCCACTTTGTGTATCTCATGCCAGATGCACCACATTTGTTGAAGACAATCCGTAATGCATGGTACAATTCACAAGCTAAAGGAACCCGGAATTTGATAGTAAGAGTAAATCTGATATATATGTTATTCATGTTAATTTGTATGGCAGAATGATGGACATGAGATAAAGTGGGCACATTTGGTAGAATTGTGTGAGAAAACAGTTGCTGAGACTGGGCTGTACATTGGAAAAAAACTGACTCGTGAACACATACAACTGACATCTTATTCACATATGAATGTGCGACTAGCAGCCCAGGTATGAGATACTAGCCCTTGTTTTATGTTCATTATAGTTATTTATGTTTAGGTATTGAGTACTTCAGTTGCCAATGGTTTCCAGACCCTAAGGACACTGAAGGAGTCTACCCTTGATACCACAGCAACAGAGATGTTTTGCAGAATTTTTGACAAGTTTTTTGACATATGCAACACGCGCTCTGTAGATGAACATATAATCAAAAAAAAGCCTAATGTCAAACCATTTTATGAAGCTGGTGATGAAAGGCTTGAGGTAGTTCATATAATTATTTTCCTTGGTCTAGACAATACAATACTTGGTGTTTACATTATAGTGGTTGGAAGGTACCCTGCTTAAGTATTTGGATGACTGGCAGAAATGGGTGGAAGGCAATGAGAAGATTCCTGCTGGAGCCAAGAAATACTGTTTATTACCAGACCAGACTGTGGAAGGAATAAAGATTTGTGGTAAGTGTCACTTCATTTTAAAGGTGATGCTAAAAAGCTGTTATTGTTTAGTTCATTCACTGAGAGAAGTAATCAAGTTTCTATTGGATCAAAATGGAATAGAGTATGTGTTGACAGAGCGCTTTAATCAGGACCTATTGGAAATCTTCTTTGGCCAGCAGAGATCCAGGGGTTTCCGCAATGACAACCCATCTATGAAGCAGTGCTTGGAGAATGCCCAGGCACTGGTAGTTCAAAAGTCATTAGCCGGTGGCGGGAGTAGTAACATTGCCAAGAAAAGAAAGAGCATGGGCTCATTATCCCCATTGTCCAGACCCTTACCCAAGCATAAATGCAAACGACTTAATTTTAATTAATTACTGTTATTCTGACTTGAAAAGAAATTAAATTTATAACAATGTGACAATGTTTAATTACTAACATAATGATTGTACTAATGTAATTCTTTTCTTGTTCCTTTTGTACCTTTGATGTTCTTTTTAGTTTGTACTGCTCCACAAGCTGGCTTGCAATGGAGAATCCTCTAATAGTAAACCACTCTTGAGCGACTTCTCGTAAAAGTAACATCTTTACTTTTTCATCAGAAATATCAGTAGCGATTTCCCACAGGAACTTTACATTTTCATCACAAACCACCTCACACATCACCTTTTCTTTTTGCTCTCCTGCTGCAATAAGCCTATAGGTGATCATCTCAATGGCGACAAAGCACCTATATGTATCATCAGATACATGCCGCAAGCCTCCCCTATCATTAGTGCAGGTCCACGTTTTGACATAGTCCAGGTATGAGCTGGTGTCCTGAGGGATGTCCCCAACAGCATCTTGCCCAACCATGGACAATAATGCCCCCACAATTTTAACTGCCCTTTCTTCTGTGCTCTGCCGATGTTTCTTGATTAGTTTATAAACAACATATCCTGCGGCATAGTAAATAGCATTTTCTTCAATCTGCGACAACTGGCGTGTTGGCTCTGCCTCAGTGGGTACTAGCTGGTCTTCTGCATTATCAACTTGAAATAATCTGTCCACAATCATCTATGTATATATAAATGCATTTATGCTCGGTAAGCATAGACATAATATACTCCACATGGATATGAAACTAGGAAGCGCACTCATTCTACACTACTAGACAGCTTTAGTACGATAATATTATTATAAATTTAAAAGATTAAAACAATGGTTCAAAATACTTGCCAGCAAAGTATATTATTCAGCTACACAGGTGCACATGCACAGTTGGCATTTCTTGATATCACACCAAATGAACATACTCAAAGGCCTCTAGCCTAGCCAGGTACGGTCAAGAGATGTGACCTGCCTACTGATAAAAAAGTTACAGTGTAACCGGCTAACCTGCCACAATATGATGTCGTTCATGCTGCCTTCTTCCTCGGTCCCTAGTCGCTGCAGCACAATAGGCAACCTCTCTACTTGATATAAGTATGCAGCTTGAAACAACTTTTGTTTAACGGTCACCGTCTTCCTCTTCTCCTGTATTTCTTCGCGTATTAACTTGTACATAGCACAAAAATCATTGTTCTCTTTAACACACAAAACGTCGATTGTCACCAAAATGTTTTTACATCGATCAAACTGAATCTTTAAGTCTTCAGAAAAATAAATATCTCGCAGGACTTCTTGGAAACCAACTAACTGTGCCTTCTGTGACGGATTTTTACCTTTAGCCTCCATATCTGCATTAACAATAGTGTAGTGGGCGCGCGAGGGGCGCGAAACCAGCCTATAACCGGGGGCGCTTATTAGTTTCATATCCAGGTGGATATATTATCTACCGTACGACAGGAAATATTGACGAGAGGAAAATTTGACGAATCCACAATTCTCGAGCATTGACGAATTAAATATTGACGAAACGTTTGGACTAGCTTATAGCGCCTGTAAAAACATTTGATTTCGCTTCAGATGAACTGCTGCTACCGGTATAATACGCACAAAAATTAATACAAAATGAGGCGCTTATTTAGTAGAAGTTTGACGAATTAAATATTGACGACACAAATAATTCGTCAAATTCGTCAAAGTTTCCTTTCGTCAAAATTTCCTGTCGTACGGTATGGTTCACCCAAGTTGAATCCATAAACGCCTCATAAAATAATTACGTATATATGAGTCAGCATTATAAAACCAATGATATAGCGATTTCGTGACATCATGGAAGAGAGAAGAAGCAGTAAACTGTCTAATAAGCTGAGTTGACTGCCATTGTTTGAGGTACAATGTGTGCACTTGTATTACCAAATACTATGTATTTCCTACCCCTGGGAATAGTATATGAACAGAACATGGCTTACTATACAATTTAGCCTTAGGCCACTCCAAATGAGAATGTAGTTTCCCGTCCTCCGCCCGCATCACGTCTAGGCACCCGCATTGCATGTCAATATTGTCATTATTTTTCCAAAACCACTTCCTGTGCTGCTTTCTGGAAACTTCTCATGGAGCCTTTTATTTTGCATTGCTAAAAAGCACAATGAAACCTAAAAATGAACGGTTCTGGTGGTTGATAGCTTGCAAAGAAGCCCTTGAAATCCTCTCAAGATCGAGATACTCTAATAGAGCAGTCACACCACACTAAAGCATTCGATACAGTACCACACCAACGCTTAATGACCAAACTAAGATATTATGGAATTAATGACAGTACTTATAACTGGATCCAAACTTGGCTTACCCAACGTACTCAGTGTGTTGTTTTAAATAGTGAATCCTCTAGTCCAGTGTCGGTAATGTCTGGGGTACCACAAGGCACAGTTCTTGGACCTCTAATGTTCCTATTGTATATAAATGACATAAGGGTCATTCCATGTCAAATCAACAAGGAATTTAGGGTCACCTCTCGGATTTTGATGAAACTTGGTACGTTTGTAGTACCTGTGGTGCTTATCACTCATGCAAATTTTTAGCTCCATACATTCCATAGTTTCTGATTTATAACCACAAATATTTTGAATATTTCATGAAAATTTGGTCCATCTCTAGTTACAAAATCAACTGCAACTTTGTACTGTGTAAATATTTTTACACACAATTTTCACCGATGGAAGACTTTTTGATTGACCTTTCCAGTGATCCCAAAATTATGGGATATCTACTTAATTAAGGTTCAATAGTACTTCATTGAATACTTTAAACCTTTATAGTTTGAAACATGCTGCTTGAAATTTTTTGAATTCTTTGGTGAATAA
Organism: Dysidea avara; assembly: GCF_963678975.1. Taxonomy (NCBI): domain Eukaryota; kingdom Metazoa; phylum Porifera; class Demospongiae; order Dictyoceratida; family Dysideidae; genus Dysidea; species Dysidea avara. Next base: position 14,887,023 of record NC_089279.1, on the reverse strand, counting down.
TGATTGGGTCATAGTCTATGTTTAATAAAATTTTTGTGGTGGGACCACAATGGGCTCAAGAGGTATAATGAATTATGTTGTGGTATGTGATGGAATTTGCAGTCTATTATTGCTGTATTGGAGTCTACACCTCCAATAACCACTCACAACAAGGCCATGCCAAGTTTATCTTACAGAGTGAAAGTGTCTAGGTACATTGCAACCTGTATTAGTGACCACCTGTATTGAAAGACCATCTATGTGCTGCAGCTAATTTATACTTTAATTGGATATTAATGTATAGCACCAAAGCATCAATCTTTTCTAGTAAATCCAAAAATGGTCCTTATTAGACAGGTTGACTATAAACGAGATCATCATGCGTCCATAAACACATTAATGTTGTACCATCTCTTCAGTTATACCTTATTTATTTTATTAAGTAAAATCTCGCCGTTATGCACTTACATACATATCCCCACTCTACACTATTCAAGTTACGTACATGGCTGCATAGGTACAACAGACCTCCTCAAAAAGGATATCTGGGCACCTTGATAGCCTCATGATCTTACTTTATAATTGTACGTACATTTTGGACCCAAGATAAGTCTGTGGTTTCTCAAAAATGAACACTTCATCAATGGTCCAGGGAATAGAAGAGTTACACTATATACAGTAGATGCATTACTTGTACCAAGAGTTTTTATATTATTAACACTTGTTTGCACCTCAATGTGTGATTTGTAGTACTGTAATTACTAAAATTTATGGTTTTTAAAAGTATTTTGCGTTGACATTTTGAAGATCTTTACAGGTAAATGTTAAATATGTGGTCATCACGTTTAGTTCCTACGTGAGTATGTGTATGAATTTATGACTTGATCTTCAAAGTGGTCGTGAATGTAAAGTAATTTAGTAGTTAATTTCACACATTGAGGTGTGTAGTGCATGTATACAGTAAAACCCCTCCATCCCTAGGACCATAATCAAGTGCTCATATTACAGAAGCCACAGAAGTATCTTGGTCTAAATGTACGTGCACTGCTAGAGTGGGAGTACAGTGTATAAACAGGTGTCCTGGTTATCAAGGTGTCCAGGTATCTGTTCTGAGGAGTTCTATTGTTTGTACCTATGCAGCCACATACGGAACTTAAATATGGCTAAGTCCACTACAGTGGGATTCAACTTAATTAAGAAGGTACTTGTGAAGAGATGGTACAACATTTACATGATGCTTATGGACACATGGCGGTCAGATCTGTAATGTATAGTCAACCTGTCTAATAAGGACCATTTTTGGATTTGCTAGAAAGGGTTGATACTTTGGTGCTATACATTAAAGAAGTATAACTTAACTGCAGCACATAGATGGCCTTTCAATACAGGTGGTCACTAATACAGGTTGCAATGTACCTAGACACCTTCACTCTGTAAGATAAACTTGGTATGGCCTTGTTTTGAGTGGTTATTGGAGGTGTAGACTCCCAATACAGCAATAATAGACTGCAAATTCCACCGCATACCACAACATAATTCATTATATCTCTTGAGCCCATTGTGGTCCCACCACAAAAATGTTATCAAACATAGACTATGAGCCAATCATTATTCACAAAAGAATTCGAAAAATTTCAAGCAGCATTTTTCAAAATATAAAGGATTAAAGTTTTCAATGAAGTACTATTGAACCTTAATTAAGTAGATATCCCATAATTTAGGGATCACTGGAAAGGTCAATCAACAGTCTTCCATCATTGAAAATTGTGTGTAAAAATATTTACACAGTGCAAAGTTGCAGTCAATTTTATAACCAGAGATGGACCAAATTTTCATGAAATATTCAAAATATTTGTAGTCATAAATCAGAAACTGGAATGTATGGAGCTAAAAATTTGCATGAGTGATAAGCACCACAGGTACTACAAACATACCAAGTTTCGTCAAAATCCGAGAGGTGACCCTAAATTCCTTGTTGATTTGACATGGAATGACCCATAACTAAAGACATCAACTCACCACTCCGCCTGTTTGCTGATGATTGCTTGCTTTATAGAGTTATCAATAGTGTAGAAGACATCAACAGACTTCAAGAAGATTTAAATAAACTGTCAGAATGGGCCGATACTTGGCAACTTAAGTTCAATATTAGTAAATGTACAGTTATACGTTGCACGAGATCCTTATCACCATTCACTTACGACTACACACTTCACAGTCACATACTAGATATATCTGATCAACATATGTACCTAGGAGTCTTAATTCATAAATCACTGTCTTGGTCACCTCACATATCAAATGTTGTCAATAAAGCATCTAGAACACTCAATTTCTTAAAACGCAATCTAAACAAATGTTCAAAACAAGTTAAAGAATCAGCTTATCTAACAATGGTGAGACCACAACTAGAGTATGCATCTGCTGTCTGGGATCCCTACCACGTTGGAGATATTTCAGAGTTAGAGAAAGTACAACGAAGAGCAGCGCGCTGGGTGTTGAATGACTATGGCAGATTCAGTTCAGTTTCTCTAATGTTGGATCAGCTGAAATGGCCTACATTACAAATTCGTCGGAAATTATCTAGGTTAAAAATATTTCTCAGCACACCAGCAGGGCTGACTGCTCAGTAAACAATAATAATAATAATAACACCTCTAATAATGAATAATGATAATAAGCCTCCCGCCCGCATCGAATAACGAAAACACCAGGACGGGAAACTACAGTCTCATTTGGAGTGGCCTTAAGTGATCAACATTAGGGCTTGGAAATTGTTAGGTACAACATAGTGTACTGCCATTTGGCCGTGCAGGCAAACTTGATACTTGTTTCTCAACCATGGCATGCATGGATTCTATGTGGGAGGGAGGTCATTTTATATATGCAAGGGCAGAGGAGACACCTTTATTTAAGGGGGCTGGGGTCTTCTAGCTTGGTGATGCCATGGCCAAGCTGTAAGTCGAATACCAAAAGAAAGGTCACTACATGCTGGCAGGGGCGGATACAGGGGGGGCTCTTGACCCCCCCTCCAAAAATTTTTAGTATACCAAGATCGAGATACTCCAATAGAGCAGTCACTCTAATAAAGCAGTCACAGCAGTAGAACAGTGTGTAGTGAGCTATTTAAGGATTTTTATGTACTTCATCAGCTATAAATGTGTGGTTGGTGAGGTGGGCAGCTATTGTCAGCTGGCTGTGACCTTTTTTTTTTTTTTTTGGTCTCACCTTATCAAATGTAGTGCCTCAGCTCATTTTTGACCCCCCCTTTCTATAAGTCTGGATCTGCCCCTGGTACGACACCTGCGCAATTTATAAATGTTTGCGCATTTTATGAAGTCACAAAATGCGCAGCGCAATTTATAAACTGCGCAAATTCACAGATTGTGCCTAACAAAATTGAAATCAACAGTATATATAATGCTGACTCATATATATGTAATTATTTTTATGAGGCGCTTATGGATTCAACTTGGGTGAACAAAACAATAGCTGAAGGGTTAAGTGCAGTGATTTAACGAGCGCGATTGTTTTGTCACGTGAGGACGCATAGTTGCCATGGCGCTAGTATTATCGCAAGAAAACCAGCTGCTTTTACCGAGCCTACAGCAGAAACAGCCGTGGATGAGTTAAGTAATCTGAGTGTAATGTGAAATAGAGTCTAAAGCAGTTATACGGGCACAATGTGGAGTCTATGAAATTTATAAATCCTCAGGCCCTTAGTAGCGCCCTTGCTTCACTCGTACGCTACAGCCTGGGCCTTCGGGTTTATAAATTTCATAGACTCCACATTGTGCCCGTATAACTATTATATATTACCCATAAAATAAAGTAACTATAATAATATTACATATTATATTATCGCTTTTTGCGAGTCGGTTGTCAGTCGTACAAAATTCTGAATGTGACTCACGTGAAAGCCAACCAATGATAGGCGGCCAGACTGGTGATATCACGTGAAAAACAGCCAATCAGATACTTCGTAAGAATTTAAAAAGTCTGGCCGCCTATCATTGGTTGGTTTTCACGTGAGTCACATTCAGAATTTTTGTACGACTGACAACTGACTCGCAAAAAGCGATACTTTGTGTCCACAGCCTTAGCTGTCACGCGTGAAACTAACACCTTATCACGTAACATCATTACGTTGTTGGACATTGTGCAAATCTTGGTTATAATAAGTAAGGAGCTGGTGAATAAGCTTCATTCAGTAGGCTTCACTACTTTGTTGTGGCTAGGTGTTACTCAGTGGATCACTAACGAGATTAGTAATTTTGTTACTTGTAGTAATAATATTACGTGATATTAGACCCGTTACAGTAACTATATTACTTAGGTAACGCGTTACATTTGTAAGTAAATTAACTTGAGTTATATTACCTGTTTTTATAGTGTATTTCGTTGTATTACTTAGTTACCACAAAAGTAATAGATTACGTAGTACGTTACTCCCAACACTGTATATGCAATAGTATAGTATGGATTATACGAAAGTATAAGATGAGTATAATAATTAAGGCTTATTTATATTCTAAGTCACTGAAAATACCATATGTGACCGGATTTGACAAAATCAGGCTTCCACACACATCCATTTCTTCAACTTTAACCGCTTGTAACTTGACCTCTCAGTAGGCTATTGACCTACAATTTTCACAAAAGTCGTTCACTGCATTAAATAATAACAGGTCAAACTTTGAAAGTGATAGCTTACTCCTATACTGAGTTATGGTACTTTAAAGTCGCAAATTTGGATGTGTGTGGAAGCCTGGTTTTGTCAAATCCGGTCACATATTACCATATTGTCTCCCACCTTTTTCACGGTGAAATTTCCTTAAAAGCACACTATAATGGTTGGTGTTGGGGATGGTAAAAGATGATATCAATAGAATTAAGTCCAAGATGTCAGATGCTGTTGCTGATTGTTAGAATTCCACATATGAAGCCACCTTCAACGAATCAAGAAGTTTAGCCACCAATCATGTGTTCAGTTTTCCACTGAACACAAATTTGTAGTTGTGGACCACCCATCCACCCCAGCCACCAATCATGTGTTCAGTTTTCCACTGAACACAAATTTGTAGTTGTGGACCACCCATCCACCCCAGTAATACTTGGCTGCGATTTTTTGATGAGACATGGCTATGTACTTGACTTCAAACAGTGCACATTCTACCGCAGTCAAAACCCTGAAGAGATCTTGCAGCTGCAACCTGCATGGGAAAACCCTCCACACACAATCCCTCGGCCCCTGCACATGATCACTATTGATGATGAATGTCCCCAGGCAATCCCCACACCATGCAAACAGACCAGCATACCAACACTAGACATGCCCACCAACATCCACCCTGCCCTCAAACCCACACTTGAAGAATTTAAGTCCCTGTTTTCACTTGAATTGGGTTGCACAAATGTCACACAGCACGTCATCGACACGGGTAATGCACTACCCATCAAAGTTCCACCCCGCCCAATCCCATTCCACTACACTGAACAAGTTCACCAGCAGCTCCAGGAGATGGCCCATGAAACAATCATACCTGGTACTAGCCCACGGTGTGCTCCTGCTGTATATGTACCCAAACCCTACAGAGAAATCTGAATATGTATAGACAACGTACAGCTAAACAGTGTCACAAAGAAAGACTCATACCCAGTTCCCCGTGCTGAAGGCCCCCAACAGAAACTAGCTGGTAAAAAAGGTTTTTTCTAAGCTAGACCTTCACAGTGCCTATTGGCAGTTTCCTATGGAGCCACAGTCAGTAGAGAAGACTGCATTTTATCCTGGGCCAGGTTACAGACTCTGGGAATTTACCAGGTTGCCCTATGGTTTAACGGGTGCTACTCAGACCTGCCAGAGAGGTCTTGACAACATCCTGCAGGACTGCAAGCATTGCGTTGACAATTATGTGGATGATTGTATCGTATTTTCAGGTGACATGGTCACACATATCCAAGACCTCAAAAGAGTCCTCGGCCAATTGTCAGCTGCTGGCTTCACTCTTCGTGGCTCAAAGTGCTTTTTTTGGGAAGAATAACACCACCCATCTTGGATTTGATTATTCGGCTGATGGAGTAGCCCCCTCCCCAGAGAAGACCAAGACCATTTCCACCTGGCCTGTGCCAAAGACTACCAAGGAACTCCGCTCCTTCCTTGGTCTAGTGAACTTCTACTGCCGCTTTGTACACAATTTTGCTGACACTGCTAGCCCCTTAACTGAACTCACAGGCAAAAATGCCCCGTTTAGATGAGAGAACACACACCAACATACCTTTAACAGATTGAAACATGCATTAACTACCCCCCATACTAGATTACCCCCAAGCAGCATGATACCTTTGTGCTTACCACCGATGCATCAGACATGGGCCTGGGTGCAGTCCTTTCCACAGCCAGAGGTACAGTTGTTGAATATGCTAGCCGCACTTTAACTAAGACAAAGAGAAACTACTCTACCACTTAGAAGGAGTGTTTAGCAATTGTCTGGGCAACTCAGAAGTTACGGCATTATCTTGTTGGTGCTTACTTTGTCATCGAAACAGACCACAAGCCTTTAGAGTGGCTACAATCAAAGCGATCCAGCCATGCATGTTCACAGAAATTAGAGAGATGGGCCCTACAGCTGCGTGGATTTGACTTCTCCATTGTGTACTATCAGAGATTGCAGAACCAACATGCAGATGCACTCTCTCGGAGACCCATCACGATGGTAGCCATTGGCAGGGACCTAGACCACACAATGATTGCAGCAGCCCAGAAGTCAGACCCAGTACTCCATACAGTCCTTCAGCAGGTGTCATGCAAAGAGAAACCATCACTCACTGGGAACTGGAGGAAATTTCCTTTTAAAGAGATTCCATCAAATCTGGTCTCAGCTCACTCTACATCAGTCTATACTGTACCGCAAAGTGAAGACTCCAACAATGTACGAAGAGAAACTGCTTTTAGTTGCACCAGCATCTATGCGGAAACAACTTCTGAAGAATGCCCATGACAATGCTGGCCACCAGGGTACCGATAGGACCATGGCACAACTGTCAGAAGCAATCTATTGGGTGGGAATGGGTAAAGATGTCAATACCTACTGTAGTCACTGTGTCACATGCCAATGTGCTAAGGCAACTTCCTCTTTACCAGCTCCACTTCAGCCAGTAGTAGCTAGTAGGCCATGGGAACTAGTGGCAGTTGACTTTCTCAAAGTGCCAATGTCATGTCAGGGAAACCAGTATATGCTTGTGGTGCAAGACTATTTTTCCAAGTGGCCATTCGCTGTGCCCCTGTCTGATCAAACATCCAACAAGATAGTCCGGGCCCTTAAGGATCAGGTGTTCACACTGGTTAGGCCTCCCCCCCAGAGACTACATTCTGACCAAGGCAGAAATTTTGAGAGCCGGATACTCAGTGAACTGTGCAAGGCCTTTGGCATTACCAAGTCCCAAACTACACATATCACCCAATGGGTGACGGGCTTGTTGAATGGATGAACCGATCCATGTTAAATATGCTTCGTGGCCTGGTAGATAGAGAGGGGGACTGTCTATACAGCTACTCTTGTACCTATATAGAACAACAAAACATGCAACAACCAGCCTCTCCCCATATGAGATTCTATTTGGGTCAAACCCACCACCACTAAACCTCCCAGCAGCAGGGACAGTCTCACACCGAGACCCACAGAACTACAGCTCCCACATACAGGGAAAGCTCATACAACTGAGAGAATTAGTGGAGTCTAACACTGTGGAAGCAGCAACCAGACAGCAGCTAAGCTATCGTGGTAATGAACCAGTGAGATTACAAGTTGGCCAAGAAGTTCTTCTGGACAATCCCACCAAAGGAAAACTAGATCCCTGTTGGATTGGACCCTGGACAGTGAGAGAGTTAAAAGGACCACTGAACATAAGAATAGAGATGAACAATAAGGAACGGATCATTCATGTCAACAGGCTAAGACCACTTTTGAGACCTGATCTAACAAGTGATCATTCTGGGGGACAGTGGAGTCCACCATTATTTGAGTATTATTGTGATGATCATCCAGCATCTGCCCCTCAACGGGAGCCCCCAGCAGCTCCTCAGTCTGGACAGCCTGTTACCACTAGAAGTGGACGAGTTGTTAGACCAGTTGATTATTATGGATATTGACCAAACACACTCATTTTTCATGCGCATGCACAACACTGTTTAATTGTAAATGTTTGTTTTAAGGGGGGAGGTATGTAATGGCATTACAGACACACCATAGTTATTGTATTCTAATAATTTCCCCCCTATCTAGGGACCCGTTGATTTCGCCAGCAAAATGTTTGGCATAATGGTTGGGTAAAAGCAATGAGCAAAATGCTGGCATAATAGGTGCAATTTTTGTGAAGTGGACATAAAAATTGCACAAAAGATCGTGATACTCTAATAGAACAGTCAGACATGCTAAAATATCGACAATGCATAGCTAATTTTTACAGGAACAACAAGTGACAATTGAGATACCCTAATAAAACAGTCACACATGTTAAGCAATATTAGCTAGCTTCTTGCTTTACATGTTAGAAGTAATTTCTGATCAAGATACTCTAATAGAACAGTCACTTTAAGGCGAAACTGTAGCTTTGCACTTGGAAATATTCAATTAACAAAGATCAGTGCTAAGCAAAATTTATAATTCTTGAGCAAAATATGGAGCATATTAGGTGAAAAATAAAAGAATTGCTGGAAAGAAAAATAGGTAGAAATAAAAGCAAAATAGACTGGTCCCTATCCCTATCACGTGAGATTGTAAGTGTGAGCTAGTGTATCATTGCTGTTAAGAAATCACTTGTGTCGTTGCTGCTGTGAAGTTTACACATGTGCTAAATAAATAGGGACCCACCGATTATGCTCATTATTTGACCTATATATTATGCTATGCTGCACTGCTCAAAATTTTACATAAAGTTAATTTTTAGCTTCTCATCCCTGCCCGCATCATATTTTCACAGCCGCATCAACATTTTTTGCTCTCACACGTGATCCAAAACCACAAACTACATGTGCTTTATAGAAACTCAAAATGGCATTTGTGTTAGTGCAAATCAAATGTTCAACGAAAGTTTTAAAATCGTGGTGTGGTTGTTCATTTCCGGAGTCATCTACTCTAGCTGATTTGTATACACATTACTCCGCTGGACAGCTCGACGATAGTCAACCTCTGTCGGAACAGTACACCAATGCAATGGTGAAATGCCAAGCTGGCAAGGACAGAAAAGAACTAATACATGTTAGTAGTGATATATGTGTTGGACAAATAGTATCTTCTGTTGGAAACTACATCACTTTGTAACTTTTCAAAGTAAAAACAGTTCATCCATATTTAAAAAAAAAAAAAATTTTTATTTAAATACTTAAAATACCCACCTGCCCGCATCAAATTTTTGTGGGCAGGTGGATGAGAAACTAAAAATTAACTTTATGTGGCCTTATGCTTAAATTAATGCTCAATATTTACCTATTATGCTCAATGTTTATACCACAGTTCCCATGTTCTTCTAGTAAATTTGTACTTTATGGGAAAACAGTAAGCTGCTGAAACACATACTCTAAATCCTTGCTTGTCAAAATGCATGTCACAGAAAAGATCGATACACTCCAATAGAACAGTCAGCTCTCTGATTGTTCTATTAGAGTATACCGATCTTTTTCTCTGATATGTATTTTGATTAACAAGAATTTATGGTAATGCACAATGTTCTGCCTATTATGCTCAATGCTTTCAGGTACCTATTATGCTCATTATTATGCCAGCATAATCAGCGGGTCCTTATAAATAATCACTATATATACCATGAATGAGATGCATGGTGAAGCCAAACAGCTACTAATGTTTTACTTACACAAACTGAAGCCATATGTTATAGTTATTATACTAAGTATAGGCTGGTGAGTGTATGCATAGTACCAGATTATTAAACTTTAAGATTTGTGTAGTTTAGGCTATATGCATGCCTTTTTCACAGTGTTACTGAGTATCATCATTCTCTATCATGTGATTAATGTAGCTCCAATGGTTACATAGCCCTTTAGTGCTACATGAGCATACAATAAGCCTTAGAGCTAGTGGCAACTTCTGATCCACTGAGAACACTTGTTATAATACCAGCAACCATCCAGTCAATTGCTACAACTTCACTGAGATTATAATGAGCTATTCCAGTACAGCCATAGTAATCGCAGGACAGCTGATTGTCATCTAAGGAATTACAGGGTTCCAGAAGCATCAGCACAAATAGCAAACCCAGCAGTGTGGCAAAGGTAAGCAGTGAAAATTAATGCCTAACTAACTGTTTGACAAAATTCACAAATGATACATTGTGATCAGGGGTGTAGCTAGAAAATTTCTGATGGTAGGGAAAATGCAACATATGTGCACACAAGAAACATGCTCATTTTCATGTGAGGCATTATAAAAGGTTTTATGAAAGGTATATGCACACAATACGTATAGCTATAGTGTATTAATAAACCTACTGCACACATGCTCTCTAACTATGCTTTCCTTTGTATTTATAGGTATCCATCGATGAAGATGATGATCACAATGGTTATAGTCAAGTGCTGCCAAATCTAGCCATCATAAAAAAATAAATACATTAATACTAAGAAATATCATCGCATAAACTGACAATGAACACCGTTCCCCACTGAGTATACTATCCCCCATGCATTCAATAAAACGCCTGGATAAAAGCCAGGGGTGTAATAATAAATACACCATATCCTAAATAAAGGCACAGGAGACTTAATTAATAACAGCGAACCAAAAACTTGTGCGTGCATGTGACCCTGACCATATATGTTACAATTTGAGCTTGACTTTATTTAGCTCCATCATAACATGAATCCTTTAGTCCACATGCATACCAGCATTTCCCGTGTCTTTTCCAGTTTTCCTATGTGCCTTCATAGCAGAATAGAACAGCCAGTGGCTACTAAAAAACAAACACATTATTTTAGTCTGCCTTGTATTGGGTCATGGGTTGATTATCTCTTTCTTCTCTTAGTTCTCTATGACTGACCAGCTGCGCTGACGTAGTGGAGTTGATCTAGGACTTTTGGCCATGTACTGGTAGCTACAGTAACATCTATTAAAATCTCAGTAAAACACTTTTTAAGTCAATTATTTTGTCATTACACATCGCACTGATTCACAAAACTCAGAATCCATTTTAAAACATATAAATGCACGTCACATGTTGGCTTCCTATGGGATTTTCAAAATATTTTGATCACGTGATGCACATAACTTTATGGGTACCAGTGCGTGTTGAAATTATATTGCTGCTGTATCATCACCGGTATGTTTATTCCATCATGTTACTATTCAGATTGTTGGTGTAGTAAAGAAAATACATAAGACAGTGTGGCAGTTAAGTAGCTGTTTCTAATGAGAGGACAAAAGGTGTTAATGGTGAGGCAACCAGCACTTTTGATGGTAGGGCAAATGCCCACTCATGCCCGTCCCTAGATTTGCCTCTGATTGTGATTATTTTGTAAATAGAAGGCAATTTTCAAAAAACTGGTTATACATATACTAGCTTGTGCAGGTATCCTATTGTAATGTTATAGCAAACAAAAGTCTCTAAATGTTGCACAGCAGTCAATGAGTATTCTAAAACTACCTATAAATGTTTAAAAGTGTGTGCATGCAAACTAACGACAGCACAATAAACTAAAACTAAATAACATGTTTAAATCCTTCGAAACTGGAGCAGGATCTTTATTCTTATGCGTGACTCAGAAATACCCATTTGTTCTAGTTCCTTTTCAGTGTAAATAGATAATTCCTCTCCATCAATGGTTTCATCTTCTTCAAACAGGTGAAGATATTTACCAGCAATTTTCTTTTCTCTAAGCCAATTACATAGTTCCTTGTGGGACATGTTCATTGCTTTATCACTTGGTAAACCCAGCAAAACAGCTTTCTTTACTTCTGGATTTTCTTCAATTTGGATTGCTAAAGGAAAACATTAATACATACACTGCAAATTTAGACATCATGTCTGAGTTTATAGTAACTTACCTTGGTTCTGTGAAATCTTGCCCTTCTCTGATTTTTCTTCATTAGAAGTAAACGTATTTACCCATGTTTCATTATCACTTTCACTTTCTTCAGCTTCACCGAACTGTTGATTCATACATTCAGATTTAAGTTGCTCATTGTTATACAACTCCTTGTCTCGTATGTGTGGAAGCTTGTTCCATAAATCTTCAATTATTTCTGTCCACCTCTCCACTGCTGTAGACGATACTTGTGTTTGTAAGTTGGCCAGTTCTTTCACCTTCATTTTAAGCCTATAGTATGAGATCATATTCAGCAAACATAATGGCAAGTGCCCACCATACAATTACAATTGTAGTGTAGCTACTTACTTGCGAAGAGCCATCCGTGAGTGAGTATAATGGCATACTAAAATAGTTTTGGGAACATAAGTTGCAAACATTTCCTTTTCTAGATCACAAAAGCCAAAATCCACCAAATATTCAATTATTGATTTCCCATGGTCTGTTTCGATTGTTAAGTTCTGTTCAACATGACTTAAGGTCTTCTCAAATTCATCAACTTCCTTGAACAACTGTTCCATTTCAGTAGCTAAGAATAAGAATTATTAGTATACACATATACAAAGTAATAATGATAAATTCAGCAGCAAGTATATTACTAAGTTTGATTAGGGATTAGACCTGCGTCAAGTATGCCAGCATAATAAAAGCCAGCATAATGCTAGCATATTAGGTGGATATTTCAAACTGTGGAGTTTAATTCCATAAAAGTATATCGATACTCCTTAATAGAGGAGTCAGTGGAAACTGCGATAGAGCACTCAAATCGCATTGTACATTGCTTCTTAGATTGATACTCTCTATATAACAGAACAGTCACTTTGTAGTGAAATACTCTAATAGAGTAGTCACTGACTAAGATAACTGTAAGAAATGTTATTAACCTAAGAACATAGTGAAAAAAACTGAAGAGCATAATAGGTAAAAATTTTGGGAAATTCTTGAAAGCATTTTGAGCAAAATTTCATATTTGACTCGGGCTTATAAGGGATCACAGCCATAAAATGTAGAGAAAAACAAGGGATGTTGCCTACACCTGCAGATATGCTAGTGAATATTTAATCTCCAATTTAATATATAGACTGACGTAGGGATTAAATGTCCACTAGTATATATGCAGTTGTAGTCCCTTGCTTTCCTAGCTTAAAAATTTTCCATATACTTGTTGGGAGGTCATCTACTCCTGCAGATATACTAGTGGACATTTAATCTTTCAGTCTAAACCCATTATCATGACTGAACTCAGGATTAAATTTTCACTAGATGTATAGACAACCTCCTTTGTTTCACTATTTTTATTCAGTTGATTCCCTAATCAAATTTAAAATTCCTGATGTTTGTTTGTTTACTTTTTTGTAACTGGTGAACCCGCACATACCACATTAGAAGAAAAAATGGTGTTAGGCTTATTTTTATAACTGAAAATGCAGCCCAACTATCAATTACCGAAATAGTGAAGTGGCCATTATGTTTCATTTTCTGCTACTGTATGTTCAAACCCGTGTTATAACTGAAGAACGCTACTAGAAGGATTTCTGCAATCAATCCAGTCACAACAAAACTTTCCCATTACAAGCTTGTAGAAAAGCCATCATGTGGCACTACCACACCTATAAACACTTTGTGCTTCCAGCAAAGATAAAATTGGGATGCACAGGAGGACAGAGGTAAGTCCATGAAGCATGCTCTGTACATACATGTATTGCAGTGCATCAAAAGACACCTGTTGGGCTGAAGCAACATCAAACAGTGAAAAAATCAAGCCCGTATCCTTAGCCGCTATAGAGTTATGCTTGTCTGAAGGCATCAGCCAGGCAGTCAGTCAGTTAGAAAATTCCACTGAATACATAATTTTGTAGCAACCCCATTTCGGGTTGTACTGAAGGCACTTCTGGGTTGGGTTATACTGCCAAGGTACCATGAAGGTATTGTTTTAGGGTGATGATATATTTGGCCAGAAAAGCCCAAATCTTCATGATCTCTAATATAATACTGTACTGTATGATGACACTACTATCATATTGTGTGATGTAGGGCAAAACATGATGGATTGCTTTAGGATTTGAAGAATTCCTTTGCTATTTTTGCACATGAGTAGATACTACTGAAACCACAAATGTTGTAAGGTCAATTTGCAGCCACTATCAGGAAAAAGTGACTCCTGCATAGCTGGTGTATTGATTAAATGCTTTGAACAACTCTACACACATAGCAATTCATTGATTACATAATCAGTGAAATGGATTACTATATTATATAACAATCTTTCACTCTTGAATTGCTTAACTTGAAATTGAAAAACAAAATGTTTGTTTTAGACACTAAATGATTACTACACATTGCTAAGCATACAGTAGTACAGGTTTCTGTTATACAGTTTAAACACATACATGGGTATTTGTCAGGAATATTCATAAGAGTTTCCATATCTTCATTCTCCAAATGTTTGAATATAGAGAAAGGAAGCGATGAGAAGTCATACAAGCCACCTTGCAGCCATTCAAGAAACAATTCCATACTCCTAAACAATCTCTTCATCTGTATTTTCCCCAGAACTGCTAATTGTGTATCACTGAGACTGTAAATATATATGCATATATAGCCACATATTTTCTGCATGAATGGCTGTAAAGTATACATACCATTGGATGCCTATTTTATGAAACACATTTTCCTCTTCATAAAATTCTTTCAAGTGATCAGCAAGACTAACATTCAATGTAGACTCCCACTTGCTATTTTCTTGTTGAATAACATCCTATAAATATAATAAATACTACAGTACAAGTATGAATTGTAGTATGGTGCGTGGGCAAATCAAAGGCTGCCACCAGTGTTACAAATCAGTTGTAAACCAGTTTACAAATAATTGTAGCATGGCTAAGTACCTCCCTTCGGCCACACAGTCTGGCCACTAATTAGTTCAAAGACTTCAAACGAAACCATACACCAGACCAACACAGGAAGTCACAATGCAAGGCTAATAATGTCAAGGACTGACAAGGAGGTAAATCGCTCTGGAACGAATAAACACACAACACAGCACTTGTCTGAATGAATGGGAAGCAGTACAACCACTGGGCTGAGCCTGGTAATCTACCACATGCTCTTTCGCCAATAAATTAAGCTAACCAAGATTATTATAGCACTGCACCACTCAACAATGAATATCAACCACTTCAGCTACACCCGTCTAGATGATGCGGAAGCTGTACAATGGTTAGAATGATTGGCATCGATGATGGCACCTCACGCTCGTGCACAACAAATGCGCTACCAATGAATAAACTAGCTACAATGAATTAACTAAGCATCAAGAAAGTAATTAGTGAGTAAAATCGTTCCTTGTACACAGCGTTCAGCGGTAGCCAATATTGGCATTGTGTTCTTGCTCTTTCTGTGTTACAAATGGGCGCCTTTGATCTGCGCACGCCCCATACCACAAATCAGTTAGAACACACCCATTCTGTTTGTATCTGATTTGTAAACACTCCATCCTCGGGTGTCGTGTTTACAAATCAGATACTAACCTCATGGGTGTGTTACAACTATTACTTATATAATAGGTGAGCTGTACATGTATGTATATAAGACAATAGAGGATATGCATACTATAAGAAAGTGATCAATTAAAGTGGTGTAGTGGTGCTTTCCAAAAAAGTTAACGGTGAAAAATGTGTGAAAATCACGTATAAAAGTATGTGTAGCAAATGTGGCTCAGACTATAACTGACCACTAATAATACAGGCAGGCTTTTGCTCACCAATTGTACTACCTCCTAGGTAGAAGAAACCACCGCTCTGTAAGAAGGGCTGACAACTAGTCTATTATCCACATAATGAATCAATTCATGCCAAGGCCACAATACATTTGTTCACCATCATGACGTGTTAAAATCACATGCTTATTAGAATATTTCAGTATGCATATCTTTTATTGTGACCAAACTCTGAAAAAAAAACTGATATATATATATATATATATATTTATATACTAACATCAAGAGATCAAAGATACACAAGATACAAAATATTTGTGACCTAATTTGGGAAAACCATTAATCTAGGCACACAAAATGAATAGATGTTGAGATATGCTTTTAAACATTTCAATCCAGTACAAGTTGGAAAGGTCAAATACTAAAATTTATCACTATGAATGCAGCCAACCATAATATTTATTCCGTAGCAAGCTAGCTATTGATATAACCATGATTTGAGCACCTTTTTTCACGATGGTATCTGTATCACAAGCATGTCACCATGGGGTGACAGGAGTGGTGGGCTGGTTGATGTATGAACAGAAAATGGCCGTGTGGGACATATGGTGTCTTCAGCCATAATATTGGGCTCTCAAGAACACCTGTACCACTGAGAAATGCATGTAGAAAATATCTGGGCAAGGTTTCAAGACTGCTCGTGTCTCTAGTCTCATGTTTCAGCTGGCTAGTGGGATTACAAGGTGCCAGAGCACTCCCAGTGGCTGGCATATATCTCTAGAAATTCACTTGTGAAAAGCAGCCTGAGCAAATTAGCGTCATGGCAGTGGTGCACATGTGTAGAGATTGGTGGGCTATCCATTCATGGTGAAAAGTGAACTTCACTGTTACATGCATAGAACGATGAATATTAATTTTTTTTTCATATTAAAAGATTTTAAATTTTACCATGAATGCAGTTATTTAGCTGACTACTGGTGAAGTCATAATATGAAGCAACCTGTTCACACAGTATCTGTAACACAAGCATACTATAAATGGCTGGTGTTGGGGATGGTGGACAAGCAAAAGATATACCAACAGAATTAAGTCAAAGATGTCAGGATACCGGTGCTCATTGTTAGAAGTCCACACATGAAAGAGACAGATTAACTTTACACATGAAAGAGACTAAGCAGCTAAAAGGAATGATTGTGGTGCAAATCTGCAGTGTATTGTTGTTGCTATTTATTCATGATGAAGTGTGCATACATGACACTTTGTCACATTTATTACATACATTACTACCTTAATGGTGTGTCCCAAAGTAAGTCTCAAGCCATTTACAATGTCAGTCAAAACTTGATAAGTAGCATTATGGAAGTGCAATCCCAGTAATTTTCTTGTTTCTTGTTGTAGTGAATCCTATAAAATTTTAGATAGTGCAAATGTATGTAGTATAGTTAGACTCAAACTATACCTTGAATTCAATAGGTAGTTCTTGAGCAACAGAAGAAATGTCAATGACACAACCTGGACTACAACACAAAAATTCCAATGTAAACACATAATACATAAAGAAATTCCCATGCTTGCGTACACAAATAGCTATACACCACTGTGACACGTCAGATCAAAAGAAATCACAGGGATGTATATTTCTCATATAACCCTTGTCATTATGACCTTTTAATTCTAAGTATCTAAGTATTGAGTGGCTTAAAGTTGGGTTTGAGATTTATAATAATTAGCTTAGGTAGACTAAGTATTCTCTTAAGCAAAAAAGGATTTTATGACTATGTACTGTGTAGTTTATGGACTTGAAATTACAAAATAACTGTTGTGAAAATACAGAATCGTTTTCTATGCAGTCATGGAACAATATGGCACATGTCAGTGATTTATATCCTAAGAAATTTTATGTCGATAACAGGGTTTAGATGGCTAAAAATGATACCACAGATATCAGAAAAACCCACAATCATTTCTTTGGTATAATATTGTGTATAATGTACCATATATGTATACAAATATTTGAGGTATGTAATTTTTGTGGAATAACAAATTTCAGGATTATTGCAGTTTTGTTTTAGTTGATCACTCATTTTCCACTCAGAATACCTATTATATAGCATAGAACTAGTCTTGATAATTGTTACCTTTTGATTTTGCAGATATCTATAAGTAACCAAAGATCTGTAAAAATTCTGTCCCTCTAAAATGTGTACATATACTGTATCGACGAAATTCACCAAAATTAATTTGCCAATCAGCTATTCAGTATATAGTTCCATATTAGCTCCATGGTAAATTCACCAAACTTTTGTCTGCCAACCTGCTTCGTATGCTGAATCTCCAAACTTAAGTCTCGCCAAACTTTTGTCATTTACAGTACACAGTACGAGTAACATTCCACAAGTACATTGCTCACACTTTTACTTAACCCATGAATGTTCTTTACATTCGTTTAATGTTGACCACTTGATTACAACCTTCAACACAAACCTTTGCCTACTGGATGCTGCAATGCTAGTAGCTCTTCGCCTTCCACCAACTGGTGTTAGTGGTGGTGGTTTGGTAAGTGTACCTGGTCTCGGCTGTCACTGGGTTAAAATTATCTAGTCCAAATTTGAGGTCAAATGTCTACAAGGCCCTTATTTTTCAAGATAAACAGATGCAGTGGACCATGTCAGCTCTTCAAATGGGAGTGTTGACATGTGGCGCTCTCATGGGTCAATGTCAGCTCCTCAAATGGAAGTGTCGACATGCGGCTCTTTCATGGGTCAATGTCAGCTCCTGAAAAAATGGGAGTGTCTCTTTCAAGGGCCAATGTCAGCTCCTCAAATGGGAGTGTTGACATGCTGCTTTTTCAATGGGTCAATATCAGCTCCTCATTGTGAGAGGTGCAACATTCCTATAGAAAGTGAAGTGGTTTACTACAAAACAAACAAAGCAATGTAGCAATGTTTCTAAATAATTTACTATTAACACTTTACAGTGACCAGCACTGAAGGCCTGATAGCAACATTTGGCACAACCGTAGGATTACCTAACCTAATTTCCAGGACTTAGACTTAATGACTTGACTTGGTGACTTGACTTAATTAATGATAAGGTGTAACAGAAAAGGGGCCAAAGTAAGGAAAACAATCTCTCCAACCCCAGGATTCGAACTGCAGGTCACCCAAAGTCTAGTCGGGGCCACACTCCGTCTTCCTCCAGGAGGGATGGATTTTCTTCCTTAAACCTAAAGTATTTATTACTAACACATTACAGTGGCCAGCACTGAAGGTCTGACAGCAACATGTGGTGCAGCCTTAGGATTATCTGACCTAACATCAAGGACTTAGACTTAATGACTTAATTTATTGTGTGTGAAACTTTACTGAAGAATTTTTATAAGCAATAAGGTTGAGCTATCCTAATAAAGCAGTCACTCAAATACCACAACCAAGCAAACTGTTGTAGCATTCCAATAAAACAGACATACATGCATGCCTATTATTGTTAAACAGAAAAAGGGAGCAATTAAAGTAGGAGTGTCCATGTGCCAAAAATAGTAGCAAAACACAAGATGATAGTAGCGATTTTCCTGTAGTATGACGCTTAGGAATTTTCTCTATCGGCTATGTTACACTATTATGTATCTTGATTCACTGTGGTTGGCCCATTGTTGTTTGGAGTTTGCCTTGTATACATGATCTGAAATAGTTGCACAACACACTAATGTTTTATTGTTATTCTTTGTCCAGATAAGTGGTGGTTCACTGTAGTACATGTACAAATTCATTTACTTACTTGTTTTCAAGAGTAACTTCTGGTGAATCTCTAAACCTGAAGATTATTCTAATACTGGTCGTTTCCTTTATTAGTGGTTTTCCAGCAATGTAATATGCTACAACATCTTGCTCAAGGTGATTTAAGTCAAACACTGCAGTGGATTGAGCATCATTATGCAAAAAGCAACTATTAATCAATTTCAAAAATTGCTGTTCTCCTTCCTTCAATTCAGTAAAGGGAGTAATGCACCTGTGATCTGTGATTTCAACAGGATGTAATTCAGAAGGATTATCAGGTAAATATTTTTTATACTGACAGTCTGGATGTTTAGTAGCATTCTCAAAGACACTGTTTAGGAAATGATTATGATTTCCAATCTGCAACAATGAAGAGTAAAAATAGATTTAAAATTATCACACATCTCTAACAGAATTTTATAAATTTTAGAGTGATTGTAAAAACATAAGAATTACATTCATGTATACCTACCTGTACACAACTAATTAGATTAACTTTATAAATAATAATCCTTAAGTATGATGTTACTTACAATATCCATCATAACAATGTAGAGCCAATCGTACTTGAAGATGTCTTCATTGTCATGACTAACTAGGTTTATCAGAGGTGTATCTTTATCTATGTAGTGAGCATCAGTAGGTTTTGCAGTTCTATCACAAGATGCTTCTCCAATAGTTCCCCCATGGATTTGTAAGTAGGCATTGTATTTCTCTGTAAATCATACACATAGCATATTAAAACTTGCAAACTACTTAACAACTTTTACTTTTAATTATCCTTTGTCTATATGGCCAATCACAAATAATAACCTGAAACTGTAGCAAGAATTTTTGATACTGTTATTGATTTCAGCAAATTGTTGCATTGATTATGACTATGAGGGTAGAGATGTATACCTGATCAATTGCTCAATTACATACAATATTGCTAATATCTTAATTACACTCAGTGGCATATCCAGACATCTAATTTGGTTGGCGCAATAAGGTATCACTGCCTGCTACAAAAGGTGGGCAAATTTAGGGGGTCTGCATACACTTTCAAAAAGTTTCCAGTTCAAAGAAGGCAAATTAAGAAACCAATGACACTAAGTACATACAAGTACAAGGTATGTTCTGAATCCAAAAATGGAGGGAAATTGTGGACCTATTAATTTTCATCCCTTTTGAAAAATTTTTACTAGCATGTAATTTCAATCCAAAAATGGATGGAAATGACACATTTCTCTTATATAGTGACCAAAATGAGTAATAACCATCCAATTTTGGATTGTTCTAGTCATCCAATATTGGATGATGATTTTATCATAAAGTAATATCCAATTTTGTAGTCATCCAATACTGGATGATAATTTATCATAAAATAATCATCCAAATTTGGATTGTTCTAGTCTTCCACTTTTGGGTAATAATTTTGTGATAAAATAATCATCCAAATTTGCTAGTCTTCCACTTTTGGATGATAATTTTATCATAAAATTATCATCCAAATTTGGATTGTTCTAGTGTTTCCAAATTTGGATTGTTCTAGTGTTTCCAAATTTGGATTGTTCTAGTGTTTCCAAATTTGGATTGTTCTTTTGGACTCATTATCCACCTCAGGATGATGGTCACCTAGATTTGTATTATACATATGTAGAGTGGTAAAAAGCTCATGAAACTTCTGCTCAGCCATTAAGCCTCATCTACAAGGAAATATGCTTCTAGAAATTATAGCATGAGATTACACAAGTAGAAGGAAAAATCAAGAATTTTAAGGTGGATTAGGGATCACAGAACAAAAAAAGCAGGGAAACAAGGGAACAGCTAAAAAGTGGCAAAACAAGGGAGGTTGCCTATACCTGCAGATATACTAGTAGTCCACTGAAACACCAAATTTTAATTTTGGAAAACCATTTTTTGGGGCACACGCAAAATTAGAGAAAGACAAAGTAAACTCTTAAAATAGATAATCCATTATTTCAAGACAAAGTTACCATGCTGGGGTGTATGACTAGAACAATCCAAACATGCAAGATCGTAATAATAAAATTATCAACCAAAAGTGGATGACTAGAACAATCCAAATTTGGATGACTATTTTAAAATTAAATTATCATCCAAAAGTTTTCTGGAGATGGCATGTGCTAAGTAACAAACCTCTTAAAATGAAGAATCAATTATTTCAACACTAAGTTAATGTTTGACACTCACCTGTACATCTGCCTGTCAACCCAGGTCCTGGATATTCTCACCCTGATATTGTGGCCCCCTTTTAATCTGATAATTAAAGGGGGGTTTGGTTGGTGTACAGGGCCTGGACCACTGCATGGGAAAACCTGTTAACTTTGGAAAGCTTGAGGGGAAAACATGCTAGCTTAGTGTTATTTGTTTGGGTGAGAGCAGAGGGATCAGGGGTAAGGGAAGCTCCTCGTCACTGATTCCTGATACTTGATGCCATAGAAAAATTACTACTTTAGTAAGCTTTCCACCCAAACATTAAATCTTGTGCTTATGACAAAACAGCTGGGCCTGTACACCACCATGCGCTTCTGTCACCAGGACTCATATAGAGTGGGCATTATATTAAAGTATAGAGAGAGATAATGAACAGTATGTATAAAATAGCTATGTGCCTGTGATTGCTGCTATAGTGGAAGTTTGTCCTTGTGGCTTTCAGCAGTCTTGCCATTGGTAGCTTGAAGTTAGATATTTTGAGAAGCAAGCAAGTTCCTGTGGGGGAGTTTTAATGTATGTCTGGTAGGCATTACTCTTCCATCTTCCCAGCATTTGAATGGATGTGTCTGGAATATTCGCTTGCTTAGCAGTAGTAGCTGCCCCAATTCGGAAACTGTGGGTGTTGTACTGAGTGCTGTCAAAACCAAGTCTAGAGAGTAAAGTGTTCAGGATGTTGCCGAAACGCTGGCGGGTCAGGGTGCTGCCATCCTAGAAGATGAAGAGGGGCTGTTAGGATGGTCAGGTCTTATTGCAAGGTAAGGTAGTATGGCTTTAATGGGGCAGAGTGTTGTGTCTGTTACACCAAGATAAATGTCGACCCCCTTTCAAAAAGGGTCCATTTTTGACTGTTTTATTTTGACAAAGAGGAGCTGTGGGTCATCAAAATTGTCTACTGAGATGTCCTTGGCAGAGAGGTGACATGTACTATCATAGCTAGCATCATTGGGCACAGTGAATTCACTCACTCTGAGGAAGCCAAAGAATGCCAGGCAGCAGGCTGCCCATACCAGAATGTTATCGTATGAATATGGTTCTTGTATTAATAAGTCATTGATAGATTGCATTATCTCCAAGGTGATGGGTAGATGGATTCTTTGAGGGTGGGAGGTAGCTTGGCTCCTCTGAATACCTTTCAGCGTCAGTTGAAGTCGAGGAGTGAGTTGAGTATTAAATTCTTCATGTAGTCCTGCTGTCATATGCATGTGCTGGATGGCGGAGATATATACTTTGATGGTGGTGTGGGCAATATTGGAAGCTGCCAGGTGTGTGGCGAATAGTAGAAGTGACTTTTCGGAGGCTGGGATTGGAGCAACATTAAATCTTTGCTGACCAGCTGTGTGGGTGGTTCTGGTGTTGAGGGCTAGGCCACTAGTAAGAGATTCTGCTGCCTTGTGTTCAAGGTCAGTGACGTCCAGCTGCTTCTGTGACCTTGGTCCGTGTCATCCTGAGGGAGACCCTGCGTGTGGATGGATATGTAATGGTGCTTTTTTTTTTGTATTGAAGTATATATTACATGTGTATTGTTTATTGGTTGTTTGGCATAGTAATATGCATTAACTACATGAAATGAAGTACTTAACATAAATTATTTTGTCAAATGTACAAGAGTGTAACATTATTGAGTGTCTGGTTTGGTTTGAATAGATGAATAGTGTTTTTGAATGTCTGAGTAGGTCCTCCTGAAGAGTCTTCTGAAACTCCTGGATGTCCAGTCCAACCTTGATGGAGACACAAGGCGCAGGATAGATGGTGGTAGCGGTGTTGGTATGGCTGGCATGTGCGGGTGGGCTTCTAAGAATTTTGAAGCCTGGTTTCTTGACAGCATGTCAGCATCATTATTAGATATTCTGGCTATGTGGGTTGCTGTGATGTGAATGTCGAACACTGCTGTGAAGAACCACAAACACCTGATGAGGTGCATCACTATTTTATCCTTCGACGAGCCTTTATTAATAGCTGCCACCGGCCCCTGGTTGTCACAGTGAAACTCAGTGTTTTTGTGTTGAAGCAGTGGTCCCCAAACCACACAGCTAACCACTATAGGCACAAATTCCTTTGCCATGATGGTAATAGTGGACCATTCTGATGACCATGGTAGTTGGAACCAATGGCTCACAAAAACAGCTTTGAAGCCCCATGAGCCAGATGCGTTGGTAAAAATATGATTCTGAAAGGTGGAATTGGCTGGGCGGAGGAAGCTGACACCGTTCCAGCTATTAATGAAAGTGTTCCACCAGTGGAGGTCTGACTGGAAGTTCCTGTTCAGGCGAGAGAAATGCCACATATTCTTTATTTTTGCAGCAGTGCTGTACATTCTAGCCACAAATGTTCGGTCTGGTCTTACTACTTTGCTGGCATGTTGGAGTAACCCAACCAATGAAAGTATCTCTGTCTTTGTTGCGTTCTTTCGGTGTAACCATGTAGAGAGTTGGCACTTTATGCGCATCAATTTGTCATCAGGCAGTCTTGCTTGCATCTTCTGCGTGTCAAGAACAATGCCGAGGAAGGTGAGGCAATGAGATGGTACTTCCAGTTTTACCATGGCCAAGGGGATTCCCAGGTACTCGGCTATGTCTATCATTTTGTTCACGTTGTTGAAGCATGTGGGGTCGCCAGCTGGTCCCATCATGAGGAAGTCATCCAAATAGTGAATGGTGGGGGATGCTCCCTGCTGATCCAGTAACCATGAAAATAGATCAGCCAGAATGTTGAACAGCTTGGGAGCTGACCTGAGGCCAAATGGGAGGCAGGTGTCTATGTAAATTCCCCATGTTCACTCCATTGCTAGCAGGTGGCGGTCAGCCGGGTGCACTGGCAGTAAACGGAAAGTGCTCTTGATATCGATCTTGGCTAGCAGAGCCCCAGAACCCAGCTTAGTTATGTGGTCAATTGCTGTATCCACTGAGATGTAGGTGAGACTGCACAACTCCTTAGGGATTCCGTCATTGACACTGAACTTTGGTGGATGTGATAGATCAACGATCAGCCTCCATTTGCTTGGTGTGTGGTTCTTCGGGATGACACCATAACGGCTGACATGTGCGGCCGGGATGTCTTTCTTGTGGAAGGGGCCAACAATGTGATGTTCAGAAATCTCTGCTTTGAGGTAATCATCCACCATCTAGGGTGTTGGAGAGCTCCAATTAGGTTCTTACGAGGTGATCAGAGCTGAGATAAGGGTTTGTTGAAGCCAACTCTGAAGTCATTTATAAGACCAGTGATAAAAAGGTTTACCAGGGGTTGGTCGGGGTATGTGTTCAACAATCCATGCCACTCGTAGGGGTGTAAAGGAGTTGTGATAGCTGTCGCATTGGAAGGAACCAAAACTTGGTATGAAGCATCTGCCATGTAGGATGTCCATTCCAATGTCCAAGTGGAGTAAGTGTAAGACAGGGTGTGTGGTCCATTATCAGTTATTGGGGCTGCAATTAAAGAAAATAAGTTGCATCACCTATAATGCAAATACTACCCTTATTAGTCTCAATGTATATCTATGTGTTTTCAATTTTTTTTATTTTTAATCCAGGCGCGCGCCCACAGCCGGCCTTTGGCCGGCTGTGGGCACGCACCTGGTTTACTGAAATTGTTTTCGAAAAAGGGGGTGTGTGTACCTATCTATCTACCTATCTATGTTTGTCCGTATGCACCCACGTGAGCAAAATCGTTTAATAACGGTAAAAGCAGCTTTTACGTAAGAAGTAAAAGTGAAATGAAGTCTGTATTAAACTTCTGCACAGGTGAACTTTGCTCTGAGGTGGTTTCTTTTCGGCGGACTAAAATACGGGTGTGGTGACTTTCCTCAGACTACCTTCCCCTTGAGGTTTTCAGGCATTTAGCAACTGAAAAACAACGGTGCAGGCCTCGTACACTACCACGAATAGCCTATCGCTTTGAGTTGAAAGGGGGCGTATCCCTTACGTACGCGAACGAAGATGAAGAGCAGCTTTGAGGCTTTGTTGAGAGAATTTGTGGAAAAAAACACGTTAGTCACACTATAAAGTTTTTAAATTCCCGCCTACCACCCCCAGCACAAAAGGCATGTGTGCTGGACACAATTGAAACAACAATAATGGGGACAATTAAAAGTCCCTAGGGCCACTTACAAGGCCCAGTTCCGGGGAAGCATCAGATGATCTGTAAGAGATGGAACGGCTTCCCCGGATGCACATAGTTGCAGATCTTAAAAGAGAAAAGGACAACAAACAACGAAGCCACGCAAGAGTGCTGCTGTAGGTCATGGTATTTCGTTTGGAAAGTAACTCGGCTAAACGGCGATAAAAAGTGACTGCTTCCCTGCCCATACCCCCAGTTGTTGAGAAAACTAAAGGAGTGAAAGATGCCAACTCCACCTCACGGACACGGTCACCATACTCCCTCTTCTTCTGTTGCTCATGACGTCTATATACAGATGGAATAGAAGTATTGCGGTAGCTCTGTGCATTTGGATGAAACACCCTTGTGTCAAAAAAGGCACTTTGCCGCCGCCCCCAAAATCCACGAACGTGAATATCGGCTCTGGCATCATCTTGTCGGTTGGCAGATTGAGGAGTAATTACTTCTCCACTGAGAGATTGAAGAGGTGGTTCGATGGCAACGTCATTACAAACCTTAGACAGTAACTCAGCTGTGATGTCACGTAAATCATTGTGACGCATGAATGTTAAGCCATGTTAAGTCACACTATAAAACAGTTTAAAAGATACTTCTGTGTGTAATATGTTGGTAAAAGCGGTTTGTTTAACCATAGATACTACACCCACCAGGGATTGGAAACTGGTGTTTATGACACCTCTATCCGCACCTCCGTTGACACCTTTCTACATGAAATAAGTCTATGCTCTGCGAAATGCTCTGCCAAGTTATCTTCCCACTGCCGATACTGTAGTCACAATAACGAAGCAGTAACAGTAAAAGAAACTTCCAAAGAAGCACCAAAATGGTTGCGAACAACGTAATTCCTGCGTGTTCAACTGAAACAGTAATATTTTTATGCAGTTGACACGTGTAGCGACTTTTTTAAAATAGAAAATTTTGTTTTCAATGCTATAGTTGAGTTTCAAACTGTGTTGGTTCGATTAGCTGATGTCTTATCTATCAGTAAATGAAACGATAACTTACACAGGACATCGATTCGTTACGCTAGAGCTAGCAAAAGAAGAAGACCTGGGCGGAGCGCAAATACTGAAAAACGCCTTTGTGATGAAAGAAGCTTTTTACAATTACGCTGGTTCGATTCATCATACCAAGTTACCTACACAGTACAAAATTGGCTTATGTAGAAACCGCCATTTGAGACTTAGAGCTAGCAAAAGTTTGAGAGCAGCCACAGGAGTAATCGTCCTTAGCGTCCTGTCTGGTGTTCAAGAAAAGCTGACAGTGATGGTTCACCAAAAGAAAGGAATTTCAACTTCACACAACTCAATATGTGTTGTATTACAGAAGTTAAAGAAAGTTCTTCTGAGTTAACACCAATCAACTGGAGGTGCGGATACAGCAAATTTTTGTATGGGAAGTATGCGTAGTTTCCAATCCCGGGGGGGTGTAGTATCTATGGTTTAACAAACACTTCCTTAGCAGTGTATAGCAACGTAATTGAACGAATTACGAATATTTCATGAATTACAAAATACGAGAATTAGCTAATAATATTATTGCACAACCCAAAACTACCCTATTGTAAAGTAGTAATACATAGTTGGTTAATTCATAGTAGCATATACTGTCTATAGTTAATTCCAGATGAGTTAGCTAGCTAGCTAGCTACATGGCGCCTGGTTTTTAGAAGTAGCACAACATCAACTTGTTTTATAAGTGATTGATCAAAGGTGTGAAATGCATACAAACTTAAAGCTGCACTGTGAGCTACTATAGTGTGTGCAGGATTTTAGTGTTAAGTGCAACAAGTTCTCTTTTCTTTGAGGACATGTATCGCCCAAGCTATCGTCTTGATTGCTTTAGTGGCTTCCTTTCTTTGTTGGGACAATGGATGGCCTTATGGCGGTTGTCAGTGATGGCGGGGATGTTGATGCAACGATAGCAAACATGCTCATAATGGCAGTTATGGTGGGGGCATCCTTCCGAGGGGTATTCGTTCCATTCCAGGCATATAGGTACTTTCTTGGTTGAAAAGGCAGATGAATGTGACCTCAGGCTGGATAATCTGGTGCCACTGTTAGAGCGTGACCAATTCCATAGGGTACCTTCCATGACGTCCCATTGCATTGTTGAGGTTATTGAAGCCTTTTGCCTAAATTGGTGGTCGTATGAAGCCCAGTCAAGATCCTCAAAGCCCCTTTGACTATTGATTATTAAATTCAAGTATGCTATGAGGTCTAGAACCCGTTCGGGTTTGGCACGGGATGCTACTGCAATGTAAGTGCTAAAGCATTGGATCCAGTCTATGATATGGGTAACATCTTGGTGCTTGCGGCTGGCGGCCTTGGATTGGTCATTATCTGTGGCATTTGCTGCCTCAAGGTTATCAGGGAGTAGTTCAGTCATATCTATGAAATGGCCATTCTGAATACGGCGAACTAGTTTTCCTGGGATGGGTGGCAATCCTCCCCCAATGTACAAAGGTGGTGTAGTGGTGGCTGTTGGTGCTCTCGACTTAGTGGCAGAGTTGGTTGGTTTGCTTAATTGCTTTTGGGCAGTCTCCATTAGTTGGTTGACGTGGCAAAGCTGATCCCTTTTGAAATCTGGTTTATTGCTATCCTGCTGTCCCTTTGTTCCTGCGAGACTAGCTCCTCTTCTGCTTCATCCATGGTTGGTATTTCCACTCCA
The DNA here is from genome assembly GCF_963678975.1 of Dysidea avara. Lineage (NCBI taxonomy): Eukaryota > Metazoa > Porifera > Demospongiae > Dictyoceratida > Dysideidae > Dysidea > Dysidea avara. The sequence continues at coordinate 14,858,450 of NC_089279.1, read as the reverse complement.
TCGTCTGAGTCAGTGTCGGATTCACCGAAGGCATCCATGACTATCTTCACGATCTTTGGGATGTCTTCCTCTGTTAGGCGAGAATGCTTGGCGGCTGTTGATTTGTTGGCTGTCTGATTATCTCACTTTCTGGAGGCTGTTCCTGTTGGCGAGGTGTTAGTGATAGGCAATGGCTGACTGCTGGCGGCGGATCTGGTTCTGGCAGTAGCACCACTGCGGGACGAAGCGGGGGCAGTTTCTTCTTTGAGGTTTTGTTTGTATGGCGGCCCATTCCGACTGTTAACTTCTTTTGATTACAACGCGTGGCAGTGTGTATTACTGCGCATGTGTTACTCTTATTGATGCACCTCCGATATTCCTGATAACACCCCACGTCATTGCCAGGTTTGATCAGAGTTGTTGTGCTGCGTGCTTGCTTGGGTGTAACATTAACTATGTTTAACTACTTAAACGTCATTTATCATCCTGAGGTGGATAATGAGTCCAAAAGTGGAACACTAGAACAATCTAAATTTGGATGATAATTTTATGATAAAATTATTGTCCAAATGTGAATGACTAGAACAATCCAAATCTGGATGATTATTTTGTAGTACAATTGTCATCCAAAAGTGGAAGATTAAATAATGATGAAATTATCATCCAAAATCGGATGACTAAATAGAAAAATCCAAATCTGGATGATTATTACTCATTTTGCTCATTATGTAGGAAAAATGTGTCATTTCCATCCATTTTTGGAATGAATTTGTACAGGAATAAAACCTTTCAAAAGTGGATGAAAATAGGTCCACCATTTCCTTCCATTTTTGGAAGTGGAACATATATGACAAGTACTGTACACAAGGAAAAATTGTGAACTTTAAATTTGATTAGGGATGATAGAAATGTGGCTGAGGTAAGTTAGCTGAGCCATAAAGACTGAAGTAGGGATTAAACATTCAGTAGTGTATCTGCAAGTGTAGGTGGCCTCCCTTGTTTCATTACTTATGATCCATTAAATATTAGTTACATTGTTTTCAGGAGAATGTTGGGGTTAGTTGCATTGTATGCACAAAGTAATTTTTATTTGTAGTAGAAGATTGTGGAATGACAATGTTATACTAAGTTCACTGCCCACATACAAAAGGAAAAGCATTTGTGAGACTATAATGTAGTGGCTCTGGCTATGCAGCACCAATTTAGCCATCTACCTTCATGCAGTATTAACTATTTCCCAGTTTGAGTTTGTCATTTTAGCAAAAACAGCTGGCCATTGCTAAGTAGGGAGCGAATTTACTGTCCTCATTAGTTTAAAAAGAAAGGGTTGTTCATGCTTATGGTGTTGGAGGCATGGTGCAAAATTATGGACAATTTCTACATGATTTATTTTGCTTGATAGACAGCCATTGATACTGCCATCAAATTGCCACTTTGCATTGCAAGCAAAACGTAATGGGACACAAAATAAAACAAAAACTATGTTCATGATGTGTGTGTTGTATCAACTGTGGTACACCAAAAGGCATGTCTCAGGCTAAAATACTACATCTTGCTGCAAAATAATCAAGCCTGCAGCATGATTTGTGTTTGTTGTTACTGAGTTATGCAGTTATCAGTTGGTGTTTTAATCAGTCACTGTTGAATAAAAAATAAAATTTCAAAGAAAGTGTTTCAGGCTTCCCTGAAGACATGTTTGGGCTTCATTGTACCTAACCAATAGTGCCAAATTATTATGATGGAAAGTGAGGCTGATTTTTGGCTAGAAGCACAAACCTTTGTGGTCTTTATTATACAGTATACATTATATGCACTACCATAGTGAATATATGATCTTTTGTATCCGGTATGTTTTACTTGCAGACTGGTAAGACTAACCAATAAGTTTTCCCAACAATTGTGTTAGGTGAGTACAGACTGCATGGGAGTATCGCTTAGCACTCAAACTGATGACTTGTCCAATGGTGATCTTTTGTGCCCTATCAAATGTTACCAGATGTGACAGGTGGGTGTGGATCCACTGATAGAACTCGACCAAATCTGGAAGAAGAACTCCACCCAGCTGCATTCTTTTATATCTAATTGTGAAATGATAAAGAGCAAAGACATATGAGTCATTAACTCTGTTCTCTCTTGCAGCAACTAAGGCTTTCATATAGTCAGCCTCAGTGATTTTATGTGGGTACTGTTGATCAAGCATTCTACCAACAAAGAGAATATTGAGTGCATATAGAATTAGTTCATTGTTTGATTACCTGTAATATTTCAGAGCAGCTAATGCCCAGACTGACTCAGAAGAATGTTTCCCCAGCTGTGATAGCAAAGCAAATGATCACATATAATGTATTATCTACTAAACTCACCTTGATTTGCAAATCGGCTTTAGAAGGTTTATAAATGCATTCATGCCATGCTTTTTCATATGCATTTAATGATTCTATATCATCAAATTTTCCTTGAGAAAATGGCAGTTTGTTGACTAGTGATAACTGTAGACAAGATACATTTATAGCTGAAATAATTATTAATTACATATACCTCAATTAAGGTATGCATAGATCGCATAATAAAAAATGACCTTTCTTCATGATCACATAAAAAATTCTTTCCTCCCATATGCAGCCACACAGTATTCAACTGAGCCATGCAATAAAATCTGATGGACTTCCAATCTGACAATATCTGACCTGTGTGATACAAAAATTGAAAGAAAAATGTAATTTTGACTCTTAATACTACTCCCTCACAAAAACTGTCACTCTTTTTTCCACAACTTGAAAGTAGTATTTACTTTTGCAAAGGACATTAGCTTCCATGCTTGAGATTTAATTCTTGACATATAATTGGACTGCACTGTTCTTTAGTCTTAGATAGACAATGTATTTACTAATTAGGCTGCCAGAGGTAATTAACCTAATATGTTTCATGACTTCACTGACAAAAGCAGGCCATTTGTTTTTCTTTCTATACAACAGAGAAATCATAAAAGAAATTTGAGAAAAATGCAAGGTAGTCAGGTTTTTGCTCAGCAGGTCACATACTCCAAGTAGTTAGTATGATGGAGTGATTCTGTATTAAATTTGGTCTTAATGTTGTAGCACCTAATGACTTGACACATGTAGGGCCATAAACAATTTTCTAGACTCATTCTTTGTTATGTAGTTGCACATTAGCAATGTGTAATTAATGGCACAGTTGAGTTAACAGCTACATATTAATAGTATGCAATACAGAGAGTACAGATATCAAGACTCACGGTAGTGAGTCACACAGCCAAGGAAAGTAGCATATTAGTGTATCATGTACCTCAAACCACAGGAGAGTATAATATACTTACCTGCTCACAGGTAAGTATACTTACCGTAGTTTGAGGTCTATACTCATAATATACAACTGGCAGCTCCTTTAAAGCATAATGTCATCGTGGCATATATATATCAAGACACACGGTAGTGTGTCGTGCGGCCCAAGAAGCCGGCGTGCCACCCGTGAGTATATTAACAGGAAGAAAGAAAACGCAATTTTCACACCTATGTAGCTCTGTGATCCCTTATCCAATTGGAACCAAATTTGCTAGAGAGGTGCCGGCCAGTAAGGGGAGTCTACACACCAAATTTGAAGAAAATCGCTCCAGCCATTTCCGAGATACGAGCGAACAAAATTTCGTTTTAATTTCTTCGTTTTTTTCTTCTTCTTCTACTTCTTCTTCATTTCTCACATTCGCAAAATCCGCCATAAACCACGAATGCGTGCTCGGATCGGGCTGAAATTTGGTACACTTAAAGGGCTCATTAAGGCGGATCTGTGTACCAACTTTGGTAGGAATGCGATGAACATTCACGGAGTTATGACCGATTATTTGCGTAAAATAAGGTCGAAGGTCTGTCACGCCTACAGGGTAAACTCCTTTGAGGAATCAGTTGAAAATTGATATGTAGATGGAGCAACCATCGTAGGAGTGCCTTTTTGTGGTTTGAAAGGAATTGGGATAAAGACCACGGAGATATGACACAAAACCCGACCTGTGTCAAAATTACGCAATCGATTTTTATGAATAAAAAACTATTAGTTTTCGTATCTACCAGGCAAACCGCTTAGAGCAATGAGCTGAAAATCAATATGTAGCTGGAATAATCATCATAGAAAGTCCTTGCAGTAGTACAGAAGAATCAAATTACAAACCACTGAGTTATGATTCGAAAGGCAACTACGTGTAGCAAATGCGAGATCGAGATACTCTAATAGAACAGTCACCCTAATAAAGCATTCAGCTGCATTTATAATTTACTCAATTATATTGCATTGCAAATTATTCTGTACGGAATTCAGTTACAAACAAGTCACCCTGTAGTCAGATCAGCCAGAAGAAGGTACCTAATAGAGATGTCAGCTACAAAGAAACCATCATGTAGAGAGTTCAGCTCAAACAAATTGCCCTGTAGAGAGATCAGCTAGAAGAAGTTACCTTGTAGAGAGTTCAGTTACAAATAAACAATCATGCAAAGTGTTCAGCTACAAACAAATCACCCAGTAGAAAGTTCCGCTATGAACAGATCACACTGTAGAGAGTTCAGTTAGAAGCAAGTCATGTTGTAGAGAGATCAGCTAGAAGAAGTAACCTTGTAGAGAGTTCAGCTACAAAGAAACCACCATGTAAGAGAGTTCAGCTGCAAACAAATCACCTGTAGAGAGTTCAGCAGGAACAAGTCACCCTGTACAGAGATCAGCTAGAAACAAGTCACCCTGTAGAGAATTCAGCTACAAAGAAACCACCCTGTAGAAAGATCAGCTGCAAACAAATCACCTGTAGAGAGTTCAGCTAGAAACAAGTCACCCTGTAGAGAGATCAGCTAGAAACAAGTCACCCTGTAGAGAGTTCAGCTAGAAGAAGTCACATTGTAGAGAGTTCATCTACAAAGAAACTACCATGTAGAGAGTTCAGCTGCAAACAAATCACCCTGTAGAGAACTCAGCTACAAACAAATCGCCCTGTAGAAAGATCAGCTAGAAGAAGTTACCTTGTAAGGAGTTCAGCTACGAACAGATCACCCTGTAGAGAGTTCAGCTACAAACAAATCACGCTGTAGAGAGTTCAGTTACAAAGAAACCACAATGTAGAGAGTTCAGCTGCAAAAAAATCAATCACTCTGTAGAGAGTTCAGCTAGAAGAAGTCACCTTGTAGAGAGTTCAGCTGCAAATAAATCACCCTGTAGAGAATTCAGCTACAAACAAATCACCCTGTAGAAAGATCAGCTAGAAGAAGTTACCTTGTAGAGAGTTCAGCTACAAAGAAACCACCATGTAGAGAGATCAGCTGCAAACAAATCACCTGTAGAGAGTTTAGCTAGAAACAAGTCACCTATAGAGAGATCAGCTAGAAACAAGTCACCCTGTAGAGAGTTCAGCTAGAAGAAGTCACATTGTAGAGAGTTCAGCTACAAAGAAACTACCATGTAGAGAGTTCAGCTGCAAACAAACACCCTGTAGAGAACTCAACTACAAACAAATCGCCCTGTAGATAGATCAGCTAGAAGAAGTTACCTTGTAGGGAGTTCAGCTACAAACAAATCACCCTGTAGAGAGTTCAGCTACAATGAAATCATCATGTAGAGAGTTCAGCTGCAAACAAATCATCCTGTAGAGAGTTCAGCTATGAAAAGATCACCCTTTAGAGAGTTCAGCTAGAATAAGTCACCTTTTAGAGAGTTCAGCTACAAAGCTACCACCATGTAGAGAGTTCAGCTGCAAAAAAATCAATCACTCTGTAGAGAGTTCAGCTAGAAGAAGTCACCTTGTAGAGAGTTCAGCTGCAAATAAATCACCCTGTAGAGAATTCAGCTACAATCAAATCACCCTGTAGAAAGATCAGCTAGAAGAAGTTACCTTGTAGAGAGTTCAGCTACAAAGAAACCAGAGTTCACCTGCAAACAAATCACCTGTAGAGAGTTCAGCTAGAAACAAGTCACCCTGTAGAGAGATCAGCTAGAAACAAGTCACCCTGTAGAGAGTTCAGCTAGAAGAAGTCACATTGTAGAGAGTTCAGTTACAATGAAACTACCATGTAGAGAGTTCAGCTGCAAACAAATCACCCTGTAGAGAACTCAGCTACAAACAAATATACACTGTAAAAAGATCAGCTAGAAGAAGTTACCTTGTAGAGAGTTCAGCTACAACAAAACCATCATGTAGAGAGTTCAGCTACAAACAAATCACCTGTAGAGAGTTCAGCTAGAAACAAGTCACCCTGTAGAGAGATCAGCTAGAAAACAAGTCACCTTGTAGAGAGTTCAGCTAGAAGAAGTCACATTGTAGAGAATTCAGCTACAAAGAAACTACCATGTATTGAGAGTTCAGCTGCAAACAAATCACCCCGTAGAAAGTTCAGCTATGAACAGATCACCCTGCAGAGAGATCAGCTAGAAACAAGTCACCCTGTAGAGAGTTCAGCTAGAAGAAATTACCTTGTAGAGAGTTCAGCTACAAAGAAACCACCATGTAGAGAGTTCAGCTGCAAACAAATCACCCAGTAGAAAGTTCAGCTATGAACAGATCACCCTGTTGAGAGTTCAGTTAGAAACAAGTCATCCTGTAGAGAGATCACCTAGAAGTATCACCTTGTAGAGAGTTCAGCTACAAACAAATCACCTGTAGAGAGTTCAGCTACACACAAATCACCCTGTAGAGAGATCAGCTAGAAGAAGTCACCTTGTAGAGAGTTCAGCTATAAAGAAACCACCATGTAGAGAATTCAGCTGCAAAAGAACACCCTGTAGAGAACTCAGCTACAAACAAATCGCCCTGTAGAAAGATCAGCTAGAAGAAGTTACCTTGTAGGGATTTCAGCTACAAACAAATCACCCTGTAGAGAGTTCAGCTACAAAGAAATCATCATGTAGAGAGTTCAGCTGCAAACAAATCATCCTGTAGAGAGTTGAGCTATGAAAAGATCACCCTGTAGAGAGTTCAGCTAGAAGAAGTCACTTATTAGAGAGTTTAGCTACAAAGCAACCACCATGTAGAGAGTTCAGCTGCAAACACATCACCCTGTAGAGAATTCAGCTACAAACAAATCGCCCTGTAGAGAGACCAGGTCACCCTGTAGACAGATCAGCTAGAAGAAGTGACATTGTAGAGAGTTCATCAGCTGCAAACAAATCACCCTGTAGAGAATTCAACTACAAACAGATAACCCTGCAGAGAGTTCAGCTACATTTCAAGTCACCCAGTAGAGAAATCAGCTGCAAATTGTCCTGTGGGAATTAATTGACATGTAATAAATATATGCTCTCTTTTTATATTATGAACTCTTGATATATGCATTATATATATAATTTGTACATTTACTGATAAAATCAGAATGAGTTAAAGTATTTATAAAACTGCTTCATCTTTTTCTTTTTCCTGTGGTAAAGAAAAATATATAGGTTAAAAAGCCCCAAAGCTGGCCATAGGCCGGCTTTGGGGTATACAAATACAAAAAGAAGTGAAATCTAATCAAAAACAGCCAAGCTGTAAAAAAAGGAGTGCGGCCCTTGAAAAGTCTATGGTGAAAAAAGATGTGAAATCCAAGGTGGCGGCCAAGAAATGGCTGTGATGGTAGGTTAATGGTAAAAATTTTAATAACGACAATTCAGGTGAATTTTGTGCCAATTGACCAAGCGGCACCAAATTCACCTGAATTGTTGTCGTTATTAAAATTTTTACCATTAACCTACCATCACAGCCATTTCTTGGCCGCCACCTTGGATTTCACATCTTTTTTCACCATAGACTTTTCAAGGGCCGCACTCCTTTTTTTACAGCTTGGCTGTTTTTGATTAGATATATATATATGGAGATACACCATGATCAAGTGAAACCTCAAACGTGACGTTGCTGGGTGTATATTTAGGCATATAGCCCTCAAGCCACAGGTGAGTATATCACAGATTACACATCTGTAGTCATAAAGTTTTTTGAATTCGACTAAAATAACCAATCAAATGTGAGGAAACCAATCAATGCAAGGAAATCCATTCAAATTTGTTCTCGTTGGTTCATTTTCACATGTCACCATAGAATTTGATGACAGTGGATGTGCAATTCACTGTATACATATAACTACCTGGGAGCAGGTGAGTACATACATACACACTCACTAGTGGTTAGGTAAGTATATAAATATTCAACTGCAGTTAGGTAAGTAAATAATACAGTACAATAGTACTGTATAGTAGGGACCATAAAGGAGTAGGCGAAATAACATCACCCAAAAACCAGCCTCAAATTTCCCAGACAACGATGAGGCAGTATTGGTTAGGTAAAACTAATCCCAAACAAGCTTTTAGATCAACCCGAAATGCTTTCAACAAGTTGCTATGGAACTTTAAAAAAAAACATATTGAACAGAATTTTCTACTGACTGACTGCCTAACTGACTGCCTGCGTGACTGATGCCTTCAGACAAGCGTAACTCGATAACAGCTAAGGCTACGAGCTTCATTTTTCACTGCTCCACATCGCTTCAGCCTGAGAGGTACCTTTTGGCATACCGCAGTACATACAATGCATTCTTCATGGACTTACCAGTGTCCTCCTTTGTGTCCCATTCATCTTTGCTGACAGTGAAAAGTGTCGATTTGGTGGTAGCACGTGATGTATGGCTTCTCTTTGAAACAGAAATCACCTGTATTTTTCATAGTGGTTATTTTGATTGCAGAGGTACTTTTTGAACAGTTCTTGAATCGTATCACTGTGTAACGGATTGGACATAATGAAGCATAATGGATACTTCACTTTTCAGACGATAATTGATATAACTGGGGCATACGATGCCATTTCTTTCTTTCAGTATGCGTGGATTGCAGAGGTGCTTTTCGAACAGCTGTTGATTTGTATTGCTGTGTAACGGGTTGAACATAGCTGACAATGAAGCATAATCGATACTTCACTTTTCAGACAATAATTGATATAACTGGGACGCGTGGTGCCATTTCAGATGCAGTATGCGTGGATTCACCAGTCATAATAATTATCTACATAAAAAGTTAACAAACAAGTACACAAAATATTTTTGGAATTTTCAACTAGAGTAGGGACCATAACACATCAATAAAAAGTACTGAAACAAGCTGAAGTAGTGCATGATATTAAATCACAGTAAAACAATAAGTGATTTTTATTATGGTATCTTGAGCACAGTAGGGATATAACATTGTATAGTGCAGGTTAATTTTGACACATGGTATATATTATATGAACCATGGCTCACTTCCATGTATTACACTCCCCCTCCTCAGTCACTGGAAGTTTACTGTTGATAAGCGCAATACAATTTTTGATACAATTATGAAACTTTCCATATAAGTTGTACTCCTTGTGACATAATTTGATATAGAGCCATCACATATTTGACCTTTACAACCATTTTTGTATTGAAAATTCATCATTTTTGACTTTATCTCCCTGAGGCATCATTTTGCACAGTTTCAAATTAAAGGTGCTGCTAAAATGAGCTACTCAGCTTTTATTTGAAGTCAATAGGTGATTGCATCCAAAGTTATGATCATTTATATTAACCATGAAATTCTATGAATTATTTGTCCATTAGTAATTTACACCCCAAGGGTAAAGAATTTTATGACTTACAAAAATATTGGAATGAGATACAAACTTCAAACAATAGTCAATATAGTTCTTAGATCAACACCTTTAATTTGATACCATGTTTTAACAGTGTAAAATAATGCCTTAGGGAGATAAAAACAAAAATGAATGATTAATTTTCGGTCAAAAAATGGCTCTAAAGTTCACCAAAGGTCAAGTCTGTGATGGCTTTATATCAAAAAACATATGTCACGAGGAGCACAATATGTGTGGAAAGTTTCATAATTGTATCACAAAATGCATGAAATGCCCATTTTTTGGTGCTATGCTGCTCTACTAATAACCATGGTTTATATGTTACACACAATATTCTTTGTATAATCAGTGCTAACCTTTCAATTGTGTTTTTACATTGGGCTGAGTCAGTAGTCCAACACAGAATGCACCAAAGTTGGTCCACAACATCAAATACCATGAGTGTAAACTAAGTGCACGACTTGAGGAATGTTGTTTGTATTCTTCTCTCCCAAATTGGCCATCTGTATCTATTTCGCACCCACAATCATACATTAAGCCTCCTTTTTTCACTTTGTCAGGTTTCTATAGAAAAATTTAATTTAATTGCTTTATGCATGCATAATATTAAAAAATTACCATAAATCCAGTCATGTGAGAGTCTTCTAACTCTCCAGGACAAAACATGTGATACCAAATATGGTTACTATGATTTGGTAGAGCAAACACAACTGCAATCATATTAGCTAGTGCATGACGTAGATCAGTATCTAATGGATCTAGAAAATAAAAACAATAGAAATACAGAAGTAAAAGCAAACAAAATTAATTTTACCAAAACAGTCCAAAATGGCTGCAGCTATTAGGATTAAAAAGTTTGTGAAATCAAATAGTTAGGTGGCTTAGCAAAAAAATGTGGACACAACTGACAAATTTTTTTTCTGTGAGTTCCTTACCACATTAGATCAAAATTTTTATAGGATTCATCTCAGGCATGCATGCTGGGAAGCCATCCAAGGCTCGGAAATATGCCTTTTGCGATTTTGGTGTTTTAAATAGTAATTTGAAACTTTAGAATAATCTAGAGTATTTTAAATTATAATGTATGTCATTAAATTACAAATTAAGTCATTAAATTTAAATATTTATCAACACATGTCTATGTTTTTGTGGTTTATTCACAATTACTCTATTAGAGCAGTCAGGCAGTCCTGTAACACAAAGATAAGCACATCTCCACTCTGCGTTTTACATTCACTTGTACCACAATCACTTAAAGCATGCAATAATACACCAGACCACCACCACAAGTATCCCTAGGCTGTGCTGTGCTGTGTTGTGCAGTGCATATGCACTCTCCTCAAACATGTACGTATTTCGACAGATGGAATCTTTAGATGAGCTTACTTCGAAGTGTACAATTTCCAGCCTAGGGGCCCAGATCTAGGAGTGTTTACCCCCTCAGAAATTTAACCATGTACTTGCTTATAGGAAAAGCTAGTAGAGTACATATAATCAATTATTTGCTTATGATACAACAAGCGTACCATAACAGAAAGATAAAACAGCAAGGAAAAGAACTAAGGTCTTCTGAAAACTAATCAGTGCTGCATGGTCAAAATTATATTTGCAGAACTGTTTTATTGAATGTGGGAATTTGAAAGAATAATACTGCTAGAACAGTCATCTATAAAGTTTTGCTACACAGTAATAAAATTACCATGACCACTGTGCTAGTTGCAATCTTCTTTGCATGTGATTTCAGCACAGCTATCTTACCCAATATTGTATGCATACAATTGTGCCAAACATGTCATAGTTGAAATTCTACACTGTTGATTAACTGATCAATGAAATATTGCAATTCTGTGTTCTTTACATCCTAACCTAGCATGTCAAAGCTAACTATGTGTAATCTTTGGCTGCTAAGTTTCACGGTAATGGTGAATGTAAACATGCACTACTAAAAGTTATTTTTCACTGCTACAATTTGATTTTAAAATTGCAATACTTCATCAGATTGCATCATAATATTATGTCTGAAACATCTTTAAAACTATAGCATTTGATATATACATACCTGCATGTCCAGTCAAGCTCTGGTATCAAGGCAATTATATTTATGTGTACGTAGTTAGTCATTTATACCTGCAGCAATCCGATTAACGCCCGAACAGGCTGTAGGACCAGGTGTCCTACAGACCTGGTGACCGGATTTGCGAAAAGGTACCTTTTCCACACATTTACATACCAGCAAACAAAATGATGTAACACTTGACTCCTTATACTATTGCTCTTAGTACCAGAATGCAGTAGTTAGTAGTTACACACATGGAAAATTTCAGGCTATTATATGCCATGATCAAAACATTATGAAGCTTCAAAGTTCAAAAATGGATCAAATTTTGTGTGTGGATAAGGCCACCTTTTCGCAAATCTGGTATGAATGAAAAAGTTACTTGTCAGCATTGAATAAAGCTTGTGAGCGTAATATTACTGTTTATCAGGTCGTGGTTTAATGTTCAACCCTGCATTATGTTCTCTTGCATGAAGTAGAGCAAAACTAGCACTTATATGACTTGCCGATTTTGGAAATTCTTTAGTTACATAACTTTAAATGCTTTTATGGAAAGGTCCTTTTAAGAATAAGATGGATCCTATCAAAAAATTAAAGTTAAGGTTGTACTACATATGTGGAGAAAGTTTGGTGCTTTTGTCTCTTGTGTCCACATTAGTTTTAAATTTGGCTTTAAGCAACCTAACTAAAAGGTGTCAGCAAAGAAATGGCAGAAATGAACAATTTTTAAAATAATAACAGCAGTACTGAAATTATCATACAGTGCAGTAGTACGGTATATTAGGGATCATGAAGAACTGAGCTTTTCCAGCCAAAATATAACTGTTGCCCATGACTAAATTGAAAAAATATTGCATTTGAAAACTACACAAGACAAGGATTGTTATACTGTATATTTGTAATTACAATAGTTGTCAGCAATTTTTGGTGGTATAATATATAATTATTTGTAGTATGGCGAATAAAGGCTGCTGCCAGTAATACAAATCAGTTGTAAACAGGTTACAAATAATTGTAACATGGCTAAGTACCTCTTTTTGGCAACACAATAAGGCATCAAAAGCAACCATACATAGCACCACACCACAGGAAGTCACAATACTAGATTATGAATTTTATTGATACATCGAGCTGATGAATTGTTCTGGAATGAATATACATAGCTTTAGTTTTGCTTCCTTGTCTGAATGAATGGGAATAAGTACAACCACTGGGCTGAATCATTATCCATTATACTACATATTCGTTCATCAATAAATTGTGCTAATGGGCTACTACACCACTAAACCACTCAGTAATGAATGTCACTTCAGCTCACTTCAGCTACACATCTGAATGTGAACCAGTGCAGGACTAATTGGACACAAGCTTGTTCTTGGGAAATGCTTTACCGTTGAATAAATTAGCTACCAATGAATTAATTCTGTAATTAGACAGTAAAATCATTCCTTGGACACAGTACTCAGTAATAGCCATTATTAGCTTGGCTTTCTTTGCTTCTTGAGTGTTACAAAAAGGGCACCTTTGATCTGTACACGCACCCCATACCACAAATCAGTTATAACACACCCAATTGGTCTATTACAACTATAACATACAATATACATGCATTTACAATTAAACAGTACCTTTATTTTCTGGATTGAAGAAGTTCCAAATCAAATCTATTTTTTCTGCATCACTGGGTGGCTTTTTTTCCCTAATTTGACCTCCTATGTATTCAAACACCTCTTCATCAGGATCTAGGGGGTCAGGAACTTCCTCCTCTTTGATCATTTTGGTGGGATCAAGAAAACATTCCAATACAAGTAAAAGCTCATCAGACAATTTCAGACTGTCTTTAACATCTCTGAATAGAGTAATCAATTTTGAATCTTGTTTCTGTATGAAATATCAAACACACAAGTGTATTATGTAGAAAAAAATGTGACCCACTGAGTGAACACCAGACTTGTTTGCATAATTCTGTATTTGACATGAATACCATTGAAATACAATGGGTAAAACACATGCGTTACATAAATAATTTACGCATGGATTAATTGCTTCAGTGAATGGTGAAGGAAGACTTGAATTGAAATACCATTGACTCAGGTTATTAAGTGCATATTGCTTGTTACGCGCATATGGAATACTTGCGCTCAACACTTCCAGTTAAGAGCATCTAATCAAAAACAGCCAAGCTGTAAAAAAAGGAGTGCGGCCCTTGAAAAGGCTATGGTGAAAAAAGATGTGAAATCCAAGGTGGCGGCCAAGAAATGGCTGTGATGGTAGGTTAATGGTAAAAATTTTAATAACGACAATTCAGGTGAATTTGGTGGCGCTTGGTCAATTGGCACAAAATTCACCTGAATTGTCGTTATTAAAATTTTTACCATTAACCTACCATCACAGCCATTTCTTGGCCGCCACCTTGGATTTCACATCTTTTTTCACCATAGCCTTTTCAAGGGCTGCACTCCTTTTTTTACAGCTTGGCTGTTTTTGATTAGATTTCACTTCTTTTTGTATTTGTATACCCCAAAGCCGGCCTATGGCCAGCTTTGGGGCTTTTAAACCTATATATTTTTCTTTACCACAGGAAAAAGAAAAAGATGAAGCAGATTTTATAAATACTTTAACTCATTCTGATTTTATCAGTAAATGTACAAATTATATATATAATGCATATATCAAGAGTTCATAATATAAAAAGAGAGCATATATTTATTACATGTCAATTAATTCCCACAGGATAGTTTGCAGCTGATCTCTCTACTGGGTGACTTGAAATGTAGCTGTACTCTCTACAGGGTGATCTGTTTGTACATAGATGAACTCTTTACAGGATTCTCTCTACAGGGTGACTTGACTCTAGCTGAACTCTCTGCAGGGTTATCTGTTTGTAGTTGAATTCTATACAGGGTGATTTGTTTGCAGCTGAACTCTCTACAAGGTAACTTCTTCTAGCTGATCTGTCTACAGGGTGACTTGTTTCTAGCTGGTCTCTCTACAGGGCGATTTGTTTGTAGCTGAATTCTCTACAGGGTGATGTGTTTGCAGCTGAACTTTCTACATGGTGGTTGCTTTGTAGCTGAACTCTCTAAAAGGTGACTTCTTCTAGCTGAATTCTCTACAGGGTGATCTTTTCATAGCTGAACTCTCTACAGGATGATTTGTTTGCAGCTGAACTCTCTACATGATGATTTCTTTGTAGCTGATCTCTCTACAGGGTGATTTGTTTGTAGCTGAAATCCCTACAAGGTAACTTTTTCTAGCTGATCTTTCTACAGGGCGATTTGTTTGTAGCTGAGTTCTCTATAGGGTGTTTGTTTGCAGCTGAATTCTCTACATGGTGGTTTCTTTATAGCTGAACTCTCTACAAGGTGACTTCTTCTAGCTGATCTCTCTACAGGGTGATTTGTTTGTAGCTGAACTCTCTACAAGTGATTTGTTTGTAGCTGAACTCTCTACAAGGTGATACTTCTAGGTGATCTCTCTACAGGATGACTTGTTTCTAACTGAACTCTCAACAGGGTGATCTGTTCATAGCTGAACTTTCTACTGGGTGATTTGTTTGCAGCTGAACTCTCTACATGGTGGTTTCTTTGTAGCTGAACTCTCTACAAGGTAATTTCTTCTAGCTGAACTCTCTACAGGGTGACTTGTTTCTAGCTGATCTCTCTACAGGGTGATCTGTTCATAGCTGAACTTTCTACAGGGTGATTTGTTTGCAGCTGAACTCTCTACATGGTAGTTTCTTTGTAGCTGAACTCTCTACAATGTGACTTCTTCTAGCTGAACTCTCTACAAGGTGACCTTTTTCTAGCTGATCTCTCTACAGGGTGACTTGTTTCTAGCTGAACTCTCTACAGGTGATTTGTTTGTAGCTGAACTCTCTACATGGTGGTTTCGTTGTAGCTGAACTCTGTATAAGGTAACTTCTTCTAGCTGATCTATCTACAGGGCGATTTGTTTGTAGCTGAGTTCTCTACAGGGTGTTTGTTTGCAGCTGAACTCTCTACAATGTGACTTCTTCTAGTTGAACTCTCTACAGGGTGACTTGTTTCTAGCTGATCTCTCTATAGGGTGACTTGATTCTAGCTGAACTCTGTACAGGTCATTTGTTTGCAGCTGAACTCTCTACATGGTGGTTTCTTTGTAGCTGAACTCTCTACAAGGTAACTTCTTCTAGCTGATCTTTCTACAGAGTGATTTGTTTGTAGCTGAATTCTCTACAGGGTGATTTATTTGCAGCTGAACTCTCTACAAGGTGACTTCTTCTAGCTGAACTCTCTACAGAGTGATTGCTTTTTTTGCAGCTGAGCTCTCTACATGGTGGTTTCTTTGTAACTAAACTCTCTACAGGGTGATTTGTTTGTAGCTGAACTCTCTACAGGGTGATCTGTTCGTAGCTGAACTCCCTACAAGGTAACTTCTTATAGCTGATCTTTCTACAGGGTGATTTGTTTGTAGCTGAGTTCTCTACAGGGTGATTTGTTTGCAGCTGAACTCTCTACATGGTAGTTTCTTTGTAGCTGAACTCTCTACAATGTGACTTATTCTAGCTGAACTCTCTACAGGGTGACTTGTTTCTAGCCGATCTCTCTACAGGGTGACTTGTTACTAGCTGAACTCTCTACAGGGGATTTGTTTGCAGCTGAACTCTCTACAAGGTGACTTCTTCTAGCTGAACTCTCTACAGGGTGACTTGTTTCTAGCCGATCTCTCTACAGGGTGACTTGTTACTAGCTGAACTCTCTACAGGGGATTTGTTTGCAGCTGAACTCTCTACAATGTGACTTCTTCTAGCTGATCTCTCTACAGGGTGATCTCTCTACAGGGTGATTTGTTTGCAGCTGAACTCTCTACATGGTAGTTTCTTTGTAGCTGAACTCTCTACAATGTGACTTATTCTAGCTGAACTCTCTACAGGGTGACTTGTTTCTAGCCGATCTCTCTACAGGGTGACTTGTTACTAGCTGAACTCTCTACAGGGGATTTGTTTGCAGCTGAACTCTCTACAAGGTGACTTCTTCTAGCTGATCTCTCTACAGGGTGATTTGTTTGTAGCTGAACTCTCTACAGGTGATTTGTTTGTAGCTGAACTTTCTACAAGGTGATACTTCTAGCTGATCTCTCTACAGGATGACTTGTTTCTAACTGAACTCTCAACAGGGTGATCTGTTCACAGCTGAACTTTCTACTGGGTGATTTGTTTGCAGCTTAACACTCTACATGGTGGTTTCTTTGTAGCTGAAATCTCTACAAGGTAACTTCTTCTAGCTGATTTTTTTATAGGGCATGTTTGTTTGTAGCTGAGTTCTCTACAGGGTGATTTGTTTGCAGCTGAACTCTCTACATGATGGTTTCTTGTAGCGGAACTCTCTACAAGGTGACTTCTTCTAGCTGATACAGGGTGACTTGTTTCTAGATGAACTCTCTACAGGGTGACTTGCATGTAGCTGAATTGTCTATCAGATTAACTGTTTGTAGCTGAATTCCGTACAGAATATCCTGCAATGTAATATAATTCTGTAATGGAGTAAGTTATAAACGTAGCTGAATGCTCTATTAGGGTGACTGTTCTATTAGAGTATCTTGATCTCGCATTTGCTACACGTAGTTGCCTTTCAAATCATAACTCAGTGGTTTGTTATCCGATTCTTCTGTACTACTGCAAGGGCTTTCTATGACGATTATTCCAGCTACACACAGACTTTCAGCTCATTGCTCTAAGCGGTTTGCCTGGTAGATGTGAAAACTAATAGTTTTTTTATTCATAAAAATTGATCGCGTAATTTTGACACAGGTTGGGTTTTGTGTCATATCTCCATGGTCTTTATCTCAATTCCTATCAAACCACAAAAAGGCACTCCTACGATGGTTACTCCATCTACATATAAATGTTCAACTCATTCCTCCAAGGAGTTTACCATGTAGGCGTGACAGACCTTCGATCTTATTTTACGCACATAATCGGTCATAACTCCGTGTACGTTCATTGGATTCCTACCAAAGTTGGTACTTAGATCCGCCTTAATGAGCCCTTCAAGTGTGCCAAATTTCAGCCCTATCCGAGTACGAATTCGTGTTTTATGTAAATATTTTAATAACGACAATTCAGGAGAATTTGGTGCCGCTTGGTCTTGGCACAAAATTCACCTGAATTGTCATTATTAAAATTTTTACCATTAACCTACCATCACAGCCATTTCTTGGCCACCACCTTGGATTTCACATCTTTTTTAACCACAGCCTGTCTGAGGGCCGCACTTTTTTTACAGCTTGGCTGTTTTGGATTAGATTTCACTTCTTTTTGTATTTGTATACCCCAAACCTGGCCTATGGCCGGCTTTAGGGCTTTTTTAACCTATCATTTTTTCTTTACCACAGGAAGAAGAAAGATGAAGCAGGGTGATTTCTTTGTAGCTGACCTCTCTACAAGATTATCCTTTTAGCTGATCTTTCTACCGGATGACTTGTTTGTAGCTGAACTCTCTACAGGGTGGTTTGTTTGTAGCTGAATTTTCTACAGGGCGATTTGTTTGCAGCTGAACTCTCTACATGGTAGTTTCTTTGTAGCTGAACTATCTACAATGTAACTTCTTCTAGCTGAACTCTCTACAGGGTGACTTGTTTCTATCTGAACTCTCTACAGGGTGATTTGTTTGTAGCTGAACTCTCTACAACGTAACTTCTTCTAGCTGATCTTTCTACAGGGTGATTTGTTTGTAGCTGAATTCTCTACAGGGTGACTTGTTTCTAGCTGATCTCTCTACAGGGTGACTTGTTCCTAGCTGAACTTTCTACAGGTGATTTGCTTGCAGCTGAACTCTCTTACATGGTGGTTTCTTTGTAGCTGAACTCTCTACAAGGTGACTTCTTCAAGCTGATCTCTCTACAAGATGATTTGTTTCTAACTGAACTCTCTACAGTGTGATCTGTTCATAGCGGAACTTTCTACTGGGTGATTTGTTTGTAGCTGAACACTTTGCATGATTGTTTCTTTGTAACTGAACTCTCTACAAGGTAACTTCTTCTAGCTGATCTCTCTACAGGGCAATTTGTTTGAGCTGAACTCCCTACATGATGGTTTCTTTGTAGCTGAACTCTCTATTAGGTACCTTCTTCTGGCTGATCTGACTACAGGGTGACTTGTTCGTAGCTGAATTCCGTACAGAATAACTTGCAATGTAATATAATTGAGTAAATTGTAAATGCAGCTGAATGCTTTATTAGGGTGACTGTTCTATTAGAGTATCTCGATCTCGAATTTGCTACATGTAATTGCCTTTCGAATCACAACTCAGTGGTTTGTAATCCGATACTTCTGTACTACTACTGCAAGGACTTTCTATGATGATTATTCCAGCTACATACTGATTTTCAGCTCATTGCTCTAAGCGGTTTGCCTGATAGACACGAAAACTAATAGTTTTTTATTTATAAAAATCGATTGCAAAATTTTGACACAGGTCGGGTTTTGTGTCATATCTCCGTGGTCTTTATCACGATTCCTTTCAAACCACAAAAAGGCACTCCTACGATGGTTGCTCCATCTACATAGCAATTTTCAACTGATTCCTCAAAGGAGTTTACCCTGTAGGCATGACAGACCTTCGACCTTATTTTACGCAAATAATCGGTCATAACTCCGTGAATGTTCATCAGATTCCTACCAAAGTTGGTACAGAGATCTGCCTTAATGAGCCCTTTAAGTGTGCCAAATTTCAGTCCAATCCGAGCACGCATTCGTGTTTTATGGCGGATTTTGTGGAAGAAATTAAAACGAAATTTTGTTCGCTCGTATCTCGGAAATGGCTGGAGCGATTTTCTTCCAATTTGGTGTGTAGACTCCCCTTACTGGCCGGCACCTCTCTAGCAAATTTGGTTCCAATCGGATAAGGGATCACAGAGCTACATAGGTGTGAAAATTGTGTTTTCTTTCTTCCTGTTAACATACTCACGGGCGGCACGCCGGCTTCTTGGGCCGCACGACACACTACCGTGTGTCTTGATATAGTTGAAATCACTCCTGCAAACTAGTACTATGTAGAATAGTAGTAAAATACAGAACAAGCCAGAAGTGTCACAGTACACTCAATACTTCAGCAGAAACCACCGTCTGTACTAAAGATAGCTGCACCTGACTTTTCAGGATTATTGTTTCCTCAACTGAAATAAGCTATTTTTTTTCCTATTTGGCTGAACACTGGTAACTAAATCGCTAGAAAAATGTGGTGGACATGAGTAATACTTTCCTATCAGAAACCCGCTACAAAACGCATGCGCTTAACAAGCATAGTGTATTTCTCAAATAATTCCTCCGAAATTTATAAGCGCATGCACTTAATAACCAGAGTCTATGGCATCTAATATACCAATGGATTTGCTTCTACATGGAAAGTAAACTATACTTGTTTTGTTGCTGTACCATGAAGCAAACATGAGTTACAGGTGTTTGTTTACATCGCAGTAAACCATAACTTTATCTTTGCCATTTCTAAGTTTAAACAGCCTTCATGCTTAATGGCATTGGTGTATTTAGGCCAAAACTATACTTTGATGAATGCACCAGTTTGTGATGAATAGGCCTGCATCAAATATGCCAGCATAATAAAAAGCATAATAGGCTGGAGTGCTATGTCTAGTATATTAGGTGGATATTTCAAACTATGGAGCTTAATTCCATGAAAATAGATTGATATTCTCTAATAGAGCAGTCAGTGGAAACTGCAATAGAGCACTCAAAATGCATTGTACATAGCTCCTAGATCAATGCCTGTTATAGAACAGTCACTTTTGTAGTGAAATACTCTAATACAGCATTCATTGATTAATGTTCAAAGATAATTGTAAGAATTGGTGCTAACCTAGGAGCGAAATGGGAACATCTGAAGAGCATAATAAGTGAACAGTTTGGGAAATTCTTGAAAGAAATTTGAGCAAAATTTTGAGCTTATTTGACTCAGCCTAATGGTGAACAGAATGATGCAAGTTGCAACTCTGTAGCCCATTGCACTCGAGACTCATGATTGATTAAACAAGCACCTGTAATTTTCTTTTGTATAGGCACTGTCTAGTCTATTGTTTTGCTTTTCTTGTTGTCTATCGCTGTAACCCTGAAAGAACTTTCCAGATAAGGTTGAAACTTTAGCAGCCCATTGATTTTTCCCTCTAGACAACAAAAAAGTCATAAAACAAAACTTCAAAGAAAATGTAAACAAGTTGGGTTTTCACTCAGTGGGTAACATATTATACATTCAAGAGTACAATTTATTAATTAACTAACAGTGAGACTGGAGATATGTTTCAGATGCAAAGTCTTTCAATCAAAAAATTTCAAGGCTTATAACCACATATTTACAGTATCTTACCTTCATTTTAGCACTTTGTAATAGGTAGAACATAGCAGAATACAAAGCTGAAATGGACACTTGAATTTTAGTAATTGATAGCCGAGGAGCACATTCAGTTAGAATTAGTTATAGAACTTTACGTGGGTGAAATCAAAGGAAAAGTGTACTTTAAATTTCATAAAGTACACTCTCAGCCGGCCAACAGTGGTTCATGACCACAAAGAGTGCTTTATTGCACCGCAAAGAGTGCTTTATTGAATGAATAAAGCACTCTTTGCGGTGCAATAAAGCATTCTTTGTGGGAAATAAAGCACAGTTGCCCACATGCCTTAGTGCAGGCTAATAGCTTGCGGGGCTCACACCAGTATGACTAATCACCCACGCTGGTGAAGGCTGATAGACTCACCGTGCTGAGTGATCAGATCACCCCAGCCAATACGAGTTCTACCACTAGATTGCTTTTATAGACATACCTAAATGCTTCGATGATGGGTGGGAGAAGGTTACATTGCTGTTATGTTTGTTAATGTAAACGGACAATTCCTGGAGATATCATGGAAATATTTCACCATGTGACTCACAATAGAATCGATTGTGGGTTGCGAGCAAAACTTTCCAAAATACGCAATGAACGTCTTCCATGCCAAATTATGCGTGAGTTACTTTATTAAACTAGTTTGTGTGCATTCAGGCTGCTAATAGTTCGTGCAATGCATGTTAATTACGAGTCCTAGTGTATGGCGGAGCTACACGACTAGAAAGTTTCATAAATCATTTAAAGCATAGCCTTGCGTGCTATATGAAAAATAAAGCACTTGGTGCTTGGCCTCGATGCTAATAAAGCACTCGGTTTCGCTTCGTGCTTTATCAGCATCTCGGCTGCACGTCTTGTGCTTAATTTTTCATATAGCACTTGCGGTTATGCTTTAACATATACTTATATGATACAGCTAGTGCCATTCTTTCCTTAGATGTTGTATATGTCTGGCACCATTCTTTCCTGTGTTGTGAACACTTAATACTTACTTCAGTCATGGTTATATTACATATATCTAATCCAAAACAGCCAGCTGTGAAAAAGGGTACAGCCTTCTAAAATACGTAGGCTAGTATGAAAAGATGTGTGTGTAATATCAAAGATGGAGACCAAGAAATGGTTGCAATGATTTTATGTCAATTAATTAGTATAATACCATTGCAGCTATTTCCTGGCCGCCACCTTTGATATCACATCTTTTTCATACTAGCCTTTTTGGAAAGCCATACCATTTTTGACAGCTGGATTAGATAGATATCATTGCCTTTTGCATTTGTATAGCTATGCTGACTTTTGTCTATCTTTTTCTGCCTACAGGTAAGCAGAAGAACTAGATATTAAAAGATATTTGTACTATTATACTTTATTTTGTATGAACTAGTTGGTGAATGTCGCATGAATAAAGGGACCTTGAAACATGTGTGTATGGTTGGTTTTATAACCCACTGACAATTAAACAGATTTCCATTAAGTTTGTACTTTGATAGTTACCTGACACGTGCAAGAAAATTCAACTACTTTGCATGAGCAGTTTAACTGGTAGGTGTGACGACAAATCACAGTGAAGCCAACTGTTTTATTAGAGTATCTTGATTGTGTGACTCTTGGCATAGATCAAGACACACGGTAGTGTGTCGTGCGGCCCAAGAAGCCGGCGTGCCACCCGTGAGTATATTAACAGGAAGAAAGAAAACGCAATTTTCACACCTATGTAGCTCTGTGATCCCTTATCCGATTGAAACCAAATTTGCTAGAGAGGTGCCGGCCAGTAAGGGGAGTCTACACACCAAATTTGAAGAAAATCGCTCCAGCCATTTCCGAGATACGATTGAACAAAATTTCGTTTTAATTTCTTCGTTTTTTTCTTCTTCTACTTCTTCATTTCGCACATTCGCAAAATCCGCCATAAAACACGAATGCGTGCTCGGATCGGGCTGAAATTTGGCACACTTAAAGGGCTCATTAAGGCGGATCTGTGTACCAACTTTGGTAGGAATCCGATGAGCATTCACGGAGTTATGACCGATTATTTGCGTAAAATAAAGTCAAAGGTCTGTCATGCCTACAGGGTAAACTCCTTTGAGGAATCAGTTGAAAATTGATATGTAGATGGAGCAACCATCGTAGGAGTGCCTTTTTGTGGTTTGAAAGGAATCGGGATAAAGACTACGGAGATATGACACAAAACCCTACCTGTGTCAAAATTACGCAATCGATTTTTATGAATAAAAAACTATTAGTTTTCGTATCTACCAGGCAAACCGCTTAGAGCAATGAGCTGAAAATCAGTATGTAGCTGGAATAATCATCATAGAAAGTCCTTGCAGTAGTACAGAAGAATCGGATTACAAACCACTGAGTTATGATTCGAAAGGCAACTACGTGTAGCAAATGCGAGATCGAGATACTCTAATAGAACAGTCACCCTAATAAAACATTCAGCTGCATTTATAATTTACTCAATTATAATACATTGCAAATTATTCTGTAGGGAATTCAGTTACAAACAAGTCACCCTGTAGTCAGATCAGCCAGAAGAAAGTACCTAATAGAGAGTTCAGCTACAAAGAAACCATCATGTAGAGAGTTCAGCTCAAACAAATTGCCCTGTAGAGAGATCAGCTAGAAGAAGTTACCTTGTAGAGAGTTCAGTTACAAAGAAACAATCATGCAAAGTGTTCAGCTACAAACAAATCACCCAGTAGAAAGTTCCGCTATGAACAGATCATACTGTAGAGAGTTCAGCTACAAACAAATCACCCTGTAGAGAGTTCAGTTACAAAGAAACCACCATGTAGAGGGTGCAGCTGCAAAAAAATCTATCACTCTGTAGAGAGTTCAGCTAGAAGAAGTCACCTTGTAGAGAGTTCAACTGCAAATAAATCATCCTGTAGAGAAATCAGCTGCAAACAAATCACTTGTAGAGAGTTCAGCTAGAAACAAGTCACCCTGTAGAGAGATCAGCTAGAAACAAGTCACCCTGTATAGAGTTCAGCTAGAAGAAGTCACATTGTAGAGAGTTCAGCTACAATGAAACTCCCATGTAGAGAGTTCAGCTGCAAACAAATCACCCTGTAGAGAACTCAGCTACAAACAAATATGCCCTGTAAAAAGATCAGCTAGAAGAAGTTATCTTGTAGAGAGTTCAGCTACAACGAAACCTCCATGTAGAGAGTTCAGCTACAAATAAATCACTTGTAGAGAGTTCAGCTAGAAACAAGTCACCCTGTAGAGAGATCAGCTAGAAACAAGTCACCTTGTAGAGAGTTCAGCTAGAAGAAGTCACATTGTAGAGAGTTCAGCTGCAAAGAAGCTACCATGTAGAGAGTTCAGCTGCAAACAAATCACCCTGTAGAGAACTCAGCTACGAACAAATCGCCCTGTAGAAAGATCAGCTATAAGAAGTTACCTTGTAGGGAGTTCAGCTACGAACAGATCACCCTGTAGAGAGTTCAGCTACAAACAAATCACCCTGTAGAGACTTCAGTTGCAAAGAAACCAACATGTAGAGAGTTCAGCTGCAAAAATATCAATCA
This sequence comes from Dysidea avara, assembly GCF_963678975.1. NCBI lineage: Eukaryota > Metazoa > Porifera > Demospongiae > Dictyoceratida > Dysideidae > Dysidea > Dysidea avara. Next base: position 14,833,879 of record NC_089279.1, on the reverse strand, counting down.
CTCTGTAGAGAGTTCAGCTAGAAGAAGTCATCCTGTAGAGAGATCACCTAGAAGTATCACCTTGTAGAGAGTTCAGCTACAAACAAATCACCTGTAGAGAGTTCAGCTACAAACAAATCACCCTGTAGAGAGATCAGCTAGAAGAAGTCACCTTGTACAGAGTTCAGCTATAAAGAAACCACCATGTAGAGAACTCAGCTACAAACAAATCGCCCTGTAGAAAGATCAGCTAGAAGAAGTTACCTTGTAGGAATTTCAGCTACAAACAAATCACCCTGTAGAGAGTTCAGCTACAAAGAAATCATCATGTAGAGAGTTCAGCTGCAAACAAATCATCCTGTAGAGAGTTCAGCTATGAAAAGATCAAGCTGTAGAGAGTTCAGCTAGAAGAAGTCACCTTTTACAGAGTTCAGCTACAAAGCAACCACAATGTAGAGAGTTCAGCTGCAAACACATCACCCTGTAGAGAATTCAGCTACAAACAAATCGCCCTGTAGAGAGACCAGCTAGAAACAAGTCACCCTGTAGGCAGATCAGCTAGAAGACGTTACCTTGTAGAGAGTTCAGCTGCAAACAAATCACCCTGTAGAGAATTCAACTACAAACAGATAACCCTGCAGAGAGTTCAGCTAGAGTCAAGTCACCCTGTAGAGAGAATCCTGTAAAGAGTTCATCTATGTACAAACAGATCACCCTGTAGAGAGTTCAGCTACATTTCAAGTCACCCAGTAGAGAGGTCAGCTGCAAATTATCCTGTGGGGATTAATTGACATGTAATAAATATATGCTCTCTTTTTATATTATGAACTCTTGATATATGCATTATATATATAATTTGTACATTTACTGATAAAATCAGAATGAGTTAAAGTATATTTATAAAATCTGCTTCATCTTTTTCTTTTTCCTGTGGTAAAGAAAAATGTATAGGTTAAAAAGCCCCAAAGCTGGCCATAGGCCAGCTTTGGGGTTATGGCCAGCTTTGGGGTATACAAATACAAAAAGAAGTGAAATCTAATCAAAAACAGCCAAGCTGTAAAAAAAGGAGTGCAGCCCTTGAAAAGGCTATGGTGAAAAAAGATGTGAAATCCAAGGTGGCGGCCAAGAAATGGCTGTGATGGTAGGTTAATGGTAAAAATTTTAATAACGACAATTCAGGTGAATTTTGTGCCAATTGACCAAGCGGCACCAAATTCACCTGAAGTGTTGTTATTAAAATTTTTACCATTAACCTACCATCACAGCCATTTCTTGGCCGCCACCTTGGATTTCACATCTTTTTTCACCATAGCCTTTTCAAGGGCCGCACTCTTTTTTTACAGCTTGGCTGTTTTTGATTAGATAATATATACTACATACCCAGGATTGCACACTGCTAATTATCAAAGGAACAGTCCATGTTGTACTTGTTAACACTTTTTCTTTGTTAGTTTACCACATAAGTGCTATACTATATAGGCGACATAGTATTGGAGTTCTACAGTATCATATCTGCTACCCTCTACGGTTCCAACAAATTCTAATATTGAACTAATCGAAGGTGGTAGATTGGCATGAGTTGAGTATAGTAAGTTTGCATTGAGCTGAATCCTGGGTTGTTAATTAAGAAGCCATATAAGATCAAAGGCTTTAAACATGATTTTCGTGACGTATTTATTTGTAAGCTCAGGTTACGGGCATGCACTTAATTATTGAAAATATGGCGTCCAGTGCAGCATCAGCAAATGTAGAGCAAAACCCTCTTACAAAGAGGTCAAACAGCCAAACAAAGTATCTACTTATGAAACTACGGGAATACTTTAAGCAAGAAGCAAAGAAGTGTAAATTTTCCGTCAACATCAAGGAGAGAATCTCGAAGGCCACCGGTAATCCTTCTTTGCTGGGTTATGGCATACATTATGCCATGCAGGGATTTCAAAGACGTCCATTGTAAGAGTTAGAATGGAGTACCACAAGAAAGGCGGTTTGTCTATGCCAAGAAAAAGGTACAAAAAGCACTTTGCACAAGCCTGCTCGATTGTAATCGTCAGGTACAAACGTTCACGAATCCGCATTGATGCAGATAGTTTCGCTTAAGAATGATGGTGTTTTCTCTAGGGATAGAACATACTTTAAAGAGTGTAGAGGGATATGGGATTTAAGTACAAGATGATTAATGACGAGTTAGCATTGCAACAGTTTGTACTTTAATGTCACTACACATATACACAGGGTATGCTATGAGCAGCCCTGCATAGTCCATCAGCATCGTAAATATTAAAGACGAATGAGGTACAACAGAACTGAAAGAAGACCAGTTGTGTACTTGTATGAGACTTGGGCAATGAAAAACTTCTAGAGCAATTCCTTATCCAAATCAGCAGTGATAGTGAAAGTGGCGATAGTGGTATTTCCACTAACAGCAGCGGGTCCAAGTCTTCTTCTGGGCTTACTTTATCTGATGTAAGATTGCTTGATATTTGCAGCATTGGTGTTAAAACTTGATGTTATTCCCCATGAGTCATCGGGTAGCTGGGATTAAACTCTGTTAAGTATATGAAAATACAGGTGAAGTGTAAGTGTGTGCATTTTAATAAAAAAATAGTATTGCTTTATTATGCTAGCAGAAGTTGAACATACCATCCCTTGTATATTTGATCAGTGCAGGAGTGTTTGGAAGTCACTACAGGTACTATCAGCCCAAATTCATACACACAGTATTATTTCAGTCGTTGAAACTTTTAGAGTATTGTGGAATGTGACTTCAAAAACAAAATGCTGGCTGGAAAAGCTGTGTGTACATGTGTGGCGAAGTGATGAGAAAAGGATTAAAATGACAAATTGACTAAATGGGAATAGAAGATGATGGGCAGCTGTGTGGTAAATGTGATGTAAAATATATGTTGTTTGGCTCACTTGCAGGTACACCAATGCTGCGTAACAGATTTTGAGCTGTTGTAATTTGGGATTTTCCTCTTTTAGAGGCTGGAGAAGTTTCTTCCCTTAACATAAGTAGGCCACTTATCTTCTAAATACAATTCAACAGTGGCTCCAGCTCTTCTACTCATGCAACTCTGTTTTACACATACAAAAACTGTTTTATTTAAGTGTATTACAGCCTCTTACATAACAGATGATGAAATCATGCGTGTTGAGGGCGGGAGTGTGACATCTAGTTTCGCCACAAACATGTGTCAACATGAACATCAAAGGACCACACTTTAGGGGCTTCTCCATTGAAAAAGTATGCCGAAACTTTACAGTGTCATAACTGGAGTGTCTTACATTCGAATGAAGTGCTTTAATATATTTTTAGCGGATTGAGAAGTGCTACGTATCGAGCAATACAGGAGGCCCGTGCAATGCAGCAATCATAAGTTATTAATCATTTTTGAGGATTCAGCTCAACGCGAACGTACTATAGTACAATAATGGTATCTGCTCTGTGTAGCTTGGAAGGTGTTTGGGGCTCTCAGTTTTTGTTAAATAGCTAAAGATGTTACTTATTATGAAACTGTTTGCTGAGTGGATACAGACAGATGGTTTCAGATAGGCATAACAATTTTGTAGTCTGGTTTTCAGAGTGTGATGAAATAATTGGTGGTGACATATCACAAAGTTCGGGGCTTATTAAATCACTCTTACAATACACATGCTATTTCAAACATTTCTCTGGAAATTCAGTCTAATGAGAGGTGTTCTAGTGTATCCATTTGCTGACTACTAAACAATGAAGAGGTTAAATCGTTCATATTACTAAAACCCACAAGGAGGCGGCCAGTTGTACAGGAAATGTTCACAATAACTAATGGAACACCGTATATTGAAATACAACACGGAGTGTATGTGTTGACAAGCATTAACGAATTTGGTACACAATCTCAGTTACATAGTATATAAATATCTATGGTATATGTTTGGTATGTAGCCTGGTTATTAATTTGTAGTACTCTAATAGAGCACATTTTTTCTGAACAATTTTCTAATAGAGCGTTCATGTTTCTAAGCACTTATAATGCATCGCGCATAGAATGTCCTAGAACAACCCATGGATAGAGCTATGAAATCAAACTAGAATTAACATTTATAAGGTAGAAATTAATTAAGTGATGATGAGCAACTGACAGCAAAGGCAGAGTGGTAAAGGACTTAAATGTGCAGGTGTGGGGGTACCTGGTTCTAACCCTTTGATGTTTTTCATGCACATTTCTTTTTCTTACTTCTCAGTGACCAAAAGGTCCATGTTATATATGATGTTAGCCTAGTTCCTTAGCTGTTTCTGTTAGTAGTTTACCCTGCAGGCATGACAAAAAAATCGCATTTGCACTTTTGGAAAATTGCTTGTAACTTTGCTCCACTTCTACTAATCTGTACACATATGGAAAATAAAGGTGCTATAATTATGCTCTTTACACCCTCCAAACTTGAAAAGGATCCATTAAGGTTTGTGTGAGTTATGGCTATTTTGTGAGTGTTACAAAAAGAATACTAATGGCAGAAGGAGAAAAATATAAAGAAAATAAGTTTTGAAGGCATGTATCTCAATAATCACTGGACAGATTCAGCTTAAATTTGAAATAGAAGATACCCCACCCAGATGGATTTTTGGATATTAGCAATTACTGAGGCACAAAGTTGTGAAAATAGCATTTTCTTGGTTCCTGTAAAAAACAAACTTGTCTGTCGCACGCCCAAATGCATTGGCTTTTCTTGGTTGTATGACACAGTAATGTGTGTCCTGATTAAAGAGCTATATGATTGCAGCAACATTGAAACAATGTCACTACTGCTGACCCAGATGATCTGCAGACCCAGACAGCAATCTGGTTCAGACCCAGATGTTACTCAGTTTAATTAAAACTTAGGAATGAGCCAAGAGCTATATATATGTTTGGGTGCTTGACTAGCGTGTTAAGTACAAGGATAGTTATATGAAAACTAAACAGGTGAGGTTAATTAATAATCAGTCAGTGAGTGTGGTTCAATGTGAATTTGCAGATGGCAAGAAAACTTTCCTGTAAATGGGTGTGGCTTTGTGGATACCTACAAACTTCAACACACCGTACTGATAAATTAGTGTGGCTCCACGTAAACCTGCAGACAAATATGGATTCAAATCTAGATAAGTGGGCGTGGCTCATGAAAGATGCTGGGTTACAGCAGGACTAGACTATGGCACATTAATGCACTTCAATATTGTCCAACTAATTAACCACCCTTCCACTACACCTAGCTCTACAGGTTTTTATTCAACACCATAGAGCTGTACAGTCACATACAGCCATCCCCAAGTTGCCCCAGGTTGACCAGTGCTCTATTAAAGCCCCAGATGGCTTGTAAGGCTCACCAGGAAAAGCAGCCAGCAGAAGCAGACCACTCAAGCCTGGCTGATTTTGACAGTGAAATTTGATAGTATCTTCATGTAATTTTGTGTTTGTGGTGAAAAATCAAATTTTTTCTGCATTCAAAGTTGTTAATTAATTTGACTGTTATCTGCAACAAAACACTGGTGCATTTTTATTCACACTATGACAGAGCTACACAACTAAACATGCTGAAAAATTGTGGTCTTGTCCTAAGAATAAAACTACAATGTTAAGCTTAATAAATTTCATCAAAGCAGGTTAAGTATTTGCAAGGTCATATTAGGGTACAAATCAATTTGGTACAATAACTTTGACTCCTTAATAAGAATATAGTTACCTCTTTACAGTAGAATTCATGATACACACAGAGCCATATCATCATCCTAATGTTTGATATTCTTTCATCACTCTTGTCTTTATTAATAAGCCTACCAATTCATATGCAAAGGACAAAAATATTCAGTTGGATTCAAATACATCAAGTTTACACACCGTTTAAATTTTGTTTCCTTTCGTGGAGAAGGATTATCTGCAATACTAAGGAGTTGGCTGCATATTTCCTTATGTAGTGAAGTAATCATTGGAAAAGCAGTTCGACTGCCCAGAACAAATGGAAACAAGTGACTTGTTGATACAAAAGTCTACAGAAAAATAAAACTTATATAATGGTACTTTTATATGTGTGTTTGTACATGCATAATATGTGTGTATATGTGACCGGAGTTGCAAAAAGGAATCTTCCACACACAGCCAATTCTATGAACTTGGAAGATCATAACTTTGTTCAAGAAAGATACAAACCTGAAATTTCTCCATCCGTTAACCTATGTTGGTGCTCACTACTGTCCAACTTTCAAGGCAATAACTTATTCCAATCTGAAGTTATGAATTGCCAAAGTTCGTAAATTGGATGTGTGTGGAAGACCCTATGCATAGATGCATGTATTTATGTGTGTGTGTATGAATGTTTGTATGAATGTTTGTATGTATGTATGTATGTATGTATGTATGTATGTATGTATGTATGTATGTATGTATGTATGTATGTATGTATGTATGTATGTATGTATGTATGTATGTATGTATGTATGTATGTATGTATGTATGTATGTATGTATGTATGTATGTATGTATGTATGTATGTATGTATGTATGTATGTATGTATGTATGTATGTATGTATGTATGTATGTATGTATGTATGTATGCATCAAACGGTACGGTCGTACCGTTTAAGTAGGAATCCATGTGAAATTTTCGCGTGCCGCCCAAAATCGCGCCTTTAAAAATCATCCTAGAGATATCTTACGAGACGAAAATCGCCTTTACGGAATAGTACTAGTCCATATAATACATAAAACAGCATTAAATACAACAAAACGCTTACAGGTGGCCGGATACAGAATTTTAAAAATCGCCAAAACTTTGAATTTTAGACTGACTGCCTAACTGCCTGACTGATCACAGTCGCAAACCTAGAGGCCAAACGAAGCAGTGCACGGCAACCATTTTACACAACACTAGCAAACTCACCAGTGGGATGTGCCTTTTGGGGTTCCGATGAGTGTGTGCCCTCTGCGCCTTGTCTTTTCTTTTATCTTCAATCAGGCTGCTTGTCTTCTTCTTCATCCAACGAAACCATATCGAGGCGTTAATTTTCTGTATCAACACTTTCTTTAAGCAGCATAATAGATGCCACAAGATTATTTAAGGCGCTTAGACTCCGCTACTGTACAGAGGAATACCGTACGCAAGGAAATTTTGACGTAAGAAAAATTTGACGAATTCAGACTTCAGCAGATTTGACGAATAAAATGTTGACGAAAATCAAGAAATTGTAGGCAAAACCTGTGCTTTTAAGGGCGCTTATAAACATATTTTGATGAATTTAAATTTGACGAATTAAACTGATTCGTCAAATTCGTCAAATTTTTTTGACGTCAAAATTTCCTTGCGTACGGTAGATTATATTCCTTACTGATATAATCTATGACGGAGGGTACTGTATGGAGGTACTGGTACTAGCTAGATAGCTTCACGATGGGTCACAAGACCACGCCCATTCTTCATTCTACGCATTATCGATCTACCAATTAAAACCACAATGACACACCCCTTTTGCGCTAGCTGTATTTCAGTGACCACACACCTTTAATTTGGAAGGTTGACTCGACATGCTCTATAATTGATTGAAACCACGCCCCTTTTTGGGCAAGCGCACATTTTGCAGGCTGCCTCGAGATACTCTAACACAGCAGTCACCCTAATAGAACAGTCACATGTTTATAGCTAGCTGTATGCTTTAACAAAAAACTAAACAAACTAGTATATTAAAAATTATAAATTTGAAAATAAAGTAGGAATCCAAGCAATAAAAAGTAGCGAAACAAGAGAAGAACGATGGTAGCCATTACAGCATAGCTCAGTGGGAAATTCCTACTTTGGCATTGAACACAAAATAATGGCTATATCATGCCAAAGTAGGGATTTCCCACCGAGCTATGCTGTAATGGCTACCATCGTTCTTCTCTTGTTTCGCTACTTTTTATTGCTTGGATTCCTACTTTATTTTCAAATTTATAATTTTTAGTATACTAGTGTATGTATGTATGTATGTATGTATGTATGTATGTATGCATGTATGTATGTATGTATGCAAGCATGTATGTATGCATGCATGCATGCATGTATGTATGCATGCATGCATGTATGTATGCATGCATGCATGTATGTATGTATGTATGTATGTAACTATGTATGTATGTATATATGTATGTATGTATGTACATGTGTATATATGTATGTATGCAAATACATACATACATATGTATGTTAGTAAGTTTGCATGTATATCAGTGTAACATTCCAAGGATGTAAATTTCCAGCAATCCCTTTGAATTATTATGGAGGGACAGTTTTAAAAAAATCTATATTTCATAATTCTAAACTTAGGATTCTATTTTGTAGTGTGTAGAACATACGTAATAATGCTTAACCAGTGATATAATTCTAAATAATAATTCTAATTCTAAGTAATAATTCTAATTCTAAGGAAGCTGATCAAAATAATATAATTATTGTAATAAACAGCTAGGAAAAATTAACTACTTATTATGGTCACTTAGTTACAAGAGTAAGATACCTGGCATCTAGTGCTACCCAGTAGGAACATTCTTTTAAAATCTTACCAATTGTCTGTGCCTGTGTGCATGAATGCATGCATATTCGCTGCAACATAATTTTACATAGTGATATGTGTACACCTTTGCAGACACAAATAACATTAATATAAATACCTTCAATTCTTCTTTAATATATCTGAAACAGTTAAAATGTTCCCACCATCTTTTATTCTCTTCAGACAGCAAATTTAATACACCACGTGGACCATGCCATCTCTTCATTAAATGCATCAGCAAAGTGTTATAATGTGATGTATCTTTGACCAATGAATTAATGACTTCAGACATTTTCAGAAGCTATATACAAGTAAACACAAACGTGGTATATCCACAGTATAACAGTGCATGTCATACTATAGCTAATTTAGCACACAGCATGTAAAGTCATAATACATACATATTTTAAGTGAATTTCGTTACTATCCATGTGAAAGTTATTCACAATGGCCTCAAGCAGTACTTCAATCAGAGCCTGTCTTTCTATGTGAAGTAGAAGCTTTTCAGCATTGCTGTCTGTCTCAAATAGTTTCTAAACAGAAAATCAGCATAATAATAATAATATAGTTATCATGCAAACATATGTATAAACAAGCAACAAAGCTTAACCTTATCGGTTATGTCGATTAATGTAACTAATTGCGATGGATTATATTGACAGGACTGTAGTCTCTCCAGTACAGTATAGAAGTACAGATGGGTTAGTCTCTGCTGCATCAAAGGATTCTACACAGCTAAGTCACAACATCAACAAACAAATACATTCACTGACCTTGCTTGCTTGAGCTTGTGTGAGATAAACTGGAACATACTCACTTGGAATAACTTGAGCCGGAATGGCTTCTGTACACTGATCCAAAATAGTTTCACCAATATACATACGAAACTATAGAAAATAATAAAATGTGTATCCATACTTTCAGGAGCACATGGAACATTCTACAAGAACAAACACACACATATGTAACACTGAAAGCATTACTATAAAAATGATGAACAATTTTACATAATGTCTGCTGAAACTTAAGTTAAACTGCACAAAGTCCAACAGCAATTTTAGAGACCCCAGGACATTGTAGGTATAGGTAAGGTTATCCACAAATTAAATATTAAAGTCATAGGCTGAAATAATTAATTTTGGGTGACCGAGTTGCTATAAATTGCATGGAAATTGTCAGCCAACACATTTGTAAGAAAATTTTCAAATGAACAGGGTAGTAGCTACAATGTACAGTAGGCAGGTGAGGCAGATGCTTCAGATGATAAAGCTAAAATGCTTCCAATAAGTTACTATTTCCTTGACTGACTCACTAACTCATTGCCTGCCAGACACCAGACAGCATAACTCGAATAACGGATAAGACTATGGGCTTGATTTGTTCACTGTTCGATGTCACTTCAACCTGACTGGTGCCTTTTAGCCTATTTGTATGTATAATGTACACATCATGGAGTGTCCAATTTCTTCTTTCTGACACCACAAGTTGTTGATTAATGGTAGCCAGTGCATGGTGGCTTCCCTTCACATTTGTACTGAAAATTATTTGTATTTTCTGTACTGACTGGATTGATCACAGAGGCACTTCTTGTAACGTCTTTCACTGTGTAACAAGCCAAACATAGCTGAAAATGAAGTGTAATGGCTACTTCACTTTTCTGTAACTGATAGTTGTGGTGTGCATTCAGATGAAACATAAATGCAGCACCATTCTTTCTTTTGATGCAGTATGCACTGTTACTCCAGTCATATTAGAAAAATTTAAACAAACACATAAAAGGAAAAATAGGAATTTTAAGGATCATAGCCATAACAATTAGTGAAACAAGGGAGGCTGCCAACATTTGCAACCCCAACTCAGTCACGGGTAGAGAGACTGAAGTAGGAATTAAGTGTCCACTGGCATATCTTTCTTCACTGCTTTTATGGCTATCAAACTTTCAAAAAATCTTAATTTTTTCTTCTACTTGTTTGTAATACTCTAATAGGGCACTCCTTTTCCCGTACTTCTAAATTCTAATAGAACGCACATAGAATATTCTAGAACAATCTATTGATAGATTTAAATTTTTAGGTATTATTGAGTAGATTGTAGCTAGAATTCTCATTTATGAAGTAGAAATTAAGTGAGGTGGACAGCCGTGATAGCAGCAGTTTTGTGATTAAGCATTTGGGTGTTCAATATGGAGGTCTCTGGTTCAAACACTGGTAAACTTTTTGACATTTATCACACACTGTTTTATCCCACAGTGACTGTTCTATTTCTTTCATAGTTTCTTGGTCGCACGCCTCACTACCGTGTGTCTTGACCTCCTATTCTCATTAATACATTCCAAGCATCTCAAAAAGCATCGGATTTCTTTGATTAGAGTATCTCAACCTCAAGATTTACACTAGGATCATTTTTCTTTGTAATGCAATTTCTTTTAAACCACAATAGGTTTAAGCTATGCATAATATTACAATGTTTAGTGAAATAAAAAGAGCGTGATTTTCAAGTTATTATACTGTACATTAGCACTGTGTAATTTATTAGGGATCATGGAGGTTTGGGTTTTTCTAGCCAAAAGTATCACCAAACAACCAGCTTCATAATATCATCCTGGTGCCTTGGCAGTATTGGTATAATCAAGCCCAAAAGTGCCTCTGTAGATCCCTAAATGCTTCCAATAGATTGTAAAAAATTTAAAAAAAATTCAATGGAATTTTCTACTGATAACTGCCTGATGCATTCAGGCAAGTGTAACTCAATAATGGCTAAGACTATGGGATTAATTTTTTTGCTGTTCAACATCACTTCAGCCCAACAAGTGGCTTTTGGCATGCCACAGTATGTACAATGCACACATCATAGACTTACGTTTGTCCTCTTTGTGTACCATTGTTTTTTTGACATCCCACGGTGTTGATCATGACAGCACAATGGCTTCTTTATGTTTGTAAATGAAAATTGTCATATTATCCATGGTAACTGCAGAGACATTTCATTCATTAGTAGCACTGAAATGGACTGAACATAGCTGAAAGTGAAGCACTTATGAGGCCACTTCACTTTCGAGTTAGTAATTGAGTAAATGATAGTTGGGGCACATGAATTGTCCATATTCTTCATGGTGACTGGATTGCTTGCAGAGATGTTTCTCCTACTGTTTTATTTTTTTATTAAGGCTTTACAGCACAAGTGCTGAAGGTTTGTAAGACACCTGGTCCTACAACCTTGTTATATAAAGTATGTTCAAAAAGTTGGAGAAAGGAGAAAAATGCATCCATCTGATTTATGCTTGAACACTTACAGGTGGTCAGGATGTTTTCTCCCTGTTAATTTCATGTATTTGTATCCATAAGAATTTTAGAGAGTGACTTATTATCTCTAAGTACCCCATGTTGAACTAAATGGACATTGTTTTATTGTTCTTCATTTGTAGCACTGTGTAACACAACTTCACTTCCAAGTCAGTAATTGGGGCATGTGTTCTAACTCAACATTAACTCTTATGCCATCCTTTCTTTTGATGTGTATTTATGGGTTTGCCAGTCATAGTAAACAAACAAGTACAAGAAAAAATTAAGATAAAAAGTAGGGAAACAGGTAAGGATGCCTACACGTGCAGATATACTGGTGGACATTTTAATGCAATTTATTGCAACGCAATAAATTGAAGTTAACATGCCTTGGTGCGGGTGTAGAATGGATACAGTGCAAATCGACGTACCATACCATAGTAAATGAAGCCAGCATCCTTTAGTGATAAACTAGTCTTTCGAGTAAAGTAATGAAATTCAGCAACACAGAATCCATGAGATGACTGTAAGGTCCATTAGAGAGGCATTGTATATTAGCAAAGTAGCCCAGTGCTAGCACCACAAACTGAAATCAATGCTTTTGTTTCAGGTAAAATTTGAACCAATCTTGTAGGATACATGAAATGTAATGACATCATAATGATTCATTGTAATAAACTGGCTTGACAGGTTTGAGATCACGAGATCATACCATAGTGCATGGAGTGTTCGCGAACAGAAAAATGTTTTCTCTCCCTCCCACCCAAACCCATGCATTAAGTATATGTGCCAGTGCATATATTGTTGCATGTGCTTTGTACGGTTGTCCACATATAAAAAAATAAAAATTGAATAAAATAAAAATTGAACCTTTGTATGTATAACTTAATATTGAGCTTAGATACACATATGTGACTGGATATACGAAAACTGTTCTTATCGCCAAAGACAGGAAGTTTGATTTTTTCACACAAACACAAAGCTTCTTGAATGCACTATCAAGTTTCACTGTCACAGTCGACTAGAGTAAAGTGGTCTGCTTTTGCTGGCTACTTTTTTAAAGCACAGTAGCGAGCCGTACGAGTGGTCTGGGCTCTTGACGGAGCCCTGGCCAACCAGGAGATGGTTGTGTGTGGCTGTACAGCTCTGTGGTGTTGGACAATGACCTGTGCTGTAAATTTCCTTTCATTTTAGCCAGCTCTGAGCCCTGAATGGCCCATAACTTGGCCTAATTCATCCCAACACGTTCCTTTTCAATTTTTGAACACCATCTTGCCCGCTTTCCAGGGCCCCCACCTCCCAGGGCCCCCACCTCCCACCCTTTTTTCAGCTCACCTGATACAGTCAACCTCGGTTTAAAAACTATCTAAAATGGCGGGAAACTTAGCTGTTGACTACTTCTTCAGTGGATGATCAGGAAGGTAAGAAATTGTTGTAAAACGTGTGAAAATTTGGTATGTGTAGATACCACCAATGGCCAGCTACAACACTCTGAATATTTAAAACCGATGTTTCTCGATACTTTGAAATGGGCGATAAGACCAGTTTTCCCAGAGACAGTCACATATATAGTTAAACGGCAACTGAGGACCAAGGGCAGGTGGATGAAGTGCTAATTATCTGTGCATGGCCAAACCAAACCAATTACGCTACATTTAACTTATTCATTGGTTGCTGCTATCATGTTGTGTTGCTATGCATATATGGTGTGTTGCTGCAATCTTGTACTAATTGGAACACATATTTGCTTCGTGGTCAACTGTAAATCCAGTTATGCCATATCCACAATGCTTGTCTGCGTGGCTTGTGCAAAAGTTATTACACCCTACTCCAACAATTTCCTCAGTTTCCCTTTCCCCAAAGTACCTGTGTATAGATGAATGTTATTTGTGTTTTGTGTTGTTATGTATATTTATGGCAATGGTGCAATGTTATGTGGTAGATATTTGCATGAGTGTTTGTTTGTTTGGTGTTGTTGCATACACTTTATGGCTTTGTGGAAAAAGTTATTATGGTTAGAACTAGGAAAAAGTAGGCAATAGAGCTAGGTGCGGTGGAAGGATGGTGTGTATAGCTAGGAAAACATTATGCAGTCGTGTCTATTTTGTATGCACACATACTAAATACATGGTAAGTGGTGATTGTACCCCGGGGGTGTGCACTGCTCAAATATGCCGAGTGCACACTGCCCCGGGGTGCTTCCACACCAATCAGCATGTTAATTCCTAATTCAGTCATGGGTATAGACTGAATTAGGAATTAGATATCTACTAGTACATCTGCAGTTGTAGGCAACCTCCTTTGTTTACCTAAGTTTTTTCTATGATCCCTAATTGAACTTAAAATTTTCTTATACTTGTTCCCATAAGCTGTTTATGCTGTAGATGTGAAATTAGTCATGTAAATAATTGTTCATAGCTCTATAACAATTTATCAGAATTGCAATAAACTTGGTACACAATTTTACCATATTACATTCTTAAAGTGCACCAAAGTTCAAGCAAATCAAACTATGCACATTTGCATGTTATAGTGGTATTTTGTAAAGTGTGTGAAATGAATACTGTAAGCCTCCAAGCCCCTTAAACAAAAATAAGGGGGAAAATGAAGAAATTAAGCCAAACTTCAAGGGATAGTACTTCACAAAACCTTGGTATGTGGGGTGCTGAAGGTGGAGGGCATTTGCAGTACACAATTCGAGAAGGAAGCATGCAGCTACGTGTGCATGACAATTGTGTTTTCTTTCCTCCTGTAAATATACTGGATGGAAATCATAAGGCCAGGCAAAGTAGATTCCTTGTTTCTCATCAGCTACTTCCTCAATTTTGATGTGGGCAGGCGGTCATTATTTATTATGACATCATGTTAATTAATCATTTTAAAAATTTGTTTGTATACCATATGTCACAAAAATCATGTCATGATATACAAACCATATAATTTTTTTTACACAGCTGCCCATCCACAATAGCGGTGAGACAAACAAACACCATTGTTAACACAAGGTACATCACGTGTGTTAAGATCATGGTGAAATAGAGGACATGTCATACTAGAATACATATAATAATAACTAGTATATTAAAAATTATAAATTTAAAAATGAAGTAGGGTTTCAAGCTATAAAAGTAGTGAAACAAGAGATGAACAATGGTAACTATTACAGCATAGCTCAGTGGGAAATTCCTACTTTGGCATGGTATAACAATTATTTTGTGTTCAATGCCTAAGTAGGGATTTCCCATTGAGCTATGCTGTAATAGCTACCATTGTTCATCTCTTGTTTCACTAGTTTTTATAGCTTGAAACCCTACTTTATTTTTTAATTTATAATTTTTAATATACTAGTTTGTTTAGTTTTTTTGTTAAAGCATACAGCTAGCTATAAACATGTGACTGTTTTATTAGGGTGACTGCTGTATTAGAGTATCTCTAGTCAGCCTGCGAAGATGTGCTTGCCCCAAAAAGGGGTGTGGTCATCGTGGTTTCGATCGATTATTAGACTAGAGCATCTCAAATCAGTGTACCAACTTGAGGGTATGTGGTCACAAATACAGCTATCATAAAAGGGGCGTGGTCATCGTGGTCTCGTTCGATAGATCGATAATACGTAGAATTACAAATGGGCATGACCTTGTTACCTATCGTGGAGTACTGGTACCTCCGTACAGTCGGAGGCCGTACAGTAGCATAGTCTAAGCGCCTTAAATAATTTCGTGGCATCCAATACGCTGCTTCAAGGAAGTGCTGATATGGAAAATTAACACCTCGGTATGGTTTTGTTGGATGAAGAAGAAGACAAGCAGCCTGATTGAAGATAAAAGAAAAGAAAAGACAAGGCACACAGGGCGCACACTCATCGGAACCCCAAAAGGCACATCCCACTGGTGAGTTTGTTGTTGTGGCGTAAAATGGTGACCGTACTCTGCTTCGTTTGGGCTCTAGGCTTGGGACTGTGGTCAGTGAGTGAGCGAGTGAGACGAAATTTCGAGTTTTGACAATTTAAAAAAAAATTCTATATCCGGCCGCCAGTAAATGTTTTCTTGTTTTTAACGCTACATTTGATGTTAGATGGACTAATATTGTTCTGTAAAGGTGATTTTCGTCGCGTAAGAAGTTTCTAAGCTGGTTTTTAAGGGCGGTATTTTTGGCGGCGTGCATCACTTTCAATGCAAAACCTACTTAAACAGTACGGTTTAAGTACTACCGTACTGTTTGATAAAAGTTGAGATAGCAGTGTTTTGGTAGAAGCGTGAGGCTGATGAGAAACAAGGAATCTGGCCTAAATGTACTTTCCATTATTGTTAGTGTGTACAATTGACGCATACAAACTACAATACTGTACCTTAATTTTTTGTGCAGAAGCTAGGATGATGAGATAGTAGGCACATGTTACTGGCACATTAAAGGTATTATACATGACCAGCTGAGTAAATTAACCATGTTTGCACATTTTTGATTCCATTTTAATGCTTCAATATTATCTTCTTCTTAGCTACGAGGGTTCATTTTCTTTTCACACAGTTTGCAAAAATTACTATAAAATGCAAACATGTAACTCAATTGCCTTGATCTTTAGCACAAATGAAGAGAGTATAACGGTGGATTCATATACCAAGTTTGTTGTGAATCTGAGGAATATTCAAGGAGTTATGAGTGTTTATTCACGTAAAAAAAGATTAAACTTCTGGCACAGCTACAGGGTAAACCGAGTAAAGAAATAACTTGAAAATTGGTGTGTAGATAGGCTGATCATCATAGCAGTGCCCTTTGATAGTTTGAATAGCAATAGAGTCACAGCGACGAAGTTATATAGCAAAAACCAAGCAAGTGTAAAATTGTGGGATCAAGATACTCTAATAGAGCAGTCACCGCGGGGTAAAAAAGGTGTGCAAAAAATGTCGAAAAAAGCTTACCAGAGTTCAAACCAGGGACCTCCATACCTAATACCTGCATCTTCAACCACTGAACTACTGCTACCTTGGCTGATCACCTCACTTACAGTAATTTCTGCTTTATAAACGAAATTTCTAGTTGAAATTTGCCTATAATCAAACGTTTGTAATTCATATACCTACCTATAGAAGTACTAGATTATTCTAGAACATTCTATGTATGTTCTATTAGAAGTTCTCAAAAAAGTGCACTCTATTAGAGTATTAAAATAATATTATCAAATATTGAATTAAATCATGCAATGAAATACATATAAGTCTGTCTTCAATAATCATTGTATCTACATAGAAAAGAAGAAATGTGAGTAAAAACAAAGCGTAAAGTCAGCCATAGGCTGGTTTTGGGGCCTTATAAAGTACAAAGAGAAGTGAAATCCACACAAAAACAGCCAAGCTGTGAAAAAATGGTGCGGCCTTAGAAAGCTTGGGTGAAAAAAGTTGTGAAATCAAAGGTGGCGGCCAAGAAATGGCTGCAATGATGTTAATTCCAAAATTTTTTAATAATGGCTGTATGCATTGTTAAAATTTATTAGCATTAACATCATTGCAGCCATTTCTTGGCCGCCACCTTTGATTTTGCAACTTTTTTCACCCAAGCTTTCTAAGGCTGCACCATTTTTTCACAGCTTAGCTGCTTTTGTGTGGATATCAATTATCATCTGAAAAGTGAAATAGGCCTATCCATTACGCTTTGTTGTTGGCTACGTTCAACCTGTTACACAGCATACAAATCTAGAACTGTTCAAAAAGCACCTCTGCAATCAAAGTAACCACTATGAGAAATACAGACGATTTCCGTTACAAAGGGAAGCCAACATGTGCTACCACCAAATTGACACTTTCTGCTGTCAGAAAAGCTGAATGGGACACAAAGGAGGACACTGGTAAGTCCGTGAAGAATGCATTGTACATACTGTGGTATGCCAAAAGACATCTCTCGCGCCAAAGCAATGTCAAACAGTGAAAAAATCAAGCCCGTAGCCTTAGCCATTATTGAGTTATGGTTGTCTGAAGGCATCAGTCAGTTACTCAGTCGGTCAGTCACACAGTCAGTAGAAAATTCCATTAAATAATTTTAAAAAGCATTCTGTAGCAATTTGTTGAAAGTGTTTCAGGCTGATCTGAAAGCCTAGTTTTACCCAACCAATACTGTCTCATCATCATCAGGGAAAATTGATGTTGGTTTTTGGGTGATGTTATTTCATGGGCCATGCCCACTCCTTTGTGGTCCCTTGTTTTACCCAATGTATTTCAATATGCTTTTATAGTAAAATAGAATTTTGCGGGCATGGTGCGTTCTGATATTCTCAGCTGGTCACATATCTGACCTGCTGAGTGAAAACCAGCTGTTTTCACATATTTCTACTTTGCTACAAAACATATTGAAATAAACTACACATGCTACATAAAATTCTATGCACGTTTCAATTACTTTGGTAAGAGAATTGCTTTGGTATGTACTGAAACAAAGCTCAAATCAATAAAAGATATACACCACCAGATTATCCTGTTGATTTGGAGTAAGAAAATCTTTGTTTCATGTTCGTACAGCACATGGTATGTTAGTTATGGGTGATTATTTGCAATGCAGTAGAAATAAAGTTTACTGTTGTCATTTAATTGTTGAAATGGTCTTCTTCTTTGTTCACACAGAGACATACATGATGTGCCAGTTCATGGTGAACAGATTGCCCAACTTCATAGCTTCTTCCAGCCATGAGTTATGATTGATTAAATAAGCGGCTGTATTTTATTTGCCATATAATTGCTGTACAAATCGAGTTTATTCCTGTTCCAACTATAACTCCAAGACTATTCCTCACAGAAGGCTAAAACTATGACTGTCCACTCCTTTATTACTATAGATAACAGAGAAACAATAAAATAAAATCTGAGGAAAGCATGAACATGGCTGGTGCTCAGCGGGTCACAATTGAATTTAGTGCATTCCACTTGTAACAATATGTACATACAAACCTCATCATCAATCACTGAATGACTACCCATGCAGTTTCCCTTTTGGTTTGGATGTGGTATATCACTGACTCAAAATTTCGACTTGGGTTGCATATGTGACTAGATTTTGGAAAAACGATCCAAATCACACATTAGAAGTTTCGAGATTAACGGTTTTAAAGAATTCAAGCCTCCAAGGATAGGAAGCACACGTATGAAATTTACACTAAAGATGCTACCTTTCAGACCACTTCCATTACTTGTAGTTGTTTGTAGAGTTTCCCACCAAACAAGATAGAAAATCTGAGCAGTTGGACAAGCGAAGTAGTATCACAAATGTTCACAAAGGGGTAGAGGGTGGGATGGAAGAGTGAGACCTCAAAATGGAGGCAGACCACGATTGGAGTCCAGAGACAAGATTACAGGGCTATGCTGGCTCCTTAGTGGCTGATATGTAGCAAAATCCACAGAAAAACGTCTGGCCAATATTATCAGGCTGTCCACCAGTAAACCACTGATTCTTGTCAAGCCAGGTCCTTCACAAGGCCTAAAACCGCCATTCAAGCTCTACACACCACCCAGAAAAGACGTCTGTTGAAACCAGCCTCGAGTAGTTTGAGTGGTACTGAGTGTCAAAAGTACTGGTATGATAGTGTAGCTATTCACTGGAGGTGTTAGGTTGATTTTTCCTGATGTGCACTTAGATTGGTTTTGTAAAATCTGGTCACATATAAGTACTGCACACCTCATTGATATGGTTTATATATTACATACATACAGTAGATAGAAGCACAAGTCATTAACATACTTTTGATTTATAAAACTTTAGTGGTTTGGCAACGTCTTTGTCATTACTGTCTTTCTCATCTTTAGAAAGGATTTTATCTAAAGTGAATTTGAGCTTTGATACATTAACACAACTGCAGCTGTCAGTTGCATTTTCAGCAGGAATTTCTTGAAGGCAATTCTTCCAAGTCACTTCTTTGTTAGCAAGGTTCATAAAACACTCAATGTCTTCTTTAGAATATGGTGACATAGAAAAGAAGTGAATAAATAATCCCTCACTGATGTGTTGGTATAGATGTTCTTTTGGAATTTGATTAAACTGCAGCTTTTGCAGAGATAGGTTAAAAGAATCCAATATCCTTTGTAAGGTAAGTTGTGCACCATCCTGAAGCTACAAAATAGAGACAACTTATAAGCATTGTGTGACATGTTACAACTGTCTTATTATATGTGCATCTGAATGAATTATGTATAGGCATGTATGCACCATACACTGCTGGAGGATTTCCCATGAAAATAAAATAAAACCATCAATTGAAAATTTAATGAAAACTCAATATTCCAATATTGAAAGTCTATGAAAATGGTCTTCATGGAACTTTCACCAGTAATTTTCCATTGAATTTTCAATTGGCTTGTCATATAACAGGTGATGTATGTAGAGTACTACTAATAAACAACAGGTGACGCTATTTATCCTATATACCGTATAACGAGAATGATTCGCGGAAGAAAACATTCGCAAATTTCGCGGTTTTAGGTGCATTCGCGAATGTTTTCTTGCTAAATGTTTCTTACAATTAAAAAGATTTTTTCATGGATTAGTTAATGTAGCATTCATGTAACGAGTGTATAAGCGGGTAGCTACTCGCCTTGCTACTCGCTAAACTGCTATATATGCATGACGATCAGTATAGCCAGTGAGGCGCAGGACCGTGGCGTGTGATTCGAACAGGGATGCAAACTTAAGTGACAGTGGAAAAAATCAGTGCTACTGAATGGGGCAAATATAACTGCAGCCCAGCAATTCACTGTGCCAGAATGGCGTCTTAGCCTCGGTTTTAGTGCTGCCCCCTATTGTCCCGCGCTCATTTAATATCGTGAATGTCTACTTCTCCAGCAAAACAGTGATCATGCTTAGCTACTAGTATTCATAGTATACAACATGTCAGAGTCAGCCATATAGTCGAGCATTCCCTAGCTATCCATAGAAACAAAAGACAAATTCATTGTGGGTGCACGCACGCCCAATTATTAATTACTTTATGCAATAAATCGTGAACGTTTTCTCGCGAATGAGGAATAGTAGATCATTCGCGAATGTTTTCTTCCGCGAATCATTCCCGTTATACGGTATCCTCTATGATAAAAACTAATCAACTATGTTAAAGATTTAGAAATGGTACACATCATGCTATTAAATATCATAGCTTGGTTGTGTGATATTACATGCAAATTATTGCAATTGAACATACATCAATTATTTTGTGCCACTTGAATAAAATAGTAACTTGTGACTGTTCTATTACAATATCACAGTTGGAGTGACTGTTGTATTAGGGTATCTCAAGTCAGCCAAGGGGTGTGCAGCTAACTAGAACAATAAGGGGTGACGTGATCTTGTTTATTGTTAAAAGTAAATAACTCTATCACTATTAGTCCACTTAGATCTTTATTTGATGGATGTGGTCACTAACTTATCATGAACGGGATTCCAATTGTAAAGTTGCAGACACATATCTAGTTACTGTAGTATACCTTTTATAGTAGTACCAGGACTAAAGCACATCTGAAATTCAGCTCTGAAATAATCCCGTGGCGTCTAAATATACAAAGTGTTGATATGATTTCGTTGGATGAAGAAGACAAGCAGCCTGATTAAAGCAAAGGAAAAAAAGAGGTGCAGAGGGCCTACACTTGTTGGAATCTCAAAAGGCACATGCCACTAGTGAGTTTGTTATTGTGGCATAAAATGGTGGCCATGCGATGCTTTGTTTGGCCTCCAGCCTTGTGACTGTGGTCAGTCAGGCAGTTGGGCAGCGAGACAAAAATTCGAATTTTGGACAGTTTAAAAAAAATTCTATATCCAGCCACTTGTAAGTGTTTTGTTATATTTAATGCAGTATTGTATTTTATATGGACTAATACTATTCCGTAAAGGTGTCTAAGATGATTTTCACAAGCAGAATTTTTGGCAGCACACAAAATTTTTGCAATGATCTATACTTAAACGGTACCACTGTACCATTTGATAATAAAGGTTTATTATACTAAGAATGAAGTTTTATTGTAGTTTGAAGCTTGCTTGCTCATGTGGGTGTGTGGACAGACTTTCAGACATGCAGATGTATGTTTCTTTTCCCAAATCAATTTAAGGAAACCAGATGTATGCCCATGGTTTTGAGAATGTGCATGACTTTAAAAATGTTATGAAAATTTCATTTCAGTTGCACTAATAAACATGCAGATTATGAGTAGCACAGTCAAAAAAATCTATTTGTGTTTATTTCTCTATGTTTGCGCTATGTGAATTGTAGCTAACAATTTAAACAAGAAATTAGCAATCAATGAAAGAAACATACAAACAGTATGTACAGTGGAATCTGTCTAAAGTGGTCACCTTCGAGCCAGAAATATGTGGCCTTTATAGAGAGGTAGCTGCCTAACTCAATATCCTCCATAAAGCAGTCATAGGCCATAAACTGAGGTTTGGCCTTTATACAAAGGTTCCAGGAACTTATAAAACTCAGGTTTAGATACATAAAATGCATTTAGCTACACTCCAGTACACTACCTAGCTACTTATATAGCAGACAAATTAGCAGAAAAGAGCCTGAAGCTACTCTGAGCTTGGAGACAGCAATTGAGCTGATTATGATTCTAGCTACAAAGTCTGTGAAGTAAAAAAGGGACTTCCTTAAAGACGGTGAACTGTTAATGTTAACTACACAATTACAAATCCAGGAATCAAGATCGTGAGGTGAGCTTTAATTAGAATCACACGAAGAGGCAAAGATATGGAGTGGCCACACGTTTTCTATACTGTGAGTTTATAACTTTTCCGTATTACAGAAGTATGAAGTAGTGCAGCTAGTTTACTCACCATAATGGCTATAGCTAGCTGACTGCTTTGTGAGAGGCCTTTTGTGTAGTGAAGACTGCTAAAGCTGGCTGTTATACGTGTTATAGAGGTGACCACTTAATGCAAACTATTTCTGTACAAACTGATTGGGGACCGTAATCATGTGGCTGTTATGTTGAGGTGACCACCCAATTCAGGTAACCGTTAAGGGAGGTTCCACTGTAGTAACCAGTAAACAAGCACTTAACACTATGTATACATTAAAAAGCTGAATCCAAATTAGCACATAAAACACAGTATTATATATATATATACAAAGACATACTGCTATGTGTTAAGGTTATGGTATAGTCATGCACAAACGTTAAAAAATTTGAATGGCTATTGATGTTTGGTGAGGTAAAAACAAAAAACAAAGTTTAGCAATGGCCTAGGATCACTCTCAGATTTAATTTCAGAAGATCTATTTTTCAAAAATTTTGATAGGGACATACCTCCAGACTCCCTAGGTTGGTATGCCACACTATATACTTAGCTAATATAGTATAGCTAGTCCCTGGCATCACAAAAGGTCTGGGCTACACCTTTGCATATCTCCTCCACCCCTAAATGTTCCACCTCCTACCTCGAGCTACACTTCAGATAAACAAATAGAGCTTGATAATTGTAAACTTTTCATACTAAAATGCTATTGATATTAATTTTGTTGGTTGTTGTATTAGAGTGACTGCTCCATTAGGATATATTAATCTTCATGCATTTGTGGCACTGGGATAATAAAATTAAAATAATGTGATTCGAAAAGAGGTCTTCCACTGACAAGCACCAACATAAATTAGTGGATGGAGAAATATTCAGGTTAATATGGTACTTGAGCACTGAGTTATGGTCTTCCAAGTTAATAGAATTGGATGTGCACACCAGTGACCAATTTACAAGTCAGTAACCTTTTCCAATTTGTGGTTATGAGATGTCAAAGTTGGTAAATGGATGTGTGTGGAAGACTTATTTTGCAAATCTGGTCATCTATAATTTTAGACTTTTATAACACCCACAATTTTTGTAATGGTTCGATGACGTATATTAAGGAGCTAAGCCCCTCCAGTTTTACAAAGTCTACATCCCCCTTTCCCACTCCTTCTCTGCCACCCCTGGAAACACTACAAGTTTTTGTAAGCTCAGTTAAGCCCAGCTGCATGTATATCACTCACATTCCAGCTGTCACTACCATATTGTTCCATTGTACTGTACAGCAAAGGCTGTAGGATCTATGGGCATTTCAGATGCATGGCAGCACAGTATACTTAATTTTTACTAGAATGTGTGGAAGCATTTTGACATGTTTCTTTTAGTGATAGAAATATTACTTAACAGAGTTTGTTTCACTTAAAGAAAGTGCTAAAAGTTTAAAAAAGATCTTCACAAATAGTAACATTAAAAATTACTCCCACACGCTATCAACACTATTTGTGGCTGTAGTCGAGGGTTTTCTAAATCATGTAGAACCCATTGATTCTTAATGTCTAACTTATTAAGACTACAACTTGTTATTGTGTTGATAGCTGCTTGTAAATGAGAAATGTATCATTAACTACAAACAAGTTCTCTACACTCCCTCTAGTTCAGCATACTGTTGCTACCCATATAAACATATAATTCGTTGCCCATGTTACAGGCACATGCTATGTTTCAAAGTATAACTAATTGGACTACAACTCATTGTCGTGCCTTGACAGCTGCTTGTACACAAGAAATTTAGTGTTGATTAGTTCAAACAAGCTCATTACACCTCTCTCTAATTCAGTACAACTTTTACTATCCATTTAAATGCCCATTCATTACCAACTGTACAGGTACGTAATTACCATGTTTGTATTGTCTCTGAGCAGGGTCTCTATAGGACATGAGCATGGCACTATGGGATGTAGACACCACATTTTGTGCCAATAAAAGTTCAGTATCAAACTTGTTGAAGCCTAATTGTGTTGAAATTGAGTGATTTGTTAGTATGGTTTTCCTTCATCATGGACCAAACACCCAAGAATAGCTGCTGTTTTATGATAAAACAAACAGGCTAAAGTATCTGTGTTACTATCACAAAAAACACAGCTGTTGGAGTCATCTACGTCTGCTTGGTTAAAAGAAGATTGTGTCATGCTCACACATTTTAATACACAGTATCCTTAATATTAGTAATTACTTAAAAAATAAATACAGAACTGGGTGAATACAGGATTTTAAAGTCCTTATATTATCAACCTGTATTAGATTTTTCAAAACAGGGAGACCATCATTGACAATTCACCCTGGATGACATTAGTAGATACATACCTTATAGTCATCAGTGAAGAACTCATTGAACAGGTTGCTGGCAATCACACAAGTACATTCTACCATGACATCAGTTTCACAATCGGAAAACTGTAGAATCAAATATGTTGCTTCCATTAAATGATATTTGGCTTTCAGATGCTCCATTGTAAGTGTGTTGAGCATTACTCTTAGTGAACTCAGAGACATCTGCAATGAGGATGGTAAATACAGGTAGCAATTTACATTATAATAGTGCATGTATGTAAAGATGGGTGTTATCAAACTTTACAAAAACAAGTGTGATATGGTTATATCAACAGAGCAAAATGTATTTGTTAACATCTATGTAAATTTTTACTATTTTATATAGCTGAAATGGTGTCTGTCTGTCTGCATTCCTTCCTCGTAACGCTACTAACTCAATAACCTAAGCTTGTATCAACATGATACTTCCACAAAATTAAGAGCATATCATCTAGCAACTCCAAGTTTGTTGCTATGAATTGATATGTGCTTTTGTCCATTCTCTGTAGCACCGTGAAGACGGGAGTGTTGAGCCAAAACTCAGTGAAATTCTTTTTATAAACCACAAGCATGACTGTAAGTAAACACCTATGCCAGAACACCTATGTCAGTTAACTTGTCCATGCATTTATAAACACTTTTTAGTTGACTTCATGCCACATCTATGTTGGTTCAATTTCTTTTACGTTCATCCAACCTTTTTGTGCACCATTTTCTTCTTTTTCATAAACTTTATGTACACATTTTTTCCCCATTTATTGTGAAGCTTTCATCACTTTAAAACCTATTTATGACACCATTATCTCTCATTGTGCACTCAAAACACTACATGTCACCAAGACTTAACCTCTCCTATGTTAAGTGCTGGTTTCATTGTGCAGCTCCTTACTGATACAATACTACAGGTAGGATATAGAGCAGGATCACTTAAATGAGTAGGTTATAAGCTCACTTGAAATACATGTTAAAGGAATGTCACTATAACTCGCTGCACCCATATCCCCATAACCACTTTATCTATGCCTACCAAACACCTCAGCACATAGTTACGAGCTTAACTTTTTGTCAACGAAGTTAAGTCGTTATACTGATAGAGTGCATACAGGGCAATAAAGTTCTGCACATATAACTGTAACTCTTTACAAGAAAACTTGTACATGAGAATTAGGCACAGGTTTCTAAAGACTTGTGTTACGTAATTCTCATATGAAACTATCATTGTTACTTACCAAATCTCGGTAAGAATTATGCCACTTATGAATAAGTACTAACGTGTCCTCTGTATGGTGTAAAACATTGCTGAGAGCAGCAAACAAAGAATCGATCACAAATTTTGACAAGCTGCTTTCTTGCACAGACTGAGATTGTTGAACAGTAAGCATAAGGGTACTCTCAGGATCTTCAGGATACATTGAATCTTCCACTCTTAGCAGTTTCAGTTGCTGTAAAGGTTTCAGCAATGTTACCAATTTTGCAAGATCCAACTGGTACAAATGTAAGTAACAATGTGCTGCAATAACTTTCATTTCACTGTAACTACTTAGCACATCATCAAAAGTTAAACATAATATTTTGTGCTCTATATTGTCAGGGGTGGTAGACATATGCAGATAATGACTAATAAAGTTGTTGTAGTACGTATGCCACATTTCATCATTATTCAGCATCTCCTTAATAGCCACTGTAATCATATTCTTTTTCCCAACCTGAAGTAAGTTAAAAACAATACACTTTTGATAGATGATACATAGTACAGTATGCATTTTACATCATATATAGTCTGTTCACGTTCATCTGAGCCTTCGTTTCTTGGTAATACCTCTTGTTACATGGGCCAGCTACCCAAACATTTAGTAGAGCTGTGAAGCCCTATAATACCAGAACTAATAGTCAAAAAAGCACTTTGATACAGGCAAGAACAAGTGAGTTATGAAGCTTTAAAAACATCCCATGCATTCAGTATGGACAATTCAGGCACGCAAACATGTTTACAACATGAAAACATGCTTGTTTCAGTACAAAACCATTGTGACTGAACATGTGCCCACCTATTTGATATTACTATATTTGGTGAGGGCTCAGGTGAACGCGTACCAACTATATTAGAGCCTGGTACTTGCCAAGTCCAAAATTATTGCAATACTCTAATAGAACAGTCACCCACTCTACTATAACAGTCACCTGTAACTATTGATAAACTATTTGTCATTATTATTTTTCTACACACAATACCCGGCACTACAATTCCAATACTGCCCAACCCTACATATAATGTAGCTGAACTCCCTACAGGGTGATTTGTTTGTAACTAAACACTGCCTTGTTAGTATTCTCTACAGGGTGATTTATAACATGGTTGAACTCCCTTGTTAGTATTCATTACAGATCAGAGAATGACTTGCTATGCAAAACCAGATGACTTGTCATGTAGCTGAACTCTCTACATAGTTGTTTTCAACATAGCTGACTGCTCTAATAGGGTGATTGTACTATCAGAATATCTCGATTGCACACTGGATACATGTGGTTAGTTTTGGATTATTACTCAACAGTTTTATCAAATTCTTCTAAGCAACTAAAACATCTTTCTATGGTGGTTAATTTATATATATATATATATATAACTGCTTTCAGCTTATTATCTTAAGTAAATTGCCTGGTAGGCATGGCAAGTAATTGTTTTAGCAAAATTCAATCACGCAATTGTTACACACTGTGGTTTTCCCATTACATTTTCATGGACTTCATCTCAATTACTTTCAAACTACAAGCATAGACTATCAATACTTTGTTTAGCAAACATGAAAGCAGGGAAAATGAACAAATATAAAATATTTAGATGGACTGCTTTAATGGCAACATGCAGTAAGTAACAAAATCATGTTAGGATGATTTGAGTTTACTATACATTATATAACACTTACCTATCCCTACTTAATGCCGTTACTACCAAAGAAATGATAATGCGAAGTAATTGTATTACATTGCAATACATAAAAAATATCCACAATTAGTTAATTACTGTACTTATGTACACGTAGATAACTTTAATGATTATAAAAGTTACACTTACCACTTTTTTGTCCTTCATAGACTTTGAAACTTCATCACATAAAGAACTGTACAACATTTTGAACATCTCTTCCTTAGTTTTTGAACCTAGGCATGATATTGATAAATTGCGGGCTCAACATAACTGTGAATTCTCCTTATATACAATGTGCATGCACATAACCACAAGCTGGTATTGGAGTGTATATTATCAAGACAAAAAATATATAGTACCACCGTACTCTTTCTACTGTTTCATATTAAAATACATAGCAGTATGCCATGTAGCCAAAATCCTGGTACACCACACCAATGTGTTGTTACACATACTGTGATTTTCTTGTATGCACAGCTATTGTAAAATGGTGAGGTCTTCGAAGCTGTCAAGGTTGAAAAAGCTGTGAAACCAAATATGATGGCCAAGAAATGGCTGCAATGTTATTGGGATTAAACGTTGTCAAAAAACAAAACTTTTATATCATGTACAGGGTATGTACCTGCAGTAACTTCAGTAACTTTATCTTCTTGCAATATGTGAATATTTTCATTGGATTGGGCAATAGTTTGTTGAATCAGGTCATCAATGTAAGTAGATATTTCTTTAAAAAATGGAAACTGATGAGAATAACTGGTTTTATTAATAACATGTACACGGCAATCAAACGTGTTGTTGAAGGCCTATAAACAAACTAATAATAAAACAGATGAACACATCATGCACAATTTACTTTGACTTCAGGCAGCTTGGGAACAGGATACACTTCAAGCAATTTGCGGAACAATTTCAAAATTTCAGGATAGCTGTCCAACAACAGCATAAGATCATGGCCTTCACTTATTTGATATGTCATTTTTGCTATAAAATTGAAGAAGGCTGTTTTGCACATTGAATCAACCTGTGATATACATCAGTAGATTTACTACACAATATAATATTGTTTGCACATACAAAGTCAGAAATGCTCAAAGTTGACTCCCTGCTCTTAGCAAAGCTTGCAGCTTGTTCAAGGTGACTACCTACAACTGATGGCTTCCAATACAACCTACATAAATAAACAACATGAATTTTTCATAAAACACTTAGCACTTCTTTTTTTCAAGGCAAAAATGTAACACTTTACTGGACTGTATGTTATAGTTCCTTTGAAGCAGTGGTGGAGGAAGTGGTTGATGTGAGAAGGTGGCTGAACAGAGTATAGAATCTCTGGCAGCAGCGGGTCTGGGGGTGCAGCCCCCCAGGAAGCTGTAGCCATTTTAGGTCTTACAATGTCTCAAAGTCCACCACATTAATCTACAGGTACAATTTGAAGCATTTAAACTAAAACATTAATTCTTTTGTCTTTAGTCAAATGAATTTAAAACAAGCCATTTGCCGTTAATAAAACCTTAGCAGTGTTGCCTACAGGGTTAATACACATACAGCATTTATAGTAGTACAGAATAGCTTTTAGATACCTGGAAATACTTGGTGCAGTGGTAATACACCAACTCTCAAGGAGGAGGTCAGTGGTTCAATTCCCGCTGTAGGCATAAAAATTTGTTTTTAAACTACTTTTAGGAACACACTTTTGTGAAGTGTTTGACTGCTCTATTAGGGTATTTGAGCATCCTGTTAGAGTATATCAATCTTTTTCACAGTTTTCAGCCTCACTCCAAGGATAATTTTGGAAAAAATATCACTCCAAGGGGGGGGGGGGGGGGGGGCCCTAGCCTCCTCCGAAGACCGATGGGGCTCCAGTCCCCCAACCCCCCCCCCCCCCCCCACCACCCATGCCCCGAGGTGTGATATAAAGCTTGTAGAGTACATGCATGAGACAGTGAAACATTCAACTGCTCTATTAGGGTATTTGAGCATTTTATTAGAGTATCAATCTTTTTTACAGTTTTCAGCCTCACTCCAAGAAGAATAATTTAGGTGAAATATCATTCCGGGTGGGAGAGTTAGCCTCCTCCATAGACCAAAGGGGGCTTCAGTCTCCTAGCCCCCCTTTCTACTGCCTATGCCTTTTTTGAGGTATGATATAAGGTTTGTAGTGTACATGTGTGAGACAGTACAAACAAGAAAAACATTGGATATGGTTGAACCTCTCTACAATGGACACTTTGAAAACCAAAATTTTTGGGCTATATATATTTGCTCTAATATAGATGTATTCCTCTTTCAGAGGTAGTAACATATGGAGTCAGACCTGTTGGGACCAAACTCTTCATTCTTAATGCAGAGGTTTTTTCTACTGCGTCCTTAAACCCAGATCTAGATGACCCAAGAACAATACTGCAATCAATTAACATTAATTAGAACACAATTACACCCACGCTATAACATTAATTAGTCCATAATTGTCATCGTACGATGGAGCAATTACAAATAAATAATAATAATTCAGAGTGTTTGATTATGTACTGTATTACATTGGCTTACGTACCTGAATTTTAGACAAAGAACATTACCGACTTGCTTATCAATATAAAGTTTTTTCAGGAATTCATATTGCACTTGTGGAGTATTATTTTCCATGGGTAGTAAAATCCTGCAAATGAGCATATATATTATACAACAAGTGTACAAGTACGGTAACTGGACCTTGATGCAAGAACTTGAATACTCTCTGGTTCATTTAGAAAACATAGTAGTTGTTTACACATTGGATCATCACATGTTGTTTTAGATGGAGACACTTCCTCTGAGGATAGGCAAGATTGCTCAAACCATTTCCTGCAAAATAATTCATTAATTGTTAGTCTGCTGGCACACAAGTGCTTCAAAAAATGTTTGTCACTTCCTATAATGTAGTCACACAATAGAAACATGTAAAGCAACAACACCTGCAGATATATCTATTCACCATTGAATCCTTAATGTTTGTTTTTGACACATTAAATACTTAGTTCTAAAACACAGCATTATGAGTTAAATTCCTACCCAGTTAAGATTTAAATAAACCATAGATACCTTGAATTACAAGAAAACTTTAGAAATAAGGTTTCTGCTATTAACATCACTATGCTAGTTTCAAAACTTCTAATTGTTTCAGGTATGACCATAAAGGTGATTTTCCGAAATTCAGTCACAATTTGTAATAGGAGCTCTGTAAAGGTTTTACTGGGCTAGGATTATTAGGCTTTCAGCATATGCAATACCTTGTTACATTTAGTAGGCATACAAAGCTGGAAAGCACAGAATAATTTTTGGCCTTAATATAGGAGAGTTAGTAAAATGCAGAATACAGAATTGCAGAATAACGGAATAAGCAAAACTCATCTTTACAGATTGCACAAATGCTTATATACTCTATAGTAATCATACTTTATTTACCTTGTAACAGCTCTGTATGGCAACTGGGTGAGCATTAAATAGAATGGGCACACAACCAATCATCCTACAACAATCTACATTCGCTAAACTTACTATACATGATCGGATCTGTGAAAACCTGACACGATCGCACAAGCCTAAATTTACAGTATAAAACATTGAATACAATGGGTGAAATACTTGCATATTATTGAAAAAATTTCGTAAATTATGTGAGCGCTTTTTTCTTAGTGAAGGAAGGGACTAACAGTAAAACCCTGGATATCATCTTATTTGCCTGCTCAAAGGGAGTTGGAAATTCTTTGTTTTGTTGCAGTAGACCCAAGAATATGGAAGTTATGAGCATTTGTTTACGTCATGTCAAAGTGATTGTACGCGATCGATTTTTCTTCACGAATTTTTCCTTTGTATGCAGTGAAGAAGAGTGAGTAAAGGAAAAACTTACCCAGTACTTGATTCCCCTGTTTATGGTGAACACAATGGTGAAGATTGTAGTTCCGTACCTCAATTTGTTGGTAAGGTACAATCATGTTTGTAAGCTCCTGTACTTTATTTTCCTTATACTTGCTGTACAAATCGATTTTTCTGTTGTTGCTACTTTGTAGTGCTGTAACTCTAAAGTTATTGGCATACAAGGCTGAAACTTTGCCAGAGGGTACACTTGGCTAAGTAGATCATAAATATTTAACAAACAGGAATTTGAAAAATGCACGATTGTGTCAGGTTTTCGCAGATCCGATCACATATATACTTCTTAATTGATATTGCTACAAAGCACTAAAACCTAGTTCTATTCTTAGGTCAAACTAGCTGGCCTTCACGTGCATCCGACCAAATTTATTAGAGCCACACTATTGAGTTAGTGGAGTGCAGCAGTTATGTGTTGTCTTTAAATGGATATAGCAAGTTAAAACACACACTTAGTGTGTATAAGCTTCATGATCACACATTTACAGTAACACAATTGAAAGACATAAACACTTAGCTACATGGGTACCCCAGTGTAGAAGAGGTACTCATACTGCTGTTGACAAACTTTGTGCCAGCCATTTTTGCATTAAAATCATGGATATCAAAACTCTTCAGGTTTGAATCAACAGTATATATAAGCAAGGTTAACGAAGGTACCCTGTAGAACATTCTAGGATGATTGGTTGTGTGATCATCCTATTTAATGCACACCCAGCTGTTGTTCATCCATCGTCATGGTATTCCATGCAGAGTTGTTACAAGGTAAATAAAGTATGATTACTATAGAGTATATAACTAGTAAAATCTGCATAAAAAAGTTTTGTTTATTCTGCTATTTTGCAATTCCATATTCCGTGTTTTACTAACTCCCTTAATATAGACACTTATACAGATGTGGATGAGCACAATGACTCACTTGATTTGAACAAACAGCAAGCCAGATATTCAATCTGGTTTCAACTCTGTAGCCATATATTTGAGGCTGAAAATTTTTATATTTCATTAAAGCTAGAAAACTACAAGGAAACTACTTGGCAATAACAATAACAGTGCAAATAAACTCAATAATATTGCGTACTGAATATGAGATTTAGAGTTAGCTAAGTAGCTAATTGTGAATTATAAACACTTATTACATAAAGGAGAAAACTGTACCTGATATCAACAACAGGAGTCTTTTCTGCATGGTTTGTTGCATCCATTAACGGATATTGATTACATTGACTTATAGTATCCAGGTAATGGTGATCCCAACCATCCAAGAATAGCGACGGGTAGCATGGTTCATAAAACATTGTTGGTGGGAAGTGTAGCAGAAGTACAAAGAGCTTCTGTAAAACAACACACATTGATGTACGTAGTTCCCAAGTAGGAAATTATCAGCTATAAACTGTACATAGCAAGAATTTCATACCATACATAAATTAATATAACCGAGTTCTTCTGTAATTCAATAATTATTATCAATTTATATATATTTTTATTCCTATGGAAACAAGGTGTAATATCCCAAATACTTAAATAAAAATGTATTTCTTGGCAGTTTTGTATTTTGTTTAGTTAATTTGTCAGTAAGAAGTATGGCAGCTGCAGTAAACATGAAAGCAAGATGCAGCAGTTGCTTCATGATCTTGTTGAAGTACAACTGTTGTAAACAACTCTTTATAAGGCAATAATTCTTTTGCTATAGCTTCTTCAACAGCTTTACAATTGTGCTACGCCATTGGTGATGGATGTGGTCACTCGCAAACAACTTTAATTAATTAATTGCATATAACTAACTCCAGTTAGTCTCAAGAGGTATTCTCCATACAAAAATGATTTATCTTGTGATGATGAGCAGCTGGTTTATTGCAGCTAATGTAATTATGACAAACTCTTGTGCAAACGTGATGAATTCTAATGCAAAAGTGACAAATTCAATTGCAAACAGGACAAATTCTACTGCAAAAGCGATAATCTTTACTGCTGATGAGACAAAGTCAATTGCAAAGGTTATTACAGAATTTATGAAGTCATTCTATTTATTAATATAAAGCATTCAGTTTTATAGCAAGTCATCCTGCAAAGAGTTTGGCTATGTAACAAGTAACTCTGTAAATAGTTTAGCTACAAACAAGTCATAACATAGACAATTCAGCTATGATACAAGTCATCCTGTAGAAAGTTCAGCCACAAAATAATTCAACCTGTTGAGAGTTCAGCTATGTTACAAGTCATCCTCAGCTTATGTAACAAATCATATTGCAGACAGTTCAGCTATAAACAAGTCATCCTGCAGACAGTTAAGCTATATGTTACAAGTCACCAGAGTTTAGCTATGTAAGAGAACTCAACTACAGACAAATCACCCTCATTACAAGTCACCCTGTAGAAAGCTCAGCTACAAGTTATCTCTCCAAATCTGATGGTAATTTGCTACTATCATGTTCTGTGTGTTAGTTTCCAGAACTTAGTAGTGTAGGGACATCAGAGGCTTCAGAAGAGGTGGACAAATCTCGAGGTGGACAAATCTCAAGGTGGAGTTCTATCATACATGGTGTATCTGTTCAAACCCATGGATCTACGGCAAACTTGAAGATGAAATGATAGTATTAACATGTGACTCGAGCAAAAGAGAATACAGAATGGTACATGAAAGAGAGCTAATTGATGTGTGACTAGAGCACATGCTGTTTATTCAGGTACATGTGCAATCACTGCCAGCCAATACCAACCAATGGAGAATCTGTTTGTTGTTAAGAAGTCAACTAAACCAAGGATCTGTTTAGTGTTCAAATCCTAGTTTGTACTGGATAACACAGCGTATGGACCTCACCAGTGCTCAGAGTTGTGATGTTGATCATTTTTCAGAGCCACTGACACCACTATAGGACTGGTGATATCCTTATTAGGTAATTTCCTATGAATTCGTATAAATATGTATGCCTGCTTTTGGCCGGCATGGTGGGGATGAGGTTACTTTTGCTGACAAAAATGTGTGGTGCTTTCTTTCTGTGCTGTTGCCAAAATGAGGAGTGAATTTCCTTTTAATTGCTATACAGGTCCCCAATGTCCACCACTAAGTATGTACAATAACATGCACTTCTAAATAATTAACAACAATCGTTCAATTGCTGTAAAATGAAAAAATCAAATGATGGTTTATGAAGGGGTAGTGTGTGCTTATCATCAGCATCCTTCATGCAGTACTGTATGGTATTAGTAGTTAGTTCGTCAACAAATCTATATAAATGCATACATAGTATGGAGTTTAACTAGTTAAACAAGGTTAATGTTGGGAGATAATTGCGTGTGTATGGAATAATATCACTTACCAACAGCTAATAGTTGATGACCAGGCAGATGCAATACAGTAAATGGGTTCACAATGCAAAGCAGGTGAAAGAAGGATGAGCATTAATCAGGATGACCCGCAAACGCATGTGCCAGAAAGAACATGCAGATAGGGTATGTATCAAGGCCACATGGTGTGAAAAGTCTGTCCCCGCCCCAAGCCCACCTCTAGATTTAGGAGACTACATTCAAATTTGTGTATATATTGTGTATATATTAGCAGTGCACAAATAAAAGAATAACAGAATAATAAACTAAATAATTGCTGCATATAGTTATATTGGGGGAGGATATGCACCACATGCTGAGTAGACTCATGCTCCAATATTACCCCATTCCATGGGGCAATTGAACAGTGGAAATGGAAATCGGAAATGTAAAGTGGAAACGTAAAATGGAAATGGTCAAATTGTCATAAATGTATCCTAGAGTAAAACCCATGCTTAGTGGGCACCTCTTAAAGACCACCTTCTTGCAAAGACCACCTCCGTACAAAGACGATCTCCATATAAAGACTACATTGTAATTACATCTTAAAGATGGCTAAAGCATGCTTAATGACCAGACTACTTTATGGTCACCTTTTATAAATACCACCCTCTTTACAAAGACCTCCCCTTCACATTGTAATAATAGCAAAGTTCCAAGCATCTATTTCATGATTTCTATTTCATGACTTTATGAAAACAACTAAGTCAGCTAAATAAGGTTACCATAGGGTCTTTAAGGTTATCACCTCCTTATAATGAAGCCTCATTTTTCATTATTATAGTGTGTAGGTACTAGCTACACTTCACTTCCACGGACTATTTTAGTATAGCGATAATGGTATGGATAGCTTAATGACTTCAGTGAAGTGTGGACCAAAATGTAGGAGATGACATTGACCCCTTTGTATGAGTCATGAAATACATGTTCGGTATTATCAAATTATTACCATGTATAGAGGTGGTCTTTATAATGAAGTGGTCAAATCAATTTGACAATTAAGTATGTCTTATCTATCTTTAGAACCTAATTAGAGAGGCAAAGTTTTTGAGGTTGAGCAATGCTACCTACTTTTGAATTTTTCATGGATTTCCAAAGAAGGATAACATTTTTGCTGATAACCCTCAAAAACTGCATAATCAACTCCCTCAAAATATTTAGGCTATGTGGTACAATATGGTCTTTGTACAGAAGTGGTCTTTGTTAAAAGTGGTCTTTAAGAGGTGGTCACTAAGAGGGTTTTACTCTAGGGTACACTAATATGACAATTTCACCATTTCAGTTTTCCATTTCCATTTTCCATCTCCAGTTTCCATTTCTACACTGTAAATTCAGAAGTGTGAAATTCATACTGATGGTATGACTCCTGCGGTCTCTTAGTGTGATGCTCATACTTCTGAAGTATGAGCATCGCACTAAGTGACCGTAGGAGTCATACCATCAGTATGAACATCACACTTCTGAATTTACAGTGTAGTGTTTCCAATTGCCCCATTCTGTGAGTAGCTTCCAACTCAAGGTTAGCTTGAGGTGTGATAGTGCTGGATTACAGTAGGATTGGTAGAATGGCCTTAGAAATCCCTGTGGCTTCAAAGTTGGGAACCCCAGGTATTTGTCCTCCAAGTCTTATGCAATCAGGGGAGCCACAATCTGTGGCTATACATATAGTTTTAAAAATATAGGCGAACCGTGGAACCCTGCACAACTTACCAAAACAACCACCATCATTAGACAGAGGTTGACAAGAGAACCATTTGTCTCACATGGTGAACTGCATTGTCCAAGATTAAAGCCAAGTTAACATGACCGAACTGACTGACGGTTTTAGGAGCTTACTTCAACCAGCTTTTTTTTACAATAACATCTACAATGGCATTCAACATGCAGCACAATTTCATAATACTTGACCACCCTTCTTCTGCACCCTTCTGCCTTGGATATTGGCTTTGGTGTACATTCTTCTTGTTTTGGTTTTGGAAAACAGAGTCACCTTTATTTTACTCCAGCTGCTGTTCCCTCTGCAAAGTTCTTATTATAATGTAGTGCTGCTATCAGTTATGTAATGATAACATGTAAAGTGTACATACAATGAAACTTGAATACATCAAAAAATATCTTGCTTGTATTCTGTGGTCAGAAACTTCTAATACCTTATGGGAAAAGTGGATCACCACAGACAGACAAAACAAATGGTTTATGCCTGGATAAGTTTGTTGCTCTGCTTTTATTCTACATGCTGCACAGGGACTAAGGGAAGTGTAATGGTGTGCAGATTATTGAGCAACATGAAGAAGCTGTCACCATAGAGGCTTATCAATTCTAGGCTATATAAACAGTAAGGGTAGCAATCTTTGTGAGTGTTGCAGAGGTGGCTCGTTAATAAAGACTTCCACCACTTCACACTATCTTGTCACCATCATCATCTGGAGCATAGGCAGTGCTTTAATTAGTGATGCCCCTAATCTACTCTTTAATGAGGTCACATTGCTTGATTTTTGATAAATGTGCTAATTTCTGTTCACCAAAGTCATTAATTATTGTGCCAGTACATGTATGGTAAGTACCTTTAGATATTTACCACACATCATACTGATGTCCAACATTTGGCTTAACCTTAGCATGATTTGTTTGCAATGACCAGTTATAAGTGTAATGAATTGTAGATCAGAAAGTATTGAGCATTCACCAACCCAAATTTCTCTATATGATCACTGGACTTCTGTAAGTAATTCCCTGGACACAAAACACAGTTTTACAAGCATATAATGCAATGGCAGATCCAGAAATGCCCTCCCCCCCTCACCTTGATGGAGGAATCAGCCATACTTCTGATTAAAATACTAACTTTATGTCAGGGCAAGATCAGTTTAGCTATAAAACTATTTTACTAGCACTTATTACACAAATTCACCCAAAACCAAAGCAAACAAAAGTCAAACTAGAAGTGAAATTGTTACTCAGCACCTTCGTGCATACTAAGCACCTCTAAAAATAATTGTCATGTTGCTGTTGTTTAAGACATTTGGAGGCTTTTAAGACTTCACAACCATCTGCAAAGGCCAAAAATGGCAAAAATCGACAGTGAGACACTACTAAGAGGTGATTACTTACTGCTTCAAAAATGCAGCAACTAAGAGGAGAATCTGGATCTCCCCAACTGCCTACAACTTAGCCTGTCTGTGCCCTGCTTCTGAATCCATCCCTGTAATGCATATAATGAATTGCCGAGCATAAATTTTATGCATTATTGATTTTTTTCTGAATTACTTAGGCTTTCAGCTCTTCCTTCTTTGCAATGGCAGGCAGTAATTGGTGTTGGTGGTAATTCCATACAGATAGACCAGCTGTTGAAATCAGTGGAAATGATTGTACATGATTGGTGGCATGATCTGCAAGCTGGGAATATGCTAAACAGATGGATCTATGCACACCAAGGAACCTGATTTCATTAATCCTGTGGTAGTAGAAATCGGTGGAAATGAGTGTACATGATTGGTGGCATTATCTGCAAGCTGGGAATATGATAAACAGATGGATCTATGCACACCAAGGAACTTGATTTCATTAATCCTGAGGTGGTAGCTCTTGTATGCCATTTCTACAACATCATAAAGATACCCTATTGTGAGTTTTTTTTGTTTAATTTGCTGTGTAGTCTTCCTGGTTTAAGCAGAATGATGCATCCAGGTCTGTTTCCTCTGTTTTAGTTTAACCCTTTGTTATCCCAATTTAATACGTAACGCGTAAAACTGCTGTTACCGAAAAGCGGCTGATATAAAGATTTCTACTATATCGGTGGGAGCCGATATTGCTGCTAAAAACTGATATGATACACCAATATACAACTGAACTATCTTGAGGACACTGTCCAATGATCAAGTCACATTATAAACCCTAATATTTAGCTAACAAGGGTGGGAAACAGTAGTTATCTTCCTTGCCTAAAAGCGGTATGCTACACGAAGCCATCTGAGTGCACGTATAATCACTGTTTTGTTGTCACAAAGCTAACCAATCATACAACAAACACACATAGTGGTGAGCCTGGGGAAACAGCAATAAGATGAACCAAGAGAACAGCATAAAACAACCAGTCATCTCTGCAAGCCATTAAAATGCAGAGTATTCCGGAGGGTAGTCAAAGATTTGTCCGAACCTTTAAGGGTAAAAACTATCATCTCTACTTTGACAATTTCTTTTTCAGTCCCACACTTTTGGCTGAGCTATTGGATTTCATAATCTATTGCAACGGGACTGTGGTGTCCAATAGGAAACATTTTCCAAACTATAGTAAGGCCCGGGTCAAGGCAATGGAAAGGGGAGAGCACATCACCTCACAAGTCATAGAAAATAAAGTCCACTGTTTTGTTTGGAGGGATAGGAAACCTATATGCTTTAATGACACTATTTGTGATCACACAGACATTACCTCTGTGTCTTGGAAACTAACTAATGGCAGCCGAACTGACTTCAGCTGTCCACACTCGGTTATTCTCTACAGCCAGAACAAGGGAGGGGTAGACTTGGCTGATTAATGGCATAGGTTATACGCATGTTCTTGTAGATCAAAATCTAGGTGGTACATGAGAATGTTCTGTTTTTTTTTTTGATTTGTCCATTATAAATTGTTACATCCTTGAGTCTGTCAGCCCAAACCATTGCCCAGGAATAGCTAGGACTGGGCGACAGAAGAAGCAGTATAGGTCCCACTTAGAATTTAGGAAAAGTTTGGCTTTAGAACTTATAAAAGGAATTTCAGCTCAACGGAAAAGAAGGGAAGGCCTAAGCATAGTGCAGAAGTAGCACCTGCTGTGTTTGATAGACAGCATTATCCTATAGTGTTTCCGAGCATAGGGCAGTGTGTTGTGTGTAAATATCGGGTCCCAGAACATAAGAGAACCAAGTATGGCTGTGGTTTGTGTGGTGACAAACGGATGTGCCCTGTTCCCTGTTTTGAGATCCACCATTTCCACTAACTAATCCATATTGTTTATCTGCATAATTTAGTCCTACAGGTAGCTACTGTATGAAGTGAAGACAAAATGTTTTTATTGTATGTACGCATGTTTTTATTGCACAAGTTTGTGTGTGTGTGCGTGAGTGGATAACAGAAACAAAGCACCAAGAGCAAAGGGTTTTTTCCTCTTTGTACAAAGGTTATCTGCTGGAGATGGAGGGGCACCATCTCTTAAATCTAGGCTAAACATTTTCTTTCTGTCTGCCCCAGCTTTTGATGAAAATGATACAATAGAAAATTAGTTGTTGTATGGCTATTGATGTGCACAAAAAATGAATGAAAAGCTAAAACTTGAAATGACATCATAATAGAGTACACAATGGTTTGCATGGGCTTGACTAAAAATACCATCCTTGTATGAAAGTCACTAAATATGCTTATTTTTTTCAAAGGAACCATCACTGTTGGAAGCTTCGGGGCATCTATATAACAAGTTGCAGTTGTGCCAACACTGATTTGTTGAGAATAAGGTAAATACCTGGTGTCAGTATGTGAAGGAAAATGATGTTATTTTTTATCACAAGTCTGTCTTATGCTTTATTCTTCCTTTTAACATGGGCACTCACAGATACTGATCACTTCTTTAGTATTTTAACTTCTGTTGATGAATTGAAAGAGTAATACAAAACAATGAATGCAGAGTGACACATAGGATCAGTTAAAGAGTGACAAATAATATCAGTTTAAGAGCAGAATAAAGTAACAGTTGATGAGTGACAGAAAGGAACAGTTGAAGAGTGACAAAAATTAATTTTGGAAAAATCTATGGTATTTATATGCATAGTTGATTCAGTACTGGTAGCTACAGAAAAGACTTCAGGGATCTCAATCCCTATGGTATTGCAATACTTAGTTCTTTCTGTTACAAAGAATCTAAACCAAAACAGCCAAGCTGTAAAAAAGGAGTGTGGCTCCCAAAAAGGTCAGGATGAAAAAAAGATGTGAAATCCAAGTTGGTGGCCAAGAAATGGCTGTGATAATAAGTAAATGGCAAAAATTTTAAATATGACAATTCAGGTGAATTTGTGTTACTCCTCCACTAGGATTCGGCACCAAATTTACCTGAATTGTCATAATTACCATTAACCTAACATCACAGCCATTTCTTGCCTGTCACCTTGGATTTCACATCTTTTTTCATCCTGGCCTTTTAGGGGGCCGCACACATTTTTTTACAGCTTGGCTGTTTTGGTTTAGATATCACTTCTTTTTGTATTACAAGCCACAAAGCCGGCCATAAACTGGATTTGATACTTCCTTTTAACTTGTTTTTTTTCCTTTTCTGCAGGAATTGTGGAACAAAGGAAGAAATTTTGTGTACAGCTTTTTGTCTGATTAAAAAATATTTGTATATTTAACAATGAATGATAATCACATACTGTAGGTAATAAGGTGACTTATTATACATAACTGAACTGTAGCTGAAACTCTCATTGTTGGTAGCTGAACTCTTGTCAGAGTGACTTGTTTCTAGCTGAACTCTCCACATGGTGATTTGTTTCCAACACATATTTCTACAGGGTAATTTGTTTGTAGCTGCTCCCTATAGGGTAACTTGTATCTAGCTGATATCTCCACAGGGTTGCTTGTTTGTAGCTGATCTCTCTACAGGGTGATTTGTTTGCAGCTGAACTCTTTACATGGTGGTTTCTTTGTAGCTGAACTCTCTACAAGGTGACTTCTTCTAGTTGAACTCTCTACAGGGTGATATATTCATAGCTGAACTCTCTGCAGGGTGACTTGTTTGCAGCTGAATTCTCTACATGATGTTTTCTTTGAGCTTAACTCTCTACAAGGTAACTTCTTCTAGCTGATCTCTCTACAAGGAGACTTGTTTGTAGCTGAACTTTCTTCATGATGGTTTCTTTGTAGCTGAACTCTCTATAAAGTAACTTCTTCTAGCTGATTTTTCTATAGGGCGATGTGTTTGTTGCTGAATTCTCTACAGGGTGATTTATTTGCAGCTGAACTCTCTACATGGTGGTTTCTTTGTAGCTTAACTCTGTACAAGGTGACTTCTTCTAGCTGAACTCTCTTCAAGGTGACTTGTTTGTAGCTGAACTCTATACACGATGGTTTCTTTGTAGCTGAACTCTCTACAAGGTACATTCTTCTAGCTGATCTCTCTACAGGGTGACTTATTTCTAGCTGATCTCTGGATGACTTGTTTCTAGCTGAACTCTCTACAAGGTGATCCTTCTAGCTTATCTCTCTACAGGATGACTTCATTCTAGCCGAACTCTCTACAGGGTGATCTGTTC
Organism: Dysidea avara; assembly: GCF_963678975.1. Lineage (NCBI taxonomy): Eukaryota > Metazoa > Porifera > Demospongiae > Dictyoceratida > Dysideidae > Dysidea > Dysidea avara. The sequence continues at coordinate 14,791,520 of NC_089279.1, read as the reverse complement.
GTAGCTGAAATTTCTACAGGGTGATTTGTTTGCAGCTGAACTCTCTAATTGACAGTTTCTTTGTAGCTGAACTCTCTACAAGGTACCTTCTTCTAGATGATCTCACTACAGGATGACTTTTTCTAGCTGATCTCTCTACAGGGTGAATTGTTTCTAGCTGAACTCTCTACAGGGTGATCTGTTTGTACCTGAACTCTCTACAAGGTGATTTAATTGCAGCTGAACTCTCTACATGGTAATTTGTGTAGCTGAACTCTCTACATCAGTACAAAGCAACTTCTTCTAGCTGGTTTCTCTATAGGACGATTTGTTGCTAGCTGATTTCTCTGCAGGGTGGCTTTTTTCTAGCTGAACTCTACAGGGTGATCTGTTCATAGCTGAACTCTCTACAGGGTGATTTGTTTGCAGCTGAAATCTCTACATGGTGGTTTCTTTGTAACTGAACTCCCTACAAGGTGACTTCTTCTAGCTGCATCTCACTACAGGGTGATTTGTTTGTAGCTGAACTATCTGCAGGGTGATTTGTTTGTACCTGAACTCTCTACAAAGTGATGTCTTCTTGCTGATCTTTCTACTGGATGACTTGTTTCTAGCTGATCTATCTACAGGGTGACTTGTTTCTAGCTGAAATATCTACAGTGTGATCTGTTAAGTTTGTAGCTGAGCTCTCTCTTGTTTCTAGCTGATCTCTCTATAGAGTTATAACTTGTTTGTATAGCTGAACTCTTTACAGGGTGATTCTTGATTGGTTGCTGAACTCTCTACGCGGTGACTTGTTTGTACTACAGAGTAACTTGTTTGTAGCTGAACTTTTTACAGAATGACTTACTTGTAGCTGAACATTGTGGCTGATCTCTATAGGGTAGCTAACTTGTTTATGTAGATGACCTCTCTACTGGGTAGTTTCTTTTTAGCTGAACTCTCTACAGGGTGACTTGTTTATAGCTGAACTCTCTTCAGTGTGACTTGTGATGCTCTGAATCTCTACAGTGATATATCTGTAGCTGAATTGTCTACAAAATTAACTGCTGGTAGCTGAACTCCCTACAGAATAACTTGCAATGTAATACAATTCTATAATAGAGTAAGTTATAAATGTAGCTGAATGCTCTATTAGGGCGACTGTTCTATTAGAGTATCTCGATCTTGCATTTGCTACACGTAGTTGGCTTTCGAATCATAACTCAGTGGTTTGTGATCCGATTCTTCTGTACTACTGCAAGGATTTTCTATGATGATTATTCCAGCTACACACCAATTTTCAGCTCATTACTCTAAGCAGTTTGCCTGGTAGGCATGAAAACTAATAGTTTTTTTTCCCATTAAAATCGATCGCGTAATTGTGACACAGGTTGGGTTATGTGTCATATCTCGATGGCCTTTATCTGGATTCCTTTCAAACCACAAAAAGGCACTCCTACGATAGTTACTCCATCTATATAACAATTTTCAGCTCATTCCTTCAAGGGGTTTACCCTGTGGGCGTGACAGACCTTCGACCTTATTTTACACAAATAATTGGTCATAACTCCATGATTTTTCTTCAGATTCCTACCAAACTTATACTTAGATTCGCCTTAATGAGCTCTTTAAGTATACCAAAGTTCAGCTTGATCGGAATATGCGTTCGCATTTTATGGCAGATTTTGTAAAGTGATAAGAAGAAGCAGAAGAACAAAAAAATGAAGAAAAAAAACCCCAAACTTTGGCCGCTTGTACCTCGGAATTGACTGGAGTGATTTTCCTCAAATTTGGAATGTTAACTCCCCTACCTAGCCGGCACTTCTGTAGCAAATTTGGTTTCAATCGGATATAGGATCACGGAGCTACAAAGATGTGAAAATTGCATTTTCTTTTTCTTGTTAATATACTCACGGTGTGGCAAGCCAGCTTCCTGGGCAGCACAACACACTACCGTGTGTCTTGATCTCCAGTAAAGTACTTTGAGTACAAAAGGGAGCTTGATGTTGGTCTATTCCAGTTTTTTGTCTTGTTTTACTGCACTAGTCCACCATTGTTGTAAACTCTCAGCTTTAGGGAACTGTATCACAATGTTGAAACTGTATCACAGTCAGCAGCAACACAATGTTGAGACTTGATAATTGTGTGTAATTGTGCTGATATCCATTTTTGTAGTTGTACTTGATTGTAACCTTATATGCTTGAGCTCAAGATGATGTGTTGTGATGTTGTTCCCATGATGTTAGCAGCAAGTTCCCATCCACAACTTAGACAAGTCATAACTTGGTAATTACAATAATATATTAACTGAATTAAAAAAATTGCTGTTTGTACATTGTATAAGTAGAGAAACATATTTATCAGTTTTAGCATTTCTGATATTTACTGCTTTGCTCCCTTGTTGAAATCTTCTCTTATGTCATAAACCAGACAGAAGCCTGACAAGTTACATTAGCTAATTTTGCTGGCTACAACTACCCAGTTCCCTAAATAGACTAGCAATGTAAATGTAGTATGACCATATGCTCTGGTATTGGTTACAAACTAATATCATCTGTTGCACTAGCAATATTTCACATGTCATGAAATACAGCTTTTGGGTTCACATTGTTGAATTGTAGGGATTCAGGTGGAAATTATTTTTATTTACAATATCATTTAAGAGCATACAACATATGTAACCTAATTTTAGAAAACCGTCGATATCCTCACATTTTTTCAAAATTCATTTTAGTTGTTCTTTGTTATCTACAGGGACAGAGGAATGGACTGGCTAAAGTTTCAGATTCATAAGTTAAGTAGTGTTGGAAATACAACACTACACAGTGGACGAGCAAATAAATTGATATGTACAGAAGCCATCAAGAAAAGAATCTACAGGTGCTTACATAAACCATCATAACTTACTAATACAATGGTGTACGAAATTGAATCTTGGCTCAATGTGTTTGCCACGTATTTACGAATCCACCAAGGTATAGTTTTTGCCTAAGCTTTGCTTCTGTGCTTGAGAAGAAATGCGAATTCACTGAAGAATGATCATTGGTAAATTCTTTCATCACCATAACATAAACAAACGTCTGTAACTTTGAAAACCTTTCATGTATGGAGATAAAACAAGCATTTTTGTACTCCCTAAGAACAGGTGAACATGATGATTCCTAGGATTTATTCATTGGAGGGTTAATTCACCTACCAATGAAGTGATATAAACTTGCTCAATTTTTTTTCTGGAGCTTGCATTTTTTAATCATAGTATTTAAATATGTTTTATTACAAAAGTAGTATCGTGCGTAGATTGAGATTTTACATATATACAATTAAACACAAAGATGTCTCTGTAACAGTTTCAAAACAGTAGGACTAAGAAGGCTTCTTCTAAATAGATTTAAAGATGAGTATTGAACTGATGATGATAGTGAGAAAAGATCGTCATTTAAATTTCTTATAAGCAACAACTTATTGTTGTGCAGCTTGTGCTAATCCTAAAAACCAGGTGCCATTCAGCAAGCTAACTCATCTACCATGTATTACTATTTTATTATGTAGTACATAATGCATAATTAATTTATTGCAATTCTCAGATTTAAAAATTCATGAAATTTTGTAATTCTTCAATTACGTTGCTTTGCACTGCTAAGGAAGCACTTGCTAAACAAACTGCTTTTAACAATATATCAGACACAGAAGTATCTTCTAAACTGTTTCACAGTTAAATTATGGTGTTTATTTCCTACAAATTCTCTTGACAAAGCTTCAAAGCTGCTCTTCAATTTTGTATGTCGGGGATACATACCCTTTCCAACTGGAAGGGATAGACTATTCCTGGTAGTCTCCAAGGCCTGAACTGATGTTTCTCAATTGTTAAATGCCTGAAAAACCTGAAGGGAAGGTAATTCACAAAGTCTGAGGAGAGTCACCACAGGAATGTTTTAGACCCCCAAAAAGAAACCACCTCAGAGCAAAGTTAACCTGTGCATAAGTTATATTGACTTCATTTCACTTTACTTCTTACATTAGACAATGGTATGTCAAGAATGCTTTGATATTTGCAAAGTATGCAGGGTTTTTATTCTAGTAAGACACCTGTAAACAGGTGGAACCTAGTAAGACACCTAGCCACAAACTTCAACAAACAAATTGCATACTTTGTGGAGTTCATAACAAAATTCTAGACACCACAGGCTATTGTCTAAATTACTAAGACATGCATTGCTAGGATTCTTCAGTGGATAAACACCCCAGAGGAATGATGTAATAATCACCTCGACTCCGCCTCAGTGATTATTACATCATTCCTTCAGGTTGTTTATCTGCTGAAGACTCCTAGCACTGCATGTCTTACCTATACTAAAAGCTGCTTTTACCATTTAACGATTTGCTCACGTGGGTGTGTAAGGACAAACATGGATAGATAGACAGATAGGTAGATAAATAGGTACACACACACACACGCACGCACGCACGTACGCACGCACACACGCACGCACGCATGCATACACACACACACTTTTACAAAAACAATTTCAGTAAACCAGGTGCATGTCCACAGCCGGCCTTTGGCTGACTGTGGGCGTGCCTAGTTTAATAAAAATGTGGCAATGGAGCAGTGGCAAAACTTGGACAAAACTGCTGTAGAGGTACTCGACCTTGTAAATCAAGTAACGTACGAAGTAGGTCCACAGCACTGACCTCACAGCGAGAATGCAGTGAGGGAAATGTACATTCACTCAGAACTGAGCCATTTTCTGTATTGCAGCAAGTTTTGATAAGTGAGTGGCTGCGCACCCATAACAGCAACACTACCGTATTCAACATACAGTCCTCACAAAGGATTTAAAAGCAACAGCTAGGCCTCTTGGACCCAGAAAATCTCTAACATGGTATAGTGCTCCCTTGCTCTGTCAACAGCGGATGGGCATATTTTCTATCATACAGCTCCAAGTCAATCTACAATCAAAATAGAACCCTTAAAAATCTTCAAATTATCAACCTCTTCAATGGAAAGGGAGTCCATAAATAGAGGGAAATGACACTTAACATCATGCTTCAACTATACACACAGTGAGCGACATTTAGCAGGTTCAAAATTAATGTTCCACACTCTACCCCAGGAAAAGCACTATTAAATCAGCAATTGTGACTGAATTTGACAAAACCCGGCTTCGACGCATAAAGCTTTGTTAGGAGATATGGCGATTTTAAGTAATCATTGTGTAATAACTTCCCAGTGCCTACAGCTATGCAAACAAAATTTGCACCAAGTATGCATCTATTTACTAGCTATCACTGAGTGGGTGTATACATTTCTGATACCCAAAATTAGCTCTGTTTTGGGCAGCTTTTCTCGAGCGGGTAATAATATCACAGGTGGTAGTAATAGGGTGGGAGGGTGGGCTTACTATAGGGGTATAAAATGAAGCAAGAAGACGATTGGAATCCAGAGGCCAAGTTTGGGCTCTCCATGGCCCTCAAATCACTCCATATTGACTGAGAACACTGTTGGCGAGCTCTCTGTGAAGTCTCAGCTCACTACACACCATTATCACAAAGCCATGGCCATTCAATGGCACCAATCTCCCACTCGTGGCTTTGACAGGGTCGGAAGAAAGCTGCCACAGAAACCAGACTTGCCAGTCCTGAAGGAAGTACAGTGTGGAATATGATAGTGTATTAGGCCAGCAATCCATTTCTGGTAAAAACGTAAGTTTGATTTTGTGTGTGTGGAAGCCTTGTTATGTGAAATCCGGTCACAATCATCTCTTCAGCAGCCGCTATCCAATCCTCCTTGATCTTAATCATGTTTATCCAGCACCCCTAGAACAATATGTTGATGTACTAGCCAAAAGAAAGACTGAAATTAATTGGGAAAGGATCGAATTAAGGGAAAGGCACTTGACTTTTTATCAAGGTAAGATCAAGAACCCTATGGCTAGCTGGGCAACCACTATGGGAATGTGCTCCCCTGAGACAAGCGATTGCTGAACGTAGCAGCGAAAAACTAAGGCAACAGCATAGCCAGGCCATAACACTACTATAAGGAACACTCCAAGGTGACAAATGTACAAACTGAACAATAAAGGGGACCAGACACCACTCTGAGGAACATCAGCTGTAAAGTTCCACTGTAAGATCCCGCTGTAAAGTTCCACTGTAAAGTTATGTTCCGCAATTAAACTATTCGTTTTAGCCTATTTGTTGGGACCTGAATTATGCTGGAAACACTGAATGCATTCAAGTAGACAGTAATTGTATTTAGTCAGAAAGGTAAATTGTTGTCACTACATACGCATACAGTGTACTATTGGTACATACTAAAGCTGTATACACACCAAATTTTACAAGGTACTAAAAAAAATCTATAGATTCAATTGTTATAACTCACTTTCAATTCCCTACTAGAATTATCTACTTCTTCAATCATAACCCTGATGTGATTGACAATCTGAGGTGCAGTCTCTTTCATGTTTATGACCTTATGATGACAAATCATACAGCATGCTGAAATATCATTAGCTTACCAGAACAAATATGGAATTCTGAGAAGTGTCCTTGAAAGACTGCAACTGTAACCTGAAAGATGTCTGGGAGGAAATGCTTGAAAATTTGCAAATGACCAAGTTTTCAGCCTAAACAGTTCATATAAGGTCAAACAATAATATGATATTATGTAAACCTTATCATGAATAAATGTTTCAATGCAATTCTTAGATCTTTCAAATTCCTCAGTTGTAGAATATGCAGACATAGGATACATCAGAGGTAACTGATGAATTAATGAATCAGATCGAGTGTAACAAATCAATTTAGTGGCAACTTTATTCCCAGTGCTAAGTACACAAGCACAAAAACAATAAATTTGAAACATCATAGATTTACTTTTACCATTGGTTAAGCATTTGAATGTGCTTTGAGATCAGCTCTTTTAAACTAAAATGAGACTGAAACTTTAAGTAAATTTCCAAGTAAGAAATGGGAATACTCCTACATAACAAAACAGATAATATAAATCATACAGTATATATGTAGTTTATGTGCTCACTTTCGTTTCAATATTGCTGCTTCAGGTGTCATCAATTGCATCAGTTTCTTACACATAAATCTCACCAACCATTGTGTGATCAGTGCAATTACCATACAAGTTTCAACACTAGCCCCTAATGTTTTCATGAAATCATCTGTTCCATGTTTATTAGAATCTCTACCATCAATGTTTGGTTGGACAGTACTTGTGTACACTAAGTTTAATGCTTCTACAATCCATTGTGAAACGGTTACTTGGTCACAGCTATCAATTTTCTTAGCTACACCACTAAACTGAGAGCCAGTAGCTGCTAATATATCAATAATACTATTAGCATCATGTTCTAATTCTTTTTCTGGGTTCTATGTAATGAAAAAATTAAGTTAATGCTTCTATTATAGTGCCGTAGAGTCTGATTGTTAGGGGCATACACCTAATAAAAATTTGCAAAAAAAATTGATAAATATTAAGCACATGGGCCTAATAAATAAACCTCATCATGATTATTAAAATATACCCTAAAATGTACCAATATTTTGAGTCCAGTTTTTTGTGCACTGAATCCTTCATGTGGAGCATACTACAGAAAACCACTTTACTTAGTAAGTATAGTAAAAGCACATAATAATTATTTGGCTTTGTACTTCATGATGTTTTGCACTATACATTATTAGAAAACCTCTAGTATAGCTTTGTCTCATGCTGGAGCTTTGTGTTCACATGTGCTTATCAACCATGGTCAAGTATGAGAAATGGGTATGCGTTTAACAGGTAGTATGCACTCAATATATACATACGCTTAACAACCAGACTCTAAAATATATCTAAAATACCTCCATATAGCAAAATCCACCAATTTCATGAAGACACTTTAACAGAATCTGAAACAACATTATCCTATTATTTGTGCCTGTATAATTTGTAATCATAAGAGATGATGTTGATGGCATTTCATATTTATGTCCAGGTCTTGGAATGATAGTGAGCAAAAGTGAAATAACAGTTTCATCCTTGCCACCATAAAAAGTGCTTCGCTCAAGTAGTGAGTAAAATTCTCCAACCTAAATATGAAGATATATAGATTTATAATACATTCTAAAATAACAATTTGTCACTAACTTTTTCATGAGCACTGTTCACAATTACTTTTAAACAAGGTGGAAGTTTATCAAGTGCAAGGTCCAGCAAGTTCTTATGTGATATAAAGTATTTTTCAAACCGATTCAGAAATGGAGCGGGAGTGTTCTTAATTTCTGACTCTTTGATAATCACTATACACTGAAACTTCTGGCCAACTCTGGATGGTTTGGTGAAAGCTCCAATAGCAACATTTGTGTAGAATCTAAGACCATGTTCAGGATCATCAATTTTACGGAAATTTTGGTTGAAGAGATCATAGAAACTTTCATGAATATCATCTGTTTGACTCATAATCACTGTGTGACCCTCAAGGGCTGAATGCCTGATAGCAGCTATCGTGTTAATCTGTTAAAGTACGCAACATATCCATTAGATAATACTTGGTACTAGACAAATACTAACCTTTTGAAGCTGGCTATCTCCAGGAAAATTACTGCACATAAATGTACGGGTGTTCTCAAACTCCAAGACATCAAACATGAATAAGAGTCGTGTGACTGACTCATCTTCACTGGGATCAATAATCAACTTGTAACGGACTTCATTTTGAGTATCATCTAAAGAGTTTTCAGCACTGTTCTGGTTATTGTATGGCTTATCTTGAAGACTATCACTTAGAATTTCAATAATGGTTCTCTTACTGTATAAATCAGTTTCCATCTTGATTAAAAAAATAAAATTTACATACTATTTCAGTATATACTTTAACTACCTCAAAATTTCATGTAAGACTACTCAATAGTAAAAGGTTATCTATGCAAGACACAGCTAAGCTATAAAAAGGGTGCAACCTTCAAAAGTGAAAAGTTGTGAAGCCAAAGGTGGTAACAGAATGGCTGTAACAATCTTCACACAAATAATGCTGATGAGTGGGTGAGAGACAAATATAGCACCACCAAATGCTATCACTTTAGATTCAACAACTTTTTTCTCTTAGGGATATGAAGGCCTTACCCTTTTTTACAGCTTGGCCATTGCTTTTCTGCATGAGTTTCACTGATTTGGTGTTTTAAATATCCCCTAGTATTGGAGCTTGTCTTTACCAATTTTCTCTTACAATAATGATTATGACAAGACTGAAGTTACAATAGTATTGTAGATTTTATTTGGATTGTTTCTGTAATACTCTAGAGGACTTCTAATAGAATTGATGTTGATAGATTTTTTGTTTAAACTTATAATGTTTGGCACAGCTGTTCTTCCACATCAGAGTACACAGAAGCACATACAGATATACAAGTACAAAACTGAAGAACATACAAGACATGACAAATACAAAGCAACACAATTAAATAATAAACAAATTATTATACCGAGTCTTTGTTAAAGTAACAAATTCTCCATGCTTGTGGGGTACTCAAATGGTAACTTATTCCACCAGCAAGTGACATCATGTTGAAAATATTGCTGTGAACACATATAGAATGTTCTACAACAATCTAGATTCAAGGCAAAACAGCCCAGCTGTAAAAAAAGGTGAGGCCAAGAATTGGCAGGTTGAACAATTGAATGTGTGACAGGTTCATCTTGGCAGTTGGCGGCTTGGTTGTTCATTTGATCTGCCATTACTAAGCTGCTGTCTAGTGTGAAATCCATCGACAGGCTTGGTTGTTGGGTGTTTTTCTCCATTTGGTGCTGAACCAGATTTAGGAGAAAAAACAACAATTTCTTGGATAAGAGTTGTTGTACCGCAGTAACCACAAGGCCATCTGGTTGTACAGAAGCAGTCCCTGAAAAGAATTCTAGTCGCAATTTGTTCTCACAAATGTCCTAGCCTACTACAACAAGATGTCGTTATGTGTTGATATGTAATCAGTGAAGGTGCATGGGAGGAGGCATAGTCAACTATAATGGCTAAATAGGTATTCCATGGGGTTGGCTACCTGAGAACATGGCTTTTGGCAGTAAAAATTAAAATCAACAATCTTACCACTAATTATTTTTCCCCTTACTCTTGCTGTTGTTGGTGGTAGCAACATTTTTGAAGTCCAGGTACTGGTGGATGTGAGTCAGAGGTGTCGCTTTGTACCATAACTGTTGCCACCATGGGGAATGAGCAGGTGGGTCATCAGAAAAACTGATAGCACTTTTACTGATTATGAGGGAGCTTGAAATTGGATAGTGTCAGTTGGCATAGGAGATGTCAGTGTGATGTTTGTTGGTGGGTTGCCAGCCTGATGGCTATTGAGTAAGAGTTTTACATGTCAGTCAACTCAGATGCAATGTCTGTAAGGGGTGCCTGCTGTTGCATACCTATGCTGGCCGCCACTTGCTCTTAAGTCTGATATCATTGTATGCCCCTACTGTTTGCCACTTGCTCTTCAGTTAGCTGGTGTGACATAGTCCCCTAACCAGATGCCTGGGATGGGATATCTACATTCTGAAGCTGAGACTGAAGCCATTAGCTCTGGTGGGGCTTGAGTTTCTGTGTTGGGATTTGTGGCATTACGTGAGGGTGCTGGTGGGCAGTTGGATGTTTTCGGAGTGTTCTGCTGTGTCTAGATTGTTTTTTCACACTATCAAAACGTGAGCAAAAATGTGGCTGAATACCTGCATAACTAGTTTTTGTTACCGGTTTTTGTGTGGTACAGTATGTGACATATACAGCATAGGGACTCCAGTCCCTTAGCTAGCTATATCATTGTATAAAACACAATACAGTACTTCCCTTAACACTATCACTGTGTGTAACTTAAATTTATTGTAATTTTGTAAATAATTACATTTAAGATCCAAAACGTGCTATATGTGCTATACATGACCTGCTGAGCAAAAACCAGACGTTTTTGCAAAATTCTGCTTTGCTATAAAAGCGTATTGAAATACACTAGATAAAATTACATATGTTGCATAAAAATTTATGCACATTTTATCACGTAGGTATGCACTGAAATGAAGTTCAAACCTATACCCCACTGTCCATGGGGAGTAAGAAAATCTTTGTTTCTTGTTTGTATAGCAAAGCATATGTGAATTATGGGCACATGTTTATGATGTCATAGAAATAAAATTTATTGTAGTCATCTCTTTGTAGGAATGGTCTTCTGTTTTGTCAACACAGAGGAGTACAGGGAAAGCACTACACTTTGACAGAATAGCCAGTTCATGGTGCACAGATTGAGCCATGTCCCATTTCCATAGCTTGTTTCAGTCGTGAGTTACGATTGATCATTATCATTGTTTACTATCACTGTTCATTATCACTGAGTATCACTGTTCTAGCATTAAAGCTCCAAGACCATTCATCATAAAAGGCTGACATTTTGGCTCTATGGTTAATGTAGCTCCTTGCTGTTAGAACCATAAGCTGCCAGTCTGCTTCTGTTGTGAGTCAGTTGCCACCGTCAACAGATGGTGGTTGTTTTGGTAAGGCGTGCAAGGTTTCATGGATTCTCCTATAAGTCTTATAATAGGTCCATATTCAGAACACTTTTTTCTAAACCCTACTTATTACTGCATGTTTTACTAAGATGGCGTGGAAGTAGGAATTCTTGGGGGTTCTTGTGGTCTGTGGAAGCCACAAGAGTTTCAACAGGCCCCCAGGTGAAACGCCTGCACTTTCACACCCTGAGCTAATCTCAGGATGGATAATGAAGGAAATGGAATTACCTATGTCTCCTAACTGAGACTTCCTGTGGTGCACTTATTCCCCCACACCCCCATTAGAAGTCTGAATTGAGAAATTCCAGGCTACATTGTTTTGTTGGGTTCTAAGTTAGTCCCGCATCCAGACCGCTTTGTTATTGTCTTAAAGATAATTTTTTTTTAAATTTTCAGTACCAAAGGTAGGGAGTCAGGGAGGGACAAACACCTTGCCATGCTTTTTGACACTTTTCTACGTGCCTTTTGTCCAATGCATGCACAAAAATTATTCTCCAGTTAATAATCACCCTGTTTCTAGTTATTGCCACCTCTTTCCATCCTTAATCACGAATGTTGGTTATATCAGCTGCACCCACTAGACTGGAAGTGCCTCACACCTAACCCACTACCATCAGATCAGTATCACACCATAAAAAACCCCATTGTATACAGTTGCTAAATTAACTTAGTTTAATTGGTTAAACTTCATACAACAGAAATGCCATAAAATGGAATTCGAAGAATGTGCGAAAATGACCAGTTCTTCCTCTTTGGTCACATACAGTCATTATTACACCAACTAACATTACCCCATGATGCAATAATATTATGTAACAGAAAGCTACTTAGCATTATTAACATTCATCCTTAACATCCTAAGGTTAAACATGTTATACAGATAAGTTTAATTGTTGCAGCACTACCATATACACACATAATTATAACCATGTAGGTATAGACATGTAGATGGCTACACAGCATGTGCTTGCATGTCAGTGTTGAACATTAAGAATCAACCACTAAGTTAGCAGTACGACTTTACCTGCTTTAAAAACAGTGTGCAAATATGGTCAAAATGTTTACTTCCATTAAAATTTCGTTCCAGTGATTGCAAAACTAGATGTGGTGTTATGTCACCTTTGCTCTTTCGTCTTAGGTAATTAATAAAATGAATGAAGTCTCTTAAACCAAAGAAATTATTAAAGCTGTATGATAAACACAAGATAGTAAAGCACTAGAGTACATTGTACTAGTACAACTAACCGTTTATCCTCCATAATTTGACAATATGCAGGGCAAAATTTTACAACTGTTTCTAGATCTTGCTTTAGTTTCAGTGGTGGATTTTTAGGGTTAGCACAGAGGCAGCCCATGGCTAGTGTGTCTAAATCTTCCTGTACATAGCATAGCAAATACAAGTATGCATAATGCATGCAATTAATTATACTTTAGAAGGAGTTGGCCTAAACAAACTAACAGCCCTGTTAGTTTTTGCTGCATCCAAGACATGATTTGTGATGCCAACAAAGGCTACTTCTTGTTCATCCAAATGATAATGTAGCACCTAAAAGGAATGTAAATGCTTGTAAAATTGACCGCTAACATACTTTCAGTGATTCATGACTTTCTTCAGGAAGGCCAGCTTCATCCATGAACACAACTACAATAATGAACAGTTCACAATCTTACTGCAATATTACAAGAAGACAATTAAGATAAAATGCATATTGTGTAGTACACTGAAACATACCTAATATGTGCAAGGTCATTGTACAACATGGTAAATTGCCGAACGTAAATATAGCATACATGCAAACAAAGAACTACCACTCTCCTAACAAGGTTAAAATTTCTGGCCTGAAGGTGATGATTAGGCTTTGCGACATTATTATTAAAACAAGTGTGCACAGAGTATTTGTATGGAAGGGTTGTAACACCATGCACAAATATATATAAATAGCTCACTCACCACATTGTATGGGCAATGAATAACTATGATGACTTTGCTGCCTGTCTATAGCCCATTTGAATACTGACCCAATTTCTGTTGAAGTAGTGTGTCGTGAACACTGATAATTTTGGGGATCCAAAGCTTTAAAAATGTCGGTATTGCGAAAAAATGCACTGTAAGTTTAATAGTGGAAATTGATAATTTAAACAGTTAATAATTCTTACAGTTTAGATTCAGATCCTTTAAGGTTAGATATGGTGAGGTTAAAAGAAAGGGTTTTTGATGATCCTGGAGCACCCACAATAATAAGTGGAGTATTAGTCACTGTACAGATTATTGTAGCAAACAAGTTCTCTTTTAGAGCCTCAGTCTTGGCAATACCAGTAGGCAAACTTAGTTCATCAGTGTAATAATTCACCTACAGTACATACACAGTGTACATATGTACATAACAAAATATGTTACTACTTATTTGTTTTTAGGCTTGTGCAAATTATGCCGGCATAATTTCAAGCTTAATAGGCTAACAAAAGGCTAGCAAAAGCATCAAACATTATGCCAGCATATTAAGACAAGACTTTTGATTAAAGCTCAAAGTGTGTGCCAAAAATACAGCAAAGCATGAACAACTACACATTACTACTGCATTTCATATCAAGAAAATGCGCAATATTATTATTTTTAATTTTTTAGCTTGATTATTCACATTTCATGAAAATATGATTGATATATTCTAATAGAACAGTCACTTTCTCTAATACAGCAGTCAGGGCAGGCTGCTATACTCTAACAAAACAGCCAACTCTAGAGCATAACCTTGATTTTGAAGCATAGTTTTGAGCAAAATAGGCTGGATTTTTTTAGCACTGTTTAAAAGCATAATAGGGTATTTTTAAGGCATAATTGACTTAAGCCTATTTATTTTTATAAAATTACCTCATCATTAAAAGCTGTTTCAAAATTAATACAGTAACTTTTGATCATGCCATCCAAATCTGCAATGAACATCTTTCGATAATTAGTGTCCAATCTCATGTAGTAAACCAGCCCCAATGCAACCAGTATAGCTCTATGATTCATATCAAGTGGACTTGATTTGTTTTTGATCACTGGATGTGCACATATGTTTGAGTCTACTGATAAGGCTTTATCCACGTCCTTGTCATCCACTTCCTTGTTATCCACACCCTTGTTTTGCCTGTAGACAGATTATATATGTACAGTATGGTTTACTTATATTGATACGAATATACCTACTCTGTTAATGCCTGGTATGTCTTAATTATCCAACTGTAAAATGTAAAAACTCGCTGGAAATTCAAGGCATTTAATAATGAAAACACAACATAACTTTTCTTTAAACCTGAATGTCTCTTTGGCTAACACAACTCTCAGCACGTTTTTCTGCTTCATGTTCATTGTCCATGAACATTCTAAGATGATTATGTGCAAATCTTCTTATCATTTTTTGGCATGTCACAATGAGCGTGCTGAATGTTATGTTATCTGTACTGTAATAAAACATTGATACACATGTAACTACATACATATTCAGTAGAAATAACTAACTCCTTAAAGTCTTTGTTGATCATAGTCATTTTTGCATTAATATAGTCTGCCTCTTGTCCTGCATCCAATTGTCCATAATTCCATAAAAGAAACTTTAAAGTTGGGTGTAGCTTTTGCACATAATATGATCCTTTGAACCAAGTTTCAATATTTGGACTTTCCTGGTCTTCTTGCCCTTCAATATCTTCCTGTTTAGTATGAACAGCTAAACTATCACCTCTGTGAGGGTTACAGGCTGCAACTATAAATATGTTTGATGGTAGAGGCTAAATAAATTACAATGATAAATACTTGAACAACTTGCTTCATATACTACTTACTTTTCCTTCAAAACTGTTGTCAACTATCATTTCTTTGAATAAACCCAAACAAGAAGATGTGTTGAGTTCATCCAAAAATATCTTCATGAGAAATAAACATAATGATTATATTAATGATAAAATGTACTTGCACATTTACCAAAAAGCAGGTATTATAGCCAATAGAATTTGAATATAACAAAACACCATAGCCATGATTTCAGAAATGTAGCACAGGATGTAGGGAGGGGTTTTCAAGGATTCAGCTAATCTTTAGATTTCTATTAGCAGTAGGAATCAACTACACTACTCAGTTCAGCAGCACGAAAAGTAATGGGCAACAACATGCAGTACAGCATAATGGTTTGAAAGGTAGTACATGCAGTACAGCATAATGGTTTGAAAGGTAGTAGAAAGGAGAAAAAAATCATGACTGGACTTGACCAGCCTTGATTCCGCAGCTATCCAGTTTACACTCGAATACTTACAAGGGTTTGCCAGGTGCTCAGGATGTTTTCTCCTTGTTAATTGTATCCATAGAAACTCTAGAGAGTGATTATTATCTCAAAGTACCCCACGTATGAAAACATGTAGCATTAACCATTGATGAACTACAGCATTCTAAATATTTTATATCGGAATATTTCGATACTTTCAAATAGGTGATAAGACTGGTTTTCTCAGAGATCAACACATTTAAAAAAATGTGTTTGCATTTTATCAGTCAAGCTTAAAAACATAATAATAGTAAAGACATCAATCACAAAACAACACATTAAAAGTTAAATGAACACTAAATTACACATTGATAATAAAATGTGTATTCCAGCTCGGCAAAGCTGGTAATATAACCAGACAATATCAAGATACACGGTAGTGTGTCGTGCGGCCCAAGAAGCCGGCGTGCAACACCCGTGAGTATATTGACAGGAAGGAAGAAAACGCAATTTGCGCACCTCCGTAGCTCTGTGCTGCCTTGATGAAACAAGACGATTTTTGCTGTGGACACTCCCTCCACCTTCAGCACTCCACATTCCAAATTTGAGCAAAATCGCTTCAAGCATTCCCGAGATATGCGACTTCAACAATTGGCTTAGTTTCTTCGTTTTTTTTCTTCTTCTTATTTTTCTTCCTCTTTTCGCACACTTACAAAAACTGCTATAAAACGCGACGCCATATCCGATTGCCTTGACATTTGGCACACTGAAGCGGGGTATAAAGGCGCATCTCTGTACCAACTTTGGCTAGGATACGATAAACAGGAAAAGAGTTATGATCGATTATTCACGAAAAATAACACCAATATGTTGTCACGCCTACAGGGTAAGCCGCGTATGGGAAGAAGCTGAAAATCGGTGGGTGAATAGGTTAACTATTGAACCTCAAACCTTTTGTGGTTTGAAAGAAATCGAGCTAAAAACCAGGAAGATACAACGAACAAACCAACAGTGTGTAACAATTATGCAATCGAGATTAGCTAATAAAAAACGATTACTTGCCACGCCTACCAGATAAACCGCTTGGGGTAACGCTTTGAAAACCGCTGTATAGATGGAGTAATCATCTTAGAAAAGCTCTTCAATGGTATAGAAGAATCAGACTTAAAGCCACGGAGTTATAACACGAAATCCAGCTTGGTGCAGCAAGTGCGAGATCGAGATACTCTAATAGAGCAGTCATCCTAATAGAGCAGTCACCCTGAAGAGAATTCAAGAGATCAGCTAGAAACAGGTAACCTGTATAGAGATCAGCTACAAACAATTCACCCTCTAGAGTGATCAGCTACAAACAATTCACCCTGTAGAGAGATCAGCTAGAAGAAGTTACCTTGTAGGGAGTTCATGCAACTATGGAAAGAGATAGTTCAGCTAGAAGAAATCACCTTGTAGAGTTCAGCTACAAAGAAACTACCATGTAGAGAGTTCAACTACAAACAAATCGCCCTGTACAGAGATCAATAGAAGAAGTTACCTTGTAGATAGTTCAGTTACAAAGAAACCACCACGTAGAGAGTTCAGCTACAAACTAGTGACCTTGTAGAGACATCAGTTACCTTGTAGAGAGTTAAGCTACAAAGAAACCATCATGTAGAGAGTTCAGCTGCAAACAAATCACTTGTAGAGAGTTCAGCTACAAACAAATCACCCTGTAGAAAGATCAGCTAGAAGAAGTCACCTTGTGGAGAGTTCAGCTACAAAGAAACCATCATGTAGAGAGTTCAGCTGCAAACAAATCACCTGTAGAGAGTTCAGCTACAAACAAATCACCCTGTAGAGAGATCAGCTAGAAGGAGTCACCTTGTAGAGAGTTCAGTTACAAAGAAACCATCATGTAGAGAGTTCAGCTACAAACAAATCTCCCTGTAGAGAGATCAGCTAGAAGAAGTTTCCTTGTAGAGAGTTCAGCTACAAACAAATCACCCTCTAGAAAGATCAGCTAGAAGAAGTCACCTTGTAGAGAGTTCAGTTACAAAGAAACCACCACGTAGAGAGTTCAGCTACAAACTAGTGACCTTGTAGAGACATCAGTTACCTTGTAGAGAGTTCAGCTACAAAGAAACCATCATGTAGAGAGTTCAGCTGCAAACAAATCACCTGTAGAGAGTTCAGCTAGAAACAAATCTCCCTGTAGAGAGATCAGCTAGAATAAGTTTCCTTGTAGAGAGTTCAGCTATAAACAAATCACCCTGTAGAAAGATCAGCTAGAAGAAGTTACCTTGTGGAGAGTTCAGCTATAAAGAAACCATCATGTAGAGAGTTCAGCTGCAAACAAATCAACTGTAGAGAGTTCAGCTAGAAACAAATCTCCCTGTAGAGAGATCAGCTAGAAGATATTACCTTGTAGAGAGTTCAGCTACAAAGAAACCACCATGTAGGGAGTTCAGCTGCAAAGAAATCACCCTGTAGAAAATTCAGCTACAAACAAATCACCCAGTAGAGAGATCAGCTAAAAGAAGTTACCTTGTAGATAGTTCAGCTACAAACAAATCACCCTGTAGATAGATCAGCTAGAAGAAGTTATCTTGTAGATTATTCAGCTACAAACATTCACCCTGTAGAGAGAGCAGCAAGAAGAAGTCACCTTGTAGAGTGTTCAGTTACAAAGAAACCACCATGGAGAGTTCTATGATAAATATATGTATTATATATATAATTTGTACATTTACTGATAAAATCAGAAATATTTAAAGTACAACTGCTTCACCTTTTCTTCTTCCTGTAGTAAAGAAAAAAAGACAGGTTAAAAAAGTCCCAAAGCTGGCCATAGGCCGGCTTTGGGGTATACAAATACAAAAAGAAATGAAATCTAATCCAAAACAGCCAAGCTGTAAAAAAACAGTGCGGCCCTCAAAAAGGCTATGGTGAAAAAAGATGTGAAATCCAAGGTGGCGGCCAAGAAATGGCTGTGATGGTAGGTTAATGGTAAAAATTTTAATAACGGCAATTTAGATTAATTTTCTTGCCAAGACCAAGTGGCACAAAAATTCACTTGAATTGTCGTTATTAAAATTTTTACCATTAACCTACCATCACAGCCATTTCTTGGCCGCCACCTTGGATTTCACATCTTTTTTCACCATAGCCTTTTTGAGGGCCGCACTGTTTTTTTACAGCTTGGCTGTTTTGGATTAGATACTTTATGCACCATTGCAGCTGAAAGAGTAAAGAGTGATAAAAGAAGCAATAAGCCACATTAAGCAGACTATTGTCAGTTACTAAAAGGCATTCTTATGCTATGCATGTGGTTCAGTGCAATTTTTGAAGTTATGTGTGTTATGATCTGATTATAGGCATTTCAACACTTTTAGTAGAAATACGCATAAGTTTAGTTTAATTAATGCCATTAATGTGTCAACTTATGTTCAATCCAAGTTAAATACATAGTACGTATATTTACAAATTATTAATTTAAGAAAGAAATAGGGATACAAGCAACAAAAAATTGTGAAACAGCAGTACTACAGCATAGTTTGGTGGGAAAATCTTACTTTGGCATTGACCATGACAATTGCAATTGTAGGAATTTTCTCGCAGAGCTAATGCTGTAATACCATCATTCATGTCTTGTTTCACTTCAATTCCTACATCATTTTTAAACCAGGTGGGTGTGCACCTGGTTTACTGAAATTGTTTTTGTAAAAGAGTGTGTGTGTGTGTGTGTGTGTGTGTGTGTGTGTGTGTGTGTGTGTGTGTGTGTGTGTGTGTGTGTGTGTGTGTGTGTGTGTGTGTGTGTGTGTGTGTGTGTGTGTGTGTGTGTGTGTGTGTGTGTGTGTGTGTGTGTGTGTGTGTGTGTGTGTGTGTGTGTGTGTGTACCTATCTACCTATCTACTCATGTTTGTCCGTACGCACCCACATCAGCAAAATCGTTAAGTAATGGTAAAAAATAAGAAGTAAAAGTGAAATGAAGTCTGTATTAAACTTCTGCACAGGTGTACTTTGCTCTGAGATGGTTTCTTTTTGGCAGACTGAAATACGGGTGTGGCAACTTTCCTCAGACTACCTTCCCCTTGAGGTTTTCAGGCGTTTAGCAACTGAAAAACAACGGTGCAGGCCTCGTACACTACTAGGAATAGCATATCACTTCAAGTTGAAAGGGGGTGTATCCCTTACGTACGCAAACGAAAATGAAGAGCAGCTTTGAGGCTTTGTCAAGAAAATTTGTGGGAAAAACACGTTAGTTACACTATAAAACACTTTAGAAGATACTTCTGTGCATAATATGTTGGTAAAAGTGGTTTGTGTAACAAACGCTTCCTTAACAGTGCATAGCAACGTAATTGAACGAATTATGAAAATTTCATGAACTATGAAATACGAGAATTAGCTAATAATATTATTGCACAACCCTATTGTAAAATAGTAATACATAGATGGTTAATTCATAGTAGCATATACTGTCTATAGTTAATTCCAGATGAGTTTAGCTAGCTGCATGGCACCAGGTTTTTAGAAGTAGCACAACATCAACTTGTTTAAATTAAATAGTTTGTAAATATACTAGTATGTTTAGCTTTTTTGTTATTGCATACAGCTATACATGTGTGCCTGTTCTATTAGAGTGACTGCTGGAGTGTGCGTGGTCACTATTTCTTATTTTTACTGCACTATCATTATAAGTACAGCTAGATCAATAAGGTATTAGGTTATTGTGTTCAAATAAACAGATTGTTTAGAGGTATGATCTTCATACTCAATATTAGTCTACTGTAATGGGCATGGTATCCTACTCATCGTGAAGTTACTGGTACCTACTGTGTGCCTAGTACTGTTACAGTAGTGTAAGCACTTTAAATATAGTTTTGTGGAATCTAAATAAGCTGCTCAAGGAAAGTATTGGTATGGGAAATTAATACATTGACATGGTTCTATTGCATGAAGAAAACAATGACTAGCCTGATTGAAGATCAAAGGAAAGACAAGAAATGCACAAAGGGTCCACACTTGTTGGAACCACAAAATGTACATGCTACTGGTGAGTTTGCTATTGTGTTGTAAAATGGTGGCCATGTGCTGCTTCATTTGCACATGCTGCTTCATTTGGCCCCCAGCCTTGCAACTGTGATCAGGCAGGATGGCAGTCTGGCTGACCAAAATTTGAGTTTTGGTGATTCTATAACCGGCTGCCTGTACTTGTTTTTAATGCTGTAGTTGATGTTAGATGGACTAATATTGTTCCATAACGATGATTTTCATGTGTAAGTTGTCTCTAGGATGATTTTTAAAGATGGCATTTTGGGTGGCCCTTATCACTTTAGGGGATTTCTATGTAAACAGTACTACAATATTGTTTGACATATACGTACCTAACTAAATACATGCTACTGTATATACATACAAATAATATACATTATTACAAAGAGCACTTACAGTCACCACTGGTGATTCTTTAAACTTCTTTGCTGCATGTAATTCTTTCAGACGCACAGCCCAATTTAAAATTGGGATTAAAAAGTCCTTAATGTTCTTTGGGGTTAATGCTAAATATGATAATAACAACAATAATCCAGGATACATGTTAAAATACAGCAACCCACACCTGCATGGACATTGAGTTTGTAGAATGAAGGGGTCAAATTACTGTTTAGTAGACTGCACAACATTTTAGCAGTAGCCTACATGTGAACAAAGAACAGTGACTTTTTGAATACAAATTATAAAGACACATGTCCAAATAGTAACAAAATGTAGAAAACATTTAATATTTTAATGATTAAATACCCATACGTAAAAAGTAGTAGGTTTGTAACAGTAGAGGAAGTAAAGTCTTTTATACTATATAACTCACTTGTGGTGATGAAGCTCTGCTTGCTTCATCAACTACTTCAGCAACAATTGAAGCATTCTCAACTCCAACATAAAACGGTGTAGGCTGGAGTTTTCTAGAAGGAGTTTTACAGTCTACTTCAATCAGTTCCCAAATTGGTTCATCTTTTATCTTCCTCACAAGCATTTTATTAATGAATTCATAATATGGCATGTGATCAGAATGATTCATTTCCATTAAGGGGATCAAATCTTCTCTATTTAAATGTCTTTTACGAGTATCAGAGTGCTTGTCAACATGCCAACCATCAAGACTTAGTTCTAGTAAGTCACTCGTAAGTTTTCTGTCATCAAGCTCTAAACAATAGTGCATATAACAGTGGTTAGCACACAACTTGTACAATCCTTCTCTTAAGTATGAAGTACACTGTCTACAAATAAGTAAATGCAGCATCACATCTAACTACTTGAAGATGTTCTGTTCAGATAAATTTTATGTACACACTGAAAATTGCCATAATTTTTATACCAAAAACAACCAATTGCTTCACAATTTTTAACTTGGGAATGATTTGGTTTGTATGCAAGTATAGGTGTAAATTAGTACATCTATATCAAAGGTGGTAGCTAAGAAATTACTGCAATGATATTATTGTCAATAAGCCTTATAACAACGGAAGTCTTTAAGAAAAGGTTATAATAATGTTAATACACCTGTGGGAATAGCTCGTTTTGCTCAAGGGCTAATGAATTTAGAATTTACTAAAGTATGATCATGCAGTATCTGGTATCATGCTTTTGAAGTGATATTGAAAACCTTTGCAGAAACTTTGATTGTAAATCTCTTATTAGAACAAAATTGTTATAATTATGCAGATTCTAAGCATCACAATGGCATGTGGTTTGTGAAGATATACAGCGTGGTACAATAGAAGGGAGTGATGTTACATACCACTGCAGAACACTCTGCTGATTTTAATTTTTTTACCATGCCCAGTGAAGAAAAGTTTGTTACTATATTTTCAACTGGAAATGATGTTTTAGTTGTGGATTTATATCGCTGATTCCATCAGTGTTTAGCAATTATTCCAAATGTTACAGTACTACGTTTCATCACCATATTAGTAACTTAACAATTCTCTCTGGAAAAATACTTTATTTCAACAGATTTTAAAGCTTGCTATATCATTACCAGTCAACACAAATTTGAATCTTCCTTGATCCCAACAAAGTTTATCTTTTAGGCATCGCTTTAAATTTATACAATTGTCTTTAAGTTTTGATTCGATTAAAATGTTAAGTAAGACTTTCAGTTATAAATTGCTAAATCTAGTTGTTTTGTTAGACAGGAAGGTTATTTATTAGCTGGCAAGATGCTTAGTAACTATTGTAACAGAATGATTTTGCTGGCTATCCTATTAGATATAGAGTCGGTGACTGTATGCTGTAGTTGTTTAGACATTGGCCTGTGTAATTGGAGTCTTGTTAAGAATCCACAAAATACCAAAGCAATTTACTGAGCTTGTCAAAGTGGAAAGCTAGATCATCTGTGTACAGGTGCATTACCAAGAAAATCTAGTATACCTTGCAAATGTTAAAGAATTATCTTTATGCCACTGTCTGGCATCCTTAATACATAAATGCAGCAAAATTAACACAAAACCATACCGAAAGCTTTATCAAGCAATATCTCTATAATTCCTTTTTTCGCAGTCCTGCATTCATCAATTAAAGTGTGATTCCACAATTTTGAAAGCATGTTAATTAGTGCAGTCTTCCCCACACCAGTTTCTCCCTCAATGATTACTGGTATACCACACTGACGACGCTCATGAATATTTAACATCTGGATAAATGAAAATATGCAAAATATTTCTCTAATACAAAAAATGAATGAAAATGCAGTATTTCTTGTATAATTTCACTACCACAGACATAGTATTTATGAAACAGGTAGTTTGCATGTAAATATTATATGAGGCAACCCACATACCGATTCCATGGTTATAGCCAGTTAAAAATTCACTTTGTTTAAATTCCAAGGTGGGTTTGTGTGTTTCTGCATGTGATTATTTAATTAATTATTAATGATAGTGATTTTTAATGGAAAATGCTATACCTATGCTGTAATAATTGTTGTTACCAGGGGTTTCAGAGTAAAAGTGAAAGTGATGAGACTCAGTCTTGGGAGGCATGCATGCCAACCTCCCCCCCCCCCCCCCCATGAAATTGCATATTTTGAGATGGACTGCTATTTGGAGGCATTTTTAGGTAACACTGTGTGCAAGGTGCTAGTTTAATAATAGTTATCTGACAAGTGTTCATGGTATAGCTGTAAAATGATATAGTTCAGGACACTGCCAATAGGTACCTCTACAATACTGTTTAACTCTCAAAACTTATTTGAGTTTATTACTTACAAAATACATTATAAGGAATGTTTCCAATATAGCTACAAAGAGAAACAGAGCGAAAGTTAAATATAACTAGTAAACAAAAAAATTTGGAATTTTTAACTAGAGTAGGGACTATAGCACATCAATAAAAAGTACTAAAACAAGCTGTAGTAGTGCACAATAATAAATCACAATACAACAATAAGAAGTGTTATATCCCTACTGTGCATTTCCATTATCTCGAGCACAGTAGGGTATAACACTTCTTATTGTTTACTGTGATTTAATATTGTGCACTACTCCAGCTTATTTTAGTACTTTTATTGATGTGCTATGGTCCCTGCTCTAGTTGAAAATTTCAAATTTTTCTGTGTACTTGTTTGTTAACTTATTTGTAAATAATTATTATGACTGGTGAACTCACGCATACCGCATCTGGAAATGGCACTGCATGCCCCGTTATCAATTATCGTCTGAAAAGTGAAGTATCCATTACGCTTCGTTGTCAGCTATGTTCAACCCGTTACAGAGCATTTCGGATCATGAACTGTTCGAAAAGCACCTCTGCAATCCATGCACACCAAAAGAAGATGCTGCGCACCCCAGTTATATCAATTATTGTCTGAAAAATGAAGTATTCATGATTCGTTGTCACCTATGTTCGACCCATTACACAGAGTATGAATAAAGAACTGTTCGAAAAGCACCTCTGCAATCAAAATAGCCATTATGAAAATACAGACGATTTCTGTTACAAAGGGAAGCTATCACGTGCTATCACCAAATCGACACTTTTCGCTGTCAGAAAAGATGATGGGACACAAAGGAGGCCACTGGTACGTCCATTAGGAATGAATTGTACGTACTGCAGTATGCCAAAAGGTACCTGTCAGGCCGAAGTGATGTCAAACAGTGAAAAAATCAAGCCCATAGCCTTAGCCATTATCGAGTTATGCTTGTCTGAAGGCATCAGTCAGTCAGTCAGTCAGTAGAAAATTTAGTTAAATAAATTATTTTAAAATTCCGTAACAACTTGTTGAAAGCATTCTGGGTCAATCCGAAAGCTTGTTTGGGCTTAGTTTTACCTAACCAATACTGGCTCATCGTCATCAGGGAAAATTTAAGCTGGTTTTTGGGTGATGTTATTTCGTGGGCCATGCCTACTCCTTTGTGGTCCCTAATATACAGTACGATGATAATTAATTTTTAGAGGTACTTAACACAGACTAAGTCCCATGAAGCTGTGCTGAGTGAAGACAGGTTAGATAAGTGTTGTTTCTGTCAATTATTGCCATTAACTAAATACTATAAGTATAGCATGTTCACCACTTTTGGTTGTGACTTCATCAAGTTATGGTGAGAAAAGGTGGTGAGGCTCTGGCCTCACTGGTTACAACTACTCTGATGCCCTTGGTTGTTACTCAAGTAAAAATTAGTTTACTTGGGGACCAAAGAAACAAAGAGTAGTGAAACAAGGGAAGTTGTCTACACCTGAGGATATACTAGTGGACATTTAACCCTATTTCAGTCTATACTCAGGCATGGGATTAATTATTAGCAAATGTATATTAAAAGTTTTACACCAAAAGCAGTCTGTTTGAGGAAAAGGGATACTGCAAGAACAAAGTAAGGAGATGCAATTATTATAATCTTATTATGGTAGGTACTGTATTAGCAGTATATTGTTAAAACACATGCTGCTGTGCATGGCTTGTTTGAAAATCTAGATATAAGGTATTTGTATAACTCTAAACCTTCATAAAGTGGGCATATGTTTTTTACATTTGATGTACTACCATACTTTCATAGTATAATCCAGTGTGAGGACATATTGTGACTCATCAATGTCTTGTAACTTTCCATCTTCTTCAAGTAAAATGCCGAGAGCAGATGAAAGATAAAAATCCAACTTTTGTCGCTCAAAAATTTGTCTAAAAGTAACAAAATATTACATACAATACCTATATCTAACTAAAGAATCACATACTTAATAGAAGGAATCTTTATTCCAAGTAGATTAAACTTCTTCACTTTGTCTTGATCAAGATTGTGAGGATTTAGTGTTATGAATTGAATGCTATTATCTGCTCCATAAAGTAGCTGTAAAGTTTTAGAAAGGTTATTATACTTATGTGTGTATGTACATTACCCAATATAAAGATGAAAGTAAATACCTGTTGATGTGCTTGAGTTGACCAGTTTTGTCTAACATCAATTTTGCAAAATTCAGAAACTTCTTGCAGCATTGTCTCCATCAACACCTCACCAAGTTTTGAGGTATTTGAATAATAGTAGCCACCCATTTTTTTCAATATTTTATCCTTAATCAACTTTTTAACTTCATCCTCATCATTTGGAATCTCAGACTGCTCTATGCGTCCATAGCCTATATGTCAGGAATATAATGTATAATATTTCTGCCATTACAATGTAATAGGTATGCAGATGCATTTTTGATTCATGCAGAATTACATGATAGTAACACATAAGTGTATCATGTGGCCAAGAAAGCCAGCGCTCCACGCCACAAGTATATTTACAGGAAGTAACAAAAGGCGCTTTTCATGCATACGTAGCTCCGTGCTCCCTTATCAAATTGAGATCAATTGTTTACTGCAAACTCCCTCCACTTTCAACACTTCACATACCTAACACAATCGTGAAATATGAGCCTCCTAATTCTTCATGTTTTCAGGGCTCGGGGGCTTAGATTATTGTTTTCGCACAATTTACAAAACCATTATAAAATGCAAACGCACAGTTTAAATTGATTTTCTTGAGCTTTGGTACACTATTTGGCACAATCATGTACCAAGTTTGGTGCAAATCTGATAAATAGTCATAGAGCTATAAATGATTATTTGTATTCTCTCATGATTTAGCCAACTTTCTGGGAATGTAAATGGCTTGCAGCATGACCTAGTCTACACTACCTGCTACAGTTTAATTGTGACTTAATGCCTCCTTTATTTAGGCTTACTATAAGGATGCACCAGATGGCTAAGGCTGTGTGCTGCTTTGTACATTAATTTAACTTAGTGATACTGGTCACTTCGTATCACTGAACATGCTAAGCTACAGTAATAAGGTTTTCAGCATTACTGAGCTCTGTGCTATCTATATTTCATTTAGACAACAAAAGTTACCCTGTTCACACCTGGGAACTGTACCACCATTTTTTGCAGCACCTGATGCCACTTCTGCTGACAATGTAATTCCTACCAATGCTAAAATCGGTTTGTGTTCAGAGCCTTTGTTTCTTGTTAATAACTCTTGTTACATAAGCCAGCTGACCACACATTTACTAGCAATGCGAAGCCCCCTTAAATGCCAGAACTAATAGTAAAAAAAGCACTTTGATACGGGCAAGAACAAGTGAGTTATGAGGCTGCAAAAAATATCCCATACAGTAAGTATGGACGATTCAGGTGTTCAATACATTTTTCATGAAAACGTGCTTGTTCCAGTACAAAACCATTAGGAGTAAACACATGTTCACCTCTTTGATATTACCGTTTTTGGTGGGGGCTCAGGTGAACGCATACTGGCTATAGCTATGTAACAAACAGTTAACTTTTATATTTATATTCCACATGCATTAGAATAGAGTCTGGGTAGCGGAGCGGTATATACCGGCCATCAATATGAATCATCACAATAGCACTTGCCAGCCTCCTTTCCCTTCCCATCCCTTTAGGTACAATGATCAGCCAACAATGATACCCATCCAAAATAGGCATGCAATAATACCCACTGAGTTTACAAATGATGAAGAATTCACTGAGTTTCTATTTACATATAGTAACAATACTTGCTTGTATGTATGTGCAAATAATTATGCCTTTCTATTGCAGGGTAAACTCAGCCTAGCATGCCTCCTTTTGCCAGAATATAACTTGCCTGTTATTTATATAATAACCATATCATTCACAACCACATAGAGTACAAATTTAGTAATCATGTATGTGTGTGAGTTTTTACAGTGTAATTGTTATTGTTATTATTGTTATTAGTGCTTTACAGTGACCAGCACTGAAGGTCTGACAGCAACATGTGCTGCAGCCTTAGGATTACCTAACCTAATTTCAAGGACTTAGACTTAGTGACTTATAGTTGAAAAGGCATAACAGAAAAGGGGCCAAAGTAAGGAAAAAAAATCCCTCCAACCCCAGGATTCGAACTGCAGGTCACCCAATGTCTAGTCGGGGCCACACTCAGTCTCCTCCGGGAGGGATGTAATACAAAATAATATGGTCACACATTAAGGAGACTTAATTCATCAGTACAGGGTAATCACAAATGGGATAATCAGAAACTCACATCAAGGTTCACATACACCCTCTTTCTACAACAGCTTACTTGGGTAAAAGGTTCCACCCTCTTTTGGTGGTGCCCCTTTCTGTGGCTTGAGTATGAAGAACTTGGTGGTGTGAAAACAATCCCGACACCAAATTCTTCCTTATACCCAAGTACCTGTTATCTCAAATTAAAGCCCATTTTTCACATTGGCCTCGAGTAGAGTTGGAGATTTATCCCAAAAGGCAGTTGAGATCCTGTACAGATACCAAACTACCCCCACAATCATTAGCTTGTGGGAGGAGAAGAGTACTCAGAGTAACAGAGAACTGATAATTAACCAGGCAGGAGATAAACAAGTTAGTGACCAGCATTAAATGAAGTTTAAAGATATAAAACATAGTTAATGGTGGGAGCAAACACCACACACACACCTTTGCTAGCTAAAGGAGAGCATTATCTAGAAAGAGTATTATTTGGAGTAACAACGCATACGCAGCAAGTAACATACAGTCAGTCCATCACCTACTCAAGAATGTTACCCATATCTCCCCCACCACTTCACTAGCTAGGTAATATGGCTGTAGAGGTATAAGCACATAGCTGCAAGTACACAATTTGTTTCAGCAGCCTATGGGTTGCCTTAAGCATGCAGACAGATTTGTTCCCATGCTTGTTTAAATTCACCAGACAGATTACCTCACAAGGCAGACGTTCAATCGCATACTAAAAATGCATTGAATTACATAGTCTTGTACATGTGTGTGAATATACTGAATGAGTAAACACTATGCAGGGGATCAAGACACACGATAGTGTGTCGTGCGGCCCAAGAAGCCGGCGTGCCACACAGTGAGTATATTAACAGGAAGAAAGAAAACGCAATTTTCACACCTATGTAGCTCTGTGATCCCTTATCCGATTGGAACCAAATTTCCTAGAGACGTGCCGCCCAGTTAGGGGAGTCTACATACCAAATTTGAAGAAAATCGCTCCAGCCATTTCCGAGATACGAGCGAACAAAAGTTCGTTTTAATTTCTTCGTTTTTTTCTTCTTCTTCTTCATCTTCATTTCGCACACTTCGCAAAATTCGCCATAAAACACGAATGCGTGCTCGGATTGGGCTGAAATTTGGCACACATAAAGGGCTCATTAAGGCGGATCTCCGTACCAACTTTGGTAGGAATCCGATGAACATTCACGGAGTTATGACCGATTATTTGCGTACAATAAGGTCGAAGGTCTGTCACGCCTACAGGGTAAACTCCTAGGAGGAATCAGTTGAAAATTGATATGTAGATGGAGCAGCCATCGTAGGAGTGCCTTTTTGTGGTTTGAAAGGAATCGAGATAAAGACCATGGAGATATGACACAAAACCCAACCTGTGTCAAAATTACGCGATCGATTTTTATCAATAAAAAAATTATTAGTTTTCGTGTCTACCAGACAAACCGCTTAGAGCAACGAGCTGAAAATCTGTATGTAGCTGGAATAATCATCATAGAAATTTCTTGCAGTAGTACAGAAGAATCGGATTACAAATCACTGAGTTATGATTCGAAAGGCAACTATGTGCAGCAAAATGCGAGATCGAGATACTCTAATAGAACAGTCACCCTAATAAAGCATTCAGTTGCATGTATAATTTACTCAGTTATATTACATTGCAAGTTATTCTGTAGGGAATTCAGCTACAAACAAGTCACCCTGTAGTCAGATCAGCTAGAAGAAGGTACCTAATAGAGAGTTCATCTACAAAGAAGCCATCATGTAGAGAGTTCAGCTCAAATAAATCACCCTGTAGAGAATTCAGCTACAAACAAATTGCCCTGTAGAGAGATCAGCTAGAAGAAGTACCTTGTAGAGAGTTCAGTTACAAAGAAACAATCATGCAAAGAGTTTAGCTGCAAACAAATCACCCAGTAGAAAGTTCCGCTATGAACAGATCCACTATAGAGAGTTCAGTTAGAAACAAGTCATCCTGTAGAGAGATCAGCTAGAAGAAGTCACATTGTAGAGAGTTCAGTTACAAAGAAACCATCACGCAAAGAGTTTAGCTACAAACAAATCACCCAGTAGAAAGTTCCGCTATGAACAGATCACACTGTAGAGAGTTCAGTTAGAAACAAGTCATCCTGTAGAGAGATCAGCTAGAAGAAGTTACCTTGTAGAGAGTTCAGTTACAAAGAAACAATCATGCAAAGAGTTTAGCTGCAAACAAATCACCCAGTAGAAAGTTCACGCTATGAACAGATCACACTGTAAAGAGTTCAGTTAGAAACAAGTCATCCTGTAGATAGATCAGCTAGAAGAAGTCACTTTGTAGAGAGTTCGGCTACAAAGAAACCACCATGTAAGAGAGTTCAGTTGCAAACAAACCACTCTATACAGACTTCAGCTACGAACAGATCACCCTGTAGAGAGATCAGCTAGAAACAAGTCATCCTGTAGAGAGTTCAGCTAGAAGAAGTTACATTGTAGAGAGTTTGGCTACAAAGAAACTACCATGTAGAGAGTTCAGCTGCAAACAAATCGCCCTGTAGAGAATTCGGCTACAAACAAATCACCCTGTAGAAAGAAGAAGTTACCTTGTAGAGAGTTCAGCTACAAACAAATCACCCTGTAGAGAGTTCAGCTAGAAACAAGTCACCCTGTAGAGAGATCAGCTAGAAACAAGTCACCTGTAGAGAGTTCAGCTAGAAGAAGTTACATTGTAGAGAGTTCAGCTAAAAAGAAACTACCATGTAGAGAGTTCAGCATCAAACAAATCGCGCTGTAGAGAATTCAACTACAAACAAATCACCCTGTAGAAAGATCAGCTAGAAGAAGTTACCTTGTAGAGAGTTCAGCTACAAACAAATCGCCCTGTAGAGGGTTCAGCTACAAACAAGTCACCCTGTAGAGAGATCAGCTAGAAACAAGCCACCATGTAGAGAGTTTAGCTAGAAGAAGTTACATTGTAGAGAGTTCAGCTACAAAGAAACTACCATGTACAGAGTTCAGCTGCAAACAAATTGCCCTGTAGAGAGATCAGTTAGAAGAAGTTACATTGTAGAGAGTTCAGCTACAAAGAAACTACCATGTAGAGAGTTCAGCTGCAAATAAATTGCCATGTAGAGAATTCAGCTACAAACAAATCACTCTGTAGAGAGTTCAGCTAGAAACAAGTCACCCTGTAGAGAGTTCAGCTAGAAGAAGTTACATTGTAGAGAGTTCAGCTACAAAGAAACTACCATGTAGAGAGTTCAGCTGCAAACAAATTTCCCTGTAGAGAATTCAGCTACAAACAAATCACCCTGTAGAGAGTTCAGCTAGAAACAAGTCACCCTGTAGAGAATTCAGCTACAAACAAATCACCCTGTAGAGAGTTCAGCTAGAAACAAGTCACCCTGTAGAGAGATCAGCTAGAAACAAGCCACCCTTAGAAAGTTCAGCTAGAAGAAGTTACATTGTAGAGAGTTCAGCAGTTTAGCTGCAAACAAATCACCCTGTAGAGAATTCAGCTACAAACAAATTACCCGTAGAAAGATCAGCTAGAAGAAGTTACCTTGTAGAGAGTTCAGCTACAAACAAATCACCCTGTAGAGAGTTCAGCTACAAACAAGTCATCCGGTAGAGAGATCAGCTAGAAGGATCACCTTGCAGAGAGGTCAGCTACAAAGAAATCACCCTGCTTCATCTTTTCTTCTTCCTGTAGTAAAGAAAAAATGACAGGTTAAAAATCCCTAAAGTGGGGTATACAAATACAAAAAGAAGTGAAATCTAATCCAAAACAGCCAAGCTGTAAAAAAAGAGTGCGGCCCTGAGAAAGGCTATGGTGAAAAAAGATGTGAAATCCAAGGTGGCGGCCAAGAAATGGCTGTGATGGTAGGTTAATGGTAAAAATTTTAATAACAACAATTCAGGTGAATTTGGTGCCGCTTGGTCTTGGCACAAAATTCACCTGAATTGTCGTTATTTAAATTTTTACCATTAACCTACCATCACAGCCATTTCTTGGCCGCCACCTTGGATTTCACATCTTTTTTCACCATAGCCTTTCTCAGGGCCGCACTCTTTTTTTACAGCTTGGCTGTTTTGGATTAGATAATAACATACAGCAAGGAACACATGTACAGCATAACAGTTAGTATAGTGTAGTGAGCTATGCCATGTGACCTGCCATTATGTATGTGTACAGTGCAGTAGCTATGCACCATACAGGCTGCTCTCCAACAGTAGTGGTCTGAACACTAATACATATTGACCAGAGGTTGTTTGGTTGTACCAATGCAGATGGTTCTGTCAGACATCCAGTCCACAGACCACATCATTGAAATTGCTGGTCCACCACTATGATTAGACTACCACAGCCACTGGCTATAACAAGTAGTTAATGCTAATCCCCACCCCCTTAAAGGGACATGAGTGCTACCAGAAGTCAGCACACCACAAAAGCCAGCAATTGCTATTCCTCTCACACTGGGAGTACCAACATGCTGCCTGATTGATGAGCACATATTTGGAGTACCAACATGCCATTTGCTTTATTGGCACATGTTTGCTATAAGGCCAAAGAAGTTGCACCTGTATTCTAGCACACTTTTGTCATTGCAGGCTCATGCCTCTTTCTGTGCCATTCACAAACAGAGCAATTTAGCTCTGGCTGCTACGCAGCACCTCAATTCCTGATAGAGGGAATATGAAGTATGGGGTCTCACCTAGGATGGCTGCTACATATCATGTAGGCATAAGTTATACCCATAGTCAAAGATGACTAAACAACAGCAAGAAAGTACCGGAAGCCAACTGATGTACTACCAGGCAACAAGAAGTGCACCTCGTACACCTTTACCCAAGTGAAGATGCCAAGGACTGCGGCGCAGCTTGATGGAAGCAGACATTCCGCATCTCGTTGATGCTTTTGTTAAGGCTCAACACCATCAGAACACCATAGAATCCGATGAAGAAATCTATACAGATGAATATGCCAGTGATAGCACAGAGGCATGAAGAACTATCCAGTAAGGAGATCATAATTTTGTTGGTATATAGGCATAGGTGTATGCATGGTGATTTATTATATGTGACTGTTGCGTATGTCAACGTAGTACTGTGTTGTAGTTCAATGTATGCATAACTTGCTGGCCCCTCTTCCCCTTGTGCAAATGGTGATCCCTCCCACCATCACCCCTCAAAATAACAGAAAAACATACCAGGTCATCTATTTGTATAGGTCTTTGTTACTATAGATTATTCAGGGCATTTTATTATTAGAAATGAAAGTTACCACATGTCCCACCATGTTTCATTGCAGCAGAAGAGGAGGAGGGCCTTGTAGACAAGCTCAGCCATGTTGGAGTTATGGAAAAGTCACACCTCATGCAACCAAAAAAGAAAGGATGTTTCGTCCAATATCAGTATTGGTGCAGGATGCCCGCCAGTCCTGATGCGGTTAGCAAAGAAGATTGAGCCGGGAGCCTTCATAGAAATGTCAGACCTGGTACCCGAATGTGTGGGTATTCACAGATGGCGAGTTCACCACAGGAGTAAGTGCTCAAAGTGCTCACTCACAATCTTCAGTGTTTTTCTACATATGTATCGGTAGTATCAAGGAATCACCCTGAGCGTATCCCAGATCTCATGAGCTATCAATCTTTGATTATAGAGGAATCAATGGAATACAAGGGTGATTGCTAGGCATATGACTGGAGATTTTGTCAACAGGCAGCATTACACCCCTCCACTACTTGGTCAACAAATGATTATTGTGGTCACTAGGACGGGTGAAACTGTCCAGGTGTAGCTATTGCTTCAACTTTTCCCACCATTCTGCTGACTGTGAGCTTTCCCCTGACCAACCACAGAATCACAGCCAAACAATCCACAAGTTCTGCTTTCGCTGGAATGAATCCACTACTACCTTTCCAAACTGCAAGTATGAACATGTCTGTTACATATGCGCTCCAGATCCAACAAATTCCAATGTTGCCCACAAAGCCATCAACTGTCCACAGCGCCCCACACTATCTTGAGGGATAATACAATGGCCCATGGTCTTCCACTTCACAATGACATTAGGTGCTGTGAATACACAAGAAAAAAGAAAGAAAAAACTCTGAACACATGTTGATTCTTAGCTTAGGTACTGAACTCTCGTTGTTCATTTCTCATTAACCCTTAAACACGCATAAGCCTATATATAGGCAGATACACATTGATGTAAACAAAGTGAGAAGCTTGGTTGATGGATAACACTAATCGCCGTTATTCTTCGCTTCATAACAAGTAAGTCTCCACTGTTAGTGTTTATTTAACCTTCCCCAAGAAGCCCATTGAATAGACTTTTAATCAATGTGTAGTTTTAGGCTAAAGGAGTTGAGCTACCCCTAATATTGCTATGTATGCATGAAATGTGTAATTCCCCAAAAGTTTCATGTGCATTTAAGGGTTAACTGTATGTATATCATTACTACATACACAGTATGTTTGTAGCATTTAGTAGATTATGTATGCAAATACCTTACTGTATGACACACAAAAAATTAGAATTTTCAACTAGAGTAGGGACTATAGCACATCGATAAAAAGTACTGAAACAAGTTGAGTTGTCCATGATATTAAATCACAGTAAAGCAATAAGAAGTGTTATATCTCTACTGTGCTCAAGATACCATAACGGAAATTCACAGTAGAGATATAACACTTCTTATTGTTTTAATGTGATTTAATATCGTGGACTACTCCAACTTGTTTCAGTACTTTTTATTGATGTGCTATGGTCCTTACTCTGGTTGAAAATTCTAATTTTTGTGTACTGGTTTGTTAACTTTTTTTTTGTAAATAATTAGTTTGACTAGTGAACCCACGCATACCGCATCTGAAATGGCATTGCATGCCCCAGCTACATCAATTATCGTCTGAAAAGTGAAGTATCCATTACACTTCGTTGTCAGCTATGTTCAATCCGTTACACAGCATTATGAATCAAAAGCTGTTCAAAAAGCACCTCTGTAATCCATGCATATACCGAAAAAAAGAAATGGTGCAGCGGACCCCAGCTATATCAATTATCGTCTGAAAAGTGAAGTATCCATTATGCTTTGTTGTCAGTTATGTTCAACTCGTTACACAGCAGTATGAATCAAGAACTGTTCGAAAAGCACCTCTGCAATCTAATAAAAGTTGTGAAAACAATGACCACAATGATAAAAAACAATTATAGGTTTATGCCGGATAATACATTTCTAATGCATAATTTATGGCTAAAATTGCAAAACTGTCCCTAACCTACAACAGTAGTTGCCACGTGTGTTTTACCTGTAGTACATACCTCCAGCTTCTTGGTTGTGTGCCTCACTACTATGAGTCTGGATTTAAATTACAAAATACCATTTGTCTACAATTGTACATTGTGTAGGTTTTCCAAAATCAGGTTACACAATGCTGGTATAATTTGAAAATATCAGCATAGTTTATTTTCATCTTGACTATGTTCCAATTATCTGGAACCTTTGCAATGGCTTAATAATAAATTATACATCAGATGGAACATGGTAAAAGATACTTAGCTACATAGTGCTACAGGTATAGGCTATACAACTTAAGGGAACAATTCAAAACTTCAACAGGGAATGATAAGGCAATAACATATTTCAAGGTATAATTTAGATGTCCCTTTTAGGCACTGTACGGTTTTGTAAGCAGCATAATCACCTGACCAATTATAAATTTATAAACACAGCCTTTCCCAAAGAGATATTAACAAATGGAACAACTTATTGTAGTACACTCACAAGACATTATAGTGGAATGTCTTAGTGGCCACCTGCTTAGAAAGGCCACCTCTTTAAAATGTCCACTTGTAAATTCCCCAGGTGAGCTATTTATACACTGATTCACCTGTTTAAAGCAACCACTTGCCTATTAAGGCCAAACAATCTTGACCCAAAGGTGACCGTTTTAGACAGATTCCACAGTATTACATTTAAAATTTATCCAGCTACAGCTCAACTGTAATTGCATGCTCAGTTTCTGAAATTAATTGTGTATCTGCATGCACTGATATGCATGCATATTTATGTGAATAAAAAGCTTTATACTAAGTCAATGTACGTACTAAATAAAGTGACTGTATTAAATGTCTAGAATAATCAAGTTTCTTATGCAGAAATTATGGTGCATATATTTAGGGGATATAAATTTTTAAAAACTGTTTCCTAACAGCCATATAGGGATGTATTTTGCAAGCATAGCCTCTTATTAATGGCCATGCATAGGAAAAAGTAAATCATAATCACTTTCTTTCAAAAATTGCACATGCTGTAAATACATGCACATGATCACATGAGCGCTACTCTCTAGAATTAAATGGAGTTCTTCAGAGAATGTTAGAATCCCCAAGCATTCCTACCTCCAAGCCTTTGTAGTAAAACAAGCAGTATACATCATGTAAAATTGTTGAAAAGGGGCCTATTTGAGAACAAATAGGAGAATCCATGGAACACTGCACACCTACCAAAACAACCACCATCTGTTGACGGTGGCAACCCGCTCACAACAGGGTAAGACCTGCTGACCGGGTTAAACTGACAAGCAACATTAACCATACAATAAATACTAACATAGTAAATTAATATACAAATACAACTATACTACCTTGGTTATAGACAAATACGGGACAGTTTTGTAGAAAAGTACATCTTCTCTCCATGTATCTAATTTGGTTGCATTAAATCATTTAAACAAATTGGAAGAGTAAAAATTTACTTGATGAAGAGCCTCTGCAGGACTTTAGAGGCAGCAACATGTGAAGGCATGTGGTGTTTGAGTAATTGATGACAATCATCTACTGTTAAGTCAGAATCTCTGTCAAACCTCACTTCAGTATTTGGAGCTACACAAACAAATTTAATAAAATTCTCAAAATGGTACCATTTCACCTACCATTTTCAGTATATAGCTTGTTAATACCACGACGGGCATCATTTCGATGATCATAAGCACGTAAGTACTTGCAAACCAGCTGTACACTTGAATCAACATCATAAGGGCTTAAAAGAAAAATGTGCAATAACAAAATTAATATATATGGTGCATTTAAATTGATCTACATTAAAACAGCCTGGCTGTAACAAGTATGGCCTTACAAGCAGTCGGTGTTAAAATTACATACTGAGGTCAAAAAGGCTTAGATGATGTATGTATGTATAATTATATATATGTATGTATGTATGTGTGTGTGTGTGTATGTATGTATGTATGTATGTATGCATGTATGCATTTAAAAGGGCACTGCGCCTGTATCAAAGCCACTCAATTTCGTGTTATTTCACAGCCTGTGAAATCATTAATAAATGTACGTTTACTGTAATCTACGGGTATGCAATAAACACCAATGGATGAATTGCACAAAGCCAAGCAGGGTCGTCCTAGAAAGTACAGCGAAGGCTGGAATAGTAACAATACACGAATTTATATCTCCAATCATACCTTGTCAACTGGAGAGCGCTTAGAGAGAAGTGCTGTTTAACAAGCGATGACGACGTGGCTTGCTACTTGCTTGCATTTTCACACTGGATGACAACATTATGAGCAATGTCAATCATCATACCCACATCAGAGTTAGCAGAATCAATCTCTTTGTGATTCTGTGTGGTGAGTACAATAACTTATTCTTACGCAAGATGTTTCCTCTCCATTAATGTATGCATCATCTCCAAGTGGACCTAAGGCGTGGCAATGGCCTGTTACATCTACACCTCGATTATCCACCTATGCTAAAGACGGGTTCAAAGTGCCAAGTATGAGTATTAGTTGCATTAACAGTGATCTACTGGATGATGAAGAAACTCTTAGTATAGTGGCTGATACTAATGGAAGGTTGTTTACAACATAGTTTCCCTCAGTATAACCATCAAGTGTTCCACAGCACATCCTACGGGATTGCAGCCAATGATGGTCAAGCTACATGTAATAATGAAGCAATACCCGTATATACACCAGTTATTGCGGTCAATCTTAGGAACTTCTTGAGTTGGATCATTGTGGTTTACAAGATTTTACACTATTCAAGTGAATCAGAAAGGTAAACATCTGCTGACATTCTGTAGTGTGATATGTAAAGCAAATACTGTGTAGTTCTGATACTAGCAGTGATAAATCAAGTGACACAGATGAAATCATTACTGGTAGTAACATGCTCAGAGAATATGAACTGTTTATAGTTTGTACTAGATGAGAATGATGAAACAGTGGATGCCCCTGAAACATCAGAGCATGTTTGTTTATCAACAGGTATAGCTATACAGTAGAGTGTGACTATATGTATGTTTAGAAGTCCAATATAGACGAGAATGAAATGGTGTTGGTTCCTGAAATTTTAGAACACGAATTTACAGCAATTCATATACGTAGGTTCCTTTTGTATTCATATGGTCCATTTGTGACTGATTGTAAATGGTTGGGTGATAAATCATCACAAATCCAACAACTGTACGATATACCATATGCTAATTAGTCCCAACAGTACTGGTGGCTACGTGTGAATTGGTGAATTGTCTTATATTAAATGTAGCTATAAACAAATTATCACATACAATTTATCAATCACCATGCATTTACATGTATATAGCCACCATGTGTGCTACAGCTCTGTGACCGAAGCAGAAGAAATGTGTGCTGCAAACATACCAGCTTCAGGTACTTTAAATACTCATTAACAACACTTCTAGATACATGGAAAATGTCTCTTCATATAGGATAGATGTCACCAGCTGTGCAGCATAGGTCAATGGTGACTACAAAATTAACAGTGGCTGTATGCAAGTCTGCGGGTGTTGTACAAGTGGGCATAAGTTTGAATGGGTTTCTACTGACTTTCATGTAAACAATAACAACAAGAGACTCTATAATAGCAACCTCTCACTGGTAGCTGTCATAATCCTGTCTGGTAATAACTTTGCTAAAATTGAGAAGTGCTTTAAGTTCATGGGTACGCCCATTATATCAGCATCAACATACCAGAGACACTATGTATGCCCTAGCTGCAGTAGAACAGGTAGGCAGTTTGCATTGGTTATAATGTATACATAAAATATAATATACATATACAGAAAAAGGTTCTGGCACAATTCGCTTCTGTTGACCTCATTTTGTCGGGTGACAGGAGATGTGATTCACCTGGCAAAAGTGCCAAATTTTGTACATATTCCATGATGAGATGGAGCACCATCAAATTCTACATTTTGTGAATGTTGATAAACGTCGTGTTGGTTTACACTCTCCAACGAGAAGGGTTGGTGCAGTGCCTGGATTTCTTGATCTAAAATGGAATGAAAATCAGTGAGATCGTGACAGATTCATCCACTTCTGTAGCTAAAACTCTTGGTAAACGAACTGTATAGAGAATGTAATAATTTAAATGGTGTATTATAATAGCAACCAATTACCCAATGATTCACCATTCATGTGACATATGGCATAAGTCCAAAAAATTGAAAAAAGTATTATAGGAGGATGCACATATGTTACATGTATATTGTCAATTATTTTGTTCAGTCATTCCTATAAACTTGTGTAGCTTGGTAAATACAAATAAATAAGATCAATAAACACATGAACTATTGATGCAAATTGTTACATTATGTAGGCTGGGAAATTATGTGGAATGGATAAACTTAACCACTGGTCAGGGAACATAGTGATCACTTTTGGTTTAGTTGTAGAACCTGCAATAATAATTTTCAGACTTTAAAGGTGAGCATATTGTACGTAACAATTGGATACCATTGTAAATCCATCTTTACAGGAAAAATGGGTTGCTTAATGGGTAACAAATCACATATTTTAGCACACGAGAGCTGGCTTTTCAAATTTTGCAAAAAATTGTCAATGACAGGACATGGTTGGAATCTCTGAAGTCCTATTCCAGATTTCGGTACAGTGCTACAATATGCATTAATTTTGTTGTAAACTATTTAGTTTTGCTGCTTTGCAAAAAAAGACAAATCATCAAAAAGTGTAGCTAAACTTGTGTAATGGTTACATGTCATTCATTATTAGGAAACTTCAATATCTAGCACAACTTTGATAGAAATGTATACATTTACAAGATACTTTTGACGATTACTTGATTAACTGTAAAAGAAATATTTCCATTAGTTAATTTCTATATATATATATATATATAGCTTTTTTTTTTGCTGTTATACTGTCCATAGGCATACTGGCTTATTGGAGTCATTCCACAGCCTATTACTCGGATAAAGTTCCAAAAGGATTGCTTTTCAGCAAGTGACATGTAACTACTATGTGTTATGTGTCACGCACACAAGACATAACAAATTATGATGGGTTGCACATGTAAATAATTACTACAGCAATGAAAAAAAGTTTTTTTAGAAATTATACAGCATAATAATTGTGTTATCCACAGGAATGAAGGGTATTTCATGTGTGTACAGCAAGCAGTTCTTGATCATAATGCACAGGTTGAAAGGAGTATCAACCGAAAAGGAGATGTTATCTACCACTGAAAGTATTGGAAACAGACAGAGAAATGGGATGTGACATCCAAAAAATCCTCTAAACACTATAAATATATTCCAGATCTGATGCACCTCATATTTGAAGAGAGACGATTGTGTACTGGTACTCTCAAAAGACCAAAAACTTTACCACATGACCACCCATCTAAGATACAATCAACAATTGTACACACACAACCTGATGAAACTACTAGTTTAGTAAGAAACAACGTTCTAGGTTTACATGAATAGTGAATGTCCTTACACAGAAGAATCAATGTCCACTAGTATCTTACCCATGATATCCCATATAATTTCCATCTGGGGCTGAGTACCTGTGGCGAACTGCCCATACTACACAAGAAGGCACCATCTTCCTATTTCCTCTTCCTAGACGGCCATGTCTCCAAACTATATATTGGTGGTAGGCTGCCTTTTAAAAGCTTTCAGGGCTGTAAGATACTACTCCAGCATAAAACTCCCTCCTGTGCACTATAGCAATTGCAAGTGCTTCTCTGTCCAACACCAGGTTGTCAAATGCTGGATCCAGGGTGACACATCTCTGCTGTCTACAGCATTTATTTTCTACATCAGTAGGCATAATCTGACATTTGTGACATATGCACCACGGGTAGGCATGAGGCTATTATGCTCCAAAAATTGAGCATTATGCTTTTGAGCAGTGCTCAAAAAATCACCTATTATGCTTTTGAGAATTGCCCATTATTCCCAAAATTATGCCACCATAATTGGCTAATAATGACAGTTTATTCCTGTATCAGCCCATTTTCATTGATGTTTAAGCTTCAAATAGTCTTGAATTTTTAGCTGGTCGCTGTATTAGAGTATTTCATATCAATGTGACTGCTTTATTAGAGTAAATAATATTCGGTGACTGTTCTATTAGAGTTTCTGACTGCTCTATTAGAGTATCTCGATCTTTTTTAACGGAATTATGCAATCTGCAGATTTTCCTACTGTTAAAGCTTTATAATCACCTAAAAATGCTAGCATAATTCCTGATTCCCACACATACCTATTATGCCCGAAATTATGCTGGCATAATCGCCGCATCCCTAACCACGGGATGGCTGAATCTTGTGGTTGATCGGGAAGTGGTATGTCGGGATTAAGGAGTGCCTTGGCCAATTCCAGGCCTCCGGTGTGGCCATATGCTTCCATGATGAGTTTTTGGCACTCTTCACCAGACCAAGAGATCACATATTTCTACACAACAAAATCGATGCAGCATGTAGCAGCTATACAGTGGCACTGTAGACATTTACACACCTTGAGGTTTTCCATTCAGAGCTCTCTGGGTGGCTCTGGATGTACTGTGATAAGGTGGTCACCATTTGTTGGCTGCAATAGAGTTCAATTAGGTAATTATAATACAGTATGAAAGATAAAAAAAAAAAAAACTAGTATCACATGATCTGGTGATACCTATGTTAGGCTCACTTTATTCTTACAGGGTTTCTGCCTCGTACCACAATTGCAGGATTCCCCACAAAGTGTACCAGCTACTTTGCATGGGCACTGTCTCTGCTGACAGGTAGACTTACAATCACATTGCAAGCAAAACATCTCGACAACATCTAACGAGCCGTCTGAGTCGCAATCTGGAGACAAACTATGTGTTGAATTCTATACAAACAAGACAGATAACACTGAGCTGTTCAGTACAGTTACCACCTAGCTATTACTGATTCATGGGGGAATAGCCTCCTCGGATCACTACGATGCTCCAGCACACCATTACCGCTTGTTCTACCTGTAGGTGATGCCATTGTACAAAGTCTTCAGTCCAGTAGATGACGGTTAAATTGATGAATGGCACCATAACGTCATATCTGTTTATGCAACCAACCTGTAATGTTTACTTGCTCTTGAGAGGCTTCAATACTGGAGCAGTGCCCTTTAAGGTTGTGTGATAATGACAAACCATATTATCTGGATAAATGACAACCATTTTACCATATTATCTCAATAATGATGTGACAACATAAGACTGTTTTGTAAACACAATTTATTGACATTAAGGTGCCAGAAATTTTATTACTTCCCCAACTAGTTTGATACCTTTTCACACGTTTTCTGTGGTTAATTTACAATGGATTAAGAAGATGTACTATTTATTATTTTGATAAACAAATTTGTTATCATACAGTACAACAATACTGTATAGTAGGGACCACAAGGAGTAGGCGTGGCCCACGAAATAACATCATCCAAAACCAGCCTCAATTTTCCCTGACGACGATGAGGCAGTATTGGTTAGGTAAAACTAAGCCCAAACAAGCTTTCAGATTGACCCAAAACGCTTTTAACAAGTTGCTACGGAATTTAAAAAAAATTATTTAACAGAATTTTCTACTGATTGAGTAAGAAACTGGCTGATGCCTTCAGACAAGCGTAACTCGATAATGGCTATGGCTAAGGGCTTGATTTTTCACTGTTCAACATCAATTCGGCCCAAGAAGTGCCTTTTGGCATACTATAGTATGTACAATGCATTCTTCATGGACTTACCAGTGTCCTCCTTATGTCCCATTCATCTTTGCTGACAGTGAAAAGTGTCGATTTGGTGGTAACACGTGATGGCTTCCCTTTGTAACGGAAATCATCTGTATTTTTCGTAGTGGCTATTTTGATTGCAGAGGTACTTTTCGAACAGTTTTTGATTCATACTGCTGTGTAACAGGTTGAACATAGCTGACAATGAAGCGTAATACTTTACTTTTCAGACGATAATTGGTAGCTGGGACACATGGCACCATTTCTTTCTTTCGGTATGCATGGATTGCTGAGGTGCTTTTCGAATAGTTCTTGATTCGAAATGCTGTGTAATGGGTTGAACATAGCTGACAATGTAGTGTAATAGATACTTCACTTTTTAAACGACAATTGATATAGCTGGGGTACGCGGTGCCATTTCAGATGCGGTATATATGCGTGGGTTCACCAGTCATAATAATTATTTACAAATAAAGTTAACAAACAAGCATTGGAATTTTCAACTAGAGTAGGGACCATAGCACATCAATAAAAAGTACTGAAATAAGCTGGAGTAGCGCACAATATTGAATCACAGTAAAACAATAAGAAGTGTTATATCCCTACTGTGCTCAAGATACCAAAATGGAAATGCACAGTAGGGATATAACACTACTTATTGTTTTACTGTGATTCAATATTGTGCACTACTCCAGCTTGTTTCAGTACTTTTTATTGATGTGCTATGGTCCCTACTCTAGCTGAAAATTCCAATTTTTTCTGTGTACTTGTCTTATTTACAATAGGTGATTTAGGTATCGATAATCTTTTTATACTAAATTATCTCTCGGCCCTAGTATGTGTTTGTCTGTGTGTGTGTACATATGTATGTAGGCATGCTGAATTTCAGCCATTGTGAAGTAGTTTCTTCATGCCAGTTTGAAATTATGGGAGTATGGTGAGCTTCTTATAGTATTGAAAAACCATTACATAAAGGTTTTGTTGGCTATCAAGAATAGCTAGTCCCTTTGAAGGGCATGTCCCTTCCATATACATATGAAAATGAACAGTAGTCTTGAGGCTTTGTCTAGGGATCTCTGCAAAACTTTTATATATTACCGTCAAAATCACAGAAGAACAGTTCAAACACTGAACCTGAATGTCTAGGGTTTCATTCCCACTTATTGTATGGTACTTTTTATCCTGCTGGCAAACATGTTTTGTGATTTTTATACAATGGTTATTTGGATATTCATGATACTCTTTTATATTGAACTACTTCCTTTTATAAAACAATAACCCTGGGCACCAGAAAATGCACTATTTACAGTTGCACAATCACTGTACACAGTAAAATATCAACGAAACAGATAATCATCACTTACAAACCTTGCATTATCAATTGGAATGCATTTTCCAATTAGTTTAAAAATTGGAATTTTATTACAAAACCAATTAAAAGAACTTGTCACCATTTCTTGTAAAGAACTTGTTTCATTTTCTTGCACATAAGATGGAATCTGCACAGTAAAAGATAAACCATAAAATTCACATCACATTATAAAATTTGTTTCAGTACATACAAGTGGCCTAAGAGTGTTGATCATAAATCATACA
Organism: Dysidea avara; assembly: GCF_963678975.1. NCBI lineage: Eukaryota > Metazoa > Porifera > Demospongiae > Dictyoceratida > Dysideidae > Dysidea > Dysidea avara. The sequence continues at coordinate 14,746,637 of NC_089279.1, read as the reverse complement.
CAAACCAAATGGGTGTGTTATAACTGATTTGTGGTATGGGGCGTGCACGTATCAAAGGCACCTAATTGTAACATCAAGAAAAAATTGGCTACTACTGAGTTTTGTGTACAAGGAAAGATTTTACTCAGTAATTATTGTCTTGATGGCTAGTTAAATCATTGTTACTGTAGCTAGTTTGTTCATTGGTAGCGCATTTCCCATGCACAAGCGCGAGGTGTATATCAATGCTAATTACGCCACCTGTTGTACTGTTTCACATCGTTTAGATGGGTGTAGCTGAAATGTCTGATCTGAAAGGTGCAGTGCTATATAAATAGCCTCGGTTAGCTTATTTTATTGACAAACAAGCTGTGGTATATACTACAGGATCAGCCCAGTGGTTATACTGCTTACCATTCATTCAGATGAGTGAGTGCTGGTGTTTTTTTTCCAGAGCGATTCATCTCCTTGATGTAATTCATTGCTTTGCATTGTGACTTCCTGTGTTGGTCTGGTGTTTGGTTTCGTTTGATGTCTTTGAACTAATTAGTGGCCAGACTGTGTGGCCAAAAGGAGGTACTTAACCATGTTACAATTATTTGTAAACCAGTTTACACTGATTTGTAACACTGGCAGCAGCCTTTTACCTGCCCACGCACCATACTACAAATAGCACATTTAAACCATAGTAGTGCTACTAGAACCAAAACGCATTACAGTGGAACCTCTGTTATTTGAACATCAATTAACCAAACGCTCGATTATCCAAACACCAAATTGACTCCTCAATTAGAGTATTTGTCAACAAGTGTAAGCTTTATTAGAGTAGTCGAGCAAAGCTCTGTATATAAATGTATGGATGTTTGATTTTACATACTGTTCAATTATATGAATGCCCTTTCCCCAATTAGTTTGGATAATCGAGGTTCCACTGTAATTAGTGAGCATAAGCTGGAGTTTGTACATACACAACATTTAACGTGTGCCTTCTAGTGCAAATAGCATGACTAAATTGTACTAAATCATATAGTATGGTCATACTGTATATTAGGGATCATGGAGGTTTGGCTTTTTTGCCCAAAAATATCATCCAGAAACCAGCCTCACTTTTACTTTATGACAGCTTGGGTAGGTAGAATTAGAGGAAAACGGGAATGGGACAGGAATGGAAAACAAGAACGGGAACGACCCACAGAAAATGCCTAATAAAGGTCATCCAATATCCAGGTTGGACACACAATGGTTCTTTGTGGCATTGCTTGAATCCTTTCACTAAAATGATCAAAACACTCTAATAGAGCGGTCACCTGCATTAAAGTACTCTAATAGAGCAGTCAAGAATGCTACCCATCTCATCAGGGACCCACATTAGCTAAGTCATCAACATTGAAAGTTAGCTACTCCTTTAAAACCATAAAATATTTAAACATTAAATTAATACTGATGAATACAGAGATACACAAAGTATTCTAGTTACCTGACAGTACCCATTATAGGCTTCAAAAACTGCACCTACTGCTTCCAGATAAAAAATCATATGATGGGAGTATGCATGCAGCATGCGCAATGGAGTGGCTTCAAGAAGAGTCCCCATGACTACTCATGTTGCATGTCCTTAGTCTCCTCATTGAAGCCATGCACCTACACATACTGCAGCTACCATGTGCCCATCATGTGACTTTTCCCTGAGGTTGCAGGTACAGCTTACCGTAGGCACTAGCTGTCAATCAATGACAGCTATAGCCCATCAATTCACAGACCATCAATATGGGTCTCTCATGGGATAGTTAACAAGGCATTTTTGACTGCTCTACTAAAGTGTTTCAATCGTTTTAGTGTAAGAATCCAACAATGCTGCAAAGAAGCATTGTGCTGTAAAGTCCAACTTTTGTATTGGCACGATGACCAGTATCAGGCATTTTCCGTTGATTGTTCCCGTTTCCACTTTCCGTTCCCGTTTTCCTAGAATTCTACATACTGGCACTATTGGTTAGGCATGACCAAGCCCAAAAACGTCTTCAGACCAACCCCAAGCCATTCGGTTTCTACTAACTGACAGACTGTCTGAATTGTTTGCCTGCCTGTCTGCCTGACTGATGCCTCCAGCCAAGCATAACTCCACAATAGATAACACTACAGGCTTGATTTCTTTACTGTTTGATGTCATTTTGTCCTGTGTAACAGGTGAAAATAGTTGAAAATGCAGTGCAATGGCAACTTCACTTTTCAGTACAGTAATTGATTATTGGAGCGTGCGTTCAGATGGTAAATTAATTTTATGACATGCCTGGTGTCATTCTTTCTTTTGATGCGGTTTGTACTGGTTCATTATTCAGAACTACATTATAAAGAAAGCAAACAAACAAGTGCAAGGGAAGAATGGGTTCATGCAGCTGCATCAAAAGAAAGAATGGGTGGGTTCATTAGTCATAATTACATTATAAAAAGGGAAACAAACAAGTAGAAAGAAAAGTATGGATCTGAAAAAATGTAGCAAAACAAGGGATAGCTAAAAAACAGTGAAACAAGAGAGGTTGTGTATGCCTGCAGATATACTAATGATCATTTAATCTCTGATTCAGTCTTGGTTATAGACTGAAGTACATGTCCATTAGTATATCTACAAGCAAGACAACCACTCTTGTTTGACTACTTTTTAGCTACGTATCCCTTGTTTCACTACTTTTTTCTTTGATCCTTAATCTTCCTAATTTTTCCTTCCACTTGTAAAAGAGCAAATTGCCACCATTTCACAGGAAGAATCAAGACTGATTAAGAGAACAAATGTATATTTTTTCCTCAGAACAAAGTGGCCTTTAAAACTGTATACCTACATTGACTAATAGGGGACTAGCCATTATTCTAGTTAATAATACGGTATATGAAATCCTCGGGTGCCATCATTTACAGCCTGTGGGAGTGCACTACCCAGGCATTGCCACACTAATTAGAATGCTAATGCTTTGAAATGAAATTCTAGTCTTGGTGTGGCATGTGTGTTACTATCAGTAAATTCACTTAAGTATTGCAGTAAACAACAAGTGGACATCAAGTAATTAGAGAGGACAACAAGTGGACGACAAGTAATTAGATAGTTGTGCAAACATGTTGGCAAATATAATAATAGTGAAACAATTGTATCCAGTTTGGTTTCCTATAATGATATCATGACATGAGCAACAATTTCTATTTGTCATCTTTAAATAAAACCTTTAAACATAGAAACTTAGCATAGAATTTGGGTCATTATGGGCTAAACAAACAAACACTGCTAATGTGCAGTGAAGGCATTGTGAGATTGAAATATGGCAACTATTTCTGGAGGGGGAAGGGAACTTTGTGATCCTGTGTGGTATAGTAACAATGTGTGATGTACTGATATGATAGATATTGTTGTAAATGTTAAAAGTCTATATAGCAACATTTTACAGCTGCTTGCTTAGGTACCCCTATCAAAATTTAGCTGCCAATGATTACATGTGGCTGGATCTGATGGAAAAACTGGTCTCAGTTTTGAGCCCTGAGTAGCCCATAATTTGATCTAATTCATCCCTACACATACCTCTTTTACTTTGAAAACAACCCCTCACCCTCCCAACCCACCACACCTATTGGAGCTTCCTTGGCACAGTTGTTTGAAAAAATGGTGGGAAGCTTAGTTACTTGTACAGCGAATGCATTAGATGGTATGGAAATGGTGTGTAAAACGTGTGATAATTTGGTACATGTAGCTTCAATCATTGGCAAGCTAGGTAAATTTTAACCAAGTTATTACACCATAAGAGTATATGATATGTTTTATGTAAATACATAGGTACATACGTGTATGTGCAATAACGTACTTCTACAAATATTTTCCATTGGAGACCACCAGGCAGTCTAAACGCCATTCCGGTGTCTAAATCTTCTACATATCCAAACAGTAGCAACTTGCAGAAAAACCATGCTAACATATCAGTATGCCTTTTGTACTTCAACTTTTCTTCTGATGTTGCAGAACTCTATCAAATACAATAACAGCAATGACGACGATAAGCATTAATGAAAATATGTACATATGGGACCAACATACCGGTGGTGGCACAACAGTAAAATTAAAGAAAATTGCACAGTTCTTCTGGTAAGGAGTTAGCTGTTGTAATTTCATTATGGTATTTAATACAGTAAAGGATTCATTCACTGCAATGATTACATCGCCTTCATGAAGTTGTTTTCTGATGTAATGTGTTTTCCCATCACCTAAGCAAAGAGAAGGATATACACATCATCTTACAAAATTTCGCAAATTGCATAATGTATAATGACACAAGTGTGCATCTGTGCACATTACAGTTGAAAAGGCTGACCAGCTGACCCAAATAGTAATTTTGCAATTGAATGGGATCTGGATCTGACCAGGTTTAATCAAAACAAATGTCCTTACCAATAATATTGTGATGCAGAGCACAAAATGTATCTTTTTGGGCCAGGATGATGTACTCTAGTTCTCCTAGTGAGGAACTATTATACCCTGCATTTATTGTATACATATGCACAGGAACAAAGTAAATAAGTACCAACTGTACAAACAGTATTTTGAACATGTAAAAGCAACAATCAATACATGGATGTGGCTCAACATAAGTCTACAGACAGCAACCCACAATTTTGATAAGTGGGCGTGGCTCTGCATATGTCTGCAGACAGCAACACACATTCCCAATAAGTTGGCATGATTCATATATAACACCCTGTTCACACTATCCTGGGTTAGCCAGAGTGTTTTCAACTCAGGTTATTGTACTCAGGTTGGCACTTGTTCACACTACTGCATCTAACACGAGCTCAATAGCGCAAGCGCCGAATAATAATTAATAATTAGCTAAGACCAGAGCACGAGCTTTTGATTATTTAGGAGCTTAATAAAAAGGCACTACAATTGTAGCGAGGAAGTGTAGAACCAGCTGAAATAAGTCGTATAATGTTATAGACACCATGTTTAAGTTATTGGGTGCATTTTCACCAGGAATATTAACGCATTGTTCGAGAGTAACTGTCACAAAGTCTACCAGAACTATGGTACATCATAGCCCTTATGAAGAAAGGTTTTCGAGCATAGAATATACTCGTTGTGTGGCCAACAGAAGCACGTTACAGTATATGAGTTGGCCAACTCAGAATGCATTCACACTGTACCCTATATAGGGCCAACCCGTTCCAGCCCGCCTCTCCTTGTTGTGCCATGTTGAATCCAGTTTGGCATGGTCGAGTGCAACTTGTTTCGAGCCGTGCTGTGTTCTACCCTGGTTAGAAGATAGTGTGAATGGGGTGTAAGTTTCCAAATATGATGCTACACCTGCATTTCTTTCAGTACAATCAACACATTATTTTATTATCACAAGTGGTCTCATCCAAACTAGGCCAGGTTAGAAGCAGATGAGACTAACTTGACCTGGACAAAATGTAACCCAAATGACCCAAGTAAACCAGATGAATTGATCCAGATTTAATTCTGGTACATAATACACAGGTAGACATGATGCTTGTAGACCGCCTTATTAAAATTATATGACATTTTTACATGGACAATGCTTATATTATCGTGTATGCATTTATACTACATACCAGCACATCCATAGACTAACTCTAAGTAAAAATTGGCATTGTCATTGTTGACAAGTTCCTCACACATGATTTTAACTTTTTCCAAAGTGATCTCAGGTCCACTTTTCTGCATGAAAAAAATTTAAATTTGTATCAGCAAAAATATAGCACAGAGTAACACATTTAAGGTAGGACTCATGCCTACTTTTACAGTAGAATGCAATAAACGTAATGGGTAAATATTTACAAAGTCAAAAAAATTCCGCTAATTTTTGAGCACTTGTTTCATGATGAAGGAAAGTGATAACAGCGAAAACCTTGGAGAGTTAGTCTGCCTCGATCGGACAAGCAGTTCCCAATAGATTTTCTTCTAATGTTTGTGCCTGCGTTCTGGTTGTAGGATGGGTCTGGAAGACAACTACTCAGCAATGAATTTGCTTGTTCATGGATAGCCTGATGATGTAAGTTGCATCTTGGTAGAGAAAGTATTCATAAGTCATGACCATTTAATTAAGCACCTTTAGTTTATTTTCCATATTGTCATTGTACAAATTGATCTTTCTGTTGTTGCCACTTTGTTGCACTTTAACTTTAAAAGCTTTTGGCTTAGAGCCGAAACTTCGGTTGACGATTTCTTTGGTTATCTAGATTAATAAAATAGAATTGGAAAACTGTGCTAACTTATGGGGTTCTGTAGATCCAGTCACAAATATTTTATGCATTGAAAAGGCCTTCTATTTTTATTGCACCAACTGGAATACTTGCAGATCCGGTCACATTTCACAAATGCTTTAACTACTGCTATCAGTATATGTATAGTTAAAAGTTTGAAAATATTGTTAATTTCAGCTTAACAAACAGTATGTGCTATTACCTCATGCATGACGAAACAATATAGGAGCACAACACTATTGAAATTAAAATAACTTATGTCACCTAAATAAGTTGTAAACAGTTAATATCAGTTTTAGTCATACAAGTTTGCATTAATAAACTGTTACTTACTGTAGTAGGAGTTGCGTAACACCAGGTATATATAGTATTCCTTCTTTCAGCACTACAAACCCTACTAATCACTCCAAAACTCATTTATTGATTAACTTTTAATTCACTGCCTGTATGTTCATACAATCATAACATAGTAAACTAAATTTAAACAAGGTTTTGTTGACTAAATGGTGTATATATATATACATGGGTTAATTGTCACCACTTTTGTAAATGATGTTCTATTCCTGAACAATTTACTAGCGAATTGTTGCTAGCAAGTCATTCAGTACACTACTTTAGGCTGTTAGTACCAATGGTTTATGAATTTTATCCTCAACAGTTAATTAGATTAGTCATCAGCGAAAATTTTTATCCTTGATACTAACTCGCTATATGGCATGTTTGCACTTTACATGGTTGAGATCATAAGTTAATGAACATGTACATATGTAGGATTCCATGTTTCATTAATCACAATTAATTTTATTACAAACCAATGTGTTTATGTTTGTAATAATTATCATACCTTACATTCTTCCACCTTAACCCAAGGTACTTCATCTAAAACTGACTTTCCAGTTTCAATATAAGTCAAGTAAGCAGCAGGTTCCATTTTTTGTGAATGATGATGTACTATAAGCTACACAAAGGGGACACAGTATACTTGATTGGTCATCACATTATACAACACACTTAGTAAGTCCACACAAAGAAGTAAACAAATACATAACTTCAGATACCAGATAACTTTGTAAGTAGCATTGATTAATGCATAAATGTTAACCTGAATGTTGTTACATTGCCTGCCTGTCCCGTCTGCCTGCTGGAGTCCTGAAATTGTTTTCACAAAATTGTACATGGTTGTTTGTTTGCATGTTTATCCGTCTTTCCACAGACACACAAAATGGTTTACGCTGAAAGTCACCTGTATGCATGAAATGAAAGCTCTATAGAGATAGGCTATATTTAACTTCCAGGCAAGTGGGTTTTGTTTACAGATAGTTTATTTGTGCTGGTTTGAAATACAAGTGAAGAAAGTTTCTGGAGATGTGAACACCTTTCATTCCACTGAATTCTACATCTTGATGGGCATTAAATGGCAGAAAAACAATGAGACTAGCAGGAATAGTGAACCCTTTTGATTTGAAAGGGAGTGCATCCCCGTGAAAGTGAAGAGTAGCCTTGAGGCTTTTCCTTCAAAATGTTTGTAAGAAAACATGATAGACAAGCTACAAAAACAATCAAGACGATAATTCTTTGCATAATTCGGGATTCACATTGCAGTTGTGTTTCCTTAACACTACAAGATGATTAATGAATTACAAAATAATTAACAAAATACATTGAATTATACTAATAAATTACTTTACAAAGCAAAAAAAAAACTGATTACCTATACCATATTGAAGTTTTGTGTAAATACATGGCTGATAGATTCCTTTTTAGTTAAAGGATAGTAATGTACTACAATAATTACATGGGAGCTTGTTTTTATAAGTAGCACAATATTAACTTAACAAAATTAAACATAGATTTATCATTCAGCAATTTTGTGAACTTACTTCCTGTAGCTTGTAAGGCAGTCTGTTGACTTCTAGAATTGTGAATTTTTGACACCTGTAAGGAATTATTGAACTTAAAGTACTGTATGGCAGCATGTGTTTTCAATGGATGTATGAAATATCATTGTGTGACTAATGGTGTAACCTTTAGTCTGGCAGTGAGTCCTAAATGAACAGATAAAAAAGTTGCTACACTTAAATGATTATATATTGTAACAAGTTTTAGTTTATTTTTATACCCTGCATATATTTCATTGCTTTTGGATTTGAAGTTGTCATTTAGCAAGTGAGTTTACACCATAAATTTGTGCCAATGAATCTACAGTATAGTCCACTTATAACTTCACACATGCATGCATGGCAACACGTGTTTTTGCATGGATAAGCAAATGCTACACATGGATAAAGCTAAAACCAATTGGTATACCAAAGGCCACTCATGGAGCAAGGGTGGCAAAACAAACCCTCCAATCAAATAGTATGGAGGCAGTGCCTCCTCCCCCCCCCCCAAAAAAAAAAAAAAATAAAATATATATATATATATATACCACTTTCACACCTCACTTCAAAGGGAAAAGAAGGTGTATAAGTGGTATAATAGCACTGCTATCAGTGCTCAGGAGTGCATTAACGAGAAATGGAGGTAGTATATACAAGTTATATCCCTCCTAGGAGGGATACAACTTGTATATACTACCTCCTATTCTCATTAATTCATTCCAAGCATTCTCAGAAATCATCTGATTTCTTTGATGAAACTGTGTGATCTCCTCTACTTTAATATAGTGACACTTCACAGGATCGATAGTGGGTTTTAATTTTGTAAAGTGGGCCAAAGCATAGATCATGGACTTGGTGAAGAAGATAGTTTGTTGTTTTACTGAATGAAGAAGGTCACAGGTTAGTTTATATTGCTGTTTTGATTGTATAGTCACGTGGCGATGTCCAGACACTAGGTGTAGCGCTAAATTGATTTGGCCATTAGTGTTAACAATATTACTCACTACTTTAGTTTATTCATGGCTAGTAAAGTAAGTACTATAGTGCACTTGAATCATCTTTTATATTGCTGTTTTGACACCTGTCGCGACGTCACACACGCGTAGTGACTGGGCATGGCGCTTACTTGACTAGGCCATTATAGCGCTGTAAACATATTCACTGCTTTAGTTTATTCATGGCTAGTATAGCAAGTACTTTATAGTGTCACTTAAGCTTGATTATTAGCTGTTCAGCTCGCATTTGGGTTTCCTGTGTTTAATTGCATACCCACAATCGAAACGATCTGCATGCTCGTGTTGATACACTTACGTTGGGCCTCTCAGCAGCACCTTGTCATTGTTCTTACGACATTATCCACAATCGAAATTCACATGGTCCCATATAAGTACACTCGCAAAGCATTCCTGCAGTTTCCCCGCACTTGCAGGTGAATCAGGTGAATGTTAGTGAGTGTTACCTTCATCGCCATGCAATCTAGTGTTGATCATATTGGGATGTTCTCGACGGTGTATGATGTGGCAGTCTATCCATGACTATTGACATAGTAGCACAGACCCCACGATGATGCCACTCCTCCATCACATTCAGAGCGGTGCCCGCCATCCAGGGTTTCGTGTTATCCAATCTCTATCCTCCGTCTTCAGTTCATTAGTTTTGCTGTTGCTCTAAGAGAAGACGTCTGTCTATCCTCCTCTTCCAGTTTCGCTGTGGTGCAAAGAGAAGACACTTGCCCATAGGTTTCAATTTGCTGGGGTCTTCCTTTTGTCCTCTGGATTCTTTCTTTTGTCCTCTTTATCTGTGGCATGATGGCTCACCCTTAACAACTGACAGGTCATGCTGTTCACACTAGGAGGCATGTGTTGAACACTGCGCAAGCGCAAATTCCAGTTAACACTCACTAACATTTCTAATTAATGTCTGCATAATTAATAGCTCCTACATTAACTTGGTTTTAAATATGCATGTAAAACTCATTTACTTAACAGATGATTGTCAATGTACCTGTACTGTGATTGACTCCATGGCTAAATCATATGACCTACTGATATTTGCTAATCACTCAACAGTAAATACAACGAATTCATGAAGTAAACAATGGTGCACTACATACAGTATGCAGCCATAGTGAATTTTCTTGTCAGTCTAGCAGTTGGTTTTTGCTACTATAAATCGGATAGTATAGTCAAACAATTATACGTAATTCAAATATATCACAAGCCAGCCTTGCCTGCTGCCATACTGAGGAGGAAACTTCAAATTTTGTAGTTCTCCTTTTTGTTATGTACAAATGACAGGATAAAGTGATGAAGAGTATCAACCTAGAGTTTAAAAATAATACAAACTGGTATGGTGAACACGCGCCTATAATTTTAGCATTGCATCACACAGACAGGCTTGGCTTGGAATCAAGGACATGGCTCTAGACTTAGGAACATGTGTGGCTAGTGTTGTAGTGCTACCACATGTAGTTTAGGTTGCATGGCTGACATGATGTGGCTGGGTGGCCTACACCAGGCCTTAGGGAATTATGTTCCAAATTTTCATCGTTATTCTGTTCCAAAAAAGTTATCATTATGGTTTCATTATTCACAAAATGAACAGATTATTCTCCAAATTATTCTCAATTTTCATAAAAAGACATTCGACTTTAGCAATTTTTAATGTTTAGAAAGATTTTTCAGTAGTAATCATTCTGTTCTAAAGCTATCTTTTTTAGCTGGCAAGATGCTTAGAAATGTTGTAATAGAGTAAAGATTATTCCACTGGCTGTTCTATTAGAGTATCTTGATCTCAACTCTTGTGAAATTGTATATATTATGCCAATTATGCTCTTAAATCACTTCAAAATGCCAGAATATTTCCCAATTCTTTTAACCTATCATTACGCTCAAAATTATACAGACATAATTCCCGGACCCCTAGCCTATACAATGTGGCTGCATGGCCTACACAATGTGGCCAGACAATGTGGCTGGGCAAGCCAGACAATGTGGCTGCTTGGCCCATATGATGTTACTGCATTATCCACACCATGTGCATGTGGCTGCATGGCATGATGCGTGGTAATGTGAAATTAGGAATGGACTGTACATTAGTTAATTTGACATTTGAATTTGTCCAGAACAACACAGTCAACTAAAACTAAAATGTACCTATAGTAGCTTTAATATATGGGCATAACTATGGCAACATCTGCTTCTGTACTTAGAACTCAAAAACAGGTAGCTTACAATTTCACTTGTAAACAGCTTTAAATACATTACACATGACCTATCATGATGTAAATTATTTATATCATAATTAAGAATTATTTTGTTTTCAAGTTGTTTAATAATTTTAATTGCTGAATTCCGCTGAAGCATCATTTATAAAAGTCAACATATTCATAAACAATGAAGACTTTAATTTGATTTATCCACTACTACGTAATTGGCAGAGCAATCCCTTTATACCACCGAATAATGCCTTTTACAATTGTTTGACATTTTAACCCTTTCACATTCATCTGGGTCCTTGTTTCTCCTTTAACAAGTTCAATTACACCATTCAATAGTATTTTGGAGACTTTTAAACACGGTAATTTTATCAAAGTTTTTTGATATGAGTCAGAAAAGCAAATCATTAACTCAATAACACATTTTTAAAAACCTCCAACACATAAATTTTAAGCAACATGCACTATATAGTGGCCAACAGATCACTTGTTTGATGTCACTGAGTTTCATGGGATTGCAAGTAAATGCAGAAAGTACAGTGTTCTGTATCTCTTACTTAAATTTTGTTGCTCTGTGCAGAAATAGCTTTAAATCATCTTCAGCAGACTCCTCATTGCAATGGAACACTTCATAGGATTCTGGCACTCCATTGTAGATTTCAATCAACAAAAGTAATAATCTCTCATTGTCATAATGAGGTGCATAGTACACAACCTCCTGAAACTGTACACATTTAAAAAGGATAACAGCATCATGCATGCATACATCCATTGGATGTTCTGACATTACATACAGCAGAGATGTGGGTAAGATATGATTTTGAAACCTCCATATGTAAAAACACAAATTTAGAAATTTGGCAAGACATTCATACAGAAAAAAGATCAAGAACAGTGCATACAGTAAAATAGCCTTACATTATTTTCTCAAAGGCATGCAGATCCTTTAAGATACTTAGTTAAGTAACACATGTATTGTCTCCACAAACACAGGTGCTACAACTTTTACATAATTGAATTATTAAAGGGATTTGAAATACATGTAGATTTGCATGCACATAAAAACCCAGTAGCACATGAGGTAATGCTATATTTAAAGGCAGCACACCAGAACCAGTACTTGTACCAATTTGTGAATCTATATACAGCACCGCTCAAACGACGTTGTCTCACAAGAGTGCAAGCAATTTAAAAACTCACTAATTAAAGGGAGTGGCAACCGTTTTACTAACGAGTATTCATCCCAAATGAAATGGGATGAATACTTGTGAGCAAAATGGGAGCCACACCCTTTATTTAGCAAGTTTTTAAATTGCTCACAATCTCACGAGATGACGTTAATTTGAATGGTACATACCGTATTTATGTATGTATGTATGTATTACTGATAGATATTATGTATTGATTGTTTGCTCAGGCAGTCCCTTTTTACATGTAAGTAGTTATGTTGACGTTTTCTAATGGATTAATACTCTAATATACATCTACAATCACCAGCTTCCATTATTACATTGCTACTTAATAACTTACTGGTAGTAATGGGCTTGATGCACTGGGCTGTGATCTACTGTGTAGGAAGTCTTCAGCTATAGAGCTCTCTTTACAAAGATGCTGAAGGTATTTTCCTACATATTCAACTGGTACCTCCTTTGACCGACTATCTGTGTCTGATAAACAGTCGCTAACATTCTGTGTGCAACAAAGAGTTTAAACTTGTTAATATCATCAAGTACATAAGTGCTAATTATGCAATAGAAGAGATCAACAGATCAATCAAAATATTCAACTGTCTGACCAAAAGTCAGCTTCCAACATATCAAGTACACCTACCATCACTAACATCTACTTTGCATTTCAATCACAACACAGACAATAACGTAGGTAATAACTAGCCCTTTTGTCAATTAGGGTTAAAGTATAATTATTTTGCGAGCCAGATTGAATGTATTATAAGATTATTTCCATTTTGGTAGAAACCACAACATAAAAAACTCATTTACATCATAAGACATATAACACAAAAATACCTTCAGCCGCATTAAATTAAAACCAAAGTCATGTGATCTAATTGGCACTGTTTTGGACAACATCAAATATATTTAGATAATTATCAAGTCAGAACAGCCTCTTTGGCGATATGCGAGTGAGTAAATATTAACATGCACATTATATCACTACTTGCTTTACCCTATTCTAAATACTACAGTGAAACCTGTGCACTAAGGTCACTTTGGGACCAATCAAAAGTGTCTTGATTATCAAAGTGTCCTAGCTGATTTTCCAGGTCAATTTACATGGTAAGGGACACTTTGGGACCATTACAAAGTGACCAGATTACACAAGAGTCCCCATTTTCAAGTGTCCTTAGCAATATGTTCCACTGTATACACTTGCATACATATATGGTACTGTTCAAATGCAACATTGTCTTGCAAGAGTGTGAGCAATTAAAAACTTGCTAATTAAAGGGCGTGGTACCTGTTTAGCACGTGAGTACTTATCCTGTTCCATTCAAGATGAATACTCGCATGGTGTCATGCCCTTTAATTAGCAAATTGTAATCGCTTGCACTTCGGTGAGACAACATTGCATTTGAGTGGTACTTTACTGACACAATATTTCACACATCTACTGTATGTGCATAACAACCATCACAATGCTTACACACATGTACCATTACAATAAGGAGCATGCATGCATCCATATACCCACTACGGATACAATAATATGGGTAAATCCATATGGTGTATTGCCTTAAATCATACAGTACGATAGTACTGTATAGTAGGTATAGTACGCATGGCCCACGAAATAATATCATCCAAAAAAACAGCCTCAATTTGCCCTAACGACGATGAGGCAGTATTGGTTAGGTAAAACTAAGCCCAAATAAGCTTTCAGATTGACCCGAAGCGCTTTCAACAAGTTGCTACGGAATTTAAAAAAATATTATTTAAAAGAATTTTCTACTGACTGATTGACTTACTGAGTAATTGACTGATGACTGATTCCTTCAGACAAGTGTAACTCGATAACGGCTAAGGCTACAGGTTTGATTTTTTCACTGTTCGACGTTGCTTCGGCCCGAGAGGTGCCTTTTGGCATACCACAGTACGTACAATGCAATCTTCATGGACTAACCGGCATCCTCCTTTGTGTCCCATTCATCTTTGCTGACATCAAAAAGTGTCAATTTGGCTATAGCACGTGATGGCTTCCATTCATAACGGAAATCGTCTGTATTTGTCACAGTGGCTATTTTGATAGCAGAGGTGCTTTTCAAACAATTCTTGATTCATACTGCTGTGTAACGGGTTGAACATAGCCAACAATAAGGCATAATGGATACTTCACTTTTCAGACGATAATTATTGATATAACTGGGGCGTGTGACACCATTTCTTTCGGTATGCGTGGATTGCAGAGGTGCTTTTCGAATAGTTCTTGATTCAAAACGCTGCGTAACGGGTTGCACATAGCTGACAACGAAGTGTAATGGATACTTCACTTTTCAGACGATAATTGATATAGCTGGAGAGCACAGTGCCATTTCAGATGTGGTATATGTGGGTTCACCAGACATAATAGTTATTTACAAACAAGTACACAGAAAAATTTGGAATTTTCAACTAGAGTAGGGACCATAGCACATCAATAAAAAGTACTGAAACAAGCTGGAGTAGTGCACGATATTACATCACAGTAAAACAATAAGATGTGTTATATCCCTACTGTACTCAAGATACCATAATGGAATGCACATTAGGGATACAACATTTCTTGTTGTTTTACTGTGATGTAATATTGTGCACTACTCCAGCGTGTTTCAGTACTTTTTATCAATGTGCCATGGTCCTTACTTTAGTTGAAAATTCGAAAACTTTCTGTGTACTTGTGTAATTAACATTATTATATACTTCAAAATTAAATTTTTCCCTTTTGCATACAGTAAAGAAAAAGAAGTGAAAAGTTAGCTCCAAAGCCGGTTCATGGTTTAGGCACTTATACAAAAAGAAGTCATATCTACACCAATAATAGCCAAGCTGTGAAAAAAGGTGTTGCTCCCAAAAAACTAGGGTTAAAAAAAGTGAAATTATGGTAGCTGAGAAATGGCTGTTATGATGCTAGCAACAGCGATCACTCATCATTAATTAATATTGATTGACAGTAGCATAATTGTAGCCATTTCTTGGCTGCCACCTTTGATTTCACAACTTGCTCACCCTGGCTTTTTTGGGGCTGCAAACTTTTCACAGCTTGGCTGTTTTGGTATGTATGTATATTACTTACACCATAACCATTTAGGATTTGTTGGTATGCAAACTCAGCCCTTGGTCCTGCAGCTCTAGGGCTTTAGGTGTATTTACAACACAACACATCTTTGGTAAAACTCTTACAAATATTCTAAATATTGCAAAATCAGCCACAATATCCCAAATCACAATCACTAATAACAATGAGTAATGTCACTGATCAATTAAAATATGTATGAGCCAGCATTGAAACTGGATTATTATACTCTATTTGCTGACCACTGACCCAGATAGCAATCCAGGTCATACCCGGATTTGACCCTGATGTGATCCGTATTAATTAGAAGTTACATGTACTCCAGTTAGTAACATCTTATTAGTTATTGCTATAGGAAAACTAAGGTTTATCATTAACAATCAGTCAGTAGGCGTGGTTTCATGTATTTTGCAGACAGCAAAGTATGCTTTCTGTAAGTGGTTGTGGGTTCATGCACACCTACAAATTTCAACATACCATAAATTAGTGTGGCTCCATGTATGCTGTCACACATTCCCAATAGTAATGTGCAGGTATGGTCTTGGCTGAAATAACAAATGATAATTTATGCATATTCTATGTCTTGTGACAGGTAGCTAGCTCAGTATCATACCATCTGGTGTGTTTTTATTAGCACTGCATGAGGACACTAATGTGACGACAATGACTAAGAGTTCAGAGACTACAACTACACATGTAGTATGACAACAGCTGCTCAATATCAGGAATGTGTAATGTATAGCATCCACGAGCAGTCATGTAAATACTCTCATAATGGAGTCAAGTATGCATGACTGATAACAATGAAGTTTGCACTGAACTTGACGTCAAAGATATTAAAGACACTAATGTAAGCAGTTTTACCTACAACAATTGTCAATATCAACAAGTATAAGGAAAATTAAGAATTTTAAGTTCAATTAGGGATCATAAATAGGTAGGGAAACAAGGGAGGTCGCCTACATCTGCAGATATACTAGCAGACATTTATCCCTCAATTCAGTCATGGTAGGGAGACTGAATTAGGGATTAAATGTCCACTAGTATATCTGCAGGTGTAGGCGTACCTTCCTTGTTTCCTATGATCAACTTAAAATTCTTAATTTTTCTTATACAATCATGACCGGTGAACCCGTGCATACCGCATTAAAAGAAAGGATGGCGTCAGAAGTAATGTTTCGACTTAACACATGCCACAAATATCTATTACTCACTTGAAAGTGAAGGGATCATTACACTTTGCTTTCAGCTATGTTCAGCAGTGTTAAAAATGAAAAACAAGCGCCTCTGCAATCAATCCAGTAACCACGAAAATACGGATGATTCGCATGTCCCAATTGCTATCAATTACTGACTCGAAAGTGGCCATTACACTTCACTTTCAGCTATGTTCAGCCCAGCTACAAACAAAATACAGTAGGAGAAACGTCTTTGCAATCAATCCAGTCACTACGGAAATACGAATGATTCTCGTAGGGAAGCCATTGCGCTACCATGAATTGACACTTTTGGCTGTCAGTAATAGAAATGGGACACAAAGGAGGACAAAGGTAAGTCCATGATACATGTATTATACATACTGCAGTATGCCAAAAGGCACATCTCGTGATGAAGTGACATTGAACAGTAAAACAATCAAGCACATATCCTCACCTGTTATCGAGTTATGCTTGTCTGAAGGCATCAGGGCAGGCAGGTAGGCAGTTAGTCAGTCAGTAGAAAAGTCCATTGAATAATTAAAATAAAAAAATTGTAGCAATGTATTGTAAGCATTTAGGGTCATACTGAAGGCACAACCAATACTGCCAAGGCTTTAGGACGGTATTGTGAAGCTGGTTTTTGGGTGATATTTTTGGCCAGAAAAACCCTAACTTCCACGATCCCTAATGTTAACAAATCCATTACTGGATTAATAAAAAGTACACAAACTAGATGAATAAAATTTTAAAGGGGAATAGGGATCACTGAAGAAAGCCATGAAGGTGGTAATGTAAACCACAAATCTCTATTTTGACTTGTCTCAAAATGGTGGAGCATGTAATTAAAATTTATGGCAGAGAGTCAAAATAGCTAGGCATTTGTGGTTTACATTACCACCCCAGCGATCCCTTCTTGTTTCACGGCTTTTTTCATCAATTCTCATTCCCTTTTAAAATTTCAATCTTTATTCATCTACATAGTATAGTAAAATAATTAATGGTTATACTTTTTACAAAATAAGAAATTGAACTCAGCATAATGCTGAGGTAAAATTAATCACATAATCAAGATACAATATCTGGCTAATAATAATTTGCAATAGCAATTGTGGTCACCCTTATCAAATGCATCACATATCAATGGTTCATCTCATTTTGATCACATAAATGCATGGCACAATATTATAGCAAGCAAACCTTCACTAGTCTCTTCAACTTTTGAATCACAGTATCTTTATTTCTAAATAGAAATCCAATTTCTTGTACTACTTTATCAGCTGAAAAATTGACCTTCAAACTATCATAAAGGGAAAGAACTTTTGATACACTAAAAAATGCCAACTCAGCGTATTTGTTATATAAATTTCTTATGATAGCGCTCCATTTCTTCAGCTTGTTGTCTGCAATAGAAACCTGAAGTATATTTAAACAAGTATGCTATCATTTACTATTATTAACACACACTATACCTTGTCTTTAAGACTTTCAAGTTCACTGGAACAAGAAATTGTTTCTGTGATGTCCAGATATTCAGGATGTCCCAAGTCTCTTAACTTTGACACAGTATTGTATAATGTTTGAGCAATCTGCAAAAAATTTAAATAATTTGAAATGAAAATCAATACCTCTTCTTTTGTAGTAAGAATATACAGATGAATTGAGATAAATAAGAAAATAACAATAAAAACCATCAATAAATCAGCACATTTGGATTGTGATGTGGTTAACAATGCTTCTAATGTTAAAGGGTGATAAAAAATATTGTGTCCTACTACAGTGAATTTTAAGTTAGACCTTTTTGTAGTGGATTTTGTAAGTTACTTAGGCCTAGACCTGGGCAATAGTAAAAACAAGTTGATGTTGTGTTACTTCTAAAAACCAGGCGCCATGCAGCTAGCTAACTCATCTGGAATTAACTATAGATAGTATATGTTACTATGAATTAACCAACTATGTATTACTATTTTACAATAGGGTAGTTTTGGGTTGTGCAATAATATTATTAGCTAATTCTCGTATTTTGTAATTCACAAAATTCCGTACATCGTTCAATTACGTTGCTATGTACTGCTAAGGAAGCCCTTGTTAAAGAAACAGCATTTACCAACATATTATGCACAGAAGTATCTTCTAAACTGTTTTATAGTTTGACCATCGTGTTTTTCCCACAAATTCTCTTGATAAAGCCTCAAAGCTACTCTTCATTTTCGTTCGCGTACGTAAGGGATATGCCCCATTTCAACTCGAAATGATCGGCTATTCCTGGTAGTGTACAAGGTCTGCACCATTGTTTTTCAGTTATTGAATGCCTGAAAACCTCAAAGTGAAGGTAGTTTACAAACTCTGAGGAAAGTCGTCACACCCGTATTTCAGTCTGCCGAAAAGAAACCACCTCAGAGCAAATTTCACCTGTGCAGAAGTTTAGTATAGACTTCATTTCGCTTTTACTCCTTACGTAAAAGCTGTTTTT
Source organism: Dysidea avara (assembly GCF_963678975.1). Lineage (NCBI taxonomy): Eukaryota > Metazoa > Porifera > Demospongiae > Dictyoceratida > Dysideidae > Dysidea > Dysidea avara. The sequence goes on along the minus strand of NC_089279.1, from coordinate 14,727,347 downwards.
ACCATTATTTAATGATTTTTGCTCACGTGGGTGCGTACGGACAAACATAGATAGGTAGATAGGTACACACACATTTTTTACGAAAACAATTTCAGTAAACCAGGCGCGCCTGGTTTAAAATATCGAGTATCGTGACATTAATTTTCAAATCATATCGTGATATTTAGCCTCTACACTATCGTGATGGATGTAACACTTCTAAATGACTACTAAGTAGCTCTATTCATGAACCATATTCTTGCCTTTTCACAAGAAAAGAGCAATGATTAGATATAAACAATGTATAAATTAGCAAGTCTGTTCACAAAATTCTTGATTGTACAAGCAGCTAACTACTGATCTGTCATTTAGATACTATTGTGATACATATCGTTACCATGATATTTTCATTACTATCGATCATCTTGTGACAATTTTGCTATCGCCCACCACTACTTAGGCCCTTTTTACATTTACTTAGACCCTTTTAATGTTTATTACGCACAACTGCACTGGTAGCACTGGCAATGCATTGCAACCTGAAAATTAATTTTAAATCCATAACAACAGTTATGGGTGGAATAATGGCTTGTTTCTAATAATGAATGCTACATTTCTCTGTTATAAGCAGCTGTCAATAGTGTTAAGGTACAACAACTACATAAAAGTCTAATATTTTGTAAAGGCGCTACTACAGTGCCTGAGGGTTACTAAATTACTTAGACCCCTGTGGTCTGAAATCTAACTATTATTTAGTTTTTTGTCACCAGTTTTAATTACTGGTAATTATGCAATATAAGCTACATTACATAAGAAAACAGCTTTGTCAGATGCTGGCTCCCTGTTAAATAACTTTTTAACATTAAAACCAGCATTAAATGTACCCGACGAAAACCAGGCATAATGGTGCATTTGAGTCATTCCGTGTCAAATCAACAAGGAATTTAGGGTCACCTCTCGGATTTAGACGAAACTTGGTGTGTTTGTAGTACCTATGGTGCTTATCACTCATGCAAATTTTTAGCTCCATATATTCCATAGTTTCTGATTTATGACCACAAATATTTTGAATATTTCATGAAAATTTGGTCCATCTCTTGTTACAAAATCAATTGCAACCTTGCACTGTGTAAATATTTGTAAACACAATTTTCAGTGATGGAAGACTGTTGATTGACCTTTCCAGTGATCCCCAAATTATCGGATATCTACTTAATTATGGTTCAAAAGTACTTCATTGAAAACTTTAATCCCTTATATTTTGAAAAATGCTGCTTGAAATTTTTCGAATTCTTTTGTGAATAATGATTGGATAATAGTCTATGTTTGATAAAATTTTTGTGGTGGGACCACAATAGGCTCAAGAGATATAATGAATTATGTTGTGGTATGCGGTGGAATTTCTAGTCTATTATTGCTGTATTGGAGTGTACACCTCCAATAACCATTCGCAACAAGGCCATGCCAAGTTTGTCTTACAGAGTGAAGGTGTCTAGGTGCATTGCAACCTGTATTAATGACCACCTGTAATGAAAGGCCATCTATGTGCTGCAGTTAAGTTATACTTCTTTAATGTATAGCACCAAAGCATTAACCCTTTCTAGCAAATCCAAAAATGGTCCTTATTAGACAGGTTGACTATAAATTACAGATCTGACCACCGTGTGTCCATGAACATCATGTAAATGTACCATCTCTTCACAAATACCTTCTTTATTAAGTTGAATACCAATATAGTGGACTTTGCCATATTTAAGTTGCATATGTGGCTACATAGATACATACAACAGAACTCCTCAGAAGGGATACCTGGATACCTTGATAACCAGGACACCTGTTTATACACTGTATTCCCACTCTAGTGGTGCACATACATTTAGACCAAGATACTTGTGTGGCTTCTGTAATATGAGCACTTTATTATGTTCCTAGCAATGGAGGGTTTTTACCATCATGCGTTAATTGTACCTCAATATCTGAAATTAATTACTACATTACTTTACATTCATGACCACTTTGAAGATCAAGTCATAAACTCATGCACATACTCACATAGGACATGCTGACCACATACTTAACATTTGCCTGTACTGATCTTCAAAGCGTCAACCCAAAATACTTTTTAGTAATTACAGTACTATAAATCACACATTGAGGTGCAAGCAAGTGTTAATAATATAAAAACTCTTGGTACAAGTAATGCATCTACTGTATATAGTGTAACTATTCTATTCCCTGGACCATTGATGAAGTGTTCATTTTTGAGAAACCACAGACTTGTCTTGGGTCCAAAATGTATGTACAATTATAAAGTAAGATCATGAGGCTATTAAGGTGCCCAGATATCCTTTTTGAGGAGGTCTGTTGTACCTATGCAGCCATGTACGTAACTTGAATAGTGTAGAGTGGGGATATGTATGTGAGTGCACTACGGCGAGATTTTACTTAATAAATAAGGTATAACTGAAGAGATGGTACAACATTAATGTGTTTATGGACGCATGATAATCTCATTTATAGTCAACCTGTCTAATAAGGACCATTTTTGGATTTGCTAGAAAGGGTTGATGCTTTGGTGCTATACATTAATATCCAATTAAAGTATAAATTAGCTACAGCTTATAGATGGTTTTTCATTACAGGTGGTCATTAATACAGGTTGCAATGCACCTAGACACCTTCACTCTGTTAGACAAACTTGGCATGGCCTTGTTGTAAGTGGTTATTGGAGGTGTACACTCCAATACAGTAATAATAGACTGCAAATTCCACCGCATACCACAACATAATTCATTATATCTCTTGAACCCATTGTGGTCCCACCACAAATATTTTATCAAACATAGACTATTATCCAATCATTATTCACAAAAGAATTCAAAAAATTTCAAACAGCATTTTTCAAAATATAAGGGATTAAAGTTTTCAATGAAGTACTTTTGAACCATAATTAAGTAGATATCCCATAATCTAGGGATCACTGGAAAGGTCAATCAACAGTCTTCCATCACTGAAAATCGTGTTTAAAAATATTTACACAGTACAAAGTTGCAGTTGATTTTGTAACTAGAGATGGACCAAGTTTTCATGAAATATTCAAAATATTTGTGGTCGTAAATCAGAAACTATGGAATATATGGAGCTAAAAAATTTCATGAGTGATAAGCACCATAGGTACTACAAACACACCAAGTTTCGTCAAAATCCGAGAGGTGACCCTAAATTCCTTGTTGATTTGACATGGAATGACCCATTTTCAAACTCTCTATTATGGAATATTTATAATCTAGTGTATGCTCTGTCCAAGTTTCAGCCTTGTATGCCAACAATTTTTGGAGTTACAGCCCTACAGAGTATTGGGAAATAAAGAAAGATCGATTTGATTGGGAATGAAATTACAGGCACTTGTAAAAAAACATTTCATATGATTTATACTGAATATTTTTATTTTATTTAACATAAATGACAGTATATGAATCCAAGGGTGGATTCACAGGGAGTGCTTGGGGTGCTAAAGCACCCCCTCCAAAATTTTACCATGTGCAAGCTAGGAAGTTTCTAGAAGTTGCAATATAGATGCAATTGCATCTTATACGTATGCATGTGCAATGAAAAGATGGAAAGAGAAGGGAGAATGGTTAATCTTTACTTAGAATTACTAAGAGGGGTTCAAATTATAGATTTTGGTGTGAGACTTAACTTAAAAGCTGAAAATCAAAATACTCTAATAGAACAGTCAACTACTCTAATAGAACATCCATCATTTCAAGAAGTTGTCATTGTGTTTTCTTGACCTGTGCACTGCTATCTTACCATTGCTCCAAACATCCTACCATATATTAATCACTTTCTGAGGACAACATCTGTCAAATTTTATATTATAGTGGAGTATTTTCAGTTATTGCTACATTGATGATTGGGTTAACATGCTTAAGTAAAACAGTTAATTTCTTAGCATGTGTACAGTTAACAAGTAGTATCTGAGAACTGTTTGTTTTTGCTTTATCAGCCCTAAAGTTCCATGCTGCATTTATCTGAATCTAGCATCGCTAAATGTCATACAAGTTTTGCACTCTCAAACCCCCTTGAAGCTCAACTTTATAAGCTCAAATGATACCACACCATTTACGCTGTCACATATTATAAGGGATTAGTTGTGGCCAAAAACTAATTTTATATGTAAGTGACTTTCTACTCTGTTGCAAAAAATTAATATGGAGATGGGGCCACATAGTTGAAAAAGTAAGATTGAAATATCAACAGAACAGTCTGTGGCTATATATACTACAAAGTTGAAATAAGGGATGCGTCGATTTTGCCGGAAAAATTTTTGGCATAATGGGTGGATAAAAGCAATGAGCAAAATACTGGCATAATAGGTGCAATTTTTGTGAAGTGTACATAAAGATTGCACAAAAGATTGAGATACTCTAATAGAACAGTCAGACGTGCTAAAATATCGACAATGCATAGCTAATTGCTACAGGAACAGCAAGTGACAATCGAGATACCCTAATAAAACAGTCACACATGTTAAGCAATATTAGTTAGCTTCTTGCCTTACATGTTAGAAGTGCTGATTGAGATACTCTAATAGAACAGTCACGTTAAGGCAAAACTGTAGCTTTGTACTTGGAAATATTCAAGTAACAAAGATTGGTGCTGAGCAAAATTTATAATTCTTGAGCAAAATATGGAGCATAATAAGTGAAAAATAAAAGAATTGCTGGAAAGAAAATAGGTGGGAAAAAAAGCAAAATAGACTGGTCTCTAGTTGAAGTTATTTTTGTGTGTATTTTAAATCTCTACAGTGACTGTAAGATCCAATCCTGTGTATATTTTTGACAATCCACTATTATGTATTGCCTTATAATCCAATAGCATTTAAATGTGTAGTTCTGTTTTTCTAAATTGTTTACAACTGAACTCATCCATCTTGTACCCCCACAATCTTTCAGTACAATAGAGTATTTGGCTAAAAATAGCTTCCAAATTCAATCTTGTGATAGCTATATTCCAAAAATTTCCAGAGAAAGCATCACCCCAGACCCTCCTAGCTGGAAAATTCCACATATGCATACTCTACACACTGCATGGTGAGCGTATACTTGACTTCTCAAGCCCTCTCTTCCTTGTTACTGTTTGGAGGTTATAGATTAAGCCATGAGACTGTAAAGCACACTAGCTATACCTTAAGCCAAGCAATACACAAAATTTAGCGATCTTGTATGTTGATGAATTTACCTCATAAATTTTATTAATTCGTGAATTGATGTAATCAATTAGCTAAAAACCAAACTCTAAAATTGCTAAATTTAATGTACCACTAAATTAAGGTATTTCAAACACAAAATTAATGGTAAGTATTGATCATGTATAGCTGCATCCTTCTCCTTCCAGGTGACTCGCATTGTGAATCACTTACACAAAGTGGCATCATTTCACAGTCAAAAATATTGCCAAAGTCTAATACTGAATAGGCTAAATTTACAAAATTTTTCTGTGGGGCATGCCCCCAAACCCTCCTAGATAGAGCATGCTCCGTTAGCCAACCAAACATTATGTTAGCCTTCCCCCCTTCTGAAATTCTAGATCCACCCCTAGAATCTTTCGCTAGCTAATGTGATGAAGAAGATTTTAGTTACGTACATTCTTGATTCTTATTGTGTTTGCTAAAAGCTATAATTATGGTATCAACTAAGTTACAAATGAAACTTTTTATAGTTACAGTTCATAATTGTACAAAAATATATTATATAATGTTTACATACAAAAATTATTTTACGTCAAAAAAAAGTGACTCACAGTAGCTCATATTAAGAAAGTTTATATTCATATGGTTTGAATAACAAATGGTGCTAGTGGAATCAAGTTATGATATATGTAGGCAATGGTTTAAAGTACTTGTCATATTACACATTAAAAATGTTTGTATAGTAGGTAAAACATTTTTTGGAAAGTTGGAATACAGGTTAAACTACATGAACCTGACATGCCTTTAAAAAAAAATTCTTTTATTATTAAACTGGATCTACAAAAACCCAGTGTAATGGTGTAAACCTAAATTTTCAATATTAGCCATTGATTGGAATGGGTAAATACTTGCATAATTGTAGAAAAAATCCATAATTTCTTTTAAAGCTTTATTCTTCATGAAGAAAGGGTCTGATGATAAAAACCTGCATATCATCTTATTTGCTTACTCGAAATCTTTGTTCATTGCAGTAGACTAGAGGATATATGAGTTATGCGCCTTTGTTTATATCACATCAAAGTGATCGTACGTGATAGATCTTTCTTCACTGATTTTGTTTGTGTATGTAGTGAAGAAAGGTGACAGAAGAAAAACTTATTAAGTAATGGACTCCCCTATATTCATGGTGAACACAATGGTGCACGTTGCAGCTTTGTTCTTCATTGTGGTTGTAAGTCACAGCCATTTTTATAACTTATATCCTGGAATTATGGTACAGTACTAGCTAATATTGGCTTTATGGACATAGCTGAGAATACTACAAGCTAACAATCATGAGACAAGAATGTAAAGTATGCATAAAAGGGATAAACAACACTAGCCAATTCGTGCAGTCTTAGTAAGTTGGGTAGGTAAAAACAGCGGACCCCTGGGACCAAGGACTCAGGACCAGGGGACCCGCAGGAATCCAACTATTCTTGGAATTTTATACACTTCACAAAATTCTATACTTGTACTAGGTACCTCTGCAAGTAGTCTTGCATGGCCAATCCACTTTTTCTTCTGTCATGGCGTCTCACACGATGCTTACATCAATTAAAAATTATAAACACATCTGAAAGTGTCTGAAGCTGACTGCATTTATAGACCACTGCCTGCTGCACAATAAACATACTAGTCTATCATGCTGCCTAGCCACTAGAGTAGTTTAGGAGCATTGTGCAAATGCACCATGATGTATGAATAGCTGCTGGAACTTGCTTAACTCGGCTTAGCTAATAATTGCTCGCCTTCTGCACAATGAGCATGCTAGTCTATTATGTCACCTAGCTACTAAAGTTTAGAAACATTGTGCAAACAAATATTCTGGGGAAATAGCGAGTGACCTATAATTAATGCAGTCAGCTTCAGACACTTTTTTAGAAGCTCTTATAATTTTTAATTGGTGTAAACATCGTGCAAGACACCGTGAGGGGAATACAAAAGTGAATTGGCCATGCAACACTACTTGCAGAGGTACCTAGTACAAGTATAGAATACTGTGAAGTATATAAAATTCCAAGAAGAGGTGGATTTCTGCGGGTCCCTGGTCCCCTGGTCCTTGGTCCCCATGCCCACTGTTTTTACCTACCCTAGTAAGTTACCCATGCAGTTTTTGAAAAACAATGTTGAAGTTTATCATGGGCAGTTTTGTTAAAGATCCCAGAAAGTATTTTAACTTTCAGTACTTCTGCGCCAACATCTTTCTGTTAGTGACACATAAGCAACTTTATTCGTAGGCATTCTTGTATCAAACTCTGGACATGGCTTTACTCCAATAATTTGGTAGCATTATTCATGTTGTATAAATGCATCCCAACTGAATGTGTAGTAAGGAATGTAAATACAATAAAAATACTATCCTTAAATTAAGGAACATCAATATAGCATGAAATAATTGTGGAATACTGTAGGCTTAATTAATAATAAGTTACATAATTGTAATCAACGTAGTTTGGGTACTGGCATAAGATTCCAGCATTCCATCAATGAGAGCGGTAATCTAAGTACTGTTTATTTTTGTCACTTCACCTAACTTTTTAGAAAATGTCATTGAAATTCCACTGCAGAATCTTACAAATTAATATGCTCTGTATACTTTGGAGGTGTGTGCGTGTGTGTGCGTGTGTGTGTGTGTTGTGTGTGTGTGTGCTATTCAAGCACTAAACAATTGAAATACCTAATTGAACAGTCAATACTAGTAAAGCAGCTATGTATATATCTCCATTCAAAACTGCTCCCACTTTTTACTTCCTTCTATCCCCTTCCTCAGAATATACTACCCAGCAATCAATGATTCTTTGATACGTTATGCTTCCATCTTTACTGTCAAGTAAGACACTATGATCAATGTGAATGATCCAATGCAGAATTCAGATCAGACTTCAATATCACATATTGTACAACAGAGATCCCCCTAATTAAGGTGGTTGCCAAAACGTTACCGTTAAACACCATCACAGAATAAAAACATGCAATGAAAAGTTAGAGATGTCTTTGTCTGACCATCTAACATTAAATCTAGCACATAAAACTTAAATTTGTTTTAAAAGCTAAATCTCAGCTAGATACAAGTATACAACTGAGTGTCTAATACTCTTACAGCAGTGTAAGAATTTTGAAATACACTCCTCAAGGAAAGTGTCAATATTGAAAATTTACACCTCAATATGGTTTCATAGTGTGAAAAAAAATTACGACCAGCATGACTGAAGATAAAAGAAAGGCAAGGCAAGGTGCAGAGGGCTGGTTTCCATAAGGAACATGTCAGATGTGAGTTAGGCATTGTGGCATTAAATGGTGGCTTTACTTTAGCCCCTAGCCATGCGACTGTGGTCATGCTGGCAGGCAGGCTGGCTGGCTGCAGACAAAAACTAGGATTTGTAGCAATCAAGGATGGTGAATGTATGCCCCTTAATGGCCTATGGATAAATTTATAACAATGGAGCATGGTGACTGATTGAGCATGGTGACCACACCTCTCAATAACTAAGATTGAGCATGGCAACTTATTATACTTGGTAAAGGCAGAGCCTGTATACCAGAAGGCCTTACAAAGGCCTAAGATGTTTATATTAACTTCACTTATTCCCTCATTTATTTATAATTATAGCATGGTGAAAATAAGACAGGGTGACCATATCCTTTGAAATACATACCCTCAGCTCAATAAAGTTTAAGTTATTAAACGCAAGTGCAGGCTGTGCAAGTACCCAAAATATTAGCATGCAACAGTGGGCTCTAATAAGAACAATGCATGTGAAACACCGTGAGAACACGTTGGCAGTAATTCATACCTGTTGTAAGAAATCTTGCCAGTTACAGTGGCTTTTAATCTTCAAGATGAATACTCGTAGTTCTCACCAGCTGAGGAAGGGAAGGGTCATCGTCCTTGGGAAGTCCGATTGTTGGATTGAGCAAGCGAGGAGCTTTGTCATGCCGGGGGAAGGGCCGCCTCAAGGAACAAGTGTTCCAGACAGGACGACGACGCGACAAGATGTGATATCACAATGTTAGTAGCCGCCTTCAGGGTTGTTTCTAGAAGTTGCTTACCTTGGCCCACGCACGGTGTCACTGTCGCCTGGGACAGCTCCGATGCCACTGGATTCAACACCAACATCAGTAACTACAGCTCCACCTCATACCATAGCCAGTTCGTCAGATGCCACTTAATCAACAAAATGCAGGGAGATTGCATGGCGGGCATCAATCAGAATCTTCGGGGGGGAAACACCCCAACCATTGCAAAACAGCTTCAGACAAGATGCTGCATCGGGTAAGCAACAGTATAACACCAATTGGTGTACTAGTTTAACACACTGTATATATATATGCATGTAATGAGTAGGGATGTACTGGTACATATCGTATCGGTGGCCAATATGGAGATTTTTGTTTTTTTGCCAATATCGGTTGGTCTCAACATAGCCACCAAAACTGATATGATATACTGAAATAGTCTTTGCCATGGTAAAGCCACATTATACCCACTGTTATACAGCAAGCAAGGCTGGGGAAACAGTAGTTTTATCCTTGAAAATAAATGCTTCGCTATGAGAAGCCATAGAAATACACGCATAGCAAACATTCATTGATATAACCACAAGTATAGTGTAGCACGGTACGGATATTCACTTCTTATTGTTTTACAGTATTTGGACATTACGTACTACTCCGATCCAGCTTGCTTCAGTACTTTTTATTGCAGCATTATACACTGTCCCTAATCTAATTTAAAATTCCAATTTTTTTCTTATACTTATTTGTGAAGTTTTTTTGCAAGCTCATGACCACTAAATATCTGCTGAGTTACTCACAGCACGATTATGACTCATACAATAACAACTGATCAGTGGGCGTGGCTCTACATAAGCCTGCAGATAATAATGGACGTGGATTCGTGCATACCTACGGACTGATTAATGGGCGTGGCTACCATATGTCTACAGACAGTAATTTACGTAAGTGGGTGTGGATTCGTGCATACCTACACACTGATGAATGGATGTGGTTACCATATGTCTACAGACTGTAATTTGCGTAAGTAGGCGTGGCTCACGAAAGAAGCAGAGCTACACTATGACATGTAGTAACATGTCCACATTCAATTTAGCATGTGGGGTCAGACACGAATAATCTGTAAAGCAGGACCTGGATGACCCGACTCCTTTTATTGTTACTATATTTATTGACTTACACATTGCTATATAGTTCGCCGTGAGTTGCTCTCTCTGATCAATATCAACAGCGAGTCAACGAGTCACTTACGCATGTGTTTTTAGTGTAACTGGCGATCATGTGTATTGGTATAGTTTGATGCAATATACACCGGTATGGAAGCCGTACTGTAATCTATTAACACTCAGTGGTAGAACCTTGACTGATGGCCATGGTAAAGAAGGATAAAAGGTAAGACAACAGCGCAAGCATGTATGCTTATCAATATACCAAAGGTTTTTTTCTTAAGCGAACTAGAAACGTTTCTGCGAAAAAATTAGGGCTGTAGCTGTAGCCACTTTTCTACTATACTTGACTGAAGGCGTCAGGCCAGGCAGGCAGGCAGGCAGGCAGGCAGGCAGGCAGGCAGGCAGGCAGGCAGGCAGGCAGGCAGGCAGGCAGGCAGGCAGGCAGGCAGGCAGGCAGGCAGGCAGGCAGGCAGGCAGGCAGGCAGGCAGGCAGGCAGGCAGGCAGGCAGGCAGGCAGGCAGGCAGGCAGGCAGGCAGGCAGGCAGGCAGGCAGGCAGGCAGGCAGGCAGGCAGTAGAAAATTCTGTTGAATAATTTTTTTTTCTAGATTCTGTAGCAACTTGACGCAAACGTTTCAGGTCGATCTGAATACACTTTTGGGCTTGGTTTTACCCAACCAATACTGTCATGTCATTGTGAGGAAAAATCGTGGCAGGTGTTTGGGTTATATTATATCACGGATCGCCCCCACACCTTCGATGTCCCTAATATACAGTACTATCGTACTGTATGATACAACAAATGATCATAGTGGAGAGCTGTAAAAAGCAAACATGGGATGAATAAACTAGAAACACAGCTTGAAACAACCAGCCATCTTTACAAGCCATTACAAATACAGAGTGACTTGGACTCATCTTGGTGGGAGCATGCACTATAAAAAAAATTGTGGGTGCCTCACTGTCTGGGTTGCTAACTGAGGCCACACCACCACAGGCAATCAACCATTGTCAGTGATTGTTAGCACTTTAACTTGCCATAAGTGTATCTTACGGCAAGTTAAAGTTCCCCAGATTCCTCCAATCTAAATGTATAGCTACACTTGGGTCGGTATCGGTGTTCTGACTCAGTATATCACTTTATATCGGATCGGTTCAAACATTTCTCTATTGGTACACCTCTAGTAAAATGTGAAATAATAAGAGTTGCTTTGTAAAAGCAAAAACACAATCACATGGTTATCATAAATTGTATGCTGAAAAGCAGCCAGGTACATGGTAGAACTTTGCATAGCAGTTTCACGGTGTTGTGTCAGCTTCTTACACACCATACCCTTGAGTCTTATAATAGTCCCAAAGAAAAGTCCAATTTGTTGTCATTAAAGGAAACTTCAACCTATACATCTTCAACAGGAATCATTTCAAAACACAGTGCTTGCTCTAATGTGTACATGATACAGTGTGTTCGTTATATATCTGTAGTCTATGGTTAGGATGTGCTCCACAATTTTGCCAGGCAATTGGCACGGGGCACACCATTGTGTTGTTAGTTGCATGTTAGTTTGCTTGTACATTATGTCTTCCTAATGTTTATGTTGTCACATTTGCTTGATATGTATGTCGTCAACATTGCTTGTTTGTATACCAACGTATGTCACTGCCACTGCTTGTTTCGTATGTCACCGTTGCTTTGTTTGCACATCATCATCATCATCTTCTGTATGCTGCAAGCATAGCTTATCTTGTATATTACTAGATGTTGTCACCATCAAAATTTCTGCACATTGCATGGTCTAAATAAATATATAAATAACCTTGATGCTTGGGGGGGTAGATCACAATATACATAATACATATGTGACTGGATTTGCGAAAAGGTACCTTTTTCACACACAAAATTTGACCCATTTTATGAACTTTGAAGCTTCATAACTATTTAATCATGGCATATAATCGACTGAAATTTCCTATGAATGTAGCAAACGTAACTGGCTGCATTGTGATACTAAGAGCAAGTTAATCAGTATAAGGAGTCAAGTGTTACATCATTTTGTTTGTTGGTATGTAAAATGTGTGGAAAAGGTACCTTTTCGCAAATCCGGTCACATATCATGACCTACCTATGGCCTCTATTGTAAAGAGTTTAGGACAGAGACACTTCTCTGCTCTAAACTCTTTCATTACCCAAGCATCAATAAACCAAAAGTACTTCCTACTTTGGCCCTACTGGAATTGCATAACCTTTCCTAGGCCATATATCATGGAAGATGAGGCCCCTATCACTTACCAAACCACCTCCTCAATCAATGGATTGCTGGAGGTGAAGATCCAAGGAACACATAAGTTGGTGAGTGGTAGCGTAACTAAACATTAAATAAAGTTTAAGTTATTAAACACAGTTAATGTTGTGAAGTATAGGCTGTGCAAGTACCCAAAATATTAGCATGCAACAGTGGGCTCTAATAAGAACAATGCATACGCAACACCGTGAGCAGAACACGTTGGCAGTAATTCATACCTGTTGTAAGAAATCTTCCCACCCTGTCCCTACCCACTGAACAGTTCACAAATTTCATTACATGCAGGTGCTCTATGTTAATTGGCATGGTATGCTGGCAGATAACAATTCTAGTCAGTGTTCCATTGTCAATAGTGGTACTTATGTACATATGTAGTGTAAGCAGTGGAGCAAGTAGACACATAATGTTGTTGTACTCTGTACTTCACTGTGCTTGCATTCAGTTACTCAGAAACACTTACATGAAAGACCATGCTATTATATGCATTTTATTGTGAGTTCTTCAGCTGTAGGTCTGACTGGATTCCTTCACTGTGCCAGCCTGGATTCCTTCACTGTACCAGCTGCTACCACAAGTAGAGATTGCTATTGAGGGATGCTCGGAGTTCAAATCTTTGTCAGGAGAGATGCTCTTTTATCCTGCCTGCAGTCACAGACAGGCCCTCCAGTTCATAATGCCATCAGGAAATCAGGTTGCTAACAGCTGCTTGCCTCTCCCATCCAGATCAGTATCAGGAGACGCTCTCCCAACCAGATCACTAGCTGAAGATGCTCTCCCATCCAGATCATTATTAGGAGATGCTCTCCCATTCAAATTGCTAACAAGAGACGCTCTCCCAACCAGATCACTACCTGAAAACACTCTCCCATCCAGATCAGTATTAGGAGATGCTCTCCCATTCAAATTGCTAACTAGAGACGTTCTCCCAACCAGATCACTAGCTGAAAACACTCTCCCATCCAGATCAGTATATATTAGGAGATGCTCTCCTATTCAAATTGCTAACTAGAGACACTCTCCCAACCAGATTGCTAGCAGGAGATGCTCTCCCATCCAGATCACTATCAGGAGACACTCTCCCATCTACCAGAATACACTCTCTGTCATGAGCACTATCAAACATGACCCAGCTATAGAGCACCAACCAGCTAACCACCAAAGAGGGACCCCAGGGCTACTATCACGTGTTGATGCTATTTCACACAGTGCCACTCGCAACAGTGCAACTCTGAAAACAACGGTCACGCCCTGATCATTGTATCACCTGCACACAGGTGTTAATGCTGTCACAATTTGGCACCTGCACACAGGTGTTGATACTGTCATCACAATCTGGCACCTGCGCACAGGTGTTGATGCTGTCATCACAATCTGGCACCTGCACACAGGTGTTGATGCTGTCACAATCTGGCTAAAGCCACGTGATACAAATTAGTGGTGACCCGCAGGTCAACACATCACCTACTGCTGCTATAAGCAGTTCATCCATTCTCCTTAGAGGAGTCTGAGACAGCAAGGGGCCTCACTTAGGATATCTGCCTTATCCACTGGGTTATCCCGTTTGCCTCTATTGTAAAGAGTTTAGGACAAAGACACTTCTCTGCTCTAAACTCTTTCATTACCCGAGCATCAATAAACCAAAGGTACTTCCTACTTTGGCCCCGCTGAAATTGCATAACCTTGCCTAGGCCATATACCATGGCAGATGAGGCCCCTAACACTTACCAAACCCCCTCCTCAATCAATGGATTGCTGGAGGTGAAGAATGAAGATCTGAGGAACAGACCACGTAAGTAGGTGAGTGATAGCGTAACTAAACATTAATGGATGTACGACAAACTTTTACCTCAATATCACACACAAACAATACTTGTATCCACACTGTCACTCACCTATTATGAGGTGAACCAGTGCAAAGAATGTTAGGCATTTCTTTCTATCATGTATATCCAGCTGGTTAGCAATTGTTTTTCTCTTCCTTGAATTTATGATTATGAAGCAATATAATTATACTTACTATTTCTTGCCTTCTGTCATTATCATATCACAAAAATGTTTTATTTATATTGAAAAACACTAGTATAAGTGGTAGCAAGTATTTTGGCAGATTTTTCGAGAATTTGGTGATTCAAAATCCTACCACAAATAGTTATTTTGAACAAGACTACCTGCACATGATTGGGATTGCCATATCAACACACTGTAAAAGTTTCAAGAAAATATGACAATTGCAATGATAAAATTCTTCTCAATATGGATACTCTAATAAAACAGTAAACTAACTATTCTAAATATAATATCAGGTTCCAGGGGCGGATCTAGGATTTATAAAAGGGGTGGGGGGCTAACTCAAGGTACTGATCTCTTTGGTGGAGGTGTGCTTAAGCATGCTGGAACTAGGGGGTCTGGGGGCATGCCCCCCTAGGAAAGTTTTGAAAAATAGATGCTAAATACTGCAATTTGGAAACATTTCCACATAAAATGCATATTTCTGCCTGTACATACTTTATATACTGCCTTTAGATATATATGGCTCTCTGCAGCATTTGCTAATGGAAAGGCATGGGTAGGTTCAGACAATCAAGCACATGATGCACTCTCTCACAATTGCATGCAAGATAGAATAATAATAATTATTGTTGAAACTGGAAAATTTTGAAATTTGAATGATGCGAGATTGACTGAGAGCATTTTCAATGGAAATTGTGTACCTGAATTAAGTATACCGGTACTGGTAATACTACACATGTAAATGAACAAGCCTTTTAAACAGACCAATACACTTCATTGTATGTATAGGTGCAGGCAGATTTGGCCATAACAGAACCAAGTTTTATGCTTACACTGAATGTTCTATTAGAGTAGTTAGGTGACTGCTCTATTAGAGTATCTCGATCTTGTACACCTCCAATGCTGATCCGGGTCCCTGTTGCATAACTTTTAGCATAAATCTACTGATAATGCCTTGGAAAGATGTTTATAAGGTGGGTTTATGAGTATCTGTATTATTAGTAATCATTTATAATTATGCTAAGACAAAATTTCATTATAATCCTCAACATATTGATCAAGTAAAGCCTAAAAGTGAAGGAGGGGGGGGGCTTCAGCTCCCAAAGCCCACCCCCTAGATCCACCCCTGGGTTCACATACTTTTGTAAGTTGCTACAAATTTCTCTGCAGCAACAATTGCACAATGAAAATAATCCACAATACTTCTAATTTTTCCTTCATCATCATCAATGAGCACTGTTGAGTTGGTAAATAGTCTCACTCCTAATGAAGTTCCCAAGTTGGAGCCTCTGAAGCAGAGGTGGTGTAGCAAAGCAAACAGTGGATAAAGAGCGACTATAGCAATGTAAGTTACATAGTAGCAACAGACATGAATGTCATTCTTGGGAGAAGTCTTTCAGCTGCTAGTATATCACACCTCAGATCAAAGGAGCTGTTAAGGCTACATTTGCATTGGTAACTTTACCAGTCTACATACGAAATGTAGATACAACTGGGCAGCATGTCAAGACACACGGTAGTGTGTCGTGCGGCCCAAGAAGCCGGTGCGCCACACCGTGAGTATATTGACAGGAAGAACGAAAACGTCATTTTCACACCTTTGTATCTCGGTGATCACTACTCTGATTGGAACCAAATTTGCTACACAGTTGCCCGCCAGCCAAGGGAGTCTACATTCCAAATTTGAAGGAAATCGCTCCAGCCATTTTCGAGATACGAGCTGCCAAAGTTTCGTTTTTTTTTCTTCGTTTTTTTTTCTTCTTCTTCGTCTTTTCGCACACTTGCAAAAATTGCTATAACAAGCAAACGCGTACTCCGATCGCCTTAAAATTTGGCACACAGAACGGGAGTCCAAAGGCGAATCCTAGCATCAAATTTGGTACAAATCCGATGAATGGTTCAGGAGTTATGACCGATTATTCGCGTAAAACAAGATCGATTTGTTGTCACGCCTACAGGGTAAACCGCTTCATGGAATAAGTTGAAAATTGCTATGTAGATGGAGTAACCATCGTAGGAGTGCCTTTTGGTGGTTTGAAAGGAATCAAGATAAAGACCACGGAGATATGACACAAAACCCAACCTGTGTCACAATTACGCGATCGATTTTTATGAATAAAAAAGTATTAGTTTTCACGCCTACTAGGCAAACCGCTTAGAGCAATGAGCTGAAAATCGGTGTATAGCTGGAATAATCTTCATAGAAAGTCCTTGCAGTAGTACAGAAGAATCAGATTACAAACCTCTGAGTTATGATTCGAAAGCCAACTCTGTGTAGCAAATACGAGATAGAGATACTCTAATAGAACAGTCACCCTAATAGAGCATTCGGCTAATTTATTTACTCCATTATAGAATTTTATTACATCACAAGTTATTCTGTAGGGAGTTCAGCTGCAAACAGTTAATCTTATAGACAGTTCAGCAAGAAGACAGTCACCATGTGGAGAGTTAAGCAAATATATCACTATAGAGATTCAGAACATTACAAGTCACACTGAAGAAAGTTCAGCTATAAACAAGTCATGCACTGTGTATAGAATTCAGCTACAACTAAGTCACTCTCTAGAGAATTCAGTTACACAGAATTCAGCTACACACAAGTCACTGTGGAGAGAGTTCAGCTACAAACAAATTATCCTTTAGAGTGATCACTACAAACAAAACACTTTGCAGGGTGTTCAGCTGCAACAAATCAACCTTTAGAGCGATCAGCAATGAACAAATCAACACAAATCTACCTGTAGAGAGTTCAGCTACAAACAAATTACCCTGTAGAGAGATCGGCTACAAACAAATCAACCTGCAGAGAGATCAGCTACACACAAATCAACTTGTAGAGAGATCAGCTACAAACAAATCACTTTGTAGAGAGATCAGCTAGAAACTACACACAATGTAAGGAGTTCAGCTACAAACAAATCACCCTGTAGAGAGTTCAGCTAAAACAAATCAACCTGCAGAGAGATCAGCTACAAACAAATCACCTTATAGACAGTTCAGCTACAAACAAATTACCTTGTAGAGAGATCAGCTACAAACAAATCACCCTGTAGAGAGTTCAGCTACAAAAAATCACCCTGTAGAGACATCAACTAGAAACTAGACACAATGTAAGGAGTTCAGCTACAAGCAATCACCCTGTAGAGAGTTCAGCTAAAACAAATCAACCTGCAGAGAGATCAGCTACAAACAAATCACCTTATAGAGAGTTCAGCTACAAACAGATTACCTGTAGAGAGATCGGCTACAAACAAATCAACCTGCAGAGAGATCAGCTACACACAAATCAACTTGTAGAGAGATCAGCTACAAACAAATCACTCTGTAGAGAGATCAGCTAGAAACTATACACAATGTAAGGAGTTCAGCTACAAACAAATCACCCTGTAGAGAGATCAGCTACAAACTAGACACAAAGTAAGGAGTTCAGCTACAAGCAAATTACCCTGTAGAGAGTTCATCTACAAACAAATCAACCTGTAGAGCAATCAGCTAGAAACAAATCACCCTGAAGAGAGGTCAGCTACAAAAAAACAAATCACCCTGAAGAGAGGTCAGCTCCGTACAAAAAAATCACCCTGTAGAGAGATCAGCTACAAACAAATTGCCCTGTAGAGAGATCAGCTACAAGCAAAACACCCTGTAGAGAGTTCAGCAACAAAGAAACCACCATGTAGAGAGTTCAGCTACAAACAAATTACCCTGTAGAGAGATCAGCTACAAACAAATCAGCCTGTAGAGAGTTCAGCTAAAACAAATCAACCTGCAGAGAGATCAACTACAAACAAATCACCTTATAGAGAGTTCAGCTACAAACAAATTACCCTATAGAGAGATCGGCTACAAACAAATCAACCTGCAGAGAGATCAGCTACACACAAATCAACTTGTAGAGAGATCAACTACAAACGAATCACCCTGTAGAGAGATCAGCTAGAAACTACACACAATGTAAGGAGTTCAGCTACAAATAAATCACCCTGTAGAGAGTTCAGCTAAAACAAATCAACCTGCAGAGAGATCAGCTACAAACAAATCACGTTTTAGACAGTTCAGCTACAAATAATTACCTTGTAGAGAGATTGGCTACAAACAAATCAACCTGCAGAGAGATCAGCTACACACAATTCAACTTGTAGAGAGATCAGCTACAAACAAATCACCCTGTAGAGAGATCAGCTAGAAATTAGACACAATGTAAGGAGTTCAGCTACAAGCAAATCACCGTGTAGAAAGTTCAGCTACAAACAAACCAACCTGTAGAGTGATCAGCTAGAAACAAATCACCCTGAAGAGAGGTCAGCTACAAAAAAATCACCCTGTAGAGATATCAGCTAGAAACAAATCACCCTGAAGAGAGGTCAGCTACAAAAAAATCACCCTGTAGAGAGATCAGCTAGAAACAAATCACCCTGAAGAGAGGTCAGCTACAAACAAAACACTTTGCAGAGAATTCAGCTACAAACAAATCAGCTTGTATAGAGATCAGTTACACACAAATCAACCTGTAGAGAGATAAGCTACAAGCAAAACACCCTGTAGAGAGTTCAGCAACAAAGAAACCACCATGTAGAGAGTTCAGCTGCAAACAATTCACCTTATAGAGAG
This sequence comes from Dysidea avara, assembly GCF_963678975.1. NCBI lineage: Eukaryota > Metazoa > Porifera > Demospongiae > Dictyoceratida > Dysideidae > Dysidea > Dysidea avara. Next base: position 14,708,030 of record NC_089279.1, on the reverse strand, counting down.
TTCAGCTACAAACAAATCACCCTGTAGAGAGATCAGCTAGAAACTAGACACAATGTAAGGAGTTCAGCTACAAGCAAATCACCCTTTAGTGAGTTCAGCAACAAACAAATCAACCTGCAGTGAGATCACCTACAAAAAAAGCACCTTGTACAGAGTTCAGCTACAAACAAATTACCCTGTAGAGAGATCGGCTACAAACAAATCAACCAGTAGAAAGATCAGCTACACACAAATCCACTTGTAGAGAGATCAGCTACAAACAAATCACCCTGTAGAGAGATCAGCTAGAAACTAGACACAATGTAAGGAGTTCAGCTACAAGTAAATCACCCTGTAGAGAGTTCAGCTAAAACAAATCAACCTGCAGAGAGATCAGCTACAAATAAATCACTTTACAGACAGTTCAGCTACAAACAGATTACCTTGTAGAGAGACCGGCTGCAAATTAATCAATCTGCAGAGAGATCAGCTACACACAAATCAACTTGTAGAGAGATCAGCTACAAACAAATCACCCTGTAGAGAGTTCAGCTAAAACAAATCAACCTGCAGAGAGATCAGCTACAAACAAATCACGTTTTAGACAGTTCAGCTACAAACAAATCACCCTGTAGAGAGATCAGCAACAAAGAAACCACCATGTAGAGAGTTCAGCTGCAAACAAATCACCCAGTAGAAAGATCAGCTAGAAGAAGTTACCTTGTAGAGAGTTCAGTTACAAAGAAACCATCATATAGAGAGTTCAGCTACAAAGAAATTACCCCGTAGAGAGTTCAGCTAGAAGAAGTCACCTTGTAAACAGTTCAGCTACAAAGAAACCATCATGTACAGAGTTCAGCTACAAAGAAACCACCTGTACAGAATTCAACTACAAACAAATTACCCTGTATAGAGATCAGCTAGAAGAAGTTACCTTGTAGATAGTTCAGCTACAACAATTCACCCTGTAGAAAGATCAGCTAGAAGAAGTAACCTTGTAGAGTGTTCAGTTACAAAGAAATTATCATGTAGAGAGTTCAGCTGCAAACAAATCACTCTGTAGAGAGTTCAGCTACAAAGAAACCGCCATGTAGAGAGTTCAGCCTCATACAAACCACCTTGTAGAGAATTCAACTACAACAAAACACCCTGTAGAGAAGAAGTTACCTTGTAGCTACAAAGTAACCATAATGTAGGGAGTTCAGCTACAAAGAAACCACCATGTAGAGAGTTTAGCTGCAAACAAATCACCTGTAGAGAGTTCAGCTGGACGAAGTCACCTTGTAGAGAGTTCAGCTACAAAGAAACCATCATGTAGGGAGTTCAGCTGCAAACAAATCATCCTGCAGAGAGTTCAGCTACAAAAAAATCACCCTGTAGAGAGTTCAGCTAGACGAAGTCACCTTATAGAGAGTTCAGCTACAAAGAAACCATCATGTAGAGAGTTTGGCTACAAAGACACTACCATGTAGAGAGTTTAGCTGCAAACAAATCACCTGTAGAGAGTTCAGCTAGAAACAAAATACCCTGTAGAGAGACCAGCTAGAAGAGGTTACCTTGTAGAGAGTTCAGCTACAAAGAAACCATCCTGTATATAGTTCAGCTACATTTCAAGTCACCCAGTAGAGAGATCAGCTGCAAAAAAATATCCTGTGGGGAATAATGGGCATGTAATAAATATATATGTATATAATATGTATAATTACTAATAAAATCAAAAATAATTGAAGTACTAAAATTCTTCTTTAAGTTCTTTTCTTCTTCCTGTAGTAAAGAAAAAAACACATGGGTTAAAAAGGCCCCAAAGCCAGCCATAGGCCGGCTTTGCAGTATACAAATACAAAAAGAAGTGTTATCTAATCAAAAACAGCCAAGCTGTGAAAAAAGGTGCGGCCCCCAAAAAGGCCATGGTGAAAAAAGATGTGAAATCCAAGGTGGCGGCCAAGAAATGGCTGTGATGGTAGGTTAATGGTTACATTTTAATAACGACAATTCAGGTAAATTTGGTGCCAAGACCAAGCGGCACAAAATTCACCTGAATTGTCGTTATTAAAATGTAACCATTAACCTACCATCGCAGCCATTTCTTGGCCGCCACCTTGGATTTCACATCTTTTTTCACCATGGCCTTTTTGGGGGCCGCACCTTTTTTCACAGCTTGGCTGTTTTTGATTAGATTATATAGACATTAAGGCAAAAAATCAACTGTTATCAACACTCATGATTACTATGCAAAACTTGGATTTGGCCATAAAAATCATGCAGAAAGCATTTTGTTATCTTCCCTATTCTACACATTGAAAATGTTGGACTAAGGTAAGAACTAGTGCTATAGCAAGCTTTTCCGCATGTTTTTGAAGATGAACTACGCCCACATTACTGATAACCCAAAATCGCTACTCTACAAGAAATAAACACTCTACAATCAAGATTACCCATCTAGGCCTTTAGTAAACTTTGCAATTACGCCATAAACAATTCAAAAACACATCAAACTTGTGCAACTAAAATTTTCCATTATATCTATAGGGTTTGTCCATTCATCATAGCATTCTTCATTCATCATTCATCCATAATCGAATCTTTCAAACATACACATATAATATAACAGAAAAATTAGGGATATTAAACCAGAGTAGAGACAATGGCAACAAAAAGTACTGAAACAAGCTGGATTGGAGTAGTACGTAATGTCTAAATACTGTAAAACAATAAGAAGTGAATACTCCCACTGTGCTATGGAGATGCTACAACCATAATGCACAGTAAGGATATTTACCTCTTATTGCTTTAAAATATCTGGACATTACATACTATTCCAGCTTGTTTCAGTACTTTATATTGCTGCAGTACTACTACATTGTCCCTACCCTAGTATGAAATTCCTAGTTTTTCTTATACTTGTTTGTGAACTTTTTTGTCAATTTACGTCCACTATTAAAAAGTTAGTTACAATTCCCATATTCATGAGTAAGATCATGATCTGCAGCAAACATGAACCTAATCAGAATATTTATAAAAGCATAAGGGCTTTCCAACTGCAACTATACTACTGACACGTACCAACGCGAGCACCAACAGCACCAACATCTGGAGTAGCTACCAGACCAATTCACTTACATGCAGTTATGCCAGACTAACTCACTTACAACAATAATCTACTTATACCTATGTTTTGTGTAATTTCACAAGCAGTCTTCCATTTCCTGATGCACGTTCACAATGTTATTGCACCAACATATTGGAATACACATGTGGGTAGTTTGGTGAGCTGTTCTTTGTTGTAGATCTTGCCTGCCATGCCTGGAGATCGAAGCCACACTATGCTATGTCTGCTCTAGCAAATGGAAGGATAAAGTAAGACAAAGTGCACATATTGTATGGCTATCAATATGCCAAAGGTTTTCTGAATTCGAAGCATTTCTGTGAAAGTCATAGGACCATAGCTGTAGCCATTTTTCCGCTATGCTTACCTGAACACATCAGGCAGGCAGTCAGTAGAAAATTCCATTACATATTTTTTATAATTAGACCACAACAAGGTGAAATACTCAAATTTCATTGGCTAATTACAGGTATCTAAATTATGTAGATCCCTTGTTCATGTCTGAATAGATCCCTGTCTCTGGGGCAATACAAAATAAACACAGAAATTATGCACGAGTAACATTGGCAATGCATGGGCATTTAACTGGATAGCAAGGTGTGGTAACATGCGTTACAAATTACAGGGAGGTATATTGGACTTGTTAACGGTACATTTCTCATATCACAAGCAGCTGCAAAGGTACAACAAGCAGCAGTGAAGGTACAACAACGAGCTGTGGCGCACGAGCGAACTAATATTTATATGTAGGACCTTGATGAGAACATTTTGAGCAAGTCAATCTGAAGGCACTTTTGAGTTAGATTTTACCCAACCAATACTGCCATGTTGTCATGAGGAGAAATTGAGGCAGGTTTTCTTGGTGATATTTTGTTACTACATCTTGTAGTTCCTACTATACAGTACTACAAAGTACTATCATACTGCATGATATGTAGTGTTTTCACTCGTACATATTGTCTTTGTCTTGGGTAATTGATTTCAGACTATTATCTTGCTACAGATCAGAACTGTTACATATTAACTGTAACACAGGGATGAGGGCTTTGCCTGATATGTATGCCTGAAATATCTAGCATACAGATACATTACTAACTAGGTATAATTGCAACTTCTGTGTGCAAACTACATTATAGTCAATATGATTACTATAGGTCGCATGGTATGCAAAAGTTCTGATCCTTTTAATCATCTTGAAATGTGACCGGATTTGCGAAAAGGTACCTTTTCCACACATTTGACATACCAGCAAACACAATGATGTAACACTTGACTCCTTATACCAATTAACTTGCTCTTAGTATCAAAATGTAGCCAGATACTGTGGCTACATTCATTGAAAATTTCAAGCAATTATATGCCATGATCAAAAAGCTATGAAGCTTTAAAGTCCAAAAAATGGGTCAAATTTTGTGTGTGAAAAAGGTACCTTTTCGCAAATCCAGTCACAAATATTACTGGTACATTATTATATACAACTGTGAGATGTTCGTTAGCTGGTTATATGGCTGCCTGCATGGCCACACAGGTTGTATTTTGTAGGAACTCTGGGACAGAATCTGGTTCATATATATTTATATCAATGCAATTGATTCAAAAAACATGTGAAAAAACAGCTTGGCTGTAAAAAGCTCGTCCATGAAAGTAAAGTAACTGGCAGCTGAAAAGGCTGATATCCGGAGAAGCCAAGAATGAATGGCAACATAACTACGCAATTGTAATAAACTATTGAACCCTTATGATTGACTCATAATCTACAGTCAGTCTTGATGTATTCCTAATCAAGACACATGATAGTGTGTCGTGCGGCCCAAGAAGCCGGCGCGCCACACCGTGAGTATATTAACAGGAAGAAAGAAAATGCAATTTTCACACCTATGTAGCTCTGTGATCCCTTATCCAATTGGAACCAAATTTGCTAGAGACGTGCCACCCAGTTAGGGGAGTCTACATACCAAATTTGAAGAAAATCGCTCCAGCCATTTCCGAGATACGAGCGGACAAAATTTCGTTTTAATTTCTTCGTTTTTTTCTTCTTCTTCTTCATCTTCTTCATTTCGCACACTTCCCAAAATTCGCCATAAAACACGAATGCGTGCTCGGATTGGGCTGAAATTTGGCACACTTAAAGGGCTCATTAAGGCGGATCTCCGTACCAACTTTGGTAGGAATCCGATGAACAGTCACGGAGTTATTACTGATTATTTGCGTAAAATAAGGTCGAAGGTCTGTCATGCCTACAGGGTAAACCCCTTGGAGGAATCAGTTGAAAATTGATATGTAGATGGAGCAACCATCGTAGGAGTGCCTTTTTGTGGTTTGAAAAGAATCGGGTTAAAGACCATGGAGATATGACACAAAACCCAACCTGTGTCAAAATTACGCGATCGATTTTTATGAATAAAAAAACTATTAGTTTTCGTGTCTACCAGGCAAACCGCTTAGAGCAACGAGCTGAAAATCAGTATGTAGCTGGAATAATCATCATAGAAAGTTCTTGCAGTAGTACAGAAGAATCGGATTACAAATCACTGAGTTATGATTCGAAAGGAAACTATGTGCAGCAAATGCGAGATCAAGATACTCTAATAGAACAGTCACCCTAATAAAGCATTCAGCTGCATGTATAATTTACACAGTTATATTACATTGCAAGTTATTCTGTAGGGAATTCAGCTACAAACAAGTCACCCTGTAGTCAGATCAGCTAGAAGAAGGTACCTAATAGAGAGTTCAGCTACAAAGAAGCCATCATGTAGAGAGTTCAGCTCAAATAAATCACCCTGTAGAGAATTCAGCTACAAACAAATTGCCCTGTAGAGAGATCAGCTAGAAGAAGTTACCTTGTAGAGAGTTCAGTTACAAAGAAACAATCATCCAAAGAGTTTAGCTACAAACAAATCACCGAGTAGAAAGTTCCGCTATGAACAGATCACACTATAGAGAGTTCAGTTAGAAACAAGTCATCCTGTAGAGAGATCAGCTAGAAGTCACATTGTAGAGAGTTCAGTTACAAAGAAACAATCATGCAAAGAGTTTAGCTGCAAACAGATCACCCAGTAGAAAGTTCCGCTATGAACAGATAACACTGTAGCGAGTTCAGTTAGAAACAAGTCATCCTGTAGATAGATCAGCTAGAAGAAGTCACTTTGTAGAGAGTTCGGCTACAAAGAAACCACCATGTAAGAGAGTTCAGATGCAAACAAATCACCTGTAGAGAGTTCAGCTAGGAACAAGTCACCCTGTACAGAGATCAGCTAGAAACAAGTTACCCTGTAGAGAGTTCAGCTAGAAGAAGTTACATTGTAGAGAGTTCAGCTACAAAGAAACTGCCATGTAGAGAGTTCAGCTGCAAACAAATCGCCCTGTAGAGAGTTCAGCTAGAAGTAGTTACATTGTAGAGATTTCAGCTACAAAGAAACTACCATGTAGAGAGTTCAGCTACAAACAAGTCACCCTGTAGAGAGTTCAGCTAGAAGAAGTTACATTGTAGAGAGTTCAGCTACAAAGAAACTACCATGTAGAGAGTTCAGCTGCAAACAAATTGCCCTGTAGAGAATTCAGCTACAAACAAATCACCCTGTAGAAAGATCAGCTTGAAGAAGTTACCTTGTAGAGAGTTCAGCTACAAAAAAATCACACTGTAGAGGGTTCAGCTACAAACAAGTCACCCTGTAGAGAATTCAGCTAGAAGAAGTTACATTGTAGAGAGTTCAGCTACAAAGAAACTACCATGTAGAGAGTTCAGCTGCAAACAAATCACCCTGTAGAGGGTTCAGCTACAAACAAGTCACCCTGTAGAGAATTCAGCTAGAAGAAGTTACATTGTAGAGAGTTCAGCTACAAAGAAACTACCATGTAGAGAGTTCCAGCTGCAAACAACTTTCCCTGTAGAGACAAACAAATCACCCTGTAGAAAGATCAGCTAGAAGACGTTACCTTGTAGAGAATTCAGCTACAAACAAATCACCCTGTACAGAGTTCAGCTAGAAACAAGTCACCCTGTAGAGAGATCAGCTAGAAACAAGTCACCCGTAGAGAGTTCAGCTAGAAAAAGTTACATTGTAGAGAGTTCAGCTACAAAGAAACTACCATGTAGAGAGTTCAGCAGCAAACAAATCTCCCTGTAGAGAATTCAGCTACAAACAAATCACCCTGTAGAAGATCAGCTAGAAGAAGTTACCTTGTAGAGAGTTCAGCTACAAACAAGTCACCCTGTAGAGAGTTCAGCTAGAAGAAGTTACATTGTAGAGAGTTCAGCTACAAACAAGTCACCCTGTAGAGAGTTCAGCTAGAAGAAGTTACATTGTAGAGAGTTCAGCTACAAACAAGTCACCCTGTAGAGAGTTCAGCTAGAAGAAGTTACATTGTAGAGAGTTCAGCTACAAAGAAACTACCATGTAGAGAGTTCAGCAGCAAACAAATCTCCCTGTAGAGAATTCAGCTACAAACAAATCACCCTGTAGAAGATCAGCTAGAAGAAGTTACCTTGTAGAGAGTTCAGCTACAAACAAGTCACCCTGTAGAGAGTTCAGCTAGAAGAAGTTACATTGTAGAGAGTTCAGCTACAAAGAAACTACCATGTAGAGAGTTCAGCAGCAAACAAATTGCCCTGTAGAGAATTCAGCTACAGACAAATCACCTTGTAGAAAGATCAGCTAGAAGAAGTTACCTTGTAGAGAGTTTAGTTTCAAACAAATCACCCTGTAGAGAGTTCAGCTAGAAACAAGTCACCCTGTTGAGAGATCAGCAAGAAACAAGTCACCCTGTAGAGAGTTCAGCTAGAAGAAGTTACCTTGTAGAGAGTTCAGCTACAAACAAGTCACCCTGTAGAGAATTCAGCTACAAACAAGTCAACCTGTAGAGAATTCAACTAGAAGAAGTTACATTGTAGAGAGTTCAGCTACAAAGAAACCACCATGTAAGAGAGTTCAGATGCAAACAAATCACCTGTAGAGAGTTCAGCTACAAACAAATCACCCTGTAGGAAGATCAGCTAGAAGAAGTTACCTTGTAGAGAGTTCAGCTACAAACAAGTCACCCTGTAGAGAGTTCAGCTAGAAGAAGTTACATTGTAGAGAGTTCAGCTACAAAGAAACTGCCATGTAGAGAGTTCAGCTGCAAACAAATCGCCCTGTAGAGAATTCAGCTACAAACAAACCACCCTGTAGAAAGATCAGCTACAAGAAGTTACCTTGTAGAGAGTTCAGTTACAAACAAATCACCCTGTAGAGAGTTCAGCTAGAAACAAGTCACCTGTAGAGAGATCAGCTAGAAACAAGTCACCCTGTAGAGAGTTCAGCTAGAAGAAGTTACATTGTAGAGAGTTCAGCTACAAAGAAACTACCATGTAGAGAGTTCAGCTGCAAACAAATTGCCCTGTAGAGAATTCAGCTACAAACAAATCACCCTGTACAAAGATCAGCTAGAAGAAGTTACCTTGTAAAGAGTTCAGCTACAAACAAATCACTCTGTAGAGGGTTCAGCTACAAACAAGTCACCCTGTAGAGAGTTCAGCTAGAAGAAGTTACATTGTAGAGAGTTCAGCTACAAAGAAACTACAATGTAGAGAGTTCAGCTGCAAACTAATTGCCCTGTAGAGACAAACGAATCACCCTGTAGAAAGATCAGCTAGAAGAAGTTACCTTGTAGAGAATTCAGTTACAAACAAATCACTCTGTAGAGAGTTCAGCTAGAAACAAGTTACACTGTAGAGAGATCAGCTAGAAACAAGTCACCCTGTAGAGAATTCAGCTAGAAGAAGTCACATTGTAGAGAGTTAAGCTACAAAGTAACTACCATGTAGAGAGTTCAGCAGCAAACAAATTGCCCTGTAGAGAATTCAGCTACAAACAAATCACCCTGTACAAAGATCAGCTAGAAGAAGTTACCTTGTAGAGAGTTCAGCTAGAAACAAATCACCCTGTAGAGAGTTCAGCTAGAAACCAGCCACCCGTAGAGAGTTCAGCTAGAAGTTACATTGTAGAGAGTTCAGCAGTTTAGCTGCAAACAAATCGCCCTGTAGAGAATTCAGCTACAAACAAATCACCCTGTAGAAAGATCAGCTAGAAGAAATTACCTTGTAGAGAGTTCAGCTACAAACAAATCACCCTGTAGAGAGTTCAGCTACAAACAAGTCATCCGGTAGAGAGATCAGCTAGAAGGATCACCTTGCAGAGAGGTCAGCTACAAAGAAATCACCCTGCTTCATCTTTTCTTCTTCCTGTAGTAAAGAAAAAATGACAGGTTAAAAAGCCCTGAAGCCGGCCATAGGCTGGCTTTGGGGTATACAAATACAAAAGGAAGTGAAATCTAATCCAAAACAGCCAAGCTGTAAAAAAAGAGTGCAGCCCTGAGAAAGGCTATGGTGAAAAAAGATGTGAAATCCAAGGTGGCGGCCAAGAAATGGCTGTGATGGTAGGTTAATGGTAAAAATTTTAATAACAACAATTCAGGTGAATTTGGTGCCGCTTGGTCTTGGCACAAAATTCATTTGAATTGTCGTTATTAAAATTTTTACCATTAACCTACCATCACAGCCATTTCTTGGCCGCCACCTTGGATTTCACATCTTTTTTCACCATAGCCTTTCTCAGGGCCGCACTCTTTTTTTACAGCTTGGCTGTTTTGGATTAGATTAATTTATCTCCAATAATATTGGCTGTTAATTTGGCTGCCATTTTTATTTATTCTCTACATTCACTGACTATGGAAAAAGATACGCAAATTACTAGCCACTAATAATTAAAAGGTATTAATTGGAAATGCAGAAAGACTGAATGTTAAACATCAATCAATTATAAGGGTTCACTACTAAAACTTGTTTATTATATCAGCTCTTTCGGTTGCCAGCTACTTTTACTTTCATGGATGCACCTTTTTACAGCCAAGCTGTTTTTGCATGAAGGTATATGTGACCAGATCTGTAAAAATCAAACACAATTGTGCAATTTACAGTATAAAGCATTGAATACAATGGGTAAAATATTTGTGTATTATTAAAAAAATTCTGTAAATTTTTTAATGCCTTTTTCTTAGTGAAGGAAGGAACTAACAATACAACCCTGGATAGCATCTTATTCACCTACTCAAGAGGAGCTGGAAAATATTTGTTTCATTGCAGTAGACCTAAAGACATGCAAGTTATGGACGTTTGCTTATGTCATGCCAAAGCAATTGTACGTGATAAAATCTTTCTTCACAAATTTCGCCTTTGTATGCAATGGCAAAAGGTGATACAAGGACACACTTGCCTGGTAATCGATTCCCCTATTCATGACAAACACGATGGTGCAAGTTTCAACTTTGTATGTCATTCCGTTGGTAAGTTACAACCGTTTTAGAAAGCACATGTAATTTATTTTCCCAATACTGTCTGTACAAATCAATTTTTCTGTTGTTGCTACTTTGTAGGGCTGTAACTTCGCAAGTTATTGGCATAGGAGGCTGAAACTTTGCCAGAGGGTACACTTGTAGATGATAAATCCTTAATTAACAGGAATTCGAAAAATGCTTGATTGTGTCGGGTTTTTGCACATATATAGCTTATATATATATATATATATATATATATATATATGTAATATATAAACCATGACTACGAGGTGTATTGCACTTATATACACCCCGACTCCGAAGTCAGAGGAAGTTTACTGTTGACAAACGCCAAGGCGAAGCCGAGGCGTTTATCAACAGTAAACTTCTGATGACTGAGGAGGAGGGGTGTATATAAGTGCAATACACCGAAGTGAGCCATGGTTCATATGATATATACCATGTTTCTAAATTAGTCCGCACTACATTACTTACTAACAACCCATACGCACACAAAACAACTTAAAGTATATACTTACACTTAATTCGCCATAGTTTGGCATGGTAGACATGCTGGAAACGTCCCACTCACAATGAAGAATCAAATTGATTGTGGGACTTAGTAAGCATATCTCTGTATATCGCCAGGACTTGTCCATTCATATCACCAAACGTAGGAGCAACGTTACTTGCTGCCACCCATCATCGAAGTTGCTAGGTATGGGTATAAAATGAGTCCAGTGGTTTGACTTGTACTGGCTGGGGTGATTGATCACCTAGCGTGACGAAGGCTATTAGCCTGAGTCATCTGGGTGATTAGTCATGCTAGTGTGGGCGTCATTCTATCAGCCCATAATTGTGACACAGTAATGTGTCACGTGACATCCCAGGTGATTATATATATACTTACCTGGGTGAGTATATATATATTCACCTCAGGTAGGTATATATATACTCTTCTGTGTGTTGGGGTGTATATGTCCTATATGCAACCAGCAGCGCCTTTGAAGTTTCACGTGATCATGGTATATATATATGTACCACTCTGCGTGGGCAGTTCAAAGGCACCGCCAGTGCCATAATTTGTATATTGCACTGCTGCAGACCGCAGCGAGTGCATTATAACTTATAATGCACTGGTTGCGGTTTTGTAGACCACAACGAGTGCATTATAAGTTATAATGCACCGACCGCAGTGCAATATACAGATATTGCACTGGCTGCGGTTTTGTGCAGCATAGCACAAGTGCCGGTGGCGAAGACCACTACGACACCTCACCTAATAGGTGGAAAGACACTTCACAGATCACTTGAATTCTTTTATAGCCTGACATGTAAAGGTCGATTGTGGGCCATAACGTCACCAATACGTATAATGTTTACAAGCAGCCAGTGGCTATCGAAAAAGCCAACGCGGGTGGCCATAACTCTAGTCTACATATATATACAAACGTACTTATACACCTTACTAGTCTGGTGCCATCTTAGCCCAGATTAAACTGTAGTCCACTTCGACAATGACTCTATAAAACAAATATATTCTAAATAATACTAACCTTTACGTTCGATTGTGGTAACCAGTTTTGTCATGCCACCAGATTCGAGTTTAGCCAGTGTGAATAGTAAGAATTAGACTAGTATCGTTTAGTAGTTAGGTTTTGTTTACTTAAACCGTCTATTTAGCTGCTTTTTTTCGCTCGAGAGAATCACTATGGTGATTAGTCTGGTGCTTAGTCTATATGGCACGCTGGCATGCTGAGTACTACATGATGAGAGTGGAACAGCGAATGCAGGTTAGTGATATAACCCATAGCGTACTAGCTTTCAATATCTCAGGTGGCTGCAGTACTGCAGGGGGAAAGTCATCGCAACGTCAGGTTTGGTTACCCACAATCGATGTTAGAAACCTGGTGTTTATAAGTGTTACAGCTGTCTTGTGAGACTCTCCCCACCTATTAGGTGAATAGTACATAACAGTTATACAACGTGCACTCGTGCTCTGCCTGTATAAACGTACTTGCCTTCGGGCCTGACTGCCCTCAGGCTCGTGCGTTTATATCAGGCAGAGCACTCGTGGACGTTGTATAACTATATAATGTACCACTTTCACACCTCAGATCAAAGGAAAGCCAGTACATATATATCACATATCACACTGACTCAAAACGTTAACGAGATATATGCACTGCTACCAGTGCATATATCTTGTTAAGGCAGAGCGTATATCTTGTTACACACTGCCTTAACAAGATATACCGCACTGCCACCAGTGCGTATATCTCGTTAGTTTGAGACATTGCATACCTAATAGGTGTGCACACTATATCCAGAAATCATCAGATTTCTTTGATGTTTTACTGTTATTCTCCTCTCTTATATAGGGAATCAAGCAAGCTGTGATTGTGGGATTGAATTCTGCCAAACAACCTGTGATTGTGGGATTCAATTTTAATACATTAACAGTAGTTTGTTTTTTACTTTTGTAAATGTAACAATTAAAGTAACATAATTAACACTAGTCTCTTAAAATTGCTATATTAGGAAGAATAAAATCAAACTACTGTTTGATATATTAAAATTGAATCCCACAATCACAGTTTGTTTGGCAAAATTCAATCCCACAACCACAGCTTACTTGGTTCCCTATATAAGAAAAGGGTATAGCAACTAAAGATTTTGCCAATTAGGTGCGTCTACATACTAAAGTAGAACATATTAGTTATACCATGAGCACTCGTGCTTTGCCTGTATACACGCACTCTTGCCCATGGTATCAAGACACACGGTAGTGTGTCGTGCGGCTCAAGAAGCCGGCGCGTAACACCCGTGAGTATATTGACAGGAAGAAAGAAAACGCAATTTTCGCACCTCCGTAGCTCTGTGCTTCCTTGATGAAACAAGACGATTTTTGCTGTGGACATGCTCCCCAACTGCAGCACTCCACATTCCAAATTTGAGCGAAATCGCTTCGCGCGTTCCCGAGATATGCGACTTCAAAAATTGGCTCAGTTTCTTCGTTTTTTTTTTTTTTCTTCTAATTTTTCTTTTTCTTGTCGCACACTTACAAAAACTGCTATAAAACTCGAACGTCATATCCGATTGCCTTGAAATTTGGCACACAGAAGGGGGATATAAGGGCGCATCTCTGTACCAACTTTGGCTGGAATACGATAAACAGGCAAACAGTTATGAGCGATTATTCACGAAAAATAACACCAATATGTTGTCACGCCTACAGGGTAAACCGCGTATGGGAAGAAGCTGAAAATCGGTGGGTGAATAGGTTAACTATTGAACCTCAAACCTTTTGTGGTTTGAAAGAAATCGAGCTAAAAAACAGGAAGATACAACAAAAAAACCAACAGTGTGTAACAATTATGCAATCGAGATTAGCTAATAAAAAAACGACTGCTTGCCACGCCTACCAGATAAACCGCTTGGGGTAATGCTTTGAAAATCGTTGTACAGATGGAGAAATCATCTTAGAAAGGCTCATCAATGGTGTAGAAGAATCAGACTTAAAGCCACGGAGTTATAACACGAAATCCAACTTGGTGCAGCAAGTGCGAGATTGAGATACTCTAATAGAGCAGTCATCCTAATAGAGCAGTCACCCTGAAGAGAATTCAAGAGATCAGCTAGAAATAAGAAACCTGTATAGAGATCAGCTACACACAAGTCACCCAGTAGAGAGATCAGCTAGAAGAAGTTACCTTGTAGGGAGTTCATGCAACTGTGGAAAGAGATAGTTCAGCTAGAAAAAATCACCTTGTAGAGTTCAGCTACAAAGAAACCACCATGTAGAGAGTTCAGCTACAAACAAATCGCCCTGTAGAGAGATCAATAGAAGAAGTTACCTTGCAGAGAGTTCAGCTACAAAGAAACCATCATGTAGAGAGTTCAGCTACAAACAAATCTCCCTGTAGAGAGATTAGCTAGAAGAAGTTACCTTGTAGAGAGTTCAGCTACAAAGAAACCATCATGTAGAGAGTTCAGCTACAAACAAATCTCCCTGTAGAGAGATCAGCTAGAAGAAGTTACCTTGTAGAGAGTTCAGCTTCAAACAAATCACCCTGTAGAAAGATCAGCTAGAAGAGGTCACCTTGTAGAGAGTTCAGTTACAAAGAAACCACCATGTAGAGAGCTCAGCTACAAACTAGTGACCTTGTAGAGACATCAGCTAGAAGAAGTTACTTTGTAGAGAGTTCAGCTACAAAGAAACCATTCTTTAAAGAGCTCAGCTGCAAACAAATCACCTGTACAGAATTCAGCTACAAATAAATCACCCTGTAGAAAGATGAGCTAGAAAAAGTTACTTTGTAGAGAGTTCAGTTACAAAGAAACCACCATGTAGAGAATTCAGCTACAAACTAGTGACCCTGTAAAGACATCAGCTAGAAGAAGTTACCTTGAGAGAGTTCAGCTACAAAGAAACCATAATTTAGAGAGTTCAGTTTCAAACAAATCACCTGTGAGAGTTCAGCTACAAACAAATCTCCCTGTAGAGAGATCAGCTAGAAGAAGTTATCTTGTAGATAGTTCAGCTACAAGCAAATCACCCTGTAGAGAAATTAGCTAGAAGAAGTTAACTTGTAGAGAGTTCAGCTACAAAAAAACCATCATTTAGAGTGTTCAGTTTCAAACAAATTACCTGTAGAGAGTTCAGCTACAAACAAATCTCCCTGTAGAGAGATCGGCTAGAATAAGTTACCTTGTAGAGAGTTCAGCTACAAACAAATCACCCTGTAGAAAGATCAGCTAGAAGAAGTCACCTTGTAGAAAGTTCAGTTACAAAGAAACCACCATGTAGAGAGTTCAGCTACAAACTAGTCACCTTGTAGAGACATCAGCTAGAAAAGTTACCTTGTAGAGAGTTCAGCTACAATGAAACCATTCTGTTTAGAGCTCAGCTGCAAACAAATCACCTGTACAGAATTCAGCTACAAACAAATCACCCTGTAGAGAGATCAGCTAGAAGAAATTACCTTGTACATAGTTCAGCTACAAAGAAACCACCAAGTAGAGAGTTCAGCTGCAAAGAAATCACCCTGTAGAAAATTCAGCCACAAACAAATTGCCCTGTAGAAAGATCAGTTAGAAGAAGTTAACTTTTAGAGAGTTCAGCTACAAAGAAACCATTCTGTAAAGAGCTTAGCTGCAAACAAATCACCTGTACAGAATTCAGCTACAAACAAATCACCCTGTAGAGAGATCGGCTAGAAGAAGTTACCTTGTAGATCGTTCAGCTACAAACAAATCACACTGTAGAGAGATCAGCTAGAAGAAGTTACCTTGCAGAGAGTTCAGCTACAAACAAATCACCCTGTAGAGAGATCAGCTAGAAGAAGTTACCTTGTAGATCGTTCAGCTACAAACAAATCACCCTGTAGAGAGATCTAGATCAGCTAGAAGAAATTACTTTGTAGAGAGTTCAGCTACAAAGAAACCACCATGTAGAGAGTTCAGCTGCAAAGAAATCACCCTGTATAAAATTCTGCCACAAACAAATTGCCCTGTAGAAAGATCAGTTAGAAGAAGTTACCTTGTAGATAGTTCAGCTACAAACAGATCTCCCTGTAGAGAGATCAGCTAGAAGAAATTACCTTGTTGAGAGGCCAGCTACAAAGAAACCATTCTGTAAAGAGCTCAGCTGCAAACAAATCACCTGTACAGAATTCAGCTACAAACAAAATCACCCTGTAGAGAGATCAGCTAGAAGAAGTTACCTTGTAGAGAGTTCAGCTACAAAGAAACCACCATGTAGAGAGTTCAGCTGCAAAGAAATCACCCTGTATAAAATTCTGCCACAAAGAAATTGCCCTGTAGAAAGATCAGTTAGAAGAAGTTACCTTGTAGAGAGTTCAGCTACAAAGAAACAAATCACCTGTACAGAATTCAGCTACGAACAAATCACCCTGTAGAGAGATCAGCTAGAAGAAATTACTTTGTAGAGAGTTCAGCTGCAAAGAAATCACCCTGTAGAAAATGCAGCCACAAACAAATTACCCTGTAGAAAGATCAGTTAGAAGAAGTTACCTTTTAGAGAGTTCAGCTACAAAGAAACCACCCTGTAGAGAGATCAGCTAGAAGAAGTTACCTTGTAGATCGTTCAGCTACAAACAAATCACCCTGTAGAGAGATCAGCTAGAAGAAGTTACCTTGTAGATAGTTCAGCTACAAACAAATCACCCTGTAGAGAGATCAGCTAGAAGAAGTTATATACCTTGTAGAGAGTTCAGCTACAAAGAAACCACCATGTAGAGAGTTCAGCTGCAAAGAAATCACCCTGTATAAAATTCTGCCACAAACAAATTGCCCTGTAGAAAGATCAGTTAGAAGAAGTTACCTTTTAGAGAGTTCAGCTACAAAGAAACCATTCTGTAAAGAACTCAGCTGCAAACAAATCACCCGTAGAGAGATCAGCTAGAAGAAGTTACCTTGTAGATAGTTCAGCTACAAACAAATCACCCTGTAGAGAGATCAGCTAGAAGAAGTTACCTTGTAGATAGTTCAACTACAAACAAATCTCCCTGTAGAGAGATCAGCTAGAAGAAATTACCTTGTAGAGAGTTCAGCTACAAAGAAACCATCATGTAGAGAGTTCAGCTGCAAAGAAATCACCACTGCCCAAATTTCAAGGCAATAGCTCTTTCCAATCTGAAGTTATCAATTGTCAAAGTTGGCAAATTGTGTGTGGAAGGCCCCTTTTCGCAAATCCAGTCACATATGTATTATATATATAATTTGTACATTTACTGATAAAATATTTAAAGTACATCTACTTCATCTTTTCTTCTTCCTGTAGTAAAGAAAAAAAACATAAGTTAAAAAAGTCCCAAAGCTGGCCATAGGCCGGCTTTGGGGTATACAAATACAAAAAGAAATGAAATCTAATCCAAAACAGCCAAGCTGTAAAAAAAGTGTGCGGCCCTCAGAAAGGCTATGGTGAAAAAAGATGTGAAATCCAAGGTGGCGGCCAAGAAATGGCTGTGATGGTAGGTTAACGGTAAAAATTTTAATAACGACAATTCTGGTGAATTTTTGTGCCGCTTCACAAAATTTACCTGAATTGTCATTATTAAAATTTTTACCATTAACCTACCATCACAGCCATTTCTTGGCCGCCACCTTGGATTTCACATCTTTTTTCACCATAGCCTTTCTGAGGGCCACACACTTTTTTTACAGTTTGGCTGTTTTGGATTAGATAACTATATCAAGACACACGGTAGTGTGTTGTGTGGCCCAAGAAGCTGGCGCTCAACACCCGTGAGTACATTGACAGGAAAAACGAAAACACAATTTTCGCATTTCCGTAGCTCTGTGCTGCCTTGATGAAACAAGATGATTTTTGCTGTGGACACTCCCTCCAACTTCAGTACTACACATTCCACATTTGAGCGAAATTGCTTCAAGTGTTCTCGAGATATGCGACTTCAAAAATTGGCTTAGTTTCTTCGTTTTTTTCTTCTTATTTTTCTTCTCTTTTCACACACTTACAAAAACTACTATAAAACGCGAATGCAATATCCGATTACCTTGAAATTGGGCACACAGAAGGGGGGTATAAAGGCACATCTCTGTACCAACTTTGGCTGGACTACGATAAACAGGCAAAGAGTTATTATCCACAAAAAATAACATCAATGTGTTGTCACGCCTACAGGTTAAACCGCTTACGGGAAGAAGCTGAAAATCGGTGGGTGAATAGGTTAACTATTGAACCTCAAACCTGTAGTGGTTTGAAAGAAATTGAGCTAAAAACCAAGAAGATACAACGAAAAAACCAACAGTGTGTAACAATTATGCAATCGAGATTAACTAATAGAAAAACGACTACTTTCCACGCCCACCAGAAAAACTGCTTGTGGTAATGCTTTGAAATTCGCTGTACAGATGGAATAATCATCTTAGAAAGGATCTTCAATGGTGTAGAAGAATCAGACTTAAAGCCACAGAGTTATAACAAGTGCAAGATCGAGATACTCTAATAGAGCAGTCACCCTAATAGAGCAGTCACCCTGAAAAGAATTCAAAAGATCAGCTAGAAACTAGTGACCTGTATAGAGATATGCTACAAACAATTCACCCTGTAGAGATATCAGCTAGAAGAAGTTACCTTGTAGGGAGTTCAACTACGTAGTTCAGCTAGAAGAAGTCACCTTGTAGAGAGTTCAGCTACAAAGAAACCATCATGTAGAGAGTTCAGCTACAAACAAATCGCCCTGTAGAGGGATCAGCTAGAAGAAATTACCCTGTACAGAGTTCAGCTACTAACTAGTGACCCTGTAGAGACATCAGCTAGAAGAAGTTACCTTGTAGAGAGTTCAGCTACAAACAAATCATCCTGTAGAGACATCAGCTAGAAGACGTTACCTTGTAGATAGTTCAGTTACAAACAGTTCACCCTGTAGAGAGATCAGCTCGAAGGACTCACCTTGTAGAGTGTTCAGTTGCAAAGAAACCATGCACCATGTAGAATTCTGTAATAAATATATGTACTATATATATATATATATATAATTTGTACATTCATTGATAAAATCAGAAATATTTAAAGTATCCATCTGCTTCATCTATTCTTCTTTCCTGTGGAAAAGAAAAAAAAGATAGTTAATAAAGCCCCAAAGCTGGCCATAAGCCGGCTTTGGGGTATACAAATACAAAAAGAAGTGAAATCTAATCCAAAACAGCCAAGCTGTAAAAAAAGAGTGTGGCCCTCATAAAGGCTATGGTGTAAAAGATGTGAAATCCAAGGTGGCAGCCAAGAAATGGTTGTGATGGTAGGTTAATGGTAAAAATTTTAATAACAACAATTCAGGTGAATTTTGTGCCAAGACCTAGCGGCACCAAAATTCACCTGAATTGTTGTTATTAAAATTTTACCATTAACCTACCATCACAGCCATTTCTTGGCCACCACCTTGGATTTCACATCTTTTTTCACTATAGCCTTTTTGAGGGCCGCACTCTCTTTTTACAGCTTGGCTGTTTTGGATTAGATATATATACCTGATTTAGTTGCTGAAAGGTTTTCACTGGTAGATCTGCAGTTTGCTCTTCTAAAAATCCAAGTTTTCTAACAAAGTCATCTATCTGTTCCCTATTCCACATTTCTGGTGATGGAATTGATTGGCTTTCTGCACTTGTTGGAGTTGATGTAGAATTATCAACAAAACATTCAACATCAGATACAGTAACTGTTCTGGACTTATATTTTTTGTAGTAGAACTCACTCATAGGTTCAAAGCATAAAACAACTTCAGAATGAAATCTAGCAATAGTATTAGTTTCAGTTGGTGAAAAGCCATTGTCACTTTTATTCTGTGTGATTAGTTTAAAATATCCAGTGCTCATAATGCACTCAAGTTCAATAGAAACATTTTCTACTGTATCACCCTAAAAAGAATACAAGGAAGCATGTAAATATATATGTAAAGGTGCAAGTTTTAACAATACATGTACAACTATAATTTATCTTTATTCCACTTGCTATAAGACAATTATCTTGTCAACTGCTGTGTGATGGAAATACATAATTGTAGCACCAAACTAAGTGTGGGATGACAGATTTTGTTTGAAAAAAGCTTCTAATTGCTGTTCTTTGTCATCTGCAATGCATTAAAGCTATGGTGTAACCAATAATTTATTTGCATTTTATTGCAATTCACAGGATAAAGAGTTCTACTGGTCACTTGCAAGCATGAGGTTATTGATTTGAATCTCCTGGTGGCATGTTGTTTACTTCTTCAAACTTTTTTAAGTGTAGTGTTACTGTGTGCCTTTGGGATTTTGTTTCCTACATTAGAACATGCGCCAATGTAGGAAACAAAGTGACTATGTTATTATTATTATTATTATAGTACAGGTCAGACTATAATAGGCACTAGGCCTGCAACAGTCCTGATCCTAAGATTCTACATGCAACAGAAAAATAAAACTTAGGTATCATATTTAATGTTTTGGTAAAAAGTGTCGCATCTTGTCTTAAATAATGATAAAGTTGGTGCTATAACAACTTCCTTTGGTAGGTGGTTCCAACAGTTTATCACCCTTTGACTAAAAACATTTGCCCCGACATCATTAAGTATTTGTTGTTTATAAAGTTTGAAAGGATGACCCCTAGTTCTTGATAAAACATCTTTGTGAAAAACTGAGAATGATCCAAGTTGAAGATGTTGTGTAAGAACCTGTAAACATTTATCATATCTCCACGTAAACGTCTATATTTGAGAGATGGTAAGTCAAGAGTACAAAGTCTTTGTTCATATGACAGGTGTCTCATCAGAGGCGTAGCCAAGGGGGGCAAGGGGAGGCATTTGCCCCCCCATCACCGTAGTCGTTTTTTTTAAAAACCTCCGTCACAAGCTTACCAATATTAAACTGACACGCAAATGACTATAAATTATGTGCGCTACTACGCGGTACCACCAGAGGTTGCTAGTGAACGCGCACACACAACATTCAACTCGCTCGTGAATCCACCGAACAAAAATATTAGAGACACACTGCTATATTTAGCCTAGATTACTCACGTGATAGAGCATTTTCGAATTTAAAGAGTGACCCGCTCAAAGGACCTCGCTGCAGCAGGAGTCACAACTTACAAGTGACAAAGGAGACCAGATGACGCTAAGAACCTGCTGCCTATGAGGTCATAAAGTGTTAAATGTACCAAGTTTATTTTCTCGAGTCGATCACACTAGATCTTTGTACGGCAGTGCTGCCAGTATAGTCGGCCTATTCCAAGAGGGCGGTTCTTCAGAACCCCCTGGCTACGGGCCTGGATCAGTCACAAGCTTACAAGTTCTGCTAGCAAGAAAGATCGGTGGGATTTCATGCAATACGTGGCCTTTGAATTTCGCCGAGTGAAGTGAGTGAATATGTCATCCTGTCAGCAGTGTGCTAGGACTGCAACACAAGCTGTGGCTAACGTAAAGTAACTTGTATTAGCACTAAAACATTAACAATATAGCTCTACCGGACTGTGGATGAATTTGTTGGAGTACAGTTGTGGTACGTGCGATGATGCTCGACGAATATACCTCCATTGAATCATTGATAAAACATAAGCAATCAGTACTGAAGTAGTTACGTAGCTAGTTGTGTGAGCTGTAATAATACAACACCGTATGTTGGCTAGCCCACCATTGGGTCATTAGCCCTTTTTGCAATCATGAATGATTTTGAGCGTTTCGTGGGGGCATGCCTGCCCCTCCATCACCTTCTGGCTAGCTACGCCCCTGTGTCTCATGGTATTAATCTTGTGGCTGTTCTTTGGACATTTTCTACTTTGATTTGATCTGTGGTGTAAAATGGGCCCCAGACTGTATTTCAGTATTCTAATTTAGGGCGAACTAATGTTTTGTAAAGGTTAAGAAAGTGTCAGAGGTCATGTTAGCGAAGGTCTTTTTAATAATACCTATAGTACAGTTAGTTTTACTGGTTGCATAAGATGTATGTTCATGAAACTTTAATTGCTCATCAATTATCACCCCTAAATCCTTTTCCTTTGAAACTTTTTCAATATCGTGACCATTCATATTATAGACATGTCCAGGGTTGAATCTGCCAAGGTGGAGGGATTTACATTTGGAAATATTAAAAGGTAGCTGCCATTAAGATGACCACATTACTAGTTTGTTTATGTCCTCTTGAAGGCTATCAATCTTTGGTGAACCATTGTTTCTGTGTATGTGGCAAAAGATCTTTTTGTCATCAGCAAATAACATTGATGGATTGGATAAAGTGGAAGGAAGATTATTTATGTAAATAGTAAAGAGGATAGGACACAAAACAGACCCTTGAGGGATTCCACTAATGACGTCCAACCAACAGGAATATGAGTTGTTCATTACCACGCATTGCTTTCTACCAGTACGAAAAGTTTCAATCCATTTCAGTACTAGACCATCTATACCATGTGACTGAATTTTGGAAAACCATTGATATACGCACAACAGTACTTTTGCAATAAAATGCATTTTAAAACTATGGGTAAAGAAACGCAAGTTCCAGATAAAAAATTATGCAAGTTTTTATTGCCTCGCTGGTGGGCGACGTAAGCCGCGAGTTCATAAATCCTGGACATCATCGTATTCACCTGTCCATAGGGAGCACAAAACTCTTTGTTTCATCTCCATACACAAAAAGATTCCAAAGTTACAGACGTTTGTTTACATTGCGGTGACGAAAGAATTTACCGACGATCGTTTTTCAGTATATTTGCCTTCCTTCTCGAACAAAGAAGTACGCCTGGGGAAAAAACTATACCTTGGTGGATGCACAAAGACATGGCGAACACAATGAGCCAAGATTCAATTCCGTATGTCGTTGTATCAGTAAGTTATGATGGTTTATGTAAGCGCTTGTAGATTCTTTTCTGGATAGCTACATATCAAATTATATGCTCGTCCGGCTGTCTAGTGCTGTATTTCCAACGCTGCTTAACTTAGGAAGCTGAAACTTGTCTAGTCCATTCCTCTGTCCCTGTAGAAAACAAAGAACAAATAAAATGCATTTTGAAAATTGTGCGGATATCGACGGTTTTCTAAAATTAGGTCACATATGCTTTAAGCTTTGTCAACAGTCATCTATGGGGCACTGAGTCGAACGCTTTCTTAAAGTCCAGATATATAACATCAACCGAATCTCCTTGCTGCAATATTTTAGTTCAATACTCAGTCACAGCCATCGGTTGTGTCATACAGGATCTTCTAGGCTGGAAATCATGTTGTTCGTTAGCAAACAAACTGTATGATGTTATATGACTTATAATATTCTCCCTGATGATAGATTCAAAAACCTTACATATGACAGAGGTGAGACTAATGGGTTGATAGTTTTCAGGAGAATGGCAATCACCTTTTTTAAATATAGGGATAACATTCCCAAGCTTCCAGTCAACTGGGAGGAGACTTTCATTTAGTGACTTTTGAAAAATTAGACAAAGTGGTTTAATGAGTTCAGAAGCTGTCTCTCTAAGGAACTTGGGGTGTAAGCCATCGGGACCAGCAGATTTACAAGATTTTAGTGACTTTAGTTGTTCATAGATTTGATCACTTGAAATGGTAACATTAGACAAAGGTTCACTAAAAGCATAACTATCGATATCAGGTAGGTTATCTAAGTTTTCTCTGGTGAATACGCTAGTAAACAAGTTGATGTTGTGCTACTTCTAAAAACCAGGCGCTATGCAGCTAGCTATGGAATTAACTATAGACAGTATATACTACTATGAATTAACCAAACTATGTATTACTATTTTACAATAGGGTAGTTTTGGGTTGTACAATAACATTATTAGCCAACTCTGGTATTTCGTAATTCATGAAATTTTTGTAATTCGTTCAATTACGTTGTTATGCACTGCTAAGGAAGTATTTGTTAAACAAAGTGCTTTAACCAACATATTACCCACAGAGGTATCTTCTAAACTGTTTTATAATGTGACTAACATGTTTTTTCCCACAAATTCTCTCGACAAAACCTCAAAGCTGCTCTTCATTTTTGTTCGTGTACATAAGGGATACGCCCCATTTCAGCTCAAAGCGATAGGCTATTCCTGGCAGTGTACGAGGCCTGCACCGTTGTTTTTCAGTTGCTAAACGCCTGAAAACCTCAAGGGGAAGGTAGTCTGAGGAAAGTCACCACACCCGTATTTCAGTCTGCCAAAAGAAACCACCTCAGAGCAAAGTTCACCTGTGCAGAAGTTTAATGCAGACTTCATTTCGCTATTACTTCTTACGTAAAAGCTGCTTTTACCATTATTTAATGATTTTGCTCACGTGGGTGTGTACGGACAAACATAGATAGGTAGATATGTAGATAGGTACGCACACACACACACACACACTTTTACGAAAACAATGTCAGTAAACCAGGCGCACGCCCACAGCCGGCCTTCGGCTGGCTGTGGGCATGCGCCTGGTTTAAAAGGAGTTTAAGGCGGTGGCTTTGTTTGTATCAGTGTATAGTTCAGTTCCATCACAGGATTTTAAATTGGGAATAGTAGGTTTCACTCTAGTCTTAGATTTAACGTAGTTCTAGAAACGTTTCGGATTGTTCCTTATACTTTTGGCTATACCAGCTTCATAGTCTATTCTTAGTTGGCGAGTAAGTTTCCTTATAGAATTCCTCTTTAAAACATACCTGAAATGGTCCTCATAATTTTGTGTAACTGAATACTTTCTCCTATATGATGCTTCCCTCGCTTCCATTATTGTTTTATTTGTTGTAAGTGCTTTGATTGTTGTATAGTTGTTCTCTATTGTGTTGTGCTTCATTTTTTGTCCTTTCCTGTGTATATTTGTTTTGTGTTGAAAAATATATTGATTGTAGGTGTGTTTGTATTTGTGCCTCTGACAGGGAAGAACGACTATTGCCAATTGCCTAGATTTTAAACTATAATCAAACCAAATCAAATCATTTATAGCATCCTAATATGGATTTTGTTTCAATAGTTATAGAGACTTTTATGAGAGCTTCTAGTACATGATTAAATGCATAACTGCTGTCCATGTGCATATATCCTGCATGATCCATTAGAGTCATTAAAGTTTTTTCAAAACTTCAATTATTCTTAAATTTTATACTTCTCCATACTCTTTTACATCATAAAAGGCCAAACCTGGGGTACCACTAGTGAAACCATGTCTACCTTCTATAGTTCTTGTAACAACACTAGTAGAGCAGCTAAGCAACAAATTTTGATGAAATTGTTCACTTTGTGATAAAAGCACCAAATTTTCTGTGGTATTTGAGTAAGGTACACTAAATCATTTGAGATATGATGCCACATCAAAATCATTGCCTTAGGGCATGTTTTGATACTTTAAAAACTAGGTTATAAACCCTGATTAGGAAACCATACAAGTGTATGTAAATCTGTTTTTGCTTAAATTGCATGAATGCATTTTAAATTTAGTGCAATCAAAAAATGTTTCAAAATGTGGTAAAATAACCTGATTTTTAAACACTTCTAATGGAGCCAATATTTTAGTGTTAAACATACAGGAAAATCCAACAGAAATAATACTGTATAGGTGGAAATTTTTGAGGTACAAAATTTTTGCAAATTTTGCAAATAATGTTAGCTTTGTGAAAACACAATCGTAAAATGCTTCAGGTTTATACACATAGCCATTACCTTACAAAATCAGTTTTCTAGACTTTCATGAAGTAAAAAAAAAATTTAAATCAGATTTTGCGAAAGTTTCATCACTTGAAAATTGTACACCTATGACTTCACATACCATGACTCTATGTGCTTCTTAACGTGGCTAGCTAATGACCTGGATGGACACCTCCCTTGAACAGGTTTTGGATATGACCATCCCACATGCAAAGTTGATTTACTATTGAGCACTTTAATGGCTTCCCAATACATTTTTATTGGTTTTACTTTTCAGGTTCTTTGAGTGTGATATGATTGGTAATCTTAATGGCACCATATCTAATATGAAATAGTACGAGTTAAACAAATGTTGTACCAAGTTTGGTGCTTTTTGTCAAAGAGTGAACCGTTTAGCCACTTTACTACACAGTGTGATCAAAATAGTATAGCAGGACTTTGCTTTAGGCCTCTCCAAATGGATGTCTAGGTTCTGGTTTTTGTCACATCCAAAGAATAATGCGGATGAGTCATTTTGTCATTTTTCTGGGTATAAAAAGGGTGTTTAAATGGTTTATACAGAGTTTTCGACTATACTGAACAAAAGTCAGTAATCATGGCAAAAGTCCTAACACTAGTCTGTGAGTTTACCATATATATGTATTGTAAGTGTAGTAATGCATCTATCAATTTCATCCCCACCCATTTTTTTTCCTTGTAGGTCAGTCATTGAATGCCCTTCTCACCACCCACAACAATGATTGTCAAAAGCTGGACAGCTGGATAACACTAGTGGCTAAACAATTTAATTTAATGCGTCAAAATCAAAGTGACATAGGAGTAGCCAGATCAACATTAATCATTCAGTACAATAGTACAGTATAGTAGGGACCACAAAGGAGTAGGCGTGGCCCACGAAATAACATCACCCAAAAACCAGCCTTAGTTTTCCCTGATGACGATGAGGCAGTATTGGTAAGGTAAAACTAAGCCCAAACAAACTTTCAGATCAATCCGAAACGTTTTCAACAAGTTGCTACGGAATTGTAAAAAAAAATTATTTAATAGAATTTTCTACTGATTAACTGACTGACTAAGTAACTAACTGATTGATGCCTTCAGACAAGCATAACTTGATAACAGTTAAGGCTACTGGCTTGATTTTTTCACTATGCAACGTCATTATGGCCCGAGAAGTGTCTTTTGGCATACCGCAGTACATACAATGCATTCTTCACGGACTTACCAGTGTCCTCCTTTGTGTCCCATTCATCTTTGCTGACAGCAAAAAGTGTCGATTTGGTGGTAGCATATGATGGCTTCCCTTCGTAACGGAAATTGTCCATATTTTTCATAGTAGTTATTTTGATAGCAGAGGTGCTTTTTGAACAGTTCTTGATTTGTATTACTGTGTAACGGGTTGAACATAGCCAACAACAAAGCATAATGGATACTTCACCTTTTCAGATGATATCGATATAACTTGGGCTTGCGGCACCATTTCTTTCTTTTGGTATGTGGGGATTGCTGAGGTGCTTTTCAAACAGTTCTTGATTTGAAATGCTGTGTAACAGGTTGAACATAGCTGACAATGAAGCGTGATGTATACTTCACTTTTCAGATGATAATTGATATAGCTGGGACATGCAGGACCATTTCAGATGCAGTATGCGTGGATTCACCGGTCATAATAATTTATTGTTTACAAAAAAAAGTTAACCAACAAGCACACAAAAATTTTGGAATTTTCAGCTAGAGAAGGGACCATAACAGCACATTGATAAAAAGTACTGAAACAAGTTTGAGTAGTCGATGATATTAAATCACAGTAAACCAATAAGAAGTGTTAGAGCACAGTAGGGATATAACACTTCTTATTGTTTTACTGTGATTTAATATTACTATCAAGACACACGGTAGTGTGTCGTGCAGCCCAAGAAGCCGGCGCGTGACACCCATGAGTATATTGACAGGAAGAACGAAAATGCAATTTTCGCACCTCCGTAACTCTGTGCTGCCTTGATGAACCAAGACGATTTTTGCTGCGGACGCTCCCCCCAACTTCAGTACTCCACATTCCACATTTGAGCAAAATTGCTTCAAGTGTTCCCGAGATATGCGACTTCAAAAATTGGTTTAGCTTCTTCGTTTTTTCTTCTTATTTTTCTTCCTCTTTTCACACACTTACAAAAACTACTATAAAACGCGAACGCAATATCCAATTGCCTTGAAATTTGGCACACAGAAGGGGGTATAAAGGCGCATCTCTGTACCAACTATGGCTGGAATATGATAAACAGGCAAAGAGTTATTAGCAATTATCCACGAAAAATAACACCAATGTGTTGTCTAACCTACAGGGTAAACCGCTTACGGGAAGAAGCTCAAAATCGGTGGGTGAATAGGTTAACTATTGAACCTCAAACCTTTTGTGGTTTGAAAGAAATCGAGTTAAAAACCAAGAAGATACAATGAAAAAACCAACAGTGTGTAACAATTACGCAATCGAGATTAACTAATAAAAAAACGACTTCTTTCCACGCCCACCAGAAAAACCGCTTGGGGTAATGCTTTGAAATTCGCTGTACAGATGGAGTAATCATCTTAGAAAGGATCTTCATTGGAGTAGAAGAATCAGACTTAAAGCCACGGAGTTATAACACGAAATCAAACTTGGTGTAGCAAGTGCGAGATCGAGATACTCTAATAGAGCAGTCACCCTAATAGAGCAGTCACCCTGAAAAGAATTCAAAAGATCAGCTAGAAACTAGTAACCTGTATAGAGATATGCTACAAACAATTCACCCTGTAGAGATATCAGCTAGAAGAAGTTACCTTGTAGGGAGTTCAACTATGTAGTTCAGCTAGAAGAAGTTACCTTGTAGAGAGTTCAGCTACAAAGAAACCACCATGTAGAGAGTTCAGCTACAAACAAATCGTCCTGTAGAGGGATCAGTTAGAAGAAATTACCCTGTACAGAGTTCAGCTACAAAGAAACCATCATGTAGAGAGTCCAGCTGCAAACAAATCACCCAGCTACAAACAAATTACCCTGTAGAAAGATCAGCTAGAAGAAGTCACCTTGTAGCAAGTTCAGCTACTAACTAGTGACCCTGTAGAGACATCAGCTAGAAGAAGTTACCTTGTAGAGAGTTCAGCTACAAACAAATCATCCTGTAGAGACATCAGCTAGAAGACGTTACCTTGTAGATAGTTCAGTTACAAACAGTTCACCCTGTAGAGAGATCAGCTAGAAGGACTCATCTTGTAGAGTGTTCAGTTGCAAAGAAACCATGCACCATGTAGAGTTCTGTAATAACTATATGTATTATATATATATATTAATACCATACCTGTTTCACTTCCCGTACAAAAGTCTCAATAGTAGCAGTGAAATTTATCCCGTATTTCACTGACAGCAGTGAAAAAGTTGTAATTGCAATTTCATTGGCTAGAATTTATGTTAACAATGTAGCACCAATTAGTGTCGACGCGTGTTTAGTACATAGTGACAAATTGGACAAATTGCGTACATAGCAAAGCTAATGCAGCATATGCAGCGAGTATGGTATTAACTGGGAATAGCATGGGTAGCAGTGAAATTTGGGATAAATACCACTCTTGTTGTATTGGAAATGGTAAATTTCACTCGGCTTAAATTTCCAATACAACACTCATGATATTTATCCCAAATTTCACTGCTACCCATGCTATTACTAGTACTAATACAACATCAATATCGTGTCCTGTACAAAAGCTCCAATAGCAGCTTGTGGTATATTTTTGATATACTACAGCAAACTAGCCAATAGAATCAGTATATCACTTGTACATTTGATATACGCATATGATTGGCTAAAATTTTTTGATAGTGTTTAGTTGTTTTACCAGTTAGGCATGTCCGACTTGACAACTAGTGGTACCATAGTAACCAATACCTGTTACTTAGCAACAACACTGTTGCCTAGCAACCATTGCTATGCAACCACCACTAATTCTAAAATAATTTTGACACCATAGCAATGGTTGCTAAGCAACTGCCAAAAGGTATATAACTAGGTCAGATTTAAATTTTGTTGCCTAGCAACAGTTGCTACGGATTGTTGGACCAATTTTCAAGAAGATTGCAGGCTGCAACACATGTGCATACTCCTTCAGCATGCTAATCACAAGGAATTACTTACCAGTACTAATAATGGTGTAAAAATTTGAGAAATTGCTGTTACTGCTTCCAAGTGGGAGACAAGATATCGTATTAACATATTATACTACAGATATCATGGTATTCGAAATATATACCAAAAGATATACAAACTTAGAAAAGATGTTGTAGTGCGAGGCTTTGCCTCGCACTATGGCACCCTTTCCTAAATATGTATATCTTTTGGTATATATTTCGAATACCATAATATCTGTAGTATAACATATACATATATATATATATATATAATTTGTACATTTATAGATAAAATCAGAAATATTTAAAGTATTCATCTGCTTCATCTTTTCTTCTTTCCTGTGGAAAAGAAAAAAAAAGATAGTTAAAAAATCCCCAAAGCTGGCCATAGGCCAGCTTTGGGGTATACAAATACAAAAAGAAGTGAAATCTAATCCAAAACAGCCAAGTTGTAAAAAAAAGAGTGCTGCCCTCAAAAAGGCTATGGTGAAAAAAGATGTGAAATCCAAGGTGGCGGCCAAGAAATGGCTGTGATAGTAGGTTAATGGTAAAAATTGTAATAACGACAATTCAGGTGAATTGTGAGCCAAGACCAAGCGGCACCTGAATTGTCGTTATTAAAATTTTTACCATTAACCTACCATCACATCCATTTCTTGGCTGCCACCTTGGATTTCACATTTTTTTTCACCATAGCCTTTTTGAGAGCCGCACTCTTTTTTTACAGCTTGGCTGTTTTGGATTAAATTATTATTACTAGTACTTTATAGTGACCAGCACTGAAGGTCTGACTGCAACATGTGCTGCAGCCTTTGGATTACCTAACCTAACAAGAACTGGAAACTTTAAATGATTACTTAACCTAACAAACAATAAGGTGAAACAGAAAAGGGCCAAAGAAAGGAAAAAAATCCCAGGATTCCAACTGCAGGCCACCCAATGTCTAGTCGAGCACCACACTCAGTCTATCATGGACTACTCCAACTTGTTTCAGTACATTTTATCAATGTGCTATGGTGCCTACACTAGTTGAAAATTCCAAATTTTTTTCTGTACTTGTCGGTATTTAAAGACCAATGACTTAGCACATTAAAGCTGACCTCAATAAGATACACAGGCTACAGGCTACAATGAAGCCAGAACAAACAGCAAAAGTACCTGCATTTCATCTTACGTACATCTAGAATAGGAGTCAGTTTCTGAAGAAAAATAGTGTTACAACTGGTATATTATGTGATAAAGCTTGAGTTGCTAATGTGCAGAAACTGATGACAGGTTCCAATTCTATATGACCTATATGTGTAAAATAACTGAGTAAACTATATACAGCAAAGATGTTAAAGGGAGTAAAGGGTAGGTGTCCAGATATATCAGTTTCATGTTAATGGTAAGTGCTATATAACAAATCAAGTGATTTGCACACTGCATGTTATACACACAATTATTGAATGCCCTATGTATGTACTACGAGTACTACTACTACTATTACATTCCTACCTCTGCTCTAGAAAACCATAACTGAATATGGGAAATATTAGAATTAATCGTTTCCAGTTGACAAAAATCTTTGTTAGAATCACAACCAAAACCACTACCTTCATTAAACAACTTGACTATCTTATCCATTAGCTCAGAAAAGTTCTGGTCAGCATCTAAGAATGGGCTAATATACTGAAACGCAGGTTTAAGATGGTTCCATACTCTATAAGAGTAGTCTTCATGCTGCAGTTGAGCTTTTATTAAATCAACTTGAGATTCAAAAGCAGATTTACTTCTTGGATCACATTTAAATCCCTTTCCCTTAATAAAACGGTAAAATTCTGCATTATCAGCTACAGCTGAAAATAGTTTTAGACTTCTTGTTGCTTGGCGTGTATCATCACAATGAAGTGCTTGCCATATCTGCTTCATGTAGTTACTTGCATCTTTACCAGTAATTTTTGCTTTGCCTTCAACAGTTTTTACACTCTTTGTTATTTCCTGTAATTCTACTAACTTTTCATCTTTCAGACACTGTGATAAATGATACTGTTCACATACTTCTGGTATCACAGATAATTGCTGTGAAAACTGAACCAATTCTAACATGTGTTGAATCCCCTCTCTTCCTTCAGTATTCTCACTTGACATCATATCTTGCTCAAATCCTGGGAATCTGCTCATTAATTCAAACTCTTTTGTTAGATCACAATTTTGTAGCAATTCTTCCAATGACCCTTCGGTTACAATGTCTTCATATTTAGCAGTTCCCATGATTAAACTTAGGATATAATGTTTGGTATTCTCCACAGCAGTACCGAACTAAAGATTAATAGAAAACTTTTAGACACATTAATATGTGTTCAACTTACGCAAACACTTACTATTAACTAACATAGTTTTTAGGTAAGTTTTAAATACATTCAAAATTTGAAATCCCATTTTTAAATTCATTTACTACCAAAATAGAAATTACATGCATTTGTGGGACTAAGGAAAAAACAGGCATAATATTATGTGTAAGTGACAACTGTTGAATATTATACAAAATTAAAAAATATATATTGTAACAAATTTGGAGGTTCACAATATTAATTGTACATCTTCAGAAGCTGATGTGAAGAAATTCCTAGAGTTTACCATGTTTGAATTGAACCTAAGAATTCATGTACAAACATTACAACAGTGTTAACGTCTATAACAACTGACAATAGCAAATTTTTGAGTAAAATGTATCTATCAAGCATTATAGCTGGACAGTAAGATTACTATTGAAATGAAAAAAGCAAAATAGACTGATCGTTAGCATGAAAGATGGGTAAAATTGACTGTATTCAACACCTACCCATTACAAAACATGTATACATATTTAAAGCTAGCACCACATGTGAATATGAATATCACACATATTTCAAACTATAATAGGCAATACATGCATGACGATAAAGTACTATTATTCAAATGCGACACCATATGCACCTGCCACTCGATATTCATGTCTTGAATACTTGTACTTAACACTTGAGAAAAACTGTGAGTGTAGTGTGATTTATGCTCTCAATACCAAGCTTGCAGCTCACATGGAGGTTAAAGCCAGAGTGATGATGATCTACTGTAGCTAATTTACACTTATATACTCACACATATATCTAAAAAGTTGGAAGCATGAAATTGTGTTTCAATGATAATTTTGTACATTAATTTTGTCTTAACACACCCTTAGAGCAAACCAAATTTCAAGGCGATTAAGCTGCACATTTGCAGATTTACAAACTGTGAGAAGAAATGAGCCCCCGAAATGTGAAGAACAAAAACAAAGAACTAAAGACTTTGGAGGCTTGTATTTGATGAACACACTAAGCAATCTTGCTCAAAGTTGGTATGTAGGGTGTTGAAAGTGAAGGGCAATTGCAGTATAAAAGCCATCCTATTTAGAAAAGGGAATATGCGGTTATGTATGCATATAATAGCATTTTCTTTTGTCAATATACCAACAGTATGATGCACCAGCTTTTTTGGCTGCACAATATAATCTACTTGCACTTTAATAGTTGTGCACAAAGCTTGACTTGCCAATCAAACAAGTATACTTGTGGCTCGAAAAAAACAGTTCAAGCAAGTGTGCTGTTATGTTTGAGCAGTACTGTACAACAATCATACCTGTATTACTCTATCATGAAGTTCAATGTTCGATTGCTTATTTGTAGTCAACAAAAAGGTTTTTGTGGAAAACAACTCTGTAGGAAATAGTGTCATTGACATCTTCGCAATCTGACAATTCAAAAAATTGCAGAACAATTTACAATTATGTAAATGAAAATAAACCAAAAACTCTATGTTACTGAGAAAAGGCCTTAGAAAATCTTCAAGTCCACAATGCAATTCTTGCAAAACTTGTACAGTAGTTGATGTCCGTAGTAGTAGAATATCTTCAGGCTTTAGATCAACTTGATAATCACTTTGGCTTAGCTTCTGCTGTACATCATTTGGATACTTCTCCCCAGGTAAAACAACATACTTATGAAGTAAGACTTGCAGGTTGTTGCTCAATCGTACCCCATAGCAATTCAGTATTTCCATTAATGTGATGCAACTAAAGTTGTATCATGACATACAGTAATTCTAGCAATTAAAATATTATAGACTAAATGAAAGCACATGGTAGACACAGATAATGTAAATAAGGTGTTGTGATACATAATTCTGAAAACCAGATGCTCTCTTAATACTATTTCTAGTTGAGTAAATAAGTAAGTACCTAAAAACTAGTTATGAGCATAATATCAATTGTGACTGGAATCCCACGTGTCTGTACAAGCCTCAATTCATTATTACGAAACAGAAATTATATTAAACTTTTAAGCATCAGTTCCTTGAAAAAGAAAGGTCATATAGCAGACACTTGGCATCCGAAGTATGAGAAGTTTGAAAATATCTGGTTGGCATCAGTGCTCTCAAGGAAATGCAATTAAGATATGAGCATTAGTCATCTTTTTTTAGAGAAGTTTTTTTGTGTCTAAAAGTAATTATTAAAATAGTATACAACCAAAACTAGTTATTTACACAACTTAACTACAAAACTATGCTACTAAACTATCACTCAACTACTAAACTATACACTACTTTTTAGTACAGTGCTCAAGTGGTGGGAGAGTTGGAGATGTCTACACCATCAGATATTCCTTGATATACAAGTAATTTATGGAAGTTTACTATTATATAGATAAATAAACCTATCAACCAAATCTCAATAAGCCTTCTGATATCTATATAATCGCACACATCTAGTTTTGGGACTGATAAATAATAGCTATAATAATAAATGATATTGTCTACAGGCTCTTGAACATTTCATAGACTCATTACCAGCCAACACATACATTAACTTTGACAATTCTTAAGTTGGAAAGAGCTATATCAAGACACACGATAGTGTGTCGTTCGGCCCAAGAAGCCGGCGCGCCACACCGTGAGTATATTGACAGGAAGAACAAAAACGTCATTTTCACACCTTTGTATCTCGGTGATCACTTATCTGATTGGAACCAAATTTGCTACGCAGTTGCCCGCCAGCCAAGGGAGTCTACATTCCAAATTTGAAGGAAATCGCTCCAGCCATTTTCGAGATACGAGCTGCCAAAGTTTCATTTTTTTTTCTTC
The DNA here is from genome assembly GCF_963678975.1 of Dysidea avara. NCBI lineage: Eukaryota > Metazoa > Porifera > Demospongiae > Dictyoceratida > Dysideidae > Dysidea > Dysidea avara. The sequence goes on along the minus strand of NC_089279.1, from coordinate 14,673,203 downwards.
GTTTTTTTTTCTTCTTCGTCTTTTCGCACACTTGCAAAAATTGCTATAACATACAAACGCGTACTTCGATCGCCTTGAAATTTGGCACACAGAAAGGGAGTCCAAAGGCGAATCCTAGCATCAAATTTGGTACAAATCCGATGAATGGTTCAGGAGTTATGACTGATTATTCGCGTAAAACAAGATCGATTTGTTGTCACGCCTACAGGGTAAACCGCTTCATGGAATGAGTTGAAAATTGCTATGTAGATGGAGTAACCATTGTAGGAGTGCCTTTTGGTGGTTTGAAAGGAATCGAGATAAAGACCACGGAGATATGACACAAAACCCAACCTGTGTCACAATTACGCGATCGATTTTTATGATAAAAAAGTATTAGTTTTCACGCCTACTAGGTAAACCGCTTAGAGCAATGAGCTGAAAATCGGTGTATAGCTGGAATAATCTTCATAGAAAGTCCTTGCAGTAGTACAGAAGAATCGGATTACAAATCACTGAGTTATGATTCGAAAGCCAACTCCGTGTAGCAAATGCGAGATCGAGATACTCTAATAGAACAGTCACCCTAATAGAGCATTCGACTAATTTATTATAGAATTTTATTACATCACAAGTTATTCTGTAGGGAGTTCAGCTGCAAACAGTTAATCTTATAGACAGTTCAGCAAGAAGACAGTCACCATGTGGAGAGTTAAGCAAATATATCACTATAGAAATTCAGAACATTATTACAAGTCACCCTGAAGAAAGTTCAGCTATAAACAAGTCATGCACTGTGTAGAGAATTCAGCTACAATTAAGTCACTCTCTAGAGAATTCAGTTACACAGAATTCAGCTACACACAAGTCACTGTGGAGAGAGTTCAGCTACAAACAAAACACTTTGCAGGGTGTTCAGCTGCAACAAATCAACCTTTAGAGCAATCAGCAATGAACAAATCAACACAAATCTACCTGTAGAGAGATCAGCTAGAAACAAATCACCCTGAAGAGAGTTCAGCTACAAAAAATCACCCTGTAGAGACATCAGCTAGAAACTAGACACAATGTAAGGAGTTCAGCTACAAGCAATCACCCTGAAGAGAGTTCAGCTAAAACAAATCAACCTACAGAGAGATCAGCTACAAACAAATCACCTTATAGAGAGTTCAGCTACAAACAGATTACCTGTAGAGAGATCGGCTTCAAACAAATCAACCTGCAGAGAGATCAGCTACACACAAATCAACTTGTAGAGAGATCAGCTACAAACAAATCACCCTGTAGAGAGATCAGCTAGAAACTACACACAATGTAAGGAGTTCAGCTACAAACAAATCACCCTGTAGAGAGATCAGCTACAAACTAGACACAAAGTAAGGAGTTCAGCTACAAGTAAATTACCCTGTAGAGAGTTCATCTACAAACAAATCAACCTGTAGAGCAATCAGCTAGAAACAAATCACTCTGAAGAGAGGTCAGCTACAAAAAATCACCCTGTAGAGAGATCAGTTAGAAACAAATCACCCTGAAGAGAGGTCAGCTACACAAAAATCACCCTGTAGAGAGATCAGCTACAAACAAATTGCCCTGTAGAGAGATCAGCTACAAGCAAACACCCTGTAGAGAGTTCAGCAACAAAGAAACCACCATGTAGAGAGTTCAGCTAGAAACAAATTACCCTGTAGAGAGATCGGCTACAAACAAATCAGCCTGTAGAGAGTTCAGCTAAAACAAATCAACCTGCAGAGAGATCAACTACAAACAAATCACCTTTTAGACAGTTCAGCTACAAACAAATTACCCTATAGAGAGATCGGCTACAAACAAATCAACCTGCAGAGAGATCAGCTACACACAAATCAACTTGTAGAGAGATCAACTACAAACAAATCACCCTGTAGAGAGATCAGCTAGAAACTACACACAATGTAAGGAGTTCAGCTACAAATAAATCACCCTGTAGAGAGTTTAGCTAAAACAAATCAACCTGCAGAGAGATCAGCTACAAACAAATCACCTTTTAGACAGTTCAGCTACAAATAAATTACCTTGTAGAGAGATCGGCTACAAACAAATCAACCTGCAGAGAGATCAGCTACACACAATTCAACTTGTAGAGAGATCAGCTACAAACAAATCACCCTGTAGAGAGATCAGCTAGAAACTAGACACAATGTAAGGAGTTCAGCTACAAGCAAATCACCGTGTAGAGAGTTCAGCTACAAACAAACCAACCTGTAGAGCGATCAGCTAGAAACAAATCACCCTGAAGAGAGGTCAGCTACAAAAAAAATCACCCTGTAGAGAGATCAGCTAGAAACAAATCACCCTGAAGAGAGATCAGCTACAAAAAAATCACCCTGTAGAGAGATCAGCTAGAAACAAATCACCCTGAAGAGAGGTCAGCTACAAAAAAAATCGCCCTGTAGAGAGATCAGCTAGATACAAATCACCCTGAAGAGAGGTCAGCTACAAACAAAACACTTTGCAGAGAATTCAGCTACAAACAAATCAGCTTGTAGAGAGATCAGTTACACACAAATCAACTTGTAGAGAGATAAGCTAGAAACAAATCACCCTGTAGAGAGTAGCTACAAGCAAAACACCCTGTAGAGAGTTCAGCAACAAAGAAACCACCATGTAGAGAGTTCAGCTGCAAACAAATCACCTTATAGAGAGTTCAGCTACAAACAAATCACCCTGTAGAGAGATCAGCTAGAAACTAGACACAATGTAAGGAGTTCAGCTACAAGCAAATCACCCTTTAGTGAGTTCAGCTACAAACAAATCAACCTGCAGTGTGATCACCTACAAAAAAGCACCTTGTACAGAGTTCAGCTACAAACAAATTACCCTGTAGAGAGATCGGCTACAAACAAATCAACCAGTAGAAAGATCAGCTACACACAAATCAACTTGTAGAGAGATCAGCTACAAACAAATCACCCTGTAGAGAGATCAGCTAGAAACTACACACAATGTAAGGAGTTCAGCTACAAGTAAATCACCCTGTAGAGAGTTCAGCTAAAACAAATCAACCTGCAGAGAGATCAGCTACAGATAAATCACTTTATAGACAGATCAGCTACAAACAAATTACCTTGTAGAGAGATCGGCTGCAAATTAATCAACCTGCAGAGAGATCAGCTACACACAAATCAACTTGTAGAGAGATCAGCTACAAACAAATCACCCTGTAGAGCAATCAGCTAGAAACTAGATACAATGCAAGGAGTTCAGCTACAAGCAAAATCACCCTTTAGTGAGTTCAGCTACAAACAAATCAACCTGCAGTGAGATCACCCACAAAAACGCACTTGTACAGAGTTCAGTTACAAACAAATCACCCTGTAGAGAGATCAGGTAGAAGAATTCACCTTGTAGAGAGTTCAGCAACAAAGAAACCACCATGTAGAGAGTTCAGCTGCAAACAAATCACCCAGTAAAAAGATCAGCTAGAAGAAGTTACCTTGTAGAGAGTTCAGTTACAAAGAAACCATCGTATAGAGAGTTCAGCTACAAAGAAATTACCCCGTAGAGAGTTCAGCTAGAAGAAGTCGCCTTGTAAAGAGTTCAGCTACAAAGAAACCATCATGTACAGAGTTCAGCTACAAAGAAACCACTTGTACAGAATTCAACTACAAACAAATTACCCTGTATAGAGATCAGCTAGAAGAAGTTACCTTGTAGATCGTTCAGCTACAACAATTCATCCTGTAGAAAGATCAGCTAGAAGAAGTCACCTTGTAGAGTGTTCAGTTACAAAGAAACCATCATGTAGAGAGTTCAGCTGCAAACAAATCACTCTGTAGAGAGTTCAGCTACAAAGAAACCGCCATGTAGAGAGTTCAGCCTCATACAAACCACCTTGTAGAGAATTCAACTTCAACAAATCACCCTGTAGAGAAGAAATTACCTTGTAGAGAGTTCAGCTACAAAGAAACCATCATGTAGGGAGTTCAGCTACATTTCAAGTCACCCAGTAGAGAGATCAGCTGCAAAAAATATCCTGTGGGGAATAATGGGCATGTAATAAATATATGTATATAATTTGTATAATTACTAATAAAATCAAAAAATAATTGAAGTACTAAAATTCTTCTTTAAGTTCTTCTTCCTGTAGTAAAGAAAAAAACACATGGGTTAAAAAAGCCCTAAAGCCAGCCTTAGGCCGGCTTTGCAGTATACAAATACAAAAAGAAGTGATATCTAATCAAAAACAGCCAAGCTGTAAAAAAAGGTGCGGCCCTCAAAAAGGCCATGGTGAAAAAAGATGTGAAATCCAAGGTGGCGGCCAAGAAATGGCTGTGATGGTAGGTTAATGGTTACATTTTAATAACGACAATTCAGGTGAATTTTGTGCCGCTTGGCCTTGGCACCAAATTCACCTGAATTGTATGGTGTAGTATTAGTGTCAAAATAGTACAGTATTTTGGTAGATACAGTGTAATTTTTTTGTGTGCCAGGTGTTGAAATTACAATGAGTCGCACAATTAATTTTTGATGGGTGATGGAATATTCATGAGGGCAGTATAAATAAATTAAAACTGCACATCGATAGAGCGTTTGCATATCCATGGTAACCGTAAATGACGTTGACTGACACACCTCCGCCGCCATATTGCTGTACCACCTGTTATACGAGTGGTCCTATGATTGTGGTAACCGAAGTGGTAATGACTGTTTAGATAGTGAATATGGTATGAAATCAATGCGAATACATAGTAGTGCTGTTACTATTGCATGGCTGTTGTTGATAGGATTCATCTAGTGATGTTTGTCTTAGTCAGCACGCACAGCTATTGAAAGTGAGTGATAAACGAAGGTACCTCAGTGACAAAGATAGCGGATGTTGGCGATCCCTATTGTATACCAAGTGCACAGCTTAGTAAGGAAGTTATCCCGTCGGTCACAAACACAGACATCTTCAACTATCTTGTTTTGACTACAAGCTTCTGTACCTCTGAGATGTGTAAAGCTTTGATGCTTACAAGTACTTTATGTGTGACTTTGTGAACTGTTTGGGATCAAAGAAAATTGGTAGTAAAATAGTTACAGTTGCCAAGGTATGTAAGAAAGATAAGTACCCATATTATGTAGTATAGTAGTTTAATACAATTACAGGTGAGACATTCGCAACGAGCTAATGACCCTCCACTTGAATCATGGGTGATGTGTCTACTTGATGGAACTGTCGATTGTGGACATTGTACCTGCATGGCAGGACTTAGAGAAGTTTGTTCTCATGTAGCAGCAATCCTTTTCTACCTGGAATCTGCAGCTCGATCAAAACTAACTTGCACACAAACTAGTTGTATGTGGAAGGAACCTACCTTTGTTGATGCTATTCCATACTTGCCAATTTCAGAGCTGCCACTGTCCAAACCAAAGCCTAGAATCAGCTGTAACAAAAGGAGAGGGGCTCATCATCTAAGTGACATTACACCATTTGAGGATATGTTTCAGGTAGCAGAAGAATTGCCAGTTTCTGAGCACCCATCCACTAGTTCAACAGCCTGTCAGTCAACAAGTTCCTTGTTGTGTGTTCCTCCATCTGCTGAGGAGCAAATGGTCTTCCTTAGAGATATTGCTCACAACCGACCAGCAATTTGTTCCATAGTACCTCCATTTTCTAATGAATTTAAACCCACAGCAAATACTATTCAGCTACCTCCATCACTGCTTGATCTGTACAACCCAGAAAATGAAGAATTGCTTTACACTGAGTTGTTGGAAGTATGTGATGAATTGCAGTTATCAGTTAGACCAGAAGAGGTACAGAATATTGAAGTTTACACTCAAGAGCAAGCCAAGAGTCCAGCTTGGTTTAAACAAAGAGCAGGAAGGATTACTGCATCAAAAATGAAAGCAGTTTGTGCCACAGACCCAAGCCATCCTTCGCAATCATTACTAAGCCAGATCTGTTATCCACATTTGAAAAAGTTCACAACGCCAGCAACCACATGGGGGTGTGAACATGAAGCAGTTGCAAGATTGGCATACATTGAGATGATGAAACCCATGCATACAAATTTTCAGTACAGAAATAGTGGATTCGTAGTAAGCACAGAATATCCATACATTGGTGCCAGTCCTGATGGAGTGGTGCAGTGTGACTGCTGTGGATGTGGGGTACTGGAAATCAAATGCCCATACTGCGTCAGAGAGAGCACTCCAGATGAAGCACCCTATCTCAATAATGGTAAACTCTCTGAAAAGCATGAATATTATTACCAGGTTCAGACACAACTGCTTGTTTGTTCAGCAAATTATGCTGACTTTGTTATAGCTACAGTCAGTGATGCTTCCCCCAATTTGTCATGTGAACGCATCTTTCTAAATGAAAGTTTTATAGAACATGTTAAAGCTGCCGAAAAGTTTTTCAAAATTTGTCTTTTACCAGAGTTACTTGCTATGTGGTACTCTCGGAAGGCAGTTATGCCTGATCAGACTGCTGCAGCTTCAGTGGTATCTGTTGAATATACATACTGTTACTGTAAGGAAGATAAGGGTGGTGAAATGGTTGGATGTGACAATCCTAATTGTTTACATGGCTCATGGTTTCACCTTGAATGTCTCAAGATACCTAAACCACGTTCCAGTAAGTGGTATTGTCCAAACTGCAGGACAATGCCTGAGTTTTCCCGTAAACGGCAGCGGACTAAGCAGTGACTTCACCTTGTGTTAGTTTATTATTAACTATTAAAAGTTTGTATAGGTTTTTTAATGAAGTAAATAATAACATGACAAAGTTCATCTATTAATAATAATAATAATTGTTCAATTACATGACTATTTTACTGGTACAACTGAAACACAAAGATAGTTCAGGGCTGAACGCACTAATATTATTTTATCGATTGGTGGTTTGTCGCCAGGGTGTTTAGGCTTTAAAAAATCAATAGGGATACAACTCATCAAAATTGAGTACCTCTGACGGGTAACTCCAATGACACGTTCTATGTGTATCCGTACATTCGCTAACTTCCTTGTTGCCTCAACATCTATGGGTGAGAGTTGGGAACAGCCTCTTGTAAATGATGGTATATGAAGTGTTTCCTGCATTCTGGCCACATCTTCAGCAATATCAAATCCCCGGTACGCAAGAACACAATCTCCTGGAAGTATTTTGTTTAAAAATCCAGAGTTGACTGTCAAAAGTTTGTCACTGACCCTTCCACCCCAGGCAGGTGAAATGAAACTTGTTACACCTTGTGGACACATTGCAATGAACACTTTTGCTGTATTTGCATGCTTGTATTGAGACCAAGTGGATGATTTTGCCACTAGATGAGTAGGGGTTTCAATTTTAATCTCAAAACAATCAATCACTACAACAACCTTAGTGCCATATGTTGCCCGAAAACCGCTGGGCATAGTCTTCCATAATTCCTCTCTTTCAGGCCACTTGATGAGCCACTCCAAACGACAAGACATTATATCCAACATTTCATGGAAACGCCTACTGACAGTTGATGTACAAATTCCTAACCGGTAAGCAATGTCTTGTAATCCCAAGTTAAGCCTCAATTTCATGAGCACTATCATGAACGACCTCCAATAGTATGAACGTTTATCACCTAGTGCAAAGGAGCCCATCACTAGTTCAAATGTTTTTAACAGGAGACGACTAGTAGCTAACCCAGTGTAGTATTGTACCTTGGCATCATCAGACATAATGTTGTTCTCACAGAAAAAATTATCGTCATCCGTCTGTACGGCTTTGTTACACATTTTAGGTGGCCTTGGAGTTTGAGTTTCACCATCAGCTGTCTGTATTGCATGATCTATCAGCCCACTGTTTGAATTAAGTGACAACTGACTGGACTGTCCTGTTGTTGTACTAGTTGAAGTCAAGGTACCGTTTGTCAAAATAAAGGTTGGGCTAGTGATCAAGGTACTGTTTGTTGTAGAAGTTATGGTTGACATAGTGGTTATTGTAGAGGTACTGGTTGAGGTACTAGTTGTTGTAGTTGAGGTACTAGAGGTAGTTGCCAAGGTAGAGGCTGAGGTACTGCCTGATGTACTAATATTTGAATTCGTCTCGAAAACTCTTTTGTTCCTCTCTTTGGCTCGTGCTTCTCTTTCTGAGGCTCTTTCACTAGCTGCATGTGTTACTGCCACATCTAGCTTGCTGTGTCCAAGTTCCAGTGTGGGGAACCAATCAACATTATGCTTATCCATTGTGTCAGCAGGCTTCCCTACAGATCATTTGACAAATGTTAAACTCATGAGTATCAATGATATCAAATCATGGATTATAAATTTCCTAGCTACTCAGGAAATGTATAATCTGAACTGAAAGCCAACACGCATACAGTGTACAAGTATAACAAATAATACACTATAAAATATTTTGTATATAATCAATGCATGCACTTTCAATAGATACTGTACTCACTAGCCACAAAATGACACTCGCAAACCCAGACATTTGCTAGCTTCTCCTCCGTTAAATCCTCTCTCGAAATAGCTTTCAGCCAGGCCCTCCTTCGCTCTCTAGTAATCTCCAACATTTGCTGACCTTGATGCTGAATAATGGCTGGAAGCCTATAAAATGAACATTTAGTCTTGGATGACTTCTTGGAGCTGTTGATTATCGCACATCCAACCATATTTAAGCAACAAATAAACAAACAATTAATCCTTGAATAAGCCGTAAAACCTTGAATAAACAGTAAACCATGAGATACGCCACTCACTAACCACTGTCCACGTGTTTCGGTACAGCAATATGGCGGCGGGGTGTGTCAGCCAACGTCATTTACGGTTACCATGGATATGCAAATGCTCAGGGCGATGAATATTTAATAGCCCTCGCCAAAATTAATCATAGTATTGAATCGACCTTTTTAAAAAATCATACCACCCTCAGAAATATTCATCGCCCTATGGAAAATAATCTATGTGCAGTTTTAATTTATTTATACTGCCCTCATAAATATTCCATCACCCATCAAAAATTAATTGTGCAACTCATTGTAATTTCAACACCTGGCTTCACCCACACAAAAAAATTACACTGTATCTACCATAATACTGTACTATTTTGACACTAATACTACACCATAGAATTGTTGTTATTAAAATGTAACCATTAACCTACCATCACAGCCATTTCTTGGCCGCCACCTTGGATTTCACATCTTTTTTCACCATGGCCTTTTTGGGGGCCGCACCTTTTTTTACAGCTTGGCTGTTTTTGATTAGATACTTATTGACTTTAAAAACCAACATAACTGAATAGATGGTGGCTTGAACATTACTTAGCTATCGGTCTCCCAAGTTTACAAAATTAGATTTGTTTGTTTTTCTAACATAAGTCAGCAGTACTATATTTTCAATCTTCATTCCACAGCAAATGGCAGTGTCTTGGAGTTAATTAGTGTCATGCAAGCTTAGCATATATATTGGCCAGTGTACTGAGGGCAAATGAAGACCAATGTCACAGAAAGGGAGATAAAGTCTATGGAGTGCCATTTGTGCCAAAATAGTACAAAAACACCTTATTTATAAACTACAACTATACTTTATAAATCAATACACTACTTCATAAAATACAGACATATATTTTATAAATCATACACATACGTACTTTATAATCATAGACTTGTACTTTATAAATCATACATGTACTTTACAAATCATGCATATACTTTATCATACAGTACGATAGTATTCTATGGTAGGGACGATGAAGATGTGGGCGTGGTCTACGAAGATAAATCAAGCCAAAATCATCTTTGCAAGCCCTTCATGGCCACTTGACAGTATTGGTCAGGTATAACCAAGCCCACACATGCCTTCAGAGCGACCAGAAGCATTTTCGATTAGGTGCTACGAAATTTAAAAAAAAAAATTATTTTCGCGAATTTTCTACTGCCTCACGCGTTCAGTTCAGCTACAAACAAATCACCCTGAAAAGAGTTCAGCTACAAACAATGAGAATTTCAGCTACAGTTCAGTTATGTAAGAAGTCACCTTATTAACTACAGTATGTGATAATCATCATTCAATGTTAAATATACAAACATTTCATCAGACAAAAGCTATACACACAATTACTTCCTTTGTTCCACAACTCCTACAGTAAAGAAGAAAAAAAACAAGTTAAAAAGAAGCATCAAAGCCAATGGCCAGCTTTGTGGCTTGCAATACAAAAAGAAGTGATATCTAAACCAAAACAGCCAAGCTGGAAAAAAAGAGTGCGGCCCCCAAAGAGGCCAAGTTGAAAAAGGATGTGAAATCCAAGGTGGCGGCCAAGAAATGGCTATGATGGTAGGTTAATGGCAAAAATTTTAATTACGACAATTCAGGTAAATTTTGTGCCGAATCCTAGTGGAGGAGGCAACCCAAATTCACCCGAATTGTCGTAATTAAAATTTTTGCCATTAACCTACCATCACAGCCATTTCTTAGTCACCACCTTGGATTTCACATCTTTTTTCAACTTGGCCTTTTTGGGGGCCGCACTCTTTTTTTACAGCTTGGCTGTTTTGGTTTAGATATATATATCTAATCAAAAACAGCCAAGCTGTAAAAAAAGGAGTGCGGCCCTTGAAAAGGCTATGGTGAAAAAAGATGTAAAATCCAAGGTGGCGGCCAAGAAATGGCTGTGATGGTAGGTTAATGGTAAAAATTTTAATAACGACAATTCAGGTGAATTTGGTGCCGCTTGGTCAATTGGCACAAATTCATCTGAACTACCATCACAGCCATTTCTTGGCCGCCACCTTGGATTTCACATCTTTTTTCACCATAGCCTTTTCAAGGGCCGCACTCCTTTTTTTACAGCTTGGCTGTTTTTGATTAGATTTCACTTCTTTTTGTATTTGTATACCCCAAAGCCAGCCTACGGCCAGCTTTGGGGCTTTTTAACCTATATATTTTTCTTTACCACAGGAAAAAGAAAAAGATGAAGCAGATTTTATAAATACTTTAACTCATTCTGATTTTATCAGTAATAGTACAAATTATATATATTATAATGCATATATCAAGAGTTCATAATATAAAAAGAGAGCATGTATTTATTACATGTCAATTAATCCCCACAGGATAATTTGCAGCTGATCTCTCTACTGGGTGACTTGAAATGTAGCTTAACTCTCTACAGGGTGATCTGCTTGTACGTAGTACGTAGATGGACTCTTTACAGGATTCTCTCTACAGTGTGACTTGACTCTAGCTGAACTCTCTGCAGGGTTGTTTGTTTGTAGTTGAATTCTCCACAGGGTGATTGGTTTGCAGCTGAACTCTCTACAAGGTAACTTCTTCTAGCTCAGGGTGACTTGTTTCTAGCTGAACTCTCTACAGGTGATTTGTTTGTAGCTGAACTCTCTACGTGATGGTTTCGTTGTAGCTGAACTCTCTACAAGGTAACTTCTTCTAGCTGATCTTTCTACAGGGCATATTTGTTTGTAGCTGAGTTCTCTACAGGGTGATTTGTTTGCAGCTGAACTCTCTACATTGGAGTTTCATTGTAACTGAACTCTCTACAATGTGACTTCTTCTAGCTGAACTCTCTACAGGGTGACTTGTTTCTAGCTGATCTCTCTACAGGGTGACTTGTTTCTAGCTGAACTCTCTACAGGTGATTTGTTTGCAGCTGAACTCTGGTTTCTTTGTAGCTGAACTCTCTACAAAATAACTTCTTCTAGCTTATCTTTCTACACGGTGATTTATTTGCAGCTGAACTCTCTACAAGGTGACTTCTTCTAGCTGAACTCTCTACAGATTGATTGATTTTTTTTTGCAGCTGAACTATCTACATGGTGGTAGCTTTGTAGCTGAACTCTCTGAAAGGTGACTTCTTCTAGCTGAACTCTCTACAGGGTGATCTTTTCATAGCTGAACTCTCTACAGGATGATTTGTTTGCAGCTGAACTCTCTACATGGTGATTTGCTTGTAGCTGAACTCTCTACAAGGTAACTTCTTCTAGCTGATCTATCTACAGGGCGATTTGTTTGTAGCTGAGTTCTCTACAGGGTGTTTGTTTGCAGCTGAACTCTCTACATGGTAGTTCCTTTGTAGCTGAACTCTCTACAATGTGACTTCTTCTAGCTGAACTCTCTACAGGGTCACTTGTTTCTAGCTGATCTCTCTACAGGGTCACTTGTTTCTAGCTGAACTCTCTACAGGTGATTTATTTGCAGCTGAACTCTCTACATGGTGGTTTCTTTGTAGCTAAACTCTCTACAAGGTAACTTCTTCTAGCTGATCTTTCTACAGGGTGATTTGTTTGTAGCTGAATTCTCTACAGGGTGATTTATTTGCAGCTGAACTCTCTACAAGGTGACTTCTTCTAGCTGAACTCTCTACAGAGTGATTGATTTTTTTGCAGCTGAACTCTCTACATGGTGGTTTATTTGTAACTAAACTCTCTACAGGGTGATTTGTTTGTAGCTTAACTCTCTACAGGGTGATCTGTTCGCAGCTGAACTCCCTACAAGGTAACTTCTTCTAGCTGATCTTTCTACAGGGCGATTTGTTTGTAGCTGAGTTCTCTACAGGGTGATTTGTTTGCAGCTGAACTCTCTACATGGTAGTTTCTTTGTAGCTGAACTCTCTACAATGTGACTTCTTCTAGCTGAACTCTCTACAGGGTGACTTGTTTCTAGCTGATCTCTCTACAGGGTGACTTGTTTCTAGCTGAACTCTCTACGGGGGATTTGTTCGCAGCTGAACTCTCTACAAGGTGACTTCTTCTAGCTGATCTCTCTACAGGGTGATTTGTTTGTAGCTGAACTCTCTACAGGTGATTTGTTTGTAGTTGAACTTTCTACAAGGTGATACTTCTAGCTGATCTCTCTACAGGATGACTTGTTTCTAACTGAACTCTCAACAGGGTGATCTGTTCATAGCTAAACTTTCTACTGGGTGATTTGTTTGCAGCTTAACTCTCTACATGGTGGTTTATTTGTAGCTGAACTCTCTACAAGGTAACTTCTTCTAGCTGATCTTTTTACAGGGCATGTTTGTTTGTAGCTGAGTTCTCTACAGGGTGATTTGTTTGCAGCTGATCTCTCTACAAGATTACTTGTTTCTAACTGAAAGCTCTACAGTGTGATCTGTTCATAGCGGAACTTTCTACTGGGTGATTTGTTTGTAGCTGAACACTTTGCATGATTGTTTCTTTGTAACTGAACTCTCTACAAGGTAACTTCTTCTAGCTGATCTCTCTGCAGGGCAACTTGTTTGAGCTGAACTCTCTATTAGGTACCTTCTTCTGGATGATCTGACTACAAGGTGACTTGTTTGTAGCTGAATTCCCTACAGAATAACTTCCAATGTAATATAATTGAGTAAATTATAAATGCAGCTGAATGTTTTATTAGGGTGACTGTTCTATTAGAGTATCTCGATCTCGCATTTGTTACACGTAGTTGCCTTTCGAATCATAACTCAGTGGTTTGTAATCCGATTCTTCTGTACTACTGCAAGGACTTTCTATGATGATTATTCCAGCTACACACTGATTTTTTTAGCTCATTGCTCTAAGCGGTTTGTCTGATAGACATGAAAACTAATAGTTTTTTTATTCATAAAAATCGATCGCGTAATTTTGACACCGGTCGGGTTTTGTGTCATATCTCCGTGGTCTTTATCCCGATTCCTTTCAAACCACTAAAAGGCACTCCTACGATGGTTGCTCCATCTACATAGCAATTTTCGACTGATTCCTCAAAGGAGTTTACCCTGTAGGCGTGACAGACCTTCGACCTTATTTTACGCAAATAATCGGTCATAACTCCGTGAATGTTCATCGGATTCCTACCACAGTTGGTACAGAGATCCGCCTTAATGAGCCCTTTAAGTGTGCCAAATTTCAGCCCGATCCGAGCACGCATTCATGTTTTATAGCGGATTTTGCGAAGTGTGCGAAATGAAGAAAAAAACGAAGAAATTAAAACGAAATTTTGTTCGCTCGTATCTCGGAAATGGCTGGAGCGATTTTCTTCAAATTTGGTGTGTAGACTGCCCTTACTGGCCGGCACCTCTCTAGCAAATTTGGTTCCAATCGGATAAAGGATCACAGAGCTACATAGGTGTGAAAATTGCGTTTTCTTTCTTCCTGTTAATATACTCACGGGTGGCACGCCGGCTTCTTGGGCCGCACGACACACTACCGTGTGTCTTGATATGACCAGCTACGCAAAACCAGCAATTTTGTAAAATAATATTTTGCTATGAAAATGTATTGAAATAAACTGGATAAAAATATGTGTGCTGCATAAAACATTTACACACGTTTCAATTATTGTGGTATACACTGAAACAAATCTCAACCCAATACACCATGGGATTTGCTTAGTAAGAAATCTTTGTTCCACGTTTGTACAGAAAAAGAACATGGGTTCTGAGTGCTTATTTATGATGCGGTACAAATAAAGTTTATCATGGCTGTTTCTTTGTTACAGTGGCCTTCTTCCTTGTCCACACAGAGGAGTACAGGGAAAGTACTATACCTTGACAGATTTGCCCATTCACGGTGAAAAGTTTTAGTCAACTTTGTAGCTTGTTTCATTTGTGAATTTCAGTGGAATAAATAAGAGCCATGTAATTCATTTGCCATAATGTTGCTCCTAAACAAACTTTCTAGTGCTATAAATCAAAACCTATTTATCTTAGAAGGCTGGAAATTCAACTGCCCACTTCCTTGTTACTATACACAGAAGCAATAAAATGGAATTTGAGGAAATGTGCAAAGATTGCCAGTATTTGCTCATCCAGTCACATACATTTTATGCAAATTGCACTGTAGCTTACCTGGGTACATCTTTATGGTTTTTAACTAACAGTACACAGATTTCAGCATAAAGTTTTGAGTATTTCTTTTTAAATCCATGAGTTTGATCTGAATTAAACACCAATTTATCGGTACCAAAGTACTTAGCAACTGATTTCATAGTTTGTAAACTACTAACATATGTTAGAGTATCATCATAATTATAGTCTTGTTTCATGAATTTTTCATGCCAATGGCAGCAGATATTTTGCATTTTAATTATCCACTTAAAGTATTCCTTGATATCATTATTTAAGATATCTTTTGGAACTTCATCTAGTACATACAACGTGCCTTTGCAATACGTTTGAAAAATTTTGCTGAATTTTTCCAAAACGAAAGCATAATCTCTAAACTTGTACAAAGTTTTACTGTCCAGCTGAATGCGATTACAGCATGAAGCAATAAAATTCCAATAGAATTGATCAACAGCAGAAAGATGTGACAAAGCTAAACTTTTACTAGCAATCTCAACACTCTTGATGATCAAAGATTGCAAAATCTGCACATCCTTTCTCTGTGATACTGACAGACTTTCCAACATCATTGAGTCTGGAACAATTTCCTGCATAAAAACAACAACGGATTTCATTGTTTACTAATACTTAGCTAAAACGAATACAAGTATTAAGACACACAAATTCTTATAGCAGTTTACAGGTTTTTCGGACTGAATTCGTCACCTTTGCAATTGACTTTGTCCTGTTTGTAGTAGAGTTAGTCGCTTTCGCAGTAGAATTTGTCCCATTTGCAATTGAATTCATCACTTTTGCAATTGAATTCATCGGTTTTGCAATTGAATTTGTTGGTTTTGTATTAGAATTCACATTTGCACAAGAATTTGTCTGTAACAAGATTGGCAGCTGCTGCAGTAAATACAAAAACAAGATGTACCAGCTGCTTCATGATCTTGTTGAAGTACAACTGTTGTAAACAACTCTTTATAAGAAGGTAATAATTCTTCTGCTACAACTTTTTAACAGCATTCACAACTGTGCTTCACCATTGGTGATGGGTATGGTCACTCACGAACAAGTTAATTAACTTGAATGGCTTCACATATAACCAGCTCCAGTTAGTCTCAAGTGGTATTCTTTATGGCAAAAATGATCCACCTTGCTATGAGCAGCTGGTTTATTGCAGTCAATGTACTTATGACGAATTCTTGTACAAACACGACAAATTCTAATGCAAAAGCAACAAATTCAATAGCAAAAGTGATGACTTCAATTGTAAAACTGATGAATTTAATTGCAAACAGGACAAATTCTACTGCAATAGCAACAAATTGTACTGCAAACGGGACAAAGTCAAATACAAAAGTGACAAATTCAATTGCCAAAACCTGTAATTTCACCATTATGCACATGTAAAAAACTTTCCATCAGGACTGATTTAACCCCTAAACCCACAAAGAATATTTTGGGAATGTATGGTTACACAATATGGGCATGCATGGCAACATCAGGTGGGGTAACTTAATTCTTATAGCCTAAAAGCTACACATTAATCAAAAGTCTGTTCACTGGGCTACTTGGAGAAGGTAAAATGAACACTGTAACTACAGTGGCTTACTTGTTATGAAGCAATGAACAACAGGAAACTTCTGTATTCAATTTTGATTATGGGTTTACTTTTGATTATGGGTTTACTCACATCAGTCATATATGGCCCGATAGAACTCTAACGGTGGAGCAATCAGAACTTACTGCAAGGTGATATGAGCAACCACCATCACGTTATGGATCATTTATAAAGGTATGTAAAGGGTTTGTGTGTTTCCTTACCAAACGTTACTCACACGGCTGGTTTTGCCTCAGTTTTTCATTTGGGTAAAACCCTAGGTATCATTTTAATCCTTGTTATATCACAATTGTGTAGAATCATGCAAATTATGTAGCATAGGATGGACACTTTAAAAGTTACAGTGCTCAGAGCAAGACATGTGTTTTAAATCCAGTTTTCTTGATTATACATGTGGGTTGAAGGGATAAGATTTAAATGAACTTTAAATTCCTTTAAACATAGTTAATGGGGGAGTAGAACACCTAGTCTCCTCCAGTCAGTGATAGGATGGCACTAAAAAAGAAATAGCATTTTATTAACGTCGGTTGTTAAATAAAAAACCCCAAACAATCAGCCATTTGTTTCAAGCTGTATTGTTCACTTGTCAACCACCGTCCAATGATGATGGTTGCTTTGGTAGCTGTGCAGCGTTCCACGGTTCTCCTATACAATTTTTGTAATAGGACTATTGATATGATCAGCCACAAATTGTGGCTCCCAATTGCATGAGGCTTGGGGGTGAAATACTTGGAGGTTCCCAACTTTGAAGCCACAGGGATTTCTAAGGCCATAGAAAGGCTATAGCCTTTCCCGCCAAGACACACATACATAGGAACTCCACACTGTACTACTGTACCCAATAACCAGAACACTGGTCCTTGCATTGATAAAAAGAGATAGGACGTAACCTATAAGAATGAAGTATTGTGCATGATGACACAATACAGGATTCAAGAACCTGAGTCTCAGGTAGTAAATATCCATTCCTCACTAGGCCACCGAGAGTAGGCAATGAAGTATCCATCCTTATCAAGGGGGCATCATGAACTAGCTGGGCCACAGACGGAAAACAATAGACGAGAGTGTTGCAACTGTTCATGTACTGTGCATATAGGCGAAATTGGTTTGATGAGGGGGTTAATGCAGTGAAGACAGGAGATCCATGTAATCATGTGCATTGTGTTATAAGTACTGTACAATAATCTCAACGGTGGACAGTTTATCCTGTGTATTGTGCGTGCTCGTATCCCAGTCAATAATCTCAAACAAAGATAGGTATGGTTCAGTCCTTATATCTGTTGTGTGTCCTTGTATCAATGTGGTACACCCATTAGGACAATATACTAGCAATGCACTTATATGCTGAGATAATATCATAAGAGGTATAAACCCAACATTTAGTAACCTTATTTAGAGGTACAGTATATGTGATATTGTAAGCAGCCAACTACAAAGAATTTACTGATACAGTGGTGACTGTCAACTGTGTCTGTCTGAACAATAAGAGAACCTTAAAACAACTACACCTTTATATGGGTACAACCAACTGTGCTGAGATCTTCTACTTGATGGTTGTATTCTGTGCCACTCTGTATTATGTACACATTGATGATGAATACTCTGTGATGCCCAATAACATTAACCGTGTGCAGCAGTGTTACAGCCTTTTCCTGTTGGCATTGCATAGTGTTAAATAGTAGCGTATAATGTGTCAATTGTTGACCATATATACTTTGCATACCCAATTGCCGCCAGAATTCTCCATTGGGTGTGAACATGCCAGCTTGGGTGCTTGTCAGTGACACAGACTGGTAATGGTCATGTATCGATACTTAAAGAGTGCATGTATGTGCATTTTTTTTGTTTATTTGTTTGTTTGTTTATTGACATCAAACTAGGAGAACATGTTGAACAGGCCTTTCCAGTGTCAGATTGCAGGTATCATGTGTACTGTTAGTATTTATGTAGGTACATATGAGTTGAACTTTATGCATCAAAAACGGTAGTCACACTTTTGCATACAACTGTATGTGCATGCATCCCGTCTGGGTATGCAATGTATGTGTGACACACATATAAAGTGTACCCAGTGTTTGAATGAGAATGCTCACTGACCCCAATTGCCAAAGGGACTTTGGATGCTTGCCTTTGTTTGTGACACATAATTGTGGTTGTGGCTGTGAGCTTTCTTCAAGCGTGTGCATGTGAATACTGTATGTGCTTGAGAGGGGGGGAGGGGTGGATGAGATAGCACTAATTCATAACCTGTGTCCCTGGTAGTATTAACTAACCAAGTACAAATAGTATGCATGGTGGATATTGTCATACAGCAGTTATATGTACCTAGTGTTAAGCGATACTTGCAATACTGTAATATTAATTGAATACTGACTACAGATACTGCTGCATTTTGGCTTACCTGGGCCCTCTGAGTACCAATGCACTTTTACGCTGTTGTTATGGTCTCACCTCACCTTTTTAAACCAGGCGCGCGCCTGGTTTACTGAAATTGTTTTCGTAAGTGTGTGTGTGTGTACCTATCTACCTATCTACATATCTACCTATCTACCTATGTTTTTCCGTATGCACCCACGTGAGCTAAATCGTTTAATAATGGTAAAAGCAGCTTTTACATAAGAAATAAAAGTGAAATGTAGTCTGTATTAAACTTCTGCATAGGTGAACTTTGCTCTCTGAGGTGGCTTCTTTTCGGCGGATTGAAATACGGGTGTGGCGACTTTCCTCAGACTACCTCCCCTTGGGGTTTTCAGGCGTTTAGCAACTGAAAAACAATGGTGCAGGCCTCGTACACTACCAGGAGTAGCCTATCACTTCGAGTTGAAAGGGGGCGTATCCCTTACGTACGCGAACAAAAATGAAGAGTAGCTTTCAGGCTTTGTCTAGAGAATTTGTGGGAAAAAACATGTTAGTCACACTATAAAACAGTTTAGAAGATACTTCTGTGTGTAAT
This sequence comes from Dysidea avara, assembly GCF_963678975.1. Taxonomy (NCBI): domain Eukaryota; kingdom Metazoa; phylum Porifera; class Demospongiae; order Dictyoceratida; family Dysideidae; genus Dysidea; species Dysidea avara. Next base: position 14,653,895 of record NC_089279.1, on the reverse strand, counting down.
ATGTTGGTAAAAGCGATTTGTTTAACAAACGCTTCCTTAGCAGTGCATAGCAACGTAATTGAACTAATTACAAATATTTCATGAATTACGAGAATTAGCTAATAATATTATTGCACAACCCAAAACTACCCTACTGTAAAGTAGTAATACATAGTCCTAATGGCACTCCCATCCTCCCCAATTTCTAGCTAGAAGTTGAACCAAATTTAATTTATAAAAGACATAGTTGTAATACATAGTTGGTTAATACATAGTAACACATAGTTGGTTAATTCATAGTAGCATATACTGTCTATTGTTAATTCCAGATGAGTTAGCTAGCTGCATGGCGCCTGGTTTTTAGAAGTAGCACAACATCAACTTGTTTTGGTATCACTTTGGATATCAAAAGAATAGAAGCATGCTTGCCAGAAGATAAATTACAACGGATTCGCAAACTTTTGGCAATTTGGCTTAGCAGGAAGAGCGCTACAAGGAGGGAAATACTATCCCTAGTGGGCTTATTGCAGCACGCTACAAAGGTGGTAAAATCTGGTCACACATTTTTAGCCAGAATGTACAGTGAGGCAGCCCGTCTTAAACACTCATCATTTTTGACCCAACTCTCGAAAGACTTTTGCTCAGACCTGAGGAGGTGGCACTTGCTTATACCAATTGGAATGGTGTGAACTTCCTTGAATGCTTGTCACCACCATTGTCACCAGACATTCAAATCCAAACGAATGCATCAGGCACCTGGGGATGTGGTGCCCTGTATCAGAATCCCTGGCTTCAACTGGAGTGGTCCACAGAACGGAAGCGAATGGATATTATGGCGAAGGAGCCAGTCCCAATTGTTTTGTTGTGCAATTTGGGGCCCACTACTCCCCAAAAAGATATTGGAATTCAATTGTGACAACTGTGGCCTTGTCAATGCCATCGATAAATGTTCATCAAAGGAACCAGTAGCCATGCAACTTTTAAGGTGCCAGTGGTTCTTCTTGGCCTTTTATGAAATCACAGTCAGAGCTTCACATATCCCTGGAATGCTCAACACTGCAGCAGACATGCTGTCTAGGTACAGGACAGTTCAATTTTTAAGTTCTCATTCTTATGCTTCCCATATTCTGACACCAGTGCCAACTCCACTGCTTAGGATCGTATCCCGTAGATGTCTTGACTGGCCTCCCCAGCTTTCCTCCGACATTTCAGATGCATTATTTACTTGACTAGGAAGTACACAACCCACTTGCATCTCCAGTGACAATAACTAACCACACATAATGTCAGTGCATATACATGTACAAGTACACGAAAAAATTTGAAATTTTCAACTAGAGTAAGGACCATAGCACATCGATAAAAAGTACTGAAACAAGTTGGAGTAGTCCATGATATTAAATCACTGTAAAACAATAAGAAGTGTTATATTCCTACTGTGCTCAAGATACCATAACGGAAATGCACAGTAGGGATATAACACTTCTTATTGTTTTACAGTGATTTAATATCATGGACTACTCCAACTTGTTTCAGTACTTTTTATCGATGTGCTATGGTCCCTACTCCACTTGAAAATTCCAATTTTTTTCGTGTACTTGTTTGTTAACTTTTTTTGTATTATGACTGGTGAACCCACGCATACCGCATCTGAAAAGGCACTGCGCGCCCTAGCTATATCAACTATCATCTGAAAAGTGAATTATCCATTACGCTTCGTTGTCAGCTATGTTCAACCCGTTACACAGCATTTTGAATCAAGAACTGTTCGAAAAGCACCTCTACAATCCACGCATACCAAAAGAAAGAAATCATGCTACGTGCCCCAATCATATTAATTATTGTCTGAAAAGTGAAGTATCCATTACGCTTCGCTGTAGGTTATGTTCAACCCGTTACACAGCAGTACGAATCAAGAACTGTTTGAAAAGCACCTCTGCAATCGAAATAGCCGCGATGAAATATACGGACGATTTCCGTTTCGAAGGGAAGCCATCACGTGCTTGCACCAAATCGATACCTTTCCCAGTCAGTGAAGATGAATGGGACACAAAGGAGGACACTGGTAAGTCCATGAAGAATGCATTGCACGTAACTGCGGTATGCCAAAAGGCACCTGTCGGGCTGAAGCGACATCGAACAGTGAAAAAATCAAGCCCGTAACCTTAGCCGTTATCGAGTTACACTTGTCTGAAGGAATCAGTCAGTCAGTTACTCAGTCAGTCAGTAGAAAATACCGTTGAATAAAAAAATTTTAAAATTCCGTAGCAACTTGTTGAAAGCGTCTCGGGTCGATCTGAAAGCTTGTTTGGGCTTAGTTTTACCTCACCAATACTGCCTCATCGTCATAAGGGAAATCGAGGCTGGTTTTTGGGTGATATTATTTCGTGGTCCACGCCTACTCCTTTGTGGTCCCTACTATACAGTTACTATCGTACTGTATGATACCTTGTGTGTTCTTAATGATGTACAACACTTCTTCGTACGTATGTTGTAATTGTATACGCTTCTCAGTGCATCTGACTCAGCTCAATGTGCTGCCTCACTCCTTGTAGGTTGTCCACAACTCTCTCCCAATGCCAGTACTCTGAACCAGGGCCAGCTCCACACTTCAGCTCGTCAGCTCGTCAGCTCCTTGAAGCAGGGTTGGCCAAAGCAACTAGAACTACTTTCACAGCAGGTATACGGTGATATGTCAATTTCTGCAAAGTTGCCAAGTTCTCCATTACTTCGGCAACTGAGTCCACACTATTATTATTTGTAACACACCTGGCAACTGCTAACATTTCACAGGCGTCCATGAAAGTCTATCTCTCAGCCATGTGGCACATTCATGACTTACAGGGCCTGCATGACCAGTTCAGCCAGTAGCTCACACCACGACTCCACCTAAAAGATATCAAGAAGTACCAGGCACTCACTCACCCTCCCAGAGTGCGCCTCCCAATTATCATTCAAATCCTTAATCAAATTCAATGCATTCTTTCACACAAGAAGACCTCCTACTCAGACACTATGTTTTGGGCAACATGCTGTCTGGCCTTCTTTGGCTTCTTGCAGGTCAGCAAATTTACAATCCCCAGTGCAAATTCATATGAGTCTTCCTGTCACCTATTCTTCAGGGATATTGCCACAGACTGCAGGGATAACCCCCGCCTAATGAAAGTTTCCATTAAGCAGTCAAACAGCAACTCCTCTAGAAGAGGTGTAAACATTTATTTGGGTGCAACAGACAGTGTCATTTGCCCAGTAAAAACTATGCTTCCTTACTTGGCTATGAAAGGTGGCCAGACTGGGCCTCTCTTTATGACTCAGGAAGGACATGGCCTCACCTGACAAATGTTTAGTTCAGAAGTTGAACTCCCTACTGATCACACTTAACCTGGACCAGAAGCATTACAACACCCACAGCTTTCAAATCAGAGCTAGTGTTGCACTGATAACCAAAAAAGCCGATTTACCGATAACCGATACTTAATGGCCGATAACAGCTGATACCGATAACCGATCCGATTTATATAATCTAAGTAAACTCATGTATTAATCTGAGTGTATGGGTGTATGTATAGATGTCAAGAAGGAAGTCAGGAACTAAATTATCAGATAAGAGGAATAAATAATACCATTAATTTGTTTTGTTCTCCTTCTTACAAGTAAACTGATGATGATCTCAAGAACATTATAATTTCACTGCTGACAAAGTTTATTGTATCATTGTTGTACAGGTTAAAAAGTATATAAGTTGAATGACAATACATAGTTTCAAATAGACAAACAAGTTATTTTCCAAGTACTAATACAAAGTTTTTAAAACAAAGTTCAAAGACAACCAGGTTTATTTTCCATGTACTATTTTAGTACTAAGGAAAAGTTTTAAAAACATAGTTTCAAATAGACAACCAACTTTATTTTCCATGTACTAACACAAAGTTTTTTTTAATGAAAAGAAGCATTTCCGCTCTTTCTGGAGCCAGTCGGTTTCGTTTCTCATCGTATATATCTCCAGCTGTGGAAAACAGTCTTTCTGACGCAACTGAGGTACGTAGGAAGAGGTGCAAGGTAACGCCTTGCCAATCGTGACAGTTGGACAAAACGATGTTTGTTTTCCTTCCACCACAGGTAAGAGTTAGCTCGATGAAATTGTATGAGAGGTTCTCTTAGGTTCTGCTCAACATCTGTATTATCAGTCTCACCTACTACGCATGCACCAGACTTTTCAATGATTTTATTAAAACAATTCCATATACCTTTGATTTGTTTTGATCGTTTTGGGGGAGGTACTATTGAAACACCATCATCATTAGTCATTTCAGACAACTTAGAGTTTATGGTTTCTACAGCTGTTGCCCGTGTATCACTCTCGGAAAAAACTTGTCCTTGAAGCGTGGATCCAGGAGGGTCGCTACGGATAATAAAGTATTCTTTTCAATATCTGCATAATGCCTGTTCAGTGAAGCCAGCATATTAGCTTTCATTGTTCATATTCCACAATCACTAACATCATTTTTTTCCAATGTTAAACGAAGAGCTTGAATAAATGGTATTATGAAAGATACCGATGCTGCGTCTGTTGAAATTGACTTAGTTATTTCCTCAACACATCCCAGCACTTTAGCAACTTTTCCAGCGAGATCCAGTTGATTAATGGTAAGCTGTCGAACATCTTCATATTCTGTTGCATATGCAGCTAACACCATCTTTTGTTTTAGTATTACCTGAAGCATGTGAAGAGTACTGTTCCAGCTGGTAGAAACATCCTGCTTTAGTCGATGCTGCTTCAATTGGAGTCTGTCTTGTATTGACTTCAGATGGTCATATGCAAGCGGTGAACGTTTGAAGTGCCCTACTATTTGTCAGCAAATAGCTAGAAGATCTGTGGCTGCTTTCTGTGAAAAAATCCCATCATTTATGATTAGCTGCAAAGTATGAGCAAAGCATCCGAGATCTTCAAAATCCCCATCAGACATTGCCTTCACCATGTTACTTGCGTTGTCTCTTACCATTAGATGAACTTGCTCAATGTCAATGTTCCACTTGGAAAGCATAGCATTGTACTCCCGACACAACATCTCTCCAGTATGTGAATCTGGTTATGGATGAGCATGTAATACTGCTTCCTTCCGTTCAAATAGCTCTGTAAGCCAGTGGATGGTAAAACTGAGCAATGAGTCATTTCTAACTTCAGTGCTCCAAATATCTGTAGTAAAACTATACCACTGCACAGAACTCAATTCTTTCTCAACTTCTGCTGTAACTCCTTTCATTATGCTAGGTAGAACAACATCGGTTATATGTTTTCTACTTGGCACCACATATCGGGGCTCCACTTCAAAGAATTACACATCATGTTGCTGAGATGGTTGCGCTCGATCGTCAACCTTTATCAATTGTAGAAGACACTGGATTTTTGAGGTTGATGAATGAGCACGGGGATCACTGAAACTCCATTTTTTCACATGATCTTCAGTCACTTCTAGAGTTAATTGCTTACTCTGATTGGTTTTCTTTCTTTCAGCGGTCTTTTCATCTTGTGCCTTCTTGTATTCCTTGAATTCTTTGGTGTGCCTGCTTCATAGGTGTTGTATTAAGTTAGACGTGTTGAATATTTTTGTGGTAGCTCCTCCTTGTGATATAGTTAAACAGCATTTGTTACATTCAACAAAACGAGTCTTCTTTCACTACAAAATAATCCCAGATAGGTGACCTCTTGGCCATCACATAAACATGCACGATAAATAGAAAAAGAATATTCTGGAATTGTTGTGCATTTTTAAGCATGCGCAGTCTACATCAGTATCTGTTGTGATCAAGTGAAAGCCGATTAATCGGCTGGTGGCCAATATCAACCCGATTCCGATTGTCTAACCGATTATCGGTGCAACACTAATAAGAGCCACGACTTCAGCTGTCCAAGCCAAGGGCAGCAACATTAAAATGTTAGGATGCTGGCAAAGCAATTCCTATCAGAGCTATATCAAGACAAAAACCATCAGAGCTCACCAAGCTAATCAAGAAAGTAAGTGGAGCCTTCTCAAATAAATGTTACTCACTTTTTTTTCTTTTCATGTGTACCCCTATATATTTGAACAAAATAATGTATTATGAATCATTTATGCACACTCCCACGCAATATAAATACATAGACACAAACAAAAGAGTATAACAATATTGGCGAGACACATAACACATGTATACAATAGTTCATAACCATATGCTACTTACCACAAGAGGCTACTTGGGTGAAAGGTTCCACCATCCTTCGGTGGTACCTTTCTGTGGCTTGAGTACAAGGAATTTGGAGGAATGAAAGCAATTCCCTGACTCCGAATTCCACCTTACCCAAGTATCCATTGTCTTAAAGCAAAAGAGCCTATTTATGTTTGGCCACAAAAAATAGAGATGGTTTTTTATCCAGCAAAGGTAGTCAAGGCCCCATACATTTACCAAATTATCCCCACAATCAACAGCTTGTGGGAGGCAAAAAATGCTCATGTGAACGGTGGCTGATAATACCTTCACTCCGAAACAGGTGAGCGACCAACATTAAATGAAGTTTAAATTTGCTTAAACATAGCTAATGGGGGAGGGGAGCAGAACACCATGTCTCCTCCTGTCAGTGGTAGGATGGCACTAAAAGAAATAGCACTTTAATATATTAACGCATGCGCAGTTGTTACACAAGGCCAGCTGAGCAGCCGCTAGTGAGTGTTACCCTTAAACCCCTCCCACCACTTCTCTAACCTTGCCTTATGTACTGTTGCTAATTTTATTTTCACAAGGTTTATATGCGTAGCTGGTACCAATGGCCGACACGGTTGATTATAGTCACATCTTGTGCAGTAAGACATTGTCTGTGTATCTACATGGCAGAATATATACATACTAGGTTGACTAATCTCACTCGCCATAACTGCATACGTATATTGTACGTGTATGTGTACCTAGCAACAGCTTCCACAGCACAACTGGACACCACATTTGATACACCAAATAAAAATTTTGCTTCTCTATTTTTTTTTACTACTGTAGACAGAGCTACACATGTATCAGACCAGATGAGCCACAGGCTGATTATGTAGGCATTACTACCATCCAATTGTGGTGCTATTACCACTGTCCTGTTTGTGAGAGCTTGTCAGCTGCTTTCATACATAGCTAATGCTGGCACCTCAATCCGAGGGGGATGCACACTGCTATCCCTAGCAACTGTTGTCGCCTTACAGTGGGAGCACAAACATGCTGCTGTCTTTAAGGCAAATGTTGGCCCCAGTATGGCCAGATGGTTGCACCTACATTCTGGCACACTGTTGTCAAGTGTAGACATGCGACTCCTTCTGCACCGACTCCAGAAACAGACAACCATCAGCTCTGGCTACAATGCAGCATCTCCATTCCTGATAGTGGAAATGTGACGGCATTGGGGTCTCACCTAGGATGACTGCCTTATATATATGTATATATATATATATATATGCACCACTTTCACACCTCAGATCAAAGGATAGCCGGTGCATATATATCACATATCACACTGACTCAAAATGTTAACGAGATATACGCACTGCTACCAGTGCATATGTCTCGTTAAGGCAGTGCACCCACACGATATTGTATGGCTTCTCGAGTGTAATGGCATTTTGGCAAGAAGAAACGGCCCAGTTTGGGCTGTTTCCATCCGAAAATAAAACAAAATAGGTCATGGACACGCACAATGATCCATTCAGCAACCCTTGCTACTTTTTATCCCAGAATTCTCCTTGTAAACTTCGCTATGCCTGTGAAAGAATAATAATAATAATATTATGAATAACAATAAGAATAATAATAATACCAGCAAATGAAGTATATGTTGTCAAACGAATACAAGCGTCGTGTACGAAAACTTCTTCATACAAAGTTATACAGCAGAAACCTGATCTCTGCAATTAACACATGTGCTGTATCGCTGTTAAGGTATTCTGGAGGAATAATAAAATGGTCCCAGGTTGAAATACAGAAGTTGGACGTTGCCACCAGAAAGTTGCTTACTATGCATGATGGATTTTGTATGAACAGTGATGTTGAACGTCTTTACGTTCCAAGAAAGAATGGTGGTAGGAGTCTCATATCTGTTACATTTGCTATCGAAAGTGAGAAAAGAAACTTATCACATTATGTACACCATTCAGAAGACCCATTTGTAAAATTGGCTGCAGAAACTTCTCAACTTTTTGGGTCAGTTGGCAAAGATTATAAGCACTATATTGTGCACCAACATTTACAATCCTGGAATGAAAAACCTCTTCATGGGCAATTTTTGTGGGATATTTCTTTCCAAATTTGTCATAAATCTCAGTGGCTTTGGCTTCGGTTTAGTAACTTTTCTAAAGAGATGGAAGGCATCATGTTTGCAGCACAAGAGCAGGCATTATCTACAAATGCAATCAAGGCTCATATTTACAAGATGCCCTGCTCTCCTAGATGTCGATTGTGTGGTACATCGGATGAGACCATTGATTACTTGATAAGTAGTTGTGCCTTCCTGGCTCAGAGAGAATACAAAAGCAGACACGATCGTATTGCCTCATTGGTCCATTATACACTTGCTAAGCAGGCAGGCTTTACAGTGCCAGATCTTTGGTGGAGGTATTCACCTCCTAGGGTTTGTGAAAATAGTGTTTGCAAGCTACTTTGGGACTTCTCAATTGTGTCTGATGTTCCACTCCAGCATAACCGTCCTGATATCATTTATATCCTCAAAAACAATAATGAAGTACTTTTAATCAACATCGCTATCCCTGGTGACTCACGTCTATCACACAAGTTTGCTGAAAAACGTTCTACATATATTGACTTGAAAGTTGAAGTTACACGAGTTTGGAAGGCAAAGCGAGTATCAACCATTCCTATAATTGTTGGGGCATTGGGATCTATTCCCACTGAATTGTCCGCCAGTTTACAGAAACTTGATTTACCATCTCATCTAATGCAAACATTTCAAAAGACAGTTTTGTATAGCACCACCTCAATAATCAGGCGATTTATGAGTATTTGACTTTTTGTAGTACTTGTTTAATTGTTGTAATGTAACTAGCTTTTTGTTTCTATATGTACCTATGCTCTTGATTAGAGCCAGGTTTTTATTACCAGTATTTGTGTACACTGTACGTCATTTACTGTGAAATTCATGAAATAATAATATGAACAAACGGGAATATTTCAGTTTTGTCTGAAATATACATGCTGTTTCCTTTTCACTTGATACAAACTAGTGGACCTATACTCAATGCAAAGAACCGCCAGAGGGTTGTTTTGAGTTGAAGGATGCTTTTCAAGGTGGTTTTTAGGTGTGCATTCTATTAGGATTTTTGCAAAAAACATGGGCGATCCCTATTATGAACCCACCATCGTGGTTCATGATGACATAATCTCGACCACATTTCTTATTATTCTTTTAGTACTTGGTTGTATAACTAGGCCTTTATTATTATTACTAGGACCGCGTCACATACAACCAAGTACATACACCAACGTGACAGCCCCCCCGGTGAGGCTATTAGGTGGTGAAGGCACGATACCCAAATCATCTCAATATGTCACAGTAGTGACAGATATAACACAATAGTGGCATTGTAACTAAAGGCCACCAGTAGCTAAGTGCCAGTACATCATTGGTGTGGTAATGGCACAGTGATGTGTACACAGTATATGTATACAAAACATACAGAAGAGAACTATACATTATTGCAGTACTGTATGCAACAATACATTATAGGCAACATAACCAGATAAAAATTATTAGCCAATATACAGCACAGTATATCAACATCAACTAGAGCTACATAGGGTTCATCAGTGGTGTAGCAATGGCACAGTGATGGGTGACACACTATAATTATGCATACACAACTTGCAGGAGATAGCTACACAATACTGTAGGAGTATGCAAGCCAGATGAACCAGATAAAGGTAGCCAGCCAGAACCTAGTAGCTACGCCAGGTACCTGAGGGCAAAAAAGATTAAGCACGTATTGAATTGCCTGACACCAACACAAAGGAAGTTCGCCATGCCAGCTGCACAAGACAAAATTGTTTACTTGTATTTTATATATAACTGTATTGTAAAGAGCGTGACATATGTTTTAATGTTTTCTTGTATTGTTTATTTACGTGAATGAATTCACTGGCAGCTGGCATGGAGACTTGAGATGTTACAAACATAAAAACTTACTTGTAATCTTCTTCTTTACACGTAAAGTGGCCTCTGGCTCTCCTGCGCAGGCATCACTAATCTTCTCCTTTGCGCAATCTGTAAATAATTAAGCAAGGGTGTGGTACTGGGTGTTATATAGAATTACACGTATGGTCAAGTCATCAGCACGAACAGGAGCAACGATTATGCGTTTGTGCTTTCATTCACAGACGAATCTATCCCCGGTTAGTTCATGTCTCTAGACCTCGTAGTTTTCGAGAACATTATTTATTAATTATTTATTTACTTCTTTTTAATATTGTAAAGAGCGTGGCATGTGTTTTAATGTTTTCTTGTATTGTCGGTTAATTAATTACATATTTTATGTGACTGGCAGCTGGCATGGAGGCTTGAGACGTTACAAACACAAAAAATTTTAGTTTCTAAAATATTTGTGTATTTCTGATTGGGTTTCTCACATAGCATACAAGAGTCCCAAGGCATTGGCTACCCCTCGCTTTTTACCAAAAGTCAGTTCATCTCTAGTTGACAAAGGTAGTCTGACCATCTGATTAAGTACTTGTAATCTTCTTGTTTACGCGTAAAGTGGTCTCTCGCTCTCCTGCAGTCACTTCACGGACATTCGCTAATCTTCTCCTTCGCGCAATCTGTAATTAAGCAAGAATGTGGTACTGGGCGTTATATAGAATTACATGTATGGTCAAGTCATCAGCACGAACGGGCACAACGATTATACGTCTGCGCCTTCGTTCACAGGCGAATTTATCCCCGGTTAGTTTATGACTCTAGGCCTCGTAGTTTTCTCAAACATTAATCATTAATTATCTATTAATTATTATTTATTTATGACGTAATTTTAACCGCGTTTTGTATTATTCTTAGTACTTAGTTGTATAATTATTACTAGGCCCGGGGCAAATATAACCAAGCAGAGTACAATATAACGGTCGGCCATCGGCCATTTTCCGACCAAGTGATGCTGTTGACCGATCAATGTAGCCGTTGGTCGGCCATGTGTGCCGACCAAATTTTTCACAACTATAATTCTTTATCGTTAGTCTTTATAACATGTTATTATTATAGTTATTATTATTATCGTATCGTTACCTTTCCTTATCGAAGCTACTTAATCGCTGCCTGAAGTCTTGATCCCGTCGAAGCATGTGACTCGATGCGGATGCATAAGTTAGAGCACTGCAACTCGTGTTTATCCCAATTATCGATTGTGGGTTACAGTCGATGTTGTGAAGAAGCGATCACTACAATGACTACACGAGTGGTGTTTTCCAGGAGAAGAAAAGAAAGTAATTAATATTTGCGAAGTAGAGGTACGATATTAAGTACAAGATGGCCATTTCGTGGTTAGAAAATGTGTAGAGATGCAGCACTGGCTGGAGAGTGAAAATAAAGGCAGGTGATAAAAGTGTTCTGCACACAGAAGGTTCCAGAGTAAGTTTTGATCTATTGCAATTTACAAGAGAAATAGCTAGTTGGATAGTTATAATTCAATCTGTGTTGACTCAACACCACTTGTAGCAAAACATTTAGCCTAACTAAATTTACAAACTGGCTGTACAATACATTGATTCATAGTTTCTTTTATTGTAAAATATGTATGCAACAATACAAATTTTGTACATGTATTACTAATAAACACAATTAATTCTCTGTAAAATGCATGTGCATAAAGTTCAGTGATAGGTAGCTGAAAGTGGTCTCAGATTCAATCTTAGAGTGACCCTTTTCCAACAATTTCCTGGGGTGGCATGCCCTCTAACTCCCCTTGAAGGCTTGTGCTTCGCACTACGGGGTGTGTTTCGCACTACGGGGTGTGCTTCGCACTACGGGGTGTGCTTCGCACTACGGGGTGTGCTTCGCACTACGGGGTGTGCTTCGCACTACGGGGTGTGCTTCGCACTACGGGGTGTGCTTCGCACTACGGGGTGTGCTTCGCACTACGGGGTGTGCTTTGCACACCAGGATAGTACACCTCTATCTTATGGCCATGCAATTTCAGAAATGGCCAATCAAATTAATTTTTGATTGGCCATTCTGTCCGAGCAATAATTTTCCCTTATATTGTACTCTGCCAAGTACAGTCACCAACGGGACAACCTGCTAATGGGGCATGTACAAACAATGCATGGCCAAAACAGTGTGTGCAGGTAGAAAAGATGCACAGTAATACAATTCTAGAGGAATTGACTGGCACATAAACATAAGGGATGCGTTAGTATGCAATTACAATCATTGATTATCTGACCATGGAGATGTGAGGATGTGAGATTGCACTTTAAATTGTGAGAATCATGGTATTGAATCTGACACCTACAAGCATCAAAGCTTAAACACATCCAACGAATACCTATTACATTGATTTTGCGCAATTATACACAATTTGTGTTACAGGATGTGTTTAAATGAGGATGGATTAGAGCACTGGATTAAGACATGGCTGGAGTTGCCAAGAGCAGACCATGGTAAGATTGGGACAAAAGCAGAACTGTCTGTCACCTACATACAACTGATATCTGAGTTATGTATATATTAACATGAGCTGGGTCATGTGTACTAAAATGATCACATGATGCCGTGGGACCAAAAAAAATTGGAGAACAAATGTGGCTGAAATGCAATACCAAAATTTCATACATATGGATATGTCAGTGTGCACAAGTATGTGGAGCATTGCTGATGGCAGCAGACTGTAACTACACATAATAATAGCAGTTAATAGCAAGCACAACCATGCACATAGCAATTACCAGCCTAAGGGCACATTTTGTGTATGGTGTGTTTGTTCTCTCCATCAGCTTTCAGTACATGGGATGTAATTTGGTAGTGAATATTTATTTAGTTTTCTAAGGGCCCATATCAATGATAAGTCTGAGCACTCCTGGCACTAAAAGGCTTCAGGTGGAAAGCTATGCATCATCACACAAACTTAACAGCTGGAAACTGCACCTTCTTCACACAATGGCCTGCCAGGTGAGGCTTTCTCCCATCCCATACACGAGAGAATGTACCCTAGTTATGCGAGACTAAAGAAACAAGACTATCAAGGTGTTATAACCAACACAAACTAACCTCCAGCGATTAGTAGTAACTTCTATTCATGCTGTCTATTAAGCAGGCATAGCAACCACTCGTCTTCATATCGAAATAGTCATTGTCGCCCACTTTCAAACACAAGTGAACAGTAGTTCGCTTGTCTAGTGGGCGTCACATGCTAACTGTTTTGGTTGGCATTAAATAGAATTGTTTTACGTTTCTATCAATTCCACGAAAACACCTGCACATTATACGACTGTCTCTTCATACAACATGGATTCTATTCCCGGTGAGTGCGAAGCCTTAGACCTTACAGTTTTCTCAAACATTATTTATTTATTTATTTATTGTTTATTCATTCATTATTAATGACATAATTTTAACCGCATTTCATATTATCTTTAATACTAGGTTCTATAATTAATGATTTACAGTTATCTTGTTCTGTGATATGTATTTTGATAAGTAAGAATTTATGGTAATGCACAAGTGTTCTGCCTATTAGGCTAGTATTGTGCTCCATGCTTTCAGGCACCTATTATGCTCATTGTTATGCCAGCATAATTGGCTGCTCCCTAAACCCCTGAAGTAGAGGCGGAATGTATTAAAACACCAGGATGGAGTACACTTCTCACTAATATATCAAAATAAGAACCTCCACTGCAAACGTCAAGGTGAAATACATCCATAGGTCAAGCAGCTGACTTTACAGACACCCTCTGTTCTCTTCGCACATCTGAGTTATCTTCCAAAAGAGCACAGTAAATAATATCAGATAGAACATCATGTTGTCGTATGTGAAACAGTCCATGACCACCGTCAATCAGATGGTCTCCAAAACACTCAACATACTGTCCACATCTAATACACTTTTTAAAAACAATTATGTATATTGTTTCGCGGCAAGTTTTGGCCCCATACTTTAATTTAAGGGTAAATCCTATGCATATTTTATTTCTTATTACATTACAAGCATGGCAAAAGTAGCGTAGCTATAGAGTTATTGTTTCAACAAGTTACAGTGTTTTGTTTGAGGCTATGTGTACAAGCCGATTTATCGGTGTATGCATTTTCAGTGCATTGTTACTAAAAATTACCTGTATGTATAAGGTTGAAGCATACATATATATATATATATATATCTAATCCAAAACAGCCAAGCTGTAAAAAACAGTGCGGCCCTCAAAAAGGCTATGGTGAAAAAAGATGTGAAATCCAAGGTGGCGGCCAAGAAATGGCTGTGATGGTAGGTTAATGGTAAAAATTTTAATAACAACAATTCAGGTGAATTTTTGTGCCGCTTGGTCTTGGCAAAAAATTCACCTAAATTGCCGTTATTAAATTTTTTACCATTAACCTACCATCACAGCCATTTCTTGGCCATCACCTTGGATTTCACATCTTTTTCACCATAGCCTTTTTGAGGGCTGCACTGTTTTTTTACAGCTTGGCTGTTTTTGATTAGATTTCATTTCTTTTTATATTTGTATACCACAAAGCCGGCCTATGGCCAGCTTTGGGACTTTTTTAACCTGTCTTTTTTTTCTTTACCACAGGAAGAAGAAAAGATGAAGCAGATGTACTTTAAATATTTCTGATTTTATCAGTAAATGTACAAATTATATATATAATACATATATTTATTACAGAACTCTCCATGGTGGTTTCTTTGTAACTGAACACTCTACAAGGTGACTTCTTCTTGCTGCCCTCTCTACAGGGTGAATTGTTAGTAGCTGAACACTCTACAAGGTAACTTCGTCTAGCTGATCTCTCTACAGGGTGATTTGTTTGTAGCTGAACTATCTACAAGGTAACTTCTTCTAGCTGATCTCTCTACATTGTGATTTGTTTGTAGCTGAATTCTGTGCAGGTGATTTGTTTGCAGATGAGCTCTTTACAGAATGGTTTCTTTGTAGCTGAACTCTCTACAAGGTAACTTCTTCTAACTGATCTTTCTACAGGGCAATTTGTTTGTGGCTGAATTTTCTACAGGGTGATTTCTTTGAAGCTGAACTCTCTACATGGTGGTTTCTTTGTAACTGAACTCTCTACAAGATAATTTCTTCTAACTGATCTCTCTACAGGGTAATTTGTTTGTAGCTTAACTCTCTACAGGTGATTTGTTTGCAGCTGAACTCTCTACATGATGGTTCTTTGTAGCTGAACTCTCTACAATGTAACTTCTTCTAGCTAATCTTTCTACAGGGAGATTTGTTTGTACCTGAACTCTCTACAGGTGATTTGTTTGCAGCTGAACTCTCTACATGATGGTTCTTTGTAGTTGAACTCTCTACAAGGTGACTTCTTCTAGCTGATCTCTCTACAGGGTGATTTGTTTGTAGCTGAACTCTATACAGGTGATTTGTTTGCAGCTAAACTCTCCACATGATGGTTTCTTTGTAGCTGAACTCTCTACAAGGTAACTTCTCCTATTGATCTCTCTACAGGGCGATTTGTTTGTAGTTGAACTCTCTATATGGTAGTTTCTTTGTAGCTGAACTCTACAAGGTGATTTCTTCTAGCTGAACTATCCCTTTCCAAAGTTGCATGAACTCCCTATAAGGTAAATTTTTCTAGCCGATCTCTCTACAAGGTGAATTGTTTGTAGCTGATCTCTCTACAGGATGACTTGTTTCTAGCTGATCTCTATACAGGTTACTTGTTTCTAGCTGATCTCTATACAGGTTACTTGTTTCTAGCTGATCTCTTGAATTCTCTTCAGGGTGACTGCTCTATTAGGATGACTGCTCTATTAGAGTATCTCGATCTTGCACTTGCTGCACCAAGTTGGATTTCGTGTTATAACTCCGTGGCTTTAAGTCTGATTCTTCTACACCATTGAAGAGCCTTTCTAAGATGATTACTCCTTCTATACAGCGATTTTCAAAGCATTCCCCCTAGCGGTTTATCTGGTAGGCATGGCAAGTAGTCGTTTTTTTTTATTAGCTAATCTCGATTGCGTAATTGTTATACACTGTTGGTTTTTTCGTTGTATCTTCCTGGTTTTTAGCTCGATTTCTTTCAAACCACAAAAGGTTTGAGGTTCAATAGTTAACCTATTCACCCACCGATTTTCAGCTTCTTCCCATACGCGGTTTACCCTGTAGGCGTGACAACATATTAGTGTTATTTTTCGTGAATAATCGATCATAACTCTTTTCCTGTTTATCGTATCGTAGCCAAAGTTGGTACAGAGATGCGCCTTTATACCCCCTTCTGTGTGCCAAATTTCAACACAATCGGATATAGCGTTCGCGTGTTATAGCAGTTTTTGTAAGTGTGCGAAAAGAGGAAGAAAAATAACAAGAAACAAAAAAACGAAGAAACTAAGCCAATTTTTGAAGTCGCATATCTCGGGAAAGCTTGAAGCGATTTCGCTTTAATTTGGAATGTGGAGTGCTGAAGGTGGAGGGAGTGTCCACAACAAAAATCGTCTTGTTTCATCAAGGCAGCACAGAGCTACGGAGGTGAGAAAATTGCATTTTCTTTCTTCCTGTCAATATATTCACGGGTGTTACACACCGGCTTCTTGGGCCGCACGACACACTACCGTGTGTCTTGATATATATACATAAATCCATGAAAAAGTGAATTTACTAAACCTTTAAAACATTTTACGCATTTTAATACTCAAAATCTGTCAGGGGCTGCACTCCTAGACCCACATCTATACATACAACTACTACTAAAATCCAGAAACCACCTTGAAATTGAAAGTATCCTGGATATGCCTCTAAGAAATGGCAATCTTACATTAGGGGATGCAATTACATCACGCTTAACTCAAAGGTGGTGTATAAAGCCATGTAAATCTATTGTGTTGTAGAAGAAATGTGATGAATTTATCAGCAAATTTGGTGGTTAGGGCTCATGATTGATGGAATGTGAGTTGATTTTAAATACTGAAGTATTCAAGAAGAAGACAAAGTTTATTGACGATGCACTCAATAAACCAGAGTAAATAGAAGTCAGTTGATTCATAATAGAGACTAGTTTACCATTTAGATGAGAATGTAGTGGATGTGTATGAAGTTATTTAACCATATTATGGTAAGCGTAATCACAAACTGTTGTATATCGCTTACATATACACACAAGCATGCCACTTTATATCTTTACCACGGGTATCAAGACACACGGTAGTGTGTCGTACAGCCCAAGAAGCCGGCACGCCACACCATGAGAATATTAACAGGAAGAAAGTAGACACAATTTTCACACCTTTATAGCTCCATCATCCTTTATCCGATTGAACCCAAATTTGATACAGAAGTGTCGGCTAGGTTGGGGAGTCTACATTCCAAATGTGAAGAAAATCGCTCCAGTCATTTCCGTGATACGAGCGGCCAAAGTTTGAGTTGTTTTCTTCGTTTTTTTCTTCTACTTCTTTTCGCACACTTTACAAAATCTGCCATAAAATGCGGATACGTACTCCGATCAAGCTGAAAATTTGGCACACTTAAAGGGCTCATTAAGGCGAATCTCAGTACCAACTTTGGTAGGAATCCGAAGAAGATTAACAGAGTTGTGACCGATTATTTGTGTAAAATAAGGTCGAAGGTCTGTCACACCCACAGGGTAAACCCCTTGAAGGAATGAGCTGAAAATTGCTATGTAGATGGAGTAACTATCGTAGGAGTGCCTTTTTGTGGTTTGAAAGGAATCTAGATAAAGGCCATCGAGATATGACACAAAACCCAACCTGTGTCACAATTACGCGATCGATTTTTATCAATAAAAAAACTATTAGTTTTCACGCCTACCAGGCAAACCGCTTAGAGCAATGAGCTGCAAATCGGTGTATAGCTGGAATAATTATCATAGAAAGTCATTGCAGTAGAACAGAAGAATCGGATTATAAACCACTGAGTTATGATTCAAGAGCCAACTACATGTAGCAAATGCGAGATCGAGATACTCTAATAGAACAGTCACCCTAATAGAGCATTCAGCTATGTTTATAACTTACTCCATTATAGAATTGCATTACATTGCAAGTTATTCTGTAGGGAGTTCAGCTACAAACAGTCAATTTTATACACCATTCAGCTACAAATATATCGCTGTACAGATTCAGAACATTACAAGTCACACTAAAGAGAGTTCAGCTATAAACAAGTCACCTGTAGAGAGTTCAGCTAAAAAGAAGCTACGCAGTAGAGAGTTCATCTACACAAACAAGTTAGCTACCATATAGAAATCATCTACAATGTTCAGCTACAAGTAAGTCACTCTGTAAAGAGTTCAGCTACAAACAAGTCACTCTGTAGTACAAACAAGTCATCACGTAGAGAGTTCAGCAACTAATCAAAAAACCACCCTGTAAAGAGTTCAGCTATACAAACAAGTTATAACTCTATAGAGAGATCAACTAGAAACAAGAGAGAGCTCAGCTACAAACTTAACAGATCACACTCTAGAGATTTCAGCTAGAAACAAGTCACCCTGTAGATAGATCAGTTAAAAACATGTCATTCAGTAGAAAGATCAGCTAGAAGACATCAAATTGTAGAGAGTTCAGCTACAAACAAATCACCTTGCAGATAGTTCAGCTACAAACAAATCACCCTGTAGAGGGATCAGCTAGAAGAAGTCACCTTGTAGAGAGTTCGGTTACAAAGAAACCACCATGTACAGAGTTCAGCTGCAAAGATGTCTCTACAGGGTGACTTGCTTCTCGCTGATTTATGGATGACTTGTTTCTAGCTGATTTCTTTACATGGTGAATTATTTCTAGCTGAACTCTATAGGGTTATCTGTTTGTAATTGAACTATCTACAGGGTGATTTGTTTGTAGCTGAATTCTCTACAAGATGATGTGTTTCTAGCTGATCTCTCTACAGAGTGACTTAAGTCGCCTTGTACAGAGTTCAGCTACAAAGAAACTATCATGTATAGAGTTCAGTAGCATACAAATCACCCTGTAGAAAGTTCAGCTACGAATATATCAACCTGTAGAGAGTTCAGCTAGAATGAAGTCATGCTGTAGAACGATCAGCTAGAAGGATCACCTTGTAGAGAATTGAGCTACAAATTACCCTGCAGATAGTTCAGCTACACACAAGTCACCCTGTAGAGAGATCAGCTAGAATAAGTTACCTTGTAGAGAGTTCAGCTTCAAAGAAACCATCATGTAGAGAGTTCAGCTACGAACGAATCACCTTGTAGAGAATTCAGCTACAAACAAATCACCCTGTAGAAATATCAGCTATAAGAAGTTACCTTTAAGAGAGTTCAACTACAAAGAAACCTTCATGTTGAGAGTTCAGCTACAAGCAAGTCACCGTGTAGAAAGATCAGCTAGAAGAAGTTACCTTGTAGAGTGTTCAGCTGCAAAGAATCCATCATGTAGAGAGTTCAGCTACAAACTAGTCACCCTGTAGAGAGGTCAGCTAGAAGAAGTTACCTTGTAGATAGTTCAGCTCCAAAGAAACCATCATGTAGACAGTTCAGCTGCAAATAAATCACCCTGTAGAGAGTTTAGCTACGAACAGATCACCATGTAGAGTTCAGCTAGAAACAAGATCAGCTAGAAACAGGTCATCCTGTAGAGAGACCAGCTAGAAGAAATCACTTTGTATGTAGAGAGTTCAACTACTAAAAACCACCCTGCAGATAGTTCAGCTACAAACAAGTCATCCTATAGAGAGATCAGCTAGAAGAAGTCACCATGTATAGAGAGTTCATCAGCTACAAAGAGACCATCATGTGGAGAGTTCAGCTGTAAACAAATCACCCTGTAGAGAGTTCAGCTCTACGAACAGATCACCCTATAGAGAGATCAGCTAGAAGAAGTCACAATGTATAGAGAATTCAGCTACAAAGAAACCATCATGTAGAGAGTTCAGCTGTAAGCAAATCACCCTGTAGAGAGTTCAGTTCTACGAACAGATCACCCTGTAGAGAGATCAGCTAGAAGACGTCACCTTGTAGAGAGTTAAGCTACAAAGAAACCACCATGTAGAGAGTTCAGCTGCAAACAAATCACCCTGTAGAGAATTCAGCTACAAATAAATCACCCTGTAGAAAGATCAGCTAGAAGAAGTTACCTTGTAGAGAATTCAGCTACAAAGAAACCATTCTGTAAAGAGCTCAGCTGCAAACAAATCACCTGTACAGAATTCAGCTACAAACAATTCACCCTGTAGAGAGATCAGCTAGAATAAGTTACCTTGTAGAGAGTTCAGCTACAAAGAAACAGTCATGTAGAGCGTTCAGCTGCAAGCAAATCACCCTGAAGAGAGTTCAGCTATGAAAAGATCACCGTGTAGAGAGTTCAACTAGAAGAAGTCACCTTGTAGAGTTCAGCTACAAAGAAACCACCATGTAGAGCATTCGGCTGCAAAAAAATCACCCTGTAGAGAATTCAGCTACAAACAAATCACCCTGAAGAAAGATCAGCTAGAAGAAGTTACAATGTAGAGAGTTCGGCTACAAACAAGTTACCCTGTAGAGAGATCAGCTGGAATAAATTACCTTGTAGAGAGTTCAGCTACAAAGAAACCATCATGTAGAGAGTTCAGCTGCAAACAAATCATCCTACAAAAAGATCACCCTGTAGAGAGTTCAACTAGAAGAAGTCACCTTATAGAGAGTTCGGCTACAAAGAAACCACAATGTAGAGACTTCAGTTGCAAACAAATCACCCTGCAGAGAATTCAGCTACAAACAAACCACCCTGTACAGAGATCAGCTACATACAAGTCACGCTGTAGAGATACCAGCTAGATACAAGTTAACCTTATAGGGATCAGCTACAAACAAATCACCCTGTAGAAATGTGTTGGAACAAATCACCATGTAGAGAGTTCAGCTAGAAACAAGTCACTCTGAAAAGAGTTCAGCTCAAACAATGAGCATTTCAGCTACAGATCAGTTATGTATAAGAAGCCACCTTATCACCTAAAGTTTGTGAATATCATTCATTGTTAAATATTTTTAATCTGACAAAAACCTGTACACAAAATTTCTTTCTTTGTTCCACAATTCCTGCAGAAAAGGAAAAAAAAAACAAGTTAAAGGAAGCACCAAAGCCAGTTTATGGCTGGCTTTGTGGTTTGCAATACAAAAAGAAGTGACATCTAAACCAAAACAACCAAGCTGTAAAAAGAGTGCGGCCCCCAAAAAGGCCAGGATGAAAAAAGATGCGAAATCCAAGGTGGCAGCCAAGAAATGGCTGTGATGGTAAGTTAATGGCAAAAATTTTGTTTTACGACAATTCAGGTGAATTTGGTGCCGAATCCTAATGGAGGAGGCAATGCAAATTCACCTGAAATGTCGTAATTAAAATTTTTGTCATTAACCTACCATTACAGCCATTTCTTGGCCGCCACCTTGGATTTCACATCTTTTTTCATCCTGGCGTTTTTGGGGGCCACACTCTTTTTTACAGCTTGGCTGTTTTGGTTTAGATATTATATACGTATCAAATGTACTATAGGTATGTACACAAATAGGTACTGCACTATACGTTATTTACCTTTTGGATTGTCTTAAGAATCAAATGTTGAAAATCATTACCCTCCTTCACTAAATCCTTTAATAAAACATTTATGGTGATTAAATGTACAATAGCTATATACATAACACACACAAACAAATGCATGCACACACGCGTGTGCACACACACGCACACATGCATGCATGCACACATACACACACATACGTATTAGACTTGTTGCAGCTCAAGACAGCTGCATTTTGATTTACAGTAAAGCCATTGATTAAGAAAAACAGAAAAGTAGCATGATGTGTTAATAATAGCTTTTCAAAAATGTTTGAAAACAAGCACCAATTTGTTACAAAGTAATTGGGCATATAGTTTTAACAATTAACCTCTAACAATGCTTGAAAGCACCAGTGAATGCAGTGGCAGATCTAGATTTTTGAAAGGGGGTTTCTGAAAGTTAGTATAGCTGAATAAGATGGACAACATTTTTTCTCCAAAAACTTTAGAGATTTTAGAAGCACTGAGATTGGATTTTAGGCTACTTTTACTTACAGTTACAATGATTTCAACTGTAAATATTATAGGTAACTATAGGGCAAAAGTTGTGACTATAGTATGTTCACGTTGAGCTGAATCCTGAAAAACAGCTAAAAATTAAAAGTGGATTTTTCTCAACAGAGTTAACATTTCAGCCAACCAGATGATTATTGGTAACAGCAAAGATGTCAACAATAGACACATACGGTTTGGCTCCATTACAAGTTTGGGAAAGGGCTGTAATGGACACTGTACTTATATGGTTTCCCCATAGGAAATGTATTGTGAAAATTTTGATTGGCCGTAAATATTATGTCAAGCATTTGAACAAAAAGATTTTGAAATATTTTTAGCAGGTCAAGCAGTACTACTAATGAGCCAAATTTCAAGATCGTGTGTAATTATATCCATGAGTTATTAAATGTTTTTGAAGATTCAGCTCAACGTGAACGTACTATAAGCTGTAGCTTTGATTGCTCTATTAGAGTAGTTACCTGACTGTTCTATTAGAGTATCTCAATCATTTTTAATGCAGTGGGAGGTCAAAAGTGAAGTGTTGCTAAGGGTTTAATAGCAGTTAGTTGCATGCATGCCACTGAAATACAGTTGTATATAGTTGTTTGCTATGACAAATTGCCAAAGAACAATAATGAAACTAGTTAGACTGCCAGTGGGCTAAATTTAAAAGAGTGAGTGAGAAAGCCAGTGAGTTATGGAGCCAGTCAGTCAGTCAGTCAGTCAGTCCATCTGTCCGTCCGTCCGTCAGTCAGTCAGTTAGTGGATCATAGGTGAGTGAGTGGATATAGCCAACAATTCTTGTTTGTAAAGTACCAGTACAACATGTCGGGATGAGGCACTACAGCACTTTCAAAGACAAATGATACCAATTCAGTAGACATGCAAAGGTTTACCTGTATCAGGTTCAATTCAGAGAACATAATTATTATATGCATGAATTGGTTGTTGACACAGTTTGAAACTTGATATAGGAGGATACATGTACATACACACAAACACATGTGTCTTCAACTTTTCCAAGGTATCAGGCACACATGGAAGATCAAAATGGCATAAGATTACTGGCTATAAAGTTTAAACATTTTACTTGTACTGTTTATTGTACAGGCAGTAAAGCACAATTTTACTGTGATGCAAAAACGAAGTATGAATAGTTTTTGCAAGCTACTGCATTAGTGTGCATTTACACTTACCACAATTGCTAATGTTTGCTTCATAATTTCTAGGTGTAGTCCATTCTTCCTAATATAAGTTGGAATCATTTCAATAAATGCAGTTTCGATTTCATAATCAGTTTCCAATTCAAACAAGTTAAGAACATCTAATTTCATAATATCCAACACAAAGTTATGCTCCTTTTCACCATTTCTATATGCTTCACCTACACGCTCAATTAAATTTAATATAGACTTTCTGCAGTTGACATCAGAAAATCTGCAAATATCATAGCATATATATTAACAGTTAATAGTTACTATCATATCATTTCAAATGAACACAAAACCAGATCAAGACACACGGTAGTGTGCCATGCTGCCTAAGAAGCCGGCACGCCACACCATGAGTATATTAACAGGAAGAAAGTAAACGTAATTTTTGCATCTTTGTAGCTCCGTGATCCCTTATTCGATTGAAATCAAATTTGCTGCACAAGTGCCCGTACGGTAAGGGAGTCTATATTCCAAATTTGAAGACAATTGCTCTGGCCATTTCTGAGATACGAGCGGCCAAAGTTTGGGGTTCTTCTTCTACTTCTTTTTGCACACTTTGCAAAATCTGCCATAAACCACGAATGCATGCTCCAATCGGGCTGAAATGTGGCACACTTAAAGGGCTCATTAAGGCGGATCTCTGTACCAACTTTGGTAGGAATCCGATGAACATTCACGGAGTTATGACCGATTATTCACGTAAAAAAAGGTCGAAGGTCTGTTACGCCTACAGGGTAAACCCCTTGAAGGAATGAGCTGAAAATTACTATGTAGATGGAGTAGTCATCGTAGGAGTGCTTTTTTGTGGTTTGAAAACAATTGAGATAAAAGCCATCGAGATATGACACAAAACCCAACTTGTGTCACAATTATGCGATTGATTTTTATGAATAATTAAACCTTTAGTTTTCACGCCTACCAGGCAAACCGCTTAGCGTAATGAACTGAAAATCGGTGTGTAGCTGGAATAATCATTATAGAAAGTCATTGCAGTAGTACAGAAGAATCAGATAGCAAACCACCGAGTTATGATCCGAAAGCCAACTAGTGACGTGTAGCAAATGCGAGATCGAGATACTCTAATAGAACGTCACCCTAATAGAGCATTCAGCTACGTTTATAAGTTAATCCATTATAGAATTATATTACATTGCAAGTTATTCTGTAGGGAGTTCAGCTACAAACAGTTAATCTTATGGATAATTCAGCTACAAACAAGTCACCCTGTAGAGAATTCAGCTACGAAAAGATCACTCTGTAAAGAGTTCAACTAGAAGAAGCCACCTTGTAGAGAGTTCAGCTACAAAGAAACTACCATGTAGAGAGTTCAGCTGCAAAAAAATCACCCTGCAGAGAATTCAGCTACAAACCTGTAGAGATATCACCTAGATACAAGTTACCCTATAGGGATCAGCTACAAACAAATCACCCAGTAGAAATATGTGTTGGAAACAAATCACCATGTAGAGAATTTAACTACAAACAAGTCACTCTGAAAAGAGTACAGCTACAAACAATGAGAGTTTCAGCTACAGTTCAGTTGTGTATAAGAAGTCACCTTATTACCTACAGTATGTGATTATCATGCATTGTTAAATATCGAAATATTTTTAATCAGACAAAAAGCTGTACACAAAATTTCTTCTTTTGTTCCACAATTCCTGCAGAAAAGAAAAAAAAAACAAGTTAAAAGAAACACCAAAGCCAGTTTATGCCTGGCTTTGTGGCTTGCAATATAAAAAGAAGTGATATCTAATCCAAAACAGCCAAACTGTAAAAAAAGAGTGCAGCCCTCAAAAAGGTCTGGATGAAAAAAGATGTGAAATGGGGAGAAGGCAACGCAAATTCACCTGAATTGTCGTAATTAAATTTTTGCCATTAACCTACCATCACAGCCATTTCTTGGCTGCCACCTTGGATTTCACATCTTTTTTCATCCTGACCTTTTTGAGCGCTGCACTATTTTTTTACAGCTTGGCTGTTTTGGTTTAGATAGAATATAAACACCATACATTGGCAGTTTTATGCAGAGTGGTTAGGATATGCATATACACATCCATGCAAGCTGTAAAAAAGGGAGTGGCCTTCAAAAGCTTGGGTGGAAAATTGTGAATCTAAAAAGTGATGGCTAAAAAGGATTGCCATGATGTTAATTCCAATAATAGCTGTATTGGTATTATCATCATTGCAGCTATTTCTTAGCCGATATATGAATAGCCAATATTTAAACACACAGCCAATACTTGAAAAGTGTAACTGATATTAATTATTTTGAGATGTAGCAAGTAAAATATCTGCACTATAGAGTTGCAATTAATACTCATTATATTAGCACGTATCTACCAATATTATATTGGTATAGTATATTGGTATAGATACAGCACAAATCTTGAGGTGGAATACTACAAATCTTATTATTACTGACTTGATCATATGTGTATGTATACATACAGCGTAAACCTTCATATGGAAAAGATCAACATGCACATATATGCTCTACCTATTAATTATCTCTGTTAAAATAATACTCCAGGATGGTTCCTTCAGATCAGTATCAGGTGGAGTAGGACAGTTATTCAAAAACTCTTGCACAAACTATGTGTAAATTATGGGCACATATATTCACAGATTCTGTATTACATACCGAATACTCCCAAAATAATGCATCTTTAAATAAACTGGAAAATTGAGCTGGTGTTAGTTTCTTTGCTTCTATCTTACCCTTAGCATTAATCTGTTGACAACATAAACTCCAAAATGTATAATAACATAATATTTATTAACTTACAGCAGCTGTGAGATTTTTGCTAAATACTTTATCAAATTCCCTAAGCAGTTGCACTCCTTGCCGAATTTCATTCAAAAAATCCATAGCATTGTCAGCTTTGAAATCTACATGATCTACTAACATATATAAAAAGTTCTGAATCTCTGATTCAGCAGTGTCCAAATAAGCAACTTCTTTATCATTCTCAATCCCAACTCGTTTAGGCAGTACTTCAAATGCATACCTTACAAATGCTAATACCTACAACAAAATAAGTCACAGAAAACAAAGCAATATAGTAAGTTAGGTGTGACTAAATAATAAATTTACATATTAACACAAAATCATGATAATAATATATAATTCTCTGTGTGTATTTCTGTTTATGTAACTCTATCCTACAAATAATCTACCAAAACTCTATAGTGTCACATGACTCGCATTGCTAAAAATAAAGTGTACTGCAAAAAGTCAGTTAGTATGTAAAGCACACCTACGCATATAAAAAGCCACGAGTATGGCCTAAAAATCTAAGTTAAAATGTAAAATCCAAATTGCACGTTGTTTAAGAAATGACTACATATATAATAATGATAACATTACTATGTCACTGCTAAAAGCTTATTAGATTTAAGTTATTTGCTTCGCTGCCATCTTTACTGGTTTTGAAGACTAGACTCTCTTTACAGCTTGAATTTATTGGAATTTTAGTATTGGCAACTTCCCATGTCAAATCACAGGCACGCACTTGTTTACTCTAACAGAACGGTCACTCTAATAGAGCAGTGATATTCGCATTCTAATAATAGAACATACAGAGGAAACAATAACTTTCTTTTATAACGTAGAAATTCGGACTAGTATTTTTTAAATTTAAAAATGAAGTAGGGATCTATACAATAAAAGTAGTAAAACAAGAGATGAATGATGGTATTACAACATAGCTCAGTGGGAAAGTCCCTACTTTGGCATTGAACAGAATCAAAATAGCTAATGTGCCAAAGTAGGAACTTTCCCACTGAGTTATGCTGTAACACCATCATTTATCTCTTGTTTCACTACTTTTTATTTTATAGATCCCTACCTACTTCATTTTTAAATTAACAATTTTTAAAATACTAGTTTGTTTAGTTTTTTGTTGTGGCACAGTTAGCTACAATGTAACTTGTATTAGTCAACTTGTATTTTCCACATCTGTAGGTATGGGGAAGGCAGATACCATCACTTATAAACATCTTGCCCATTTGCTCAGTGAGAAGTGGAGTTCCCTAAATTCTGTGCTTATGGGCTGGCATTGCTAGTAGACATATTTTTTTATAAGAAAAAGAAGCAAACACAATCAGTATATTTCATTACTGTTCTAAAGGAGACAGGTGCCCCTCAGCAACAGCAAGGTCTACAGCTGGAGGTACACAGGGATGCTTGGATCTAGAATGCAATCCCCTAATGTGACGCTTGGATTTAGAACGCAATCCCCTGATACACATCACCGAAAAGTGAAGCAAGGAGAACCCCAAACTACAGAACAATGTAGCGTAAGCGACAATTATCGACCGGTATGTATTATCGACCTAAGCATTTCCCGTAAAAACAATGAACTCCTCCGTAAATTCGTACTTGTTTATTGGACTGTTCTAATGGTTTCTGTCCTCTTTTACAGGGTTTTGATCATCAGAGAAGGGTTTTACAACGTAGTTGGCCGAGTGCTTCCCATTGCAAGTTTGTTTGATCACGCGAAGACGATTTCGCTATGTGCGAATGGAGGAG
Source organism: Dysidea avara (assembly GCF_963678975.1). Classification (NCBI taxonomy): domain Eukaryota; kingdom Metazoa; phylum Porifera; class Demospongiae; order Dictyoceratida; family Dysideidae; genus Dysidea; species Dysidea avara. The sequence continues at coordinate 14,625,921 of NC_089279.1, read as the reverse complement.
GAGATAGGTCGGCCAAGACATCACTACCAGTGCTGTACAAAGTGGAAATGTATTGCCCCAGGTTCTACAAAGTCTTACAGTAGTGGTGAAGTCTGAAACAAGTCTGAATTATACGTTGGACCAGGTGATACACGATGCTATCAAATCTGCCCTTTTTTCACTCGTGTGATGGACTGGCAAAAGCAGCCAGGTTGTTCTATTCAGTCTTAAAGAGGGTTTCAAGCAAAGACCAGTGTAAAGACTTGTAGTTTTTATTGTTGCTTTATTGAAAAGATGGCATTTTATGTGTTAATAAACTGGTTTCGCTCATAACTCGCGTTCTAACCACTCGATTAATCTGAAAATTGGTGGGTGTGTACATTATTAGATGCTAAATTGTGTCATATATGGAAAGATGTGGTAGAGTTTCTGGCGCAGTGGATATTAGCAACTGGTCGATAATTCATATTTGGAAAATGTATGTGTGGTCGATAATACGTAACGGTGATCGATAATACATACTTTACATGGTCTCAGTCTAGCGTGCAGAGTGTTAAAACGAATCGGTCTACGAAAATGGGACCACACTTACTTTATAGCTGAGAGACAGCCGGAGCAGATGGTGAAAATTGGAAGTTTGTAGGACCTTCCTTTACCGAGTTAGAACTTAAGGTACCAGCTATGGTCGATAATCGGTCACTTATGCTAACTTGTAACTGTTCTATCCTACATGACTGTTGTATTAGAATATATCTTAAGTCAGCCAAGGGGTGTGCAGCTAGCTAGACCAATAAGGAGTGAGATGATCTTGTTTACTGTTAAGTAAATAGCTAGATTGATAAGAGGTGGGGTGTCTGTACTCTATCGTTATTAGTCCGCCTAGATCTTTAATTTTGATGGGTGTGGTCGCGAACCTATCGTGAACGGGATCCCAATCATGAAGTTGCAGATATCTAGCTATAGTGTGCCTCTTATAGTAGCGCTGGGACTGAAGTGCTTTTGAAATCCAGCTCTGAAATAATTCTGTGGTGTCTGCTGAAAGAAAGTGTTAATACAGAAAATTAACACTTCGATATGGTTTTGTTGGATGAAGAATAAGACAAGCAGCCTGTCCAGTAATTGAAAATAAAAGACAAGGCGCAGAGGGCCTACACTTGTTGGAACCCCAAAGGCACATCCCACTGCAGACCCTAAAATTACGGTCGGACATTGGACAATTTCCAACCATTATTAGCAAATGTCTGACCAAGTATGACTTTGTGAAGACATAGTGTCCAAGCCATTAAAAATGCTAATTGTCCATTGCCAAAACGACTTACTGTAAATGGTACTACAAGGAAAGCCTTCCACACGTTGGTATAGATTGCTGTGAATCGTTTGTTGCAAATCGATCGAAGCTGGACCGGATGCGAAACAATTCTAAGCATATGAGCAAGTGCTAAATTTCACATACAAAAATATTTCCCTTGTGGTGCCAAAATTTGTTTGTGCGTACTCCTCTTACATTATATCCCTATTTCTTCATTTAATGACTGTTGTTTGTACGATATTCTTCGTGTTACTCATTGCGTTATTTGTTGAAAACTGGGAAAATTGGTAAGTCAATATTAATTCTACCTTTGTATGCTCGCAATACGGGTGCGTGGCTAAGACTGGCTTGCTTAGAGAGCAAGACTAGCTGGCCCACATCTTGTGTACCACTTTAGTGTTAGCCAACCATTATCTCTTGTAGGTTAGCAGTCTGCTCTGCAGCGTTCTGGTAGGCAGAGCACGCTACACGAATGTCCAAGAGAAGTTATAGTAGACAAGTACGTAGGAATGTGATCAACAGTGATGGTGCTGAAAAGGTTGGTGATGAAGATATTGACAAGGAAGATAAGGAGTTAGACAAGTTTGTACTATATGATTGGGAGAATTTCATTTTGCATTTTATTGGTTTTGTGGTTTACTTAATTTTTGCCACTTGTCTGTCAATTTATAGTAATACTTACACTGTACACTGAACTAGGCTATATATCAGACCAAAAGTTGAGATGTCTGAACACTTCGGCATAATTATGTTCAGGCATGTTGTCAGAACAGTTTTAAATTACAATTTCGGGCTCTGCCACTGGTGAGTTTGCTATTGGGGCGTAAAATGGTGACCGAGCTCTGCTTCATTTGGCCTCTAGCCTTGCGACTGTGGTCAGGCAGTGAGGCAGTGAGACAAAAATTTGAGTTTTGGCTTTTTTTTAAAATTCTATATCCGGTCACCTGTAAGTGTTTTGTTATATTTAATGCTGTATTATGTATTATATGAACTAGTACTATTCCGTAAAGGTGATGTTTGTCGCATAAATGTCTCTAGGATGATTTTTGAAGGTGGGATTTTGAGTGGCTCGCAAAATTTTTGGGGTAATCCCTACTTACGTTTGATAGCTGGCAGCAGTAACTCAACAGTTAATATGTGTGAAGTTCACCCAGTGTGAATTTATGGTTGTGTCAATGTAATACTGAATGTCATGATACAATGAATTCTTTACAAACTACACCTGTATTTGCAGAAATGGTCAACTCAATACATGTAACTGAATTTGGGAAAAGCATTGATCTACACACAATAGCGCTTTTGTAATAAAACACATCTAACAGAATAAGTAAAAACACAAGCTCCAGAAAAAAATTATGCAAGTTTTTTCACCTCACCAGTGAATTAATACTCCAATGGATAAATCCTGGGCATCATCATGTTCACCCGTTTATAGGAAGTTCAAAAATCCTCCATACATGGAGGGTTTCTGAGTTGTTTACGTTGCAGTAAAGAAAGAATTTACCAAAAATTTTTCTTTAGTGAATGCATATACAATCGGATGCTGTTTTACCCCACCAAAGCTTTGTTACCATGGATACTAACATGATAAACCAGTTTCACAAGTATTGTCACTCCTTGTGGAAGCTACAAGTTACGTATTCTTTTGGTTTAGTTATAGATTAAACAATGGTAATACTAGAGCTATAACAAAACGTAGGAGACTCCACTACAGTGTATAATACCCCTAATACTCATCAATTATAATTATGTTCATATTATTACTGACATGACATTTGTAACAAAGATTCAAAGCTTTGGTAACATTTACAAAAGAAACTTCAGAGGATGTATTTGTACATTTGTTCCAGCCCTAGTTTGTATGTATGTATGTAATAGTTGTATCATGTACCCGAGTGATTTGCCTGATATGTACACCCAAGCTCGAGGGCCATTAGGGCCGTTAGAGTGTGGGTGTACATATCAGGCAAATCACGAGGGCACGTGATACAACTGATATGTACCATGTAGGCTAATAGCCTACTGTGGTGGGCGACTAATCACCCAAGCCAATACGAGGCAACCCGCTGGATTTATTATATAGAGAGTCTTGTAAAATTCTATTATGTGTCAGCAGCAAGTTGCAGTTACGTTTGTTAACATAAACGGGGAAATCCTATTAATATCACGGAAACACTCAATTTTGCGATTTAACAAGTGTTTCAAAGTTGCTACATCGTTTAACTACTGTTTACAACGTTTTCTAAACATCCAGAGGGGTAAGCTTCGTTGTAGAGTGGTTACCTCGTGATATACGAAAAGTGGGCGTGATACGTAATCAAACACGCGGACACGCGATTGTAAATTAACCATGACACTAGTTCTCACCTTAAACTTCCGTTTGTCAACTCATAGGGTAGTAAGGGTGTCGAATCGCCTTCGTATGAGTGCTGTAGAATGCAAAATCGGGTTCATGGTTTTCATCACGTGAGTAATAATAAACTCCCACAATCGAATACTGCCATGATTCTTATAAAAACAAACAACGTTACCTCATCAGATATCAAGGGCCATGGTACATTTACAGGTACCATGGCCAGCCATGGTTTATTTATAGCCAGTCATGGTTTAATTTAAATGTACCATGGCCAGCCAGGGTTTATAAGATATGTAACCTGGAATTTGCCTTTGAAGTTAGGTGGTTTCATGGTGTATGTATGTATGTGTATGTATGTATGTATGTATGTATGCATGTGTCTGTACGTATGTATGTATGTGTCTGTACGTATGAATGTATGTGTCTGTACGTATGTATGTATGTATGTATGTGTGTGTACGTGTGTACGTATGTATGTATGTATGTGTCTGTACGTATGTATGTGTGTGTACGTGTGTACGTGTGTGTGTGTGTGTGTGTGTGTGTGTATGTATGTATGTATACAGTATTTAGGTCCAACTACATAAGTAAAGCAGTTTGAATCAGATTACTAAAATTCTGCCTGCCTAAACCACATCACAATTAGCTTTAGTCACATAGATACGTATGGTACTGTATGTGATGGCAATGCAATTTAACCTGTATATACCTCTTTGTAAAATCCAAGTTTGGTTCCATCAGCACTATATCTATTATTCCATTCCACTGAATTTCTCAGTAACAATATGTAATTGCTCCTCAGTGGTGGTAAGAAATGACAGAAGGTTTTGACATTCCATGAGAATAGTGACACACCTAAATTTAACAATTTCCTACAAACACACATGAAATATCACATAAAAACAAATATGGTAATATGTACGTTCATGTAGCACAAAAAGGTAGTGAGGTATGCAAGGGCGGGTCCAGGGGGGGGGGGGGGGCTTTGGGGGCTGAAGCCCCCCCCCCTTCATATTTAGGCTTTACTTGATCAATATGCTGAGTATTATAATGAAATTTTGTCTTAGCATAATTATATGATCACTAATAATACAAATACTCATAAAACCACCTTATAAACATCTTTCCAAGGTATTATCAGTGGATTTATGCTAAAGTTTATGCAACAAGGACCAGGATCAGCATTGGAGGCGTACAAGATCAAGATACTCTAATAGAGCAGTCAGCTAACTACTCTAATAAAACATTCACTGGAAACATGTAGTTGGTTCTGTTATGGAATTTTTCCAAATCTGCCTGCACCTATAGCTACATACAATGAAGTGCATTGGTCTGCATGTTTAAAGGGCTTCATTCATCTACTTGTGTAGTTCATATGTATGGCAATACTTAATTCAGGTACACAATTACCATTGAAAATGCTCTCAAATTCAATCTTGTATTGTTCAAATTTCAAAATTTTCTACTTTCAACATTATTATTCTAACATGCACCTATTCTTGGTTGTCCGTACCTACCCAAACCATTAGCAAAATGCTTCAGAGAGCCATACCTATAATCTAAAGGCAGTATATAAAGTATCTACAGGCAGAAAATATTAGGGATTTTATGTGGAAATGTCTCCAAATTGCAGTATTTTAGCATCAATTTTTCAAAATTTTCCTGGGGGGGCATGCCCCCAGACCCCCCTAGTTCCAGCATGCTTTGCATGCTGGGAACACCTCTACCCAAGAGATTATTACCTTGACTTAGCCCCCCCCCCCCCCCCCTTTTATAAATCCTAGATCTGCCCCTGGTATGTACTACAGACACCTCAGTGAACCAACAAGTTCATCTAGTTGCAAACAACGAGAATATCAGTGCTATATCCACATAATGAATAGAAACTGGTATATTTAAAAGCATGAATTTAAAAATGAATCCCAGTAGTAAAACAAGAGATGAATGATGGTATTACAGCATGGCACTATGAGACAAACCTACATTGGCATGATATACTGTAACAATTGTTTTGTTCAGTGCTAAAGTAGGGATTTCCCACTGAGCTATGCTGTAATACTTGTTTCCCTAATTTTTATCGCCTGGATCCCTGCTTCATCTCTAAGTTTTAAATTTGCATACAAGTGACTGTTCTATTAGGGTGATTGGTCAAGGGGTGTGGTTACTATCACCATGCTATCACTATAAATACAGCTATAGACTAATAAAGGGGTAAGGGGTCAGATCATCATGCTCATGTAAATAGATTACTAAGAGATGTGATCTCTCAGCTTGATTGTTATTAGTCAACCTAGATACCTATAGATTGCTAATGGATGTAGTCTCAAATCTATTGTGAAGTTACAGGTTTCTATGGACCTTATCTGCAATGACGTCAAATCATTAAATAGCGGCCGATAGTGTGGACACTTTGTACAGGGGGGTATTGGTAGAGATGGCGGCTATGTTAACGTTCACATACTGCAGCAAGGGGCAACTTGAGGCATACATACTTAATTTCAAGACAAATGCGCATGGTTTTGCGTCGATACCAAAACTTAAGATCTGGGGGACTATTTCGCATTGCCGTATCACGCTAACTAGCCTCTTACCTTTATTATCCAATAGTTACATGTCAAAAATCCACAAACAAAGTTCTTTTTAGTGATTACATACGAAGTGCCCACAATATACACAGTCAATTATGATGTCATTGCGGATAAGGTCCACTGGGTGTCCATAACTTGCATAATAATTTTGTGGTATCTAAATATGCTGCTCAAGGAAAGTGTTAATACACAAATTTGATGCCTTCATGTGGTTTTGTTACATGGAAGATGATCAATCTAATTGAAGATAAAAGGAAGACAGGGGGTAGAGGGCACACACTCATTGGAATCCCAAAAGGCACATACCACTGGTGAGTTTTTTATTGTGTAAAATGGTGGCTGTGCTGCTTTGTTTGGTGTCCAGCCTTGCAAGGCAAGGAGGTTATACCAAAAGTTGTGAAAGCAAAAAATGTGGTTGCAATGATGCTAATGTCAATTAGAAAATGTTATATGAGCATTGCTTTGAAGTTCAATAAACATTTCTTATCGTAACAGAAGTCTCTTAGTACCAAGAGACTTGTAGCCACGTAACCACACAGAAGTTAATTAGAATATCCCAACATACACACGAATAATTTATTATTAACCACCAAAATATTGTTAACAAAATGATATCACAGAAGCTACTGTTTTTCATCTCCCTATAATGCTGGTGAGTTAGACAAGTAGTTGGTGTCTTAGTTTCATAGGACATGGGCTGTGTTTAAAGTGACGTCTAGCCAGATGTTATATCTGACAAACTAGCTACACATGACTCTACTTTCACTTCTATTATTAATAATGAACAGGATGGAACAATTGAATCATTGTGTCTTGCTCATGGTTGTTTTCGACTTGGCCCAGGTAGTCATGAGGATACTCATCTGGTCTCAGCCAAAGTCTTAGCCACTATTGGCACTTGCACCCAATTTTAATGTCATTTCTCTAGCTCAAGTTTTGATTAATCATAGCATATGTACATACATCACCAGTCTAACAGTAAATGTGCGGCTCTTTGAGGTTGGTAAATTTCCAAGCCAAGTTTTTGTGCATCTTCACTGACTAATTGGCAAAACATCGACAGACTTACAATGTCCTTTTCACTGCTGTCCATAAAGTAGAAACCAATACCGGCAACTTTGAGGCATTACACTTACTACTCAGCATTTATGCCTCAAAGACATTGGTATTGGGTGTCAAAGTATTATGTACAAAATGATACGTAATTAAAAATGTTCATTATTTATAGTGAAGTCACATGATTTTTAAAAGTTGAAGAAACTCGATATCATATATCATAAGTTGAAGAAACTCGATATCACATTCTACAGCACCTTGTAAAGCATGAAAAATGCTGCAGTTTGATATATGTGACCGGATCTGCGAAAACCTGACATAATGACGCATTTATTATTAAATATTTATAATTTACTTAGCCGAGTGCATGTTCTAGCCAAGTTTCAGCCTTGTATGCCAACAACTTTTGGAGTTCAGCCCTACAAAGTAGCAGCAACAGAAAGATCAATTTGTACAGCAAGTATCGGGAATATAAATTACAGGTGCTTACAAAAACAACTGTAACTTACAAATGCAATGCAGTACAGAGTTGCAACTTGCACCATCATGTCTGCCATGAATAGGGGAGTCCATTACATGGTGAGTTGGTGAGTTTTTCTCCTACTACCTTTCTTGACTACATACAGAGACAAAATCAGTGAAGAAAAAGTGATCATCAACCGCTTCGACATGATGTAAACAAACGCCCATAACTCACGTATTCTTTAGGCTACTACTACGAAACAAAGATTTGCGAACTCCTCTTGAGAAGGCGAATAAGATGGTACCCATGTTTTAATCATTGCACCCTTTCTTCATAAAGAACAAAGCGTTTAAAGGCGAATTTGTTTTCATTTATGCAAATATTTACGCATTACAATCAATAGCCTATACTGAAAATTTAGGGTTGTGCCATTATGTCAGGTTTTCGCAGATCCGGTAACATATATATGATTGCCACATTTGCTTTTGTAATAGCTAGTAACCATTAAATAAACAAGTAGGCAGTTCTCCAGACATCTCTACTGAGCACCATTGGTAACCATGGCACAAAACAAAAACAAGTGACGTATGCAGAATTACGTCACTTTGTATTATGAATTGCATAGCATCACCAATAAACTATCATAAACAATTAAGTTGTATCTTGCAATGAACACGAACCGTTTAACCCATGAGCTGGATCACTTCAACAATGATACACTTTTCTCATAGGTTTTCTATGGAAAGAACTTCCGTTGGAGCTTAACTAAATGCCTTTCTGCTTTGATCATGAAAAAAAAACTCACCAGAAGAGGATCATATTTACTAAATCAACACTATGAAACCAATGAAGTTAGCGCCTAACCCATCTATAGGACGAGTAACCATTGTGCCACTCTTACTATGCAATTCATGGGAGAAAAATTCCATGATGTTCAAGGGGTTGTGACATCACTATATATATATATTGATTGCCATTTTTTGGTTACTATCTCCACTTCAATATAAATAAATTTTCATCGTAATGTAATGTTAATAACACACATCATTCCATTACATATTGATTAAATCCTCACTTTATGTGTGAAAAATGAAGTCTTTCGCATTCCAATGGGTTCAAGAAACTTGCAAAATCTGTAATATCAAATAGAGCACTATTAGGTAACTTTAAGAGTTGAAACAATTCAAAACCATGAGAAAAATGTGTAACAACTTCATCTGAAAGCTTCATTCCCTACATAAATAAAATATCCATAGAAAAATATATTTTACAACTGTTTGCACTTTCTAACTATTACAGACTATTAATGACTACAGCCAAGAGTTCATAATATTTGTATAGGCACCATTACAAATATCATGAACTCTTGCTATGACATCCAATCCATCATTGATTTAAATACAAATCAACAATTTACCTTTTCATGAAGTAAGCCTCTGTGCCAAAGAGAAGACAGTTTGCTTGGCTGTATATCACCCCTCATTCCAAAAAACCAGCTAACAGAAACTGCAATGAAAAGTACATTATGCGGTCGGTTATATGTGTACACACTACACTGTAGTAAGCACCAAACATCATGATTACAATAAACAAATGAACAAATATACATAGTTTTGTACATACGTACATACATACACACATACATACATACGTGCATACACAAATACGTACATACATACATACATACACATACATACATACATACATACATACATACATACATACATACATACATACATACATACATACATACATACATACATACATACATACATACATACATACATACATACATACATACATACATACATACGTACATACATACATACATACATAGACGTACATATGTACATACGTACGTACAGACGTACATACATACATACATACATACATACACACATACACACACACACATACATACATACATACATACATACAGTTGTTGGGTTGATCTGTAGGCCCAAAAGACAAACGGAAAGCACTAGTGCATCAGTGGGATTATGCGGTATATGCTATAAATGCACTGGTGCGTTCACGGTATCAAAAGGGTTAGTTAGAGAATTACAAAATAATTCACCAATTACAAAATTGAAATTACAACAACTATTAATTTGATAATTTTGTATGCATAATTGATTATCACAAAACAGAAGTCTTAGATAAAATGTGACCCACTGAGTAAAAACCGGCTGTTTTGCACATTCCTCAAATTCCATATTATTGTGTCTCTGTTATCTATAGTAACAAAGGAGTGGAAAGCCAACGATTCAGCCTTTGTGATGAATAGTCTTGGAGTTATAGCACTAGACAGTTGTAACAGGAATAAACTCAATTTGTACAGCAACAATACAGCAAATAAATTATAGATGCTTTTTAATCAATCATAACTCATGACTGAAATAAGCTACAAAGATGGATTTTGGCTCAGTTTGTTCACCATGAACTAGCTCATCGATCAAGGTATAGTGTTTTCTATGTACATCTCACAAAAAGGAAAACCATTTCAACAATTAAGCACCTATAACTAATGTACCGTACGCTGTACAAACACGAAACAAAGCTTTCTTACTCCCAATGAACAGGAGAATCTGGTGGTGTACAGGCTTTATTGATTTGAGCTTTGTTTCAGTACAAACTGAAGCAATTGAAACGAGCGTAGAGTTTTTATGCAGCACGTATATTTTTATCCAGTGTATTTCAATACATTTTTATAACAAAATACAATTTTGCAAAGAATAGCTGTTTTTCACTCAGCGGGTCACAAATATATTTCCAGCTATATATAACTAGCACCTGGTTTTTAGAAGTAGCACAACATTAACTTGCTTTACAGCTTGGCTGTTTTAGTATGGATATCACTTCTTTTTAGGCCAATAGAACTACTCAGAGAAGATAGATCATACCTTGCATTATTCATACTAATAGAACACGCACTCTAATACAGTACTTAGTCATTGCACATTTGCAATAGCAGAGTTATCTAGAACATCCTACAGTTCTCATTGCTAGAGTTGTTAAGTAGGGACAAGTCTATTTGCTTTTTTTCCCACTTATTTTTCTCTCCAGGAATTTTCATCTATTATGCTCCATATTTTGCTCAATAATTATAAGTACAAGCTACAATTTCACTTTAAAGTGACTGTTCTATTAGAGTACCTCAATCTTCATTTGCTCTTACCGTACATAACAAGAAGCTAGCTTTATACGTATGTGACTGATCTAATAGGGTATCTCTAAAACCACTTGCTTTTCTGTAACAATTAGCTATGCATTGATATTATCGCGTGTAACTGTTCTATTAGAGTATCTTGATCTCATTTTTGTGCAAAGTTGTATGTTCCACAGTGTCCACTTCACAAAAATTGCACCTATTATGCCAGCATTTTGCTCATTACTTCAACCCACCTATTAAGGCAAAAATTTTGCAGGTGAAATTGCTGTGTCAACTATAAAGTTTTCATGGATTGCCCAAATTGGAATAAATTCAGGATAGATATTCTATTCATGAAAGTAGAAATAAAGGAAGGTGAACAACTCTTAGCCGGGGTTAAGTGTTTAGAAGTAGGTTGTAGGCCTGTGGTTCGAATCCAGCAAATTTTTTTATAATATGCAATGGTTGTTTTTTTTTTTGCTGTGAAAACTTCACAAACAGAAGAATATACACAGATATAATATAATAAATAATGTTAGCTATTGATTGCAAAATAATAGTTACGTAGCAGAGATTTGAATATCAGTGTTTTCCGCTTCAAAGATGTAGCGAGGTAGTATGTTCCATTGCCTTGATGTTGATGGTATAAAGGAGTACTTGTAGGTGTCAGTGTTACAAAATGGTCCAATGAGTCTGAACATATGGCATGATCTGTTCTATTAGAGCATTCAATTACTTGTTTGCTATAATACCAAGAGTTCATAATATAAACACATGCTTCATTTTATAATTCAAGTACTGCATTTACTACTTTCGCAAAAGGTTTGCACCATGATAGTTAATGTGCATCCTATCTGATTGTCAACATATTCCCATAAGCGGCTTACCCTGTATGCAGGCATGGTAACAAATCACCTTGTAACATGTCAGAATTGCACATACAATAACAAACACAATCTGGACAATACTAGATAGGTAATTGGACTGTAATAGAGTATCACTAATTTCAAGATTACAGTATTGCTAACCTAAGAAAAGTGAATAACACATATAGAAGTTATGGTGTAAAGTATCGCAAAAACAAAAAAAAAAACAGAAGATGACTATATAAAACACGAAGAAACAAAGATGAATGTTGAAGATATTTGAAATGGCTTTATTTCAAACTTGTGAGTGTAAGATGTCCTCGATACTGAGCAAATTTCTGCACTTTAGCATGAATGAGCTATATACAAATGCATGAAAATTGTGTTCCTGTAAAATACACACACTATGTTTTACTAGGATGCCAGCTGCTTCAATTGTCAGCACAAAAGCACAAAGATAACTTACTCCACAATATCCTCTCATACACAGTAAATCTTGATGCTCTGCCTTTTAGTGTTTTAGACTTTTCAAGCATACAAGCTGCCATGTTACAAAGGAGAGAAAACACTGAACAGTCACTGTTTGTCGTATATGGGTACCACTGCACAGTGAAATCTTCCCTGTACAGCAAAGTGTCACAAATATCAATGGAATAGCACACAAATTTTACATACCTCTGCACAAAAGCATGCATGACATCAGCTATGCTGCACATATCCATTGCCTCAAATCTTGCAATACAGTGTTGTATATACCCAGCAACTTCAACAGCACTGCCATATATCTTAGAATACCTATACATAACAGGTGGTGGTACAGATACAGTAGTTGTGCAAGCACGCAACAAAGTTAAATTTATATTCTACAGAATGGCTGATCCAGTCATTTGATAAAGGGTGGTTGCATGAAAACTATAGAAAAAGTACAGCTAGTTATGATACATACTTAAAATGTGGGAAAACATTACCTACTTAAAAAGTGTCAGTTTTAAGTATTCAGTGTGTTGTAGCTCACCAATGGTTGAGGCTATGTACATGTCACATGTTTTACACCAATTCCTTACCTTCAAGAGCATCCTCTGTACAAGTAGCCAAATACTTAGTTCCCTACTATTTTAGATAGTTTTTAACTTGATGTTGACTATACTAGACAGGCAGGGGAGGAAGAGGGCAAAAGGCTGTTTTAAAAGTTGAAGAGGAAGGTGTAGGGATGAATTAGGCCAAGTTACGTGGCCATTCAAGTATCTAATGAAATTTATAAAAGGTCTTTATTCAACACATGGAGCTGTACAGCCACATACAGCCATCCTTAGGCTGGCCAGAGTGTACAGACCATCGCTGTGATTGGGAAAAGTTGCCAGCAATAGCAGACCACTCAAGTCTAGCTGATTTTGTTTGTGATATTTGATAATTGATTCATGTAGCTTTGTGTTCTTGGTGAAAATCAAATCTACTGTCATGGGCAATAATATTTTCCTACATATGTACATCCAGTCACAAATGTGCTATAGTCTCCTCAACATTATTTCACTGTTAAACCCTTAGTTATATGGGCCTCATTGTTCCACTGGTGTTTGACTTGCATAGCTACTGAATTAATTTTTTTTAAGTTGAAAGTATTGATTTACTGATGAAACAATACTGAAAAGTTAAAACGGCCGCTAGCTAAGCCCCAGCTGTAAGAGTGTATACTTACTTTAAAAAGCGATATGCAATAAGAAGATAAAATAAAAAATCTTTGTTGAACATTTCATCATTAACATTATCGAGCATCTTCACAGCTTTATCGGGAGATTCTCTCTTTGACTGTAACTATACATACAAATATAAAAATCATAAACAATATCCTCATCTATTACATGAACCTAAACATTGATTTATTACCTGAAACAAAAGGACTGACTAACCTCATAATTATGAAAACAAGAATTCAGAAATTCAAAAGTGATCTTTTCTTCTGAAACAAGAGCTCTTTCATTCTTGCCAACAATTAATAGCCATTTTAGCTGCTCAATCAAAATAAACGGAGCTTTTAGTTTGTCTTGAGAAGTTTTACCTATAATTAAAATTATCCAGTAATAATTAACCCCACACCCAAAACAGAATTATTGTATACAACCATAATGTCATCTCGCAAGAATACAAGTAATTTAAAAACTTGTTAATGAAATGGTGTAGCACCTGTTTCGCTCACAAATATTCATCCCAAACGAAATGGGATACATACCGAATACTCGAGAGCAAAATGGCTGCCACGCCCTTTAATTAGCAAATTTTTAAATCTCTCACACTCCCACAAGACAATGCTGTGTCTGAGTTGTACCATATTATACATACTACATATCTACGTAATTTACAGGTAGGGCTGGGTGATAACATTGATAGCTACACAGTTCAATACCCATCATCAAAAGATTATTCATGTAACAGTCCAGTAGAATGGGCTTTGTTGGCTGCAATACATTCTATAATTTTGTTTACACTCTCTTCTTACTATGAGCCACTCCATCAGCATTGAGGAAGTATGGGACTTCACAATCATCAGAAAAATGGAAATATTAACAAGTATAAAAGTAAAAATTAGGAATCTTAAATTAGAGTAGTAACAATGTAGCACCCCAATATAAAGTACTGAAACAAGCTGGATCAGAGTAGTGCATAGCTACGTAACTGTAAATTTATAAGAAGTTAATATCCCTACTGTGCTGTGAAGATTCTGTAATTGAAAAGCACAGTAGGGATGTTTGCTTCTTGTTGCTTTACAGATATATGCACTACTCTGATCCAGTACCTTTTGCAGATATACAGTGTTCCTACTCTAGTTAAAAATATTTACTTATACTTGTTTGTGAACTTTTATTTGTAAATTTATAATCACTACAGCTAATACCCTTACATATACATCTCACAATTCTAGTTTTAAGCATATTCATGAGTGTGGTCATGATCTGGAGCAATCATGGATGAATCTAATAATGCATTATAATTCATAGTAGCATAAGAGTTGGACACTTACTATACATTACAGCTGCACCTACTATTAATATAGACCAGGGTCTGGTGGCTATGCCAGACTGATTCACTTAATTACATGTACATGCGAAATTGCAGCATCCTAGTTGACAGTAATCTACCTGTTATAGTTAAAGCACCGCAGCACGTGTGTATGGAAAATACAGCACAAGAGGGCAAGTCGAGAAGCTAATACAGCACGAGGCAAAGCCGAGTGCTATATTTGCCTCGAGACACCCCCGAGTGCTGTATTTTACATACACACAAACATAGGCAGTGCTTTAACTGTTATATTGTACTTCCTGGTTATCTGGGTTGGAGTGATTTTCTCTAGCACTCAAACTGCTGCAATTTTTGGTGATCAGGATATCAGTAACTGTTTGAATAATCTATTTTTAGTCATAGAAAAAACTAATAGTATAAGTTTGGCTAGTTTTAGCGATACACAATGTCACGCACGTGATCAATCGTGCTGTTTTAGTGGAGTCGTGTTTAAAAAGCTTCGTGATCAGACGATCAGTAAGTGTTTATGCAATCTATTTCTAGCCATAGAACGAACTCATAGGATTAGTTTGGCTGGTTTTAGCAATTTACAGTGTGTTGTTTACGTAACATTCTTTAAATAAATTCTCCGCATAACTGTACTGTATTTGCCCAAGTGTGCCGTACTTTCCCAATTAAGCACATAACTGTACTGTATTTTCCCAGTTAGCTGCATAACAGTTCTGTATGACTCATACAGTACAGTTATGCAGCTAATTAGTACTGTTTGGACAATACAGTACACGGCATTGCTTTGATCCTCCCACGCAAAGTAAAATATCTTTGTGCATATCATTCTACAAGCAGTCCATTTCCTCATGGCAGGCGGCATCTCATCTACAATGGAGAACAACTTACTTTGAAAGCATGTGTGTTCCAGTATGTTGGTGCATCAAGCCAATTTTTAAATAACTTGGCCAATGAACAGCCTAGCACTGAGCCACTTTGGTTCCAACTATTTCTTACCTTGTAAAACAATTCTATGCTTTCCTTTCCACTGATATCAACAAGGAAAGTAGTGAAAATGTACACCTATGGATTACAACATTGGCTAACAACCCCATCAAGCCTGAGTTGCAAAAATTCAAAGCGTACTATTATAGAGTAATACATACCCAATGCCTATACCAAATTTTAATGGTCTGTGATGCCTAAGTTTGAAGTTATTTGTGACCAGATCTGCGAAAAAAGGACATAATTGCATATTTTCAAATTCCTG
Organism: Dysidea avara; assembly: GCF_963678975.1. Lineage (NCBI taxonomy): Eukaryota > Metazoa > Porifera > Demospongiae > Dictyoceratida > Dysideidae > Dysidea > Dysidea avara. The sequence continues at coordinate 14,609,880 of NC_089279.1, read as the reverse complement.
TTTATTAAATATTTATAATCTACTTAGCCAAGTGTACCCACTAGCTAAGTTTCAGCTTGATATGCCAATAACTTTTGGAGTTACAGCCCTACAAAGTAGCAACAACAGAAAAATCAATTTGTACAGCAAGTATAGGGAAAATAAATTACATGCACTTACAAAAACGATTGTACCAACAGATTTAGTAAAATTTTCACCATCGTGTTCACCAAGTACAGGGGAATCAATTACTGGGTAAGTTTTTCCTGTACTCGCCTTTCTTCATTGCATACAAAGGCAAATTCGTGAAGAAAAATCGTTTGCGTACGATCGCTTCGACATGACATAAACAAGCACTCATAACTTACGTATCCTTGGGTCTACTGCAACGAAACAACGATTTTCCAACTCCTCTTGAACAGGTGAATGAGATGATATCCAGCTTTGTATTGTTAGTCCCTTCCTTCACTAAGAAAGAGGCGTTCAAGAAATTTACAGATTTTTTTCAATAATACAAAAGTATTTCACCCAATGTATTCAACAATGCTTTATACTGTAAATTTAGGCTTGTGCGATTATGTCCCTTTTTCACAGATCCGGTCACATTTAGTGAGAAAAGGAGCTGGTCAGGGTGCACTCAGTATAACAGTAATCACGCAATGGCAGCTGATGCCGTTCGCCAGTGAATTAACGGGAGTTGTGACAAGCTAATAGTTTTAAAGGGAGACTGCCCAGCTGCTGTTTTGCATTCAACAACAGCAGTTGGGCAGTCTGACAAAGTTTGGTCTGTTAGTCCACTGAGACGCTTTGCTGTATTCTTTGGATTTCCATGTTTGTTTGCACATTGCCACAAACATGCTGTCTAATTAACTTTGTAACTGCCCTTAATTGGTTCAGTGACACCTTAATGATTATTCACGAAAAATAATACCAAAATGTTGTCATGCCTACGGGATAAACTACGTATTTTTGGGGAATCTTTTGAAAATCGGTACATGGATAGTTTAACTATTGAACCTCAAACTTTTTTTCATGATTTGAAAGAATCGAGTGAGAAATTACAGCAAAAAACCAACAGCGTGTAATAATTATGCAATCAAGATTTGCTAATAAAAATGGTTACTTGCTATGCCTACCACAGGGGGAATGAGCTGAAAATCAGTATATAGTAACTCATCTTCAAAAGGCTTTTCAATGCTTTTGGAAGAATCAGATTTAAAGCCATTGTGCGAAAACCAACCCTGTGTAGCAGTTACTCTATTAAAGCATTCAGCGCAATGTCACAAGTCACCTTACAGAGAATTTCAACCGCCCTGAATAGAGTTTAATTACAAAAATCACCCTGTAGAGAGTAGTTCAACTACAAACAAGTCACCCTGTAGAGGGCCTCTTCAGCTACAAACAAGTCACCTCGTACAGAGTTTAGCTACAACAAGTCACGCTGTAGAGCTTCAACCACAAACAAGCCATCCAGTAGAGAGCCAAGCTACAAACAAGTCACCCTATAGACTACAAATAAGTAAGAAATCTGTTGCATTAGAAGTCTCCCTGTTTCGACTACAACAAATCATCCAGTAAAGAGTTTAGAAATCAACCTGTATAAAAGTTTAAGTTACATACATGTCACCTTGCAGTGAATTCAGCTACAAGTCACTACAGACAATTTACACTGTACAGTATTCAACTACAAACGAGTCACCTATAGAGTTCAGCTAAAAAGTCACACAGTAAAGAGTTCAGCTACAAGCAAATCACCTTGTAGAGAATTCAACTAAAAACTAATTACTTTGTAAAGAGTTAAGCTACAACAAGTCACTCTGTAGTAATAGTCACTCTAGCTACAAACAAGTTACCTTGTAGACTTTCTACTACAAGCCAGCCAGAGTGATAATTTTCATACAGAATTTATTATTTTTAATTTTGGTACTAGGACCGCGTCACATACAACCAAGTACATACACCAACGTGACAGCCCCCCGGTGAGGCTATTAGGTGGTGAAGGCATGATCCCCAAATCATCTCAATATGTCACAGTAGTGACAAATATAACACAATAGTGGCATCGTAACTAAAGGCCACCAGTAGCTAAGTGCCAGTACATCATTGGTGTGGTAATGGCACTGTGATGTGTACAAAGTATATGTATACAAAACATACAGGAGAGAACTATACATTATTGCAGTATTGTATACAGCAATACATTATAGGCAACATCACCAGACAAAAATTATTAGCCAATATACAGCAACATCAACTAGAGCTAAGTAAGGTTCATCAGTGATGTAGCAATGGCACAGTGATGGGTGACACACTATAGTTATGCATACACAACTTTCAGGAGATAGCTACACAATGCTGTAGGAGTATGCAAGCCAGATGAACCACATAAAGGAAGACAGCCAAGCCAGCCAGAGCCTAGTAGCTATGCCAGGTGAAGGCAAAAAAGATTAAGCATGTATTGAATTGCCTGACACTAACACAAAAGAAGTTCGCCATGCCAGCTGCACAAGACAAAATTGTTTACTTGTACTTTATATGTAACTGTATTGTAAAGAGCGTGGCATATATTTTAATGTTTTCTTGTATTGTTTATTTATGTGAATGAATCCACTGGCAGCTGGCATGGAGACTTGAGATGTTACAAACATAAAAACTTACTTGTAATCTTCTTGTTTACACAAGTGGCCTCTGGCTCTCCTGCACGGGCATCGCTAATCTTCTTCGCACAATCTGTAAATAATTAAGCAAGGGTGTGGTACTGGGCGTTATATAGAATTACACGTATGGTCAAGTAATCAGCATGAACAGGAGCGACGATTATACGTTTGTGCCTTCATTCACAGGCGAATCTATCCCCGGTTAGTTCATGTCTCTAGGCCTCGTAGTTTTCTCAAACATTAATTATTTATTTATTTATTTATTTATTATTTATGACGTAATTTTAATCGCGTTTCGTATTATTCTTAGTACTTGGTTATATAATTATAAGCAAAAATGGAAATATCCACAAAAAAATCAGGTCTTGGTCTCTGCAGTAAAGAAAAAAGGCATGCAAAAGGAGCTCCAAATCCATTCATAGGCCGGCTATACAAAAAAAGACGTGATCAAAAATATAATAAAAAGATGTGATCAAGACATTTGGTAGTTTGTCAGGCAACTAAGAAAGCCGACATGCCACACCATGAGTACATTGACAGGAAGAAAGAAAAGAGCATTTTCATGTGTGCACAGAAGTTTTCAAAAACGTGCACTTTATTAGAGTAGTACAGCAATATTACCAAATATTGAAGTAAAGCATGAAATAGATCTATCAATAAAATTACTAGATTGTTCTAGAACATTTTATGTATGTTCTATTAAAAGTCATCAAAAATGTGCACTCTACAAAATAATATTACCAAATCATGCAACACAAAATTAATCATCACCTGTCTGTACAGGCTGGTTTTGGGACCTTAAGTATAAGTACAAAAAAGTAAAGATAGCCAAGTTGACAGCCATTGTTAAAATTTATTTACACTAACATCATTGCAGCCATTTCTCGGCTGCCACCTTTGATTTCACAACTTTTTTTCACCCATACTTTTAAAGGTCACATCATTTTTTTACAGCCTGGATATCTATACCAAACAGCCAAACTGTGGTAATAAGGTGCAACGTCTAAACAAGCCAGGATGAAAAAAGATGTGAAATCCAAGGTGGCATCCAAAAAATAGCTGTGACGGTGGGTTAATGGGAATAATTTTAAAAATAACAATTCAAGTGAATTTGGTGCTGAATCCTAATGAAACTTGGAGAAGGCAACACATATATTCAGCTGAATTGTTGTTATTAATGTTTTACCAAACCATCACAGCCATTTCTTGGCTGCCACCTTAAATTTCACATCTTTTTTCACACTGGCTTTTTGGGAGGCTGCACACTTTTTTCACAGCTTGAAAGTTTTGGTATAGATCATGGCCAGTAGCAGTAATAAAAACTTCGAAAAGACATTACATACATATATAAAGTGAGTGACAGGAACCCAGTATCAAGACACACGATAGTGTGTCGTGTGGCCCAAGAAGCTGGCGTGCCACACCGTGGGTATATTGACAGGAAGAAAGAAAACATCATTCTCACACCTTTGTATCTCGGTGACACCTTATCCGAATTTGCTGCAGAGTTGCCCACCAGCTAGGGGAGTCCACATTCCAAATTTGAAGGAAATCGCTCAAGCCATTTCCGAGTTACAAGCAGCCAAAATTATTTTTCTTCATTTTTTTCTTCTTATTCTTCTTCTTTGTCTTTTCACACACTTGCAAAAATTGCTATAAAACACAAACGCGCACTCCGATTGGCTTGAACTTTGGCACACAGAAAGGGAGTCCAAAGGCAAATCCTAGTATCAAATTTGGTGCAAATCTAATGAACGGTTAAGGATTTATGACCAATCAATTACGTAAAACAAGATCACACCTACAGGGTAAACTGCTTCATGGAATGAGTTGAAAATAATTTTGTGGATAGATCAACCATTGTAGGAGTGCCTTTTGGTGATTTGAAAGCAATCGAAATAAAGATCATGGAGATATGATACAAAACCAAAGGTGTGTAACAATTGCGCGATCAAGATTCGTGAATAAAAATACCAATAATTTCATGCCTACCAGGCAAACCACTTAGAGCAGTGAGCTGAAAATTGGTATGTAGCTGGAATACTTATCATAGAAAGTCCTTGCAGTAGTATAGAACAATCGGACTACAAACCACTGAGTTATGATTCCAAAGCCAACTCTGTGTAGTAAATATGACATCAAGATACTGTAAGCGTAGAAATTTTTGTGGTGTATAAATTTTCGCAGATTTCGTGGTATGCAGCTGATCCACGAAAATTAATCCACATAAAGCTGATCCACGAAAATTAATCCACATAAAGCTGATCCACAAAAATTAATCCATTTAGAAACTACGTCTAAGCTCAAGCAGACCTACTGTGGCCATCAATGTACTTACCTTATCCTATTAACGCGCATACAGACTCTATTAATTCTATGTTACGTGCAACATACGATGACACGTGCACCTGTTCACTGCGTGAATGGCCTTGTTCAAGTATCTTAGACCCAATTCCCCTAATTCGAGCAAGCAAGATTCTTTTGTGGTGAGTCAACCCCCTCGTCAGGTTTGCTTAGTCCCAGATAAAGGGATCCTAGAGGTGGATCTCAAAGTGAATACATTAAACTGTTGCTAGAGAAAAAGGCAGAAATAGGGAAGTACGACAGCGAAAGTGGAGTAGCCAACACTGTAAGGCATTATGAGAATTTAAAAGTGAAAGACAGCAGTGTGAGAGACTGGAGGGATGCATACTTGAAAGAGGTCCCTATACAGCGAAAAGCGGCTGAGGAAATCGTTGTAACCAAGCTTCCTAGCAAGAAGCGCGGACAACCAGTGCTTATTGGTGAGAAATTTGATAAGCATTTGCAACAGAAGCTGGTTGAAATGGGACTCGGAGGTACGCCTATTGGAACTAGTGCTGTTATAGGCATTGGTTTGGGAATTCTGAAGAAGCACCGATCAAAAGGTGATTGTACCATCAAACTGAACAAGGAGTGAGCAAGAAGTGTTTTGCGACGTATGGGGTTTACAAAAAGGAGGGCTTGCAGTAAGACAAAAGTGACACTTGAAAATTTGCAGAGATCAAAGATCAATTTTTAATTGATATAGAAGCAGTGATTGATTTTGAAGAAGTACCTCCCAGCCTAGTGAATAACTGGGACCACACAGCAATGAAGATTGTTCCATCCAACCAGTGGATGATGGAAAAGAGAGGTACCAAACATGTAGAGATAGCTGGTAAAGATGACAAACGCCAAATAACAGCCGTATTTGCTAGTACAATGTCCGGCAAATTTTTGCCAATGCAGCTGATTTACAAAGGTACTACACATAAATGTTTACCAAAGCATGTTGATTTTCCATCCAACTGGGATGTTACTTTCACTGCCAATCACTGGGCTAATGAAAACACCACAATTTCATACCTTGAGAATGTCATAGTTCATATGTAAAGCAGGAAAGAAAAGCGCTCAAGCTCAAAGATGACCACTGTGCACTAGCATTGTTTGATGTTTTCAAAGGGCAGTGCACCTCGCAAGTCATTAAGATGCTGGAGGAAAACAACATCCTTTTTGTAACCATTCCTTTAATGTTGTCACTAACCTTGCCTGGGACAACTGTATTCTGTGATTCTCTGCCACAATCCGTAGCCTCACTTGTCTTCCGAAATCATCTAGCTCAACCACGATCTGTAGTTGATTGTGGTGAGTTGGTAGGTGTGCAAGGCCTCGACTGCTTTGGGTCAAGACTTTTTACTTTTGATTAAAGGCCAAGAGTAACATTACAAATTAGGCGACAAATACTTGGGCAGGCAAGAATGTTGGAGCAGGGCCAGCAAAATTGACCGTCCAAATTCTTGCTGCAGAAGCCATAGAAAGGAGACCATGTGCAGATGGGAATCTTTCACCCCAAGGATTCTGGCGCTTGAACTCGATGATGCTTATTGTTATACATGAATGCATAATACAATGTTTACAATTGAACAAGGCAAATTTGAGTTACTTTCTATAAGCTGGGTGCTGTGTAGATGATGTCACTGAAGTGGAGGAAGGTGTTACGTACTTGTGTATTATCACCAGGTGAGTCCTTGGCCATGCTCTGTGAGGAATAGAGGGCCAGTTTGTGTTCCTCTTCGGGCCAGATATGGAAGCATCCCTAGTATATGGGGCATACAGGGGTGTCAGTTGCTCCCAAGTAAATTTGTACACCCTGTCGAACAGGTTAGTATTTGATTGTTTGATAGTGATTTTTAAAGATTTTTTTTTTTTGTTAGGACTCGAGGATATTTCTATACGAGTAGGGTTGATTGGATAGTGTCTGCTTGATACTTAGCATTATTTGGAGAGTGATTGGCAGTCTGACTCTCTGTGGGGAGTCCAATGCTTGAGAATTATTTGATGCCACGTTCAACTAGCTGAAGTCGAGGTGTGAGCTGCTCACTGAAAGATACACTTTGATAGTGGTGCGAGAGATGTTGACCTCAGCTAGGATTTGTGACAAATAGAATTACTGTTGATTCTGATGATGGCATTCGGGAGGTCCTAGACGTTTGCAGAAATGAATGTACTTTTTCTTTCCTGCAGAGTACGTAGTTATAGATGATGGGGTTAGTTTTTTTTGCAAGGAAGTGATCAGACTTGCTGCGGAGATCGGCTAAATGTGCGACATTCAGGGTAGTGGTACACATATACAGAAGGAGATGATGGTGGTAAACGATAAGGATTACAACATGATTACAGTGCTTGTGGAAAGGTGGGCAGTTGCAATATATACAGCTCGGAGCAAACACGCCAGTATGAGATTCTTGGTCAACATGCCAGGCATGCATGTTACTGGTGGGAAATATACATATAAGCAACTAGGCCAGTGAATTATATAGGGCCCTGTCACATATGCAATGTGCATGACATATATTCCATAAATATTATGAATAGGCTCGTGCGTGCCCACACACACGTTATTTGTACATACATCATCATTACATATACAGCTATATATAGAAATAAAATAGTACATGGATACCAAGTGCACTGGCGACATAGATCCTGTTTGAAAAAAATGTGGTGTATTCAGTGCGGTGTAATGCAGTTGTGACTAGTAGCAGAGGTTACTGGGGCATCTGGATGACTTGGGAGTGTCGGAGGAACTGAGACGACATCTAGTTGAGCTGTCTTAGTGACACAATTCGAGCAAGGCAAAGTGGAATTGGCAGTTGGTAAGCAAGTGGCTGTTGGCTGTGAGACGAGGAATTATTGAAGCTTGTTTCTTGACAGCAGGTCTGCTGCTGTGTTTTGGACTCCCGGAAGGTGTGAAACTGTGATGTGAATGTCATAGTGGGCTATGAAAAAAACAAAACCTGAGACATCTGAGAAAGTGCATCATTATGTTGTCTTTAGATGCACCTTTCCGAATGGGCTCTACAAGGCCAAGGTGGTCACAAAAGAGCTGTACCCTCTTTCTACTCAGGAATCTGCCCCATATTGAACAGCTGAAGACGATAGCAACACGTTCCTTGGCCATTACGGTAATTGGCTTCACTCAGGGGGCCAGGGGGAACTGGAAGCATTGATCTCCAAATTGTGCACCACAGCCCCATGTGCCAGAGGCATCTGTCCGTATCTGGTAATCCAACGAAGTTTCCTGAGAGTGGTACAGAAAACTGATGCCATTTCGGGATGTAATGAACAGCGTAAGTCGGATTTGAACTCAGTGGTAAGTCTGATCTGGTGAGACGACTACTTTACCTTATTTATTATTTTTAAAGCAAGTGTTAATGATAAACTCTGCTGTAGTTAATGTGCACTTGCAACCGAACTGCAGAAAACCACCTCATGATCTCTAGCCCTCATATGTTGTTATGCCTATGCCTTTATTAATGTAATGGGGAGAGCTGCTGATTTGGAGCTCCACTGGTAAATAGTAACTGTTGATTGGTGATGATGACAGATGTGAGGTGCTAACAATATATATATATATATATATATATAGCTGTTAAAGTATTGTCATCTGTTGTTCATAATGTTTGTTTTTGTTTTGGTATCAGCAGAAGGGGTGCAACCTGAACCATTAGTGAAGCATGATGAAATTAACACACTTTTCATGCTTGACGACCATGAGGGTTTGAACTATTCTCAGCTAACTAAGTATTTAGCAAGTAAATATTACAGTGGTGAAATGTTAATATGTTTACCACAGTATGTATGTGTGTCTGCATCACTTTTGGTTATCTGTGTAATAATATAACTATTCTCAGCTAACTAAGTATTTAGCAAGTAAATATTACAGTGGTGAAATGTTAATATGTTTACCACAGTATGTATGTGTGTCTGCATCACTTTTGGTTATCTGTGTAATAATATAAATAGACTGTAACACAACATAATATCGTACCATGGCTATGCTGTTACTGTGTAGACTTTGTGAGCATGTGTAATTTAATGCTGAATGGTATAGCTGGTGTAACGCTATTATCAGAATTCTGTTATTTTATTTTTAAATTAAATTTATTTACACAATTAGAATTTTGAAACTAGCATGGTACAGTTAATCGCAGAAAACAGTTTTCAAATATTTCTAAAAATTTCCTTGTAATTCAAGGTTTATCGCACCCCTTAATGGGTGGGAATTTTTACCTATAATGCTGTGTTCATAGCTTAATTTTAATGTGCCAAATGCACCCGTAAGGGAAAATTCGGTCACATATGTCTTTGCTATTACTTAGTCACTACTGTGTGGCAAAGGATGATAATAGCATGACCTTGAAATGGGAAATAGGCAGGAAAAACTTCCGACTCGTTCGATTAGTTGCACGTGTTACTGCGCATGCGTCAGCATTCTAATTATAGCACTGATACTCTTATTGATGCCCTACTCTGATAGCCATTGGATACTAGTATTTTTTTTTACCTGCATCACGGTGAGTATTACATCTGTTAGTTTCCAACATTAACTCGTTTTAAATGCTTTAAACTTCATAATAATTGCACAGACCGCCTTCAGCCACTGGATTTGTCTGTTAACAAACCCGCCAAGGATTTTGTGCGAGCCAAGTTCCAGGATTGGTATGGAGATAAAATTTGCAAATGGAGTGAATGAGGATGTAGACATGCAAATGAGCTGTATGAAACCTCTCACCGCTCAGTGGATGATTGATTTACACAGTCACTTGGCTTCAAGTCCTAATATTATTATCATTGGTTTTCGCGCTGTTGGAATATTGAAGCATGAAAGACCTGCCAAGATTTAACATCAACATACCCTGTAGTATACTTGATTATAAGACTCTGACATATTTGATTAATTATGCTGCAATTTTTTATTTACATGGTAAAAATCTTGAAATCAATGTGAATTAAATATGTTAAAATTGTTTACAGTATGTTACAATTGCTCACATCATGTTCGACCAATAGCTGCATAATCATGGAAAAGTTGACATATATTTTTGCTCAAAGCACACTTTAAAAGGAGGTCGTAATTTTTCTTGCTGAAACTCAAAAACATCATGGCTAAAGGCAAGATTAGTGGCAAATGCTATAGCAAAGAGTCCACAATCAACCATTCCAATTTGCTCTCGTACATTTGAAAAATGTACAGTGATCTTGGATAATCCAAACACTCTCATGAGTCTACGTTTGGTTACTTCATCCAGGTCTGAATATAGTGAATCATAAACATTAACTTCTCCAGCTTTACATCCAATACTACTCACGATGATCCAATGACACTGACAGTAATGCCATATTTGGATATAGTTGTTAACCCAGAATCTAATGCACTGCTGTACCAGAGTGTTGTATAATCCTTGGTATGTTGGAAACTGGTATAACAACAACTTTTGGGCTGCATTTATATGCATGTCAGTTAGTTCTTCCCCTGATAACAACAAAATTTTGTCAGACATCTTCAAGGTAGAGCTGAAAATCTGTATCCATTCACCATTTTCTCCTGCTTCTTGCCCATTATTATCCTCTTTGATCTCTTCAATATGACAAAGTTTAGGTCGTTTGCTTTCTTGTGTGAGATCCACCACTTGGTTTATTGCCTCTGTCTTTACTGGTTTCTTAGTTTCTTCTCTAACATCACTGGTTGGTTTTGCCTTGGTATTTTTCAGTTTCTCCAGTTTCTTCACTGACATATCAACATAATTTTTTCTACCTTCAAAAATCAAGCGACAAGGTATTTCCAGTCCACCCTGTGGAATGCCTCGTGAATACCTCCTTCCTCCAGTAATCTCACAGTGAATTGTACCACTATTTCATAAAAACAGCGAACAACTGGGTGAAATCTTTCAAGGCACATGGCCAACTATCTCAGCATCCTTCTTAACGCAAACAGAAAATGGGTCGAAAGTATTCCCCATTTCTCTACAGCACTCTAAAATTTCTCCATTCGTAGCTTCCCAAATATCTTGGTAGACATGGTACCCCATTACTTCTGAGTCACATGAATATCTAGCTCTACTGGTATCCATCAAAAGAGTTTGCTCAGTTTAGACTTCGCTCAATTTAGACTACGTGAGGGACCGAGCAAGAAACCAAGCTACACTTGTGATTCTAATTATTTAGATAGTGTGCATGTAGTACTGACGTTGATACAAAGTACTGACATATATCAATCATTACTAGACCTAGCTAGCTACTGGTATCGAGGTAATGATAAGCTGTAAACCTTAAAGCACGAATTTTACAGAGAATTTGCAAGGGAATTTTGCTTGAGAAAATCGAGGAGAATAAATTAGCACGTCGAGATTAAACCACGAAAATTATACCCACAAAATTTAATACACTTACGGTACTCTAATAGAACGGTCACCCTAATAGAGCATTCAGCTAATTCATGACTTACCTCATTATAGATGTCTATTACATTGCAAGTTATGTTGTAGGGAGTTCAGCAGCAACCAGTTAATATTGTAGACAGTTCAGGTACAAGCAAGTCACCCTGTAGAGAGTTCAGCTACAAATATATCGCTGTATAATTATTACAAGTCACACTGAAGAGAGGTCAGCTATCAACAAGTCATGCACCCTGTAGAGAGTTCAGCTACAAACAGTTCACTCCGTAGAGAATTCTGCTACAAACAAGTCTTCATGCAGAGAGTTTAACAACCAAAATCCACCCTGTACAGAGTTCAGCTTTACTAACAAGTTACTCTGTAGAGAGATCAGCTAGAAAAAAGAGAGAGCTCAGCTAGAATACGTCACCTTGTAGAGAGTTCAGCTACACACAAATCACCCTGCAGAGAGTTCAGCTATAAACAAATCACCCTGTAGAGAGTTCAGCTACAAAAAAATCACCCTGTAGAGAGATCAGCTAAAAACAAGTCACATTGTAGAGAATTGAGCTACAAACAAATCACCCTGTAGAGAGTTCAGCTGCAAACACATCTCCCTGTAGAGAGTTCAGCTAGACACAAGTCACCCCGTAGAGAGTTCAGCTACCATCAGATCACCCTGTAGAGATTTCAGCTAGAAACAAGTAACCCTGTAGAGAGATAAACTACAAACAAATCATCCTGTAGAGAGTTCAGCTATGAACAAATCACCCTAGAAGGAATTCAGCTTGAAACAAGTCATCCAGTAGACAGATCAGTTAGAACCCTGTACAGCAATCAGCTACAAGAAATCACCATGCAGAGAGTTTAGCTACAAAGAAACCATCACGTAAAGAGTTCAGCTGCAAACAAATCACCCTGTAGAGAATTTAGCTACACACAAATCACCCTGTAGAGAGTTCAGCTACAAACAAGTCATCCTGTAGAGAGATCAGCTAGAAGGATCAGAGTTCAGCTACAAACAAATCACCATGCAGATAGTTCAGCTACAAACAAGTCACCCTGTAGAGAGTTCAGCTGGGACGAAGCTTCGAATGCTTCGTGGGTTTTAAGGTTAAGTAAACTTCGAATTATAAAAGTATCCTTCGAAAGCTTCGTAATGTACTCATAGTCTACGAAAAATAACAAATAAACGTTATTATCATTATTGCAGCTGCTTATTCCTCTTGCATGATCAATGTTCGTCTCTTCGCAGTTGAGCTTCATGTACCACGCCCACTTTTAAACCATTGCAGTTCAGCTTGCTACAATAGTTGCAGCCTTAAAACACCTTATAAAGTGATAGATAATGCATAGAAAGCGTACTTTTAACCATTACTTGGTGTTTACCTGTGCATGATTGCAGTATAGCGGACACGCCCATTTACAATCGATTGATCGTGTCATTCAGTACTGCTGCTGTGCAGTTTCCAAATGCTTACGAACTTATTAAATGGATTTAGAAAGGTAAAACCAAAGAAGGATGCGCATAGATACAAGCAAACTTGAAACTTGAAAGCTAACACCGAAGCTTCAAATATTCGAACATTTTATTAGCAAATATTCGAATGTAAATTTCAATATTCATCCCAGCCCTAGTAGAGAGATCAGCTAGAAACCAGTAACCTGTAGAGAGTTCAGCTGCAAAAACAAATCACCCTTTAGAGAGATAAGCCAGACAAAGTAACCCTATAAAGAGATCAGATAGAAACAAATTACCCTGTGGAGAGTTCAGCTACTGTGTAAACAAGTTACCCTGTAGAGAGATCGGCCAGAAAAAGGTGAGATCAGCTAGAAACAAGTCACCCAGTAGAGAGATCAGCTAGAAACAAATCACCTGTAGAGAGTTCATCTACAAGCAAATCACCCTGTAGAGAATTCAGCTACATTTCAAGTCACCCAGTAGAGAGATCAGCTGCAAACAAGTTATCCATAGTGAATAACTGACATGTAATAAATATATGCATTATATATAATTTGTACATTTACTAATAAAATCAGAATTAGTTAAAGTATTTAAAATCTGTTTCATCTTTTTCTTCTTCCTGTGGTAAAAAAAAAGATAGGTTAAAAAGGCCCCAACTATGGCCGGCTTTGGATTATACAAATACAAAAAGAAGTGAAATCTAATCCAAAACAGCCAAGGTGTAAAAAAAAGAGTGCGGCCCTCAAAAGACTGTGGTTAAAAAAGATGTGAAATCCAAGGTGGCAACCAAGAAATGGCTGTGATGGTAGGTTAATGGTAAAAATTTTAATAACGACAATTCGGGTAAATTTTGTGCCAAGACCCACAGCCTTTTTGAGGGCCGCACTCTTGTTTTACAGCTTGGCTGTTTTGGATTAGATAATAATGTACTGTATGTTATCCCAACATATGATAGAACCCATATCCCAATCTACCATTACAAACATAGTCAGCATTTTAAATATTGCAATTGTGAGCTTGTATAGAGACCACAGAAGATATATTCAGAATCATTTCAAAGGAATTAATTGACCCAATTGCTTTGAAGATTATCTAAACAGCTGGCATTGGGTAAATCCTGCTACTATATACATTATGTACTATACATAGCAACTTTACCTGATGTAAATCTGTCATCTTCAGCTAGAACTGTAACCTGTACATGTCCTGTTCTTGGTACAGTCATAAACTCATCAAGGTGATTACCATCTTGTGAAGATATTACATACACTGGAAGTTCCTTAGGTACACCATCTTTAATAAAACTGCTTGGCAATGTGGTGCTTAATGAAGAATTAATAATGATCAATCCTTGTACAAGGTCAGAGAAGCCTTCAACCACAGCACATAGGGTCTCATTTGTGTCAGCCACTTTGATATAAGTGATGTATTCATCTGAAACACTGGCATCCTGATAACAACAAATTCTGCAGTCCACTGGAGTAGGATGGACACCAGGAAGACAAGCATATGTCAAAGATAGACATGTTTCTTTAGAACTGGTTGAACGAAACTTGAGCCCTAAAACACAAAGAGGAGAAGAAATAACGTATGTAATCATGTTTTGTTTCATAGCTATATTAATTTTTATCAAGGTCACACAGCTACATATACTTGTACAATGACTATGCTTTTGTCAGTTATCCAAACACTCTGATTATCTAAATGCAAAAATTGACTGTTCTATTATAGTGTTTTTCAACAGTGTGCACTCTATTAGAGTAAATACAAAGCACAAGGGTGCATCTATCAAATGGTGGAAGCCAAAGAAATAACCACAATTTTGTCAGTGTCAAAACAAGAACTAGGGATTTTAAGTTTGATTAGACTATAGCATTAAATGTCCACTAGTATATCTTCAGGTTTAGGTGGTCTCCCCTTTTCACTATTTTTTTTTTCTACAATCCCTAATCAAACTTAAAATTCCTTGTACTCATTTCTTTAATTTTTATAAACTAATTATTAAAGGTGTGTACCAATAGGGAAATTTTGAACCGATCCGATATAAACCGATATACTGAGTCTGAATACCGATACCGATACCGATCCGATATACCGATATAACAAGTGTAACTATTTGTGACCGGATCTGCGAAAACCCGACATAATGGCGCAAGCCTAAATTTTCAGTATAAGCCATTGATTAGCAATGGGTAAAATATTTGCGTATTCAGAAAAAAATCCGTAAAATTTGTAAACGCTTTGTTCTTTGTGAAGGAAGGGTCTTACGATACAAACCTGGATATCATTTTATTCGCCTACTCAAGAGGAGTTCAAAAATCTTTGCTTTGTTGCAGTAGACGCAAGTTATGGGTGTTTGTTTACGTCATGTCGAAACGATCGTACGCGATCCATTTTTCTTCACTGATTGCGTCTCTGTATGCAGTGAAGAATGGTAATAGAAGAACTAACTTACCCAGTAATGGACTCCCCTATTCATGGCGAACACAATGGTGCAAGTTGCAACTCTGTACTGTATTGTATTTGTAAGTTACAGCTGTTTTTGTAAGCACATGTAATTTATTTTCCCAATACTTGCTGTACAAATCGATCTTTCTGTTGTTGCTACTTTGTAGGGCTGTAACTCGAAACGTTGTTGCCATAGGAGGCTGAAACTTGGCCAGAGCATACATGTGGCTAAGTAGATTATAAATATTCAACAATAAAGAATTTGAAAAATGCGCCATTATGTCGGGTTTTTGCAGATCCGGTCACATTTATATTTGAGGAACCAGATATCCCATGCTCAACTTTATTTTAACTACTGAAGAAACTACTGAAGACAGTCTTAAGATTATTGGCTATGCTTGGTTACCCATGGTGGTGTGGCCTCTATTGATAGCTCAGACTATAAGGCACCCATAAATATTTTAATACAGGCCCCTGCCAAGATAAATCCGGATTACTCCGCATTTTAATGGCTTGTAGAGATGGCTGGTTGTTTTATGCCGTTCTCTTGGTTCATCTTATAGCTGTTTCCCCAGGCCCACCACTATGAGTGTTTGTTGTATGATTGGTAAGCTTTGTGACAACAAAACAGTAAGTATCCATGCACTTAGACGGCTCCGTGAAGCATACTGCTTTTAGACAAGGAAGATAACTACTGTTTCCCATCCTTGTTAGCTAAATAATAGAGTTTATAATGTGGCTTGCAGGGGTGGATCCAGGAGTTGGCAAGGGGAAGGGCACAAACAGGCTAAGTTGGTAGGTAATGGGGAGAGCAGATTCTCTTGTTAGTTGCCACATTTTTGAAGCAGCTAATTATCACCTCTTAGTAGTGTCTCACTATTGATTTTTTTCCATTTTGGCCTTTGCAGATGGTTGTGAAGTCTTAAAAGCTGTTTAAAAGGCTCTGAATGTCTTAAATAACAGCAACATGATAATTACTTTTAGAAGCACTTAATACACACAAAGGTGTTGGTTAGCAATTTCACAGCTAGTTTGAGTTTGATTCACTTTTGGTTTTAGGTGAATTTGTAATAATGCTAGTAAAATATACATATTTTCATGAGTTTTATAAACTGATCTTGGCCTTTGCATTTACTAGAGGTGTGGCTGGCTCCTCCACAAGGTCGGAAGAGAGTGGGGGTGTAGGGGGGGGGGGGGGGGGGGCATTTGCCCCAAATGCCCCATCCTGGATCCGCCATTGGCTTGATCATTGGACAGTGTCCTCAAGATAGTTCAGTCGGTGTATTGTATCGGTTTTTAGCAGCAATGTCGGCTCCCACCGATATAGTAGAAATATCTATATCGGCCACCGATACAATATGTATCAGTATATCGGTACACCTCTACTAATTATGACTGGTGAAAGTGTACATACCACATCAAAGGAAAAGTGGTGACAAATATATTAATTTGTGTCTGAAAGCATACCCCAACCATCAATCACTGAAATGTGAAGTAGTCATCATGCTTTGATCTTAGCTAGTTTCAGCCTGTTATACAGCATTACAAATAAAGAACAGTAAATGCATCTGTAATTGATCCAGTTACTACATAAAAAGAGATGATATGATCTAAACAGCAGCTATAGGGAAGCCATAACATGCTACGGTGAGCTGACACACCTTAATTGTACTGTCTGAAAAGAAATAAGACACAAAGGAGTAGGTCTATGATGGATGAATTAGAATTACACGCTGCGGTATGCCAAAAGGCATTGCCGAGTTGAAGTAAAGTCTAACAACTAATAATTCAAGCCTATGTAGCTATCTTTGAGTTTCACTTGTCTCAAGAAACCAGGCAACTTTCACTCAGTAGAAAATTCTATTAAATTCTATAGTAACTTTGTGAAACCATTTTCGGCTGCTATGAAAATACTTTTAGGCTTGATTCTACCTAAGCAGTACTGCCATGCATGGCTCTATGAAGGTATTCCATGTTTTGGCTGTTTGGTATCAAGAGTGTGACGTGTGGCCAAAGAAGCCGCCACATCATGAGTATATTAACAGGAAGACATAAAATGCAATTTTCATGCCTATATAGCTCTGTGATCCCTAAACCGATTGGATCGCGAACCAAATTTGCTACAGAAGTGCCAGCCAGTTAGGGGAGTCTACATGCCAAGTTTGAAGAAAATCGCTCCAGCTATTTCCAAGATACGAGCGAACAAAATTTCATTATAATTTCTTTGTTTTCTTTTTCTTCTTCATCTTCATTTTGCACACTTTGCAAAATCCGCCATAAAACATGAATGCACGTTCAGATCGGGCTGAAATTTGGCACATATAAAGGGCTCATTAAGGTGGATCTAAGTACCAACTTTAGTAGGAATCCGATGAATATTTGCGAAGTTATGACCTGATTATATGCGTAAAGTAAGGTCAAAGATCTGTCATGCCAACAGGGTAAACCCCTAGGAGGAATGAGTTGAAAATTGATATGTAGATGGAGTAACCATCATAGGAGTCCCTTTTTGTGGCTTGAAAGAAATCGAGATAAAGACCATGGAGATATGACACAAAATCCAACCTGTGTCAAAATTAAGCAATTGATTTTTATGAATAAAAAAATAGTTCTCATGTCTACCAGGCAAACCACTTAGAGCAATGAACTAAAAATCAGTATGTAGCTGGAATAATCATCACAAAAAGTACTTGCAGTAGTACAGAAGAATCGGATTACAAACCACTGAGTTATGATTCAAAAGGCAACTACGTGTAGCAAATGCAAGATGAAGATACTCTAATAGAACAGTCACCCTAAAAGGGCATTCAGCTACATTTATGACTTACTCCAGTATAGAATTATAAATTATTCTGTAGGGAATACAGCTACAAACAGTTAATCTGATAAACAATTCAGCTATAGTCAAGTCACCCTGTAGAGCGTTCACCTAGAAACAAGACATCTTGTAGAAAGATCATCTAGAAGAAGTCACTTTGTGGAGAGTTCAGCTACAAACAAATCACCTTGTAGAGAGAACAGCTAGAAGAGGTTCCTTGTAGAGAGTTCGGCTACAAATAAACCTCGATGTAGAGAGTTCAGCTGCAAACAAACTACCTGTAGAGAGTTCAAGTTACCCGGTAGAGAAACAAATCACCCTGTAGAGAGTTCAGGTAGAAGTCACGTTGTAGAGAGTTCAGCTAGAAGGATAACCTTGTAGAGAGATCAGATATAAGAAGTCACCTTGTAGAGAGTTCAGCTACAAAGAAACTACCATGCAGAGAGTTCAGCTGCAAACAAATCACCTGTAGAGAGTTTCAGCTACAAAAAGATCACCCTGTAGAGAGTGGCAGGCAGGGTCTTGGTACAAAATTCACCTGAATTGTCGTTATTAAAATTTTTACCACTAACCTACCATCACAGCCATTTTTCGGCCGCCACCTTGGGTTTCACATCTTTTTTTTATCATAGCCTTTCTGAGGGCTGCACTTTTTTATTTTATAGCTTGGCTGTTTTGGATTAGATCAAGACATACGGTAGTGTGTCGTGCGACCCAAGAAGCCGGCGCGCAACACCCATGAGTACATTGACAGGAAGAACGAAAACACAAATTTCGCACCTCCGTAGCTCTGTGCTGCCTTGATGAAACAAGACGATTTTTGCTGTGGACACTCCCTCTAACTTCAGTACTGCACATTCCAAATTTGAGCGAAATTGCTTAAAGTGTTCTCAAGATATGCGACTTCAAAATTGGCTTAGTTTCTTCATTTTTTTTTCCTTTTTATTTTCTTCCTCTTTTCGCACACTTACAAAAACCGCTATAAAACGCGAACGCAATATCCAATTTCCTTGACATTTGGCACACAGAAGGGGGGTGTAAAGGCGCATCCATGTACCAACTTTGGCTGGAATACGATAAACAGGCAAAGAGTTATTAGCAATTATTCACGACAAATAATACCAATATGTTGTCACGCCTACAGGGTAAACCGCTTACGGGAAGAAGCTGAAAATCGGTGGGTGAATAGGTTAACTATTGAACCTCAAACCTTTTGTGGTTTGAAAGAAATCGAGCTAAAATCCAGGAAGATACAATGAAAAAACCAAAAGCGTGTAACAGTTATGCAATCGAGATTAACTAATAAAAAAACCACTACTTTCCACGCCCACCAGAAAAACCGCTTGGGGGTAATGCTTTGAAATTCGTTGTACAGATCGAGTAATCATCTTAAAAAGGATCTTCAATGGTGTAGAAGAATCAGACTTTAAGCCACAGAGTTATAACACAAAATCAAACTTGGTGTAGCAAGTGCGAGATCGAGATACTGTAATAGAGCAGTCACCCTAATAGAGCAGTCATTCTGAAAAGAATTTAAAAGATCAGCTAGAAACTAGTAACCTGTATAGAGATAAGCTACAAAAAATTCATCCTGTACAGAGATCAACTAGAAGAAGCTACCTTGTAGGGAGTTCAACTATGTAGTTTAGCTAGAAGAACTCAGCTTGTAGAGAGTTCAGCTAGAAAGAAACTACCATGTAGAGAGTTCAGCTACAAACAAATTGCCCTGTAGAAGAATCAGCTAGAAGAAATTACCCTGTACAGAGTTCAGCTACAAAGAAACCATCATGTAAAGAGTACAGCTGCAAACAAATCACCTGTAGAGAGTTCAGCTACAAACAAATTATCCTGTAGAAAGGTCAGCTAAAAGAAGTTACCTTGTAGAGAGTTCAGCTAGAAACAAATCATCCTGTAGAGAGATCAGCTAGAAGAATTTACTTTGTAGATAGTTCAGTTACAAACAATTAACCCTATAGAGAGATCAGCTAGAAGGACTCGCCTTTTAGAGTGGTCAGTTACAAAGAAACCACCATGTAGAGTTCTGTGATAAATATATGCATTATATATATAATTTGTACATTTATTGATAAAATCATAAATATTTAAAGTATTCATCTGTTTCATCTTTTCTTCTTCCTGTGGAAAAGATAAAAAATGATAGGTTAAAAAAGCCCCAAAGCTGGCCTATGCAAGCTTTGGGGTATACAAATACAAAAAGAAGTGAAATCTAATCCAAAACAGCCAACTGTAATAAAAGAGTGCAGCCCTCAAAAAGGCTATGGTGAAAAAAGATGTGAATTCAAAGGTGGCGGCCAAGAAATGGCTGTGATGGCAGGTTAATGGTAAAAATTTTAATAACAACAATTCAGGTGAATTTTGTGCCAAGAACAAACAGCATCAAATTCACCTGAATTATTGTTATTAAAATTTTTACCATTAACCTACCATCACAGCCATTTCTTGACCGCCACCTTGGATTTCACATATTTTTTCACTGTAGCCTTTTTGAGGGCCGCACTCTTTCTTTACAGCTTGGCTGTTTTGGATTAGATAGATAATACACGTAACACTTCCACAAGGTAATTTTTCTAACACTGGTGCTGTGGTGTGTGATATAGGATATTTTCCTATCATGATTACTGCACACAACATATCACAATACCATATATATCACGATATACAACTCATCACTCAGCTAGTGTATTTACGCTGATGACACTTGTATCAGTGATGTACTAGAAGTACAATACAGCATGGTACATGACTAGCATGCAACATTGCAAGCACTTTTATCAAAAAAAAGTACAGTGTACAATGACATCTTGGGTACATTTTTCTCTAATTATAGCTAAAATCTATACCTAAGCTCATATCACGATATGTGACCTAATTTTAGAAAACTGCTGATATCTGCACAATTTTCAAAATGCATTTTATTTGTTCTTTGTTTTCTACAGGGACAGAGGAATGGACTAGCCAAGTTTCAGCTTCCTAAGTTAAGCAGCGTTGGAAATACAGCATTAGACAGCCGTACGAGCAAATAATTTGATATGTACAGAAGCTATCGAGAAAAGAATCTACAGGCGCTTACATAAACCATCATAACTTAATGATACAACGATGTACAGAATTGAATCTTGGCTAATTAAGTTCGCCATGCATTTGTGCATCCACCAAGGTATAGTTTTTTCCCCAGGTATGCTTCTGTGCTCGACAAAGAAGGCAAATTCACGGAAAATGATTGTTGGTGAATTCTTTCGTTACAACAACGTAATCAAACATCTGTAACTTTGGAATTTTTCCATGTATGGAGATGAAACAAAGAGTTTTGTACTCCCTATGAACAGGCGAACACAATGATGCCAAGGATTTATCCATTGGTGGCTTAATTCACCCGCCAGCGAGGCAATAAAAACTTGCATAATTTTTTTCTAAGCTTGAGTTTTTTATCCATAGTTTTTAAATGCGTTTTATTACAAATGTACTGTTGTGCGTATATCAACAGTTTTTCAAAATTCGGTCACATATACAGAATCTACATCACACCACGATATAAAAAAATCTAATCCAAAACAGCCAAGCTGTAAAAAAAGAGTGCGGCCCTCAGAAAGGCTATGGTGAAAAAAGATGTGAAATCCAAGGTGGCGGCCAAGAAATGGCTGTGATGGTAGGTTAATGGTAAAAATTTTAATAACAACAATTCAGGTGAATTTTGGTGCCGCTTGGTCTTGGCACAAAATTCACCTGAATTGTCGTTATTAAAATTTTTACCATTAACCTACCATCACAGCCATTTCTTGGCCACCACCTTGGATTTCACATCTTTTTTCACCATAACCTTTTTGGGGGCCGCACTCTTTTTTTACAGCTTGGCTGTTTTGGATTAGATTTCACTTCTTTTTGTATTTGTATACCCCAAAGCCGGCCAATGGCCGGCTTTGAGGTTTTTTTAACCCTTCTTTTTTTCTTTACCACAGGAAGAAGAAAAAGATGAAACAAATGTTGAATACTTTAAATATCTCTGATTTTATCAGTAAATGTACATTTTATATATGTAATACATATATTTATTACAGAACTCTCCATGGTGATTTCTTTGTAACTGAACACTTTACAAGGTAACTTCTTCTAGCTGATCTCTCTACAGGGTGAATTGTTTGTAGTTGAACAAACTAGAAGGTAACTTCTTCTAGCTGATCTCTCTACAGAGTGATTTGTTTGTAGCTGAACTCTCTACAAGGAAACCTCTTCTAACTGAGCTCTGTACAGGGTGAATTGTTTGTAGCTGAACTATCTACAAGGTAACTTCTTCTAGCTGATCTCTCTACAGAGTGATTTGTTTGTAGCTGAACTCTCTACAAGGAAACCTCTTCTAACTGATCTCTCTACAGAATGATTTGTTTGTAGCTGAACTATCTACAAGGTAATTTCTTCTAGCTGATCTCTCTACAGGGTGGTTTGCTTGTAGCTGAATTCTGTATAGGTGATTTGTTTGCAGCTGAGCTCTTTACAGAATGGTTTCTTTGTAGCTGAACTCTCTACAAGGTAACTTCTTCTAGCTGATGTATCTACAAGGTCACTAGTTTATAGCTGAACTCTATACATAGTGGTTTCTTTGTAACTGAACTCTCTACAAGGTGACTTCTTTTAGCTGATCTTTCTACAGGGTGATTTGTTTGTAGCTTAACTCTCTACATGATGGTTTCTTTGTACCTGAACTCTCTACAAGGTAACATCTTCTAGCTGATCTCTCTACAGGGCGATTTGTTTGTAGCTGAACTCTTTACATGGTGGTTTCTTTGTAACCGAACTCTACAAGGTGATTTCTTCTAGCTGAACTATCTCTTTCCGTAGTTGAACTCCCTACAGGGCAACTTCTTCTAGCTGATCTCTCTACAGGGTGAATTGTTTGTAGCTGAACTCTCTACAGGGTGATTTGTTTACAGCTGATCTCTATACAGGTTACTTGTTTCTAACTGATCTCTTGAATTCTGTTCAGGGTGACTGCTCTATTAGGATGACTGTTCTATTAGAGTATCTCTATCTCACACTTGCTACACCAAGTTGGATTTCATGTTATAACTCCGTGGCTTTAGGTCTGATTCTTCTACACCATTGAAGAGCCTTTGTAAGATGACCACTCCATCTGTACAGCGAATTTCAAAGTATTACCCCAAGCAGTTTATCTGGTAGGCGTGGCAAATAGTCGTTTATTATTAGCTAATCTACGTTGCATAATTGTTACACACTGTTGGTTTTTTCATTGTATC
Source organism: Dysidea avara (assembly GCF_963678975.1). Lineage (NCBI taxonomy): Eukaryota > Metazoa > Porifera > Demospongiae > Dictyoceratida > Dysideidae > Dysidea > Dysidea avara. The sequence goes on along the minus strand of NC_089279.1, from coordinate 14,586,526 downwards.
TTCCTGGTTTTTAGCTCAATTTCTTTCAAATCACAAAAGGTTTAAGGTTCAATATTTAACCTATTCACCCACCGATTTTCAGCATCTTCCCATACACGGTTTACCCTGTAGGCGTGACAACATATTGGTGTTATTTTTCGTGAATTATCACTCATAACTCTTTGCCTGTTTACGGTATTCCAGCCAAAGTTGGTACCGAGATGCGCCTGTATACCCCCCTTCTGTGTGCCACATTTCAAGGCAATCAGATAAGGCTTTCGCGTTTTATAGCAATTTTTGTAAGTGTGTAAAAAGAGGAAGAAAAATAAGAAAAAAAAAACAAAGAAACTAAGCCAATTTTTGAAGTCGCATATCTTGGGAACGTGTGAAGCGATTTCACTCAAATTTGGAATGTGGAGTGCTGCAGTTGGTGGAAGTGTCCACAGCAAAAATCGTCTTGTTTCATACAGGCAGCACAGAGATACGGAGGTGTGCAAATAGCGTTTTCTTTCTTCCTGTCAATATACTCACGGGTGTTGCGCGCTGGCTTCTTGGGCCGCATGACACACTACCGTGTGTCTTGATTTATCGTGATATTTCGATATATATCACATATTGCACATCACTACTATGTATAATACTAAACTCAAGATATCAACACACATGGTAGTGTGTCATGCAGCAAAAGAAGCTGGCGCGCAACACCCGTGAGTATATTGACAGGAAGAACGAAAATGTAATTTTTGCACCTCCGTAGCTCTGTGCTGCCTTGATGAAACAAGACGATTTTTGCTATGGGCACTCCCCCCAACTTCAGTACTCCACATTCCAAATTGGAGCGAAATCGCTTCAAGGATTCCCGAGATATGGGACTTCACAAATTGGCTTAGTTTCGTAGTTTTTTTGTTTGTTTTTTTGTTTTTTTTCTTATTTATCTTTCTCTTTTCGCACACCTACAAAAACTGCTATAAAACTCGAACGCCATATCTGATTACCTTGACATTTGGCACACAGGAGGGGGGTATAGGGGCGCATATCGGTACCAAATGTGACTGCAATACGATAAACAGGCAAAGAGTTATGAGCGATTATTCACAAAAATAACACCAATATGTTGTCACGCCTACAGGGTAAACCACGTATGGGAAGAAGCTGAAAAGTGGTGGGTGAATAGGTTAACTATTGAACCACAAACCTTTTGTGGTTTGAAATAAATCGGCCTAAAAACCAGGAAGATACAACAAAAAACCAACAGTGTGTAACAATTATGCAATCGAGATTAGTTAATAAAAAAAAGACAACTTGCCATGCCTACCAGCTAAACCACTTGGGGCAATGCTTTGAAAATTGCTGTATAGATGGAGTAATCATCTTAGAAAGGCTCTTCAATGGTGTAGAAGAATCAGATTTAAAGCCATGGAGTTATAACACGAAATCCAACTTGGTGTAGCAAGTGCGAGATCAAGATACTCTGATAGAGCAGTCATCCTAATAGAGCAGTCACCCTGAAGAGAATTCAAAAGATCAGCTAGAAACAAGTAACCAGATAGAGATCATCTACAAACAAGTCACCCTGTAGAGAGATCAGCTAGAAGAAATCACCATGTAAAGAGTTCAGCTACAAACTAGTGACCTTGTAAAGACATTAGCTAGAAGAAGTTACCTTGTGGAGAGTTCAGCTACAAATAATTCATCCTTTTCAGAGATAAGTTAGATGAAGTTTTCTTTCAGCTACAAACAAATCACCCTGTAGAAAGATCAGCTAGAAGAAGTTACCTTGTAGAGAGTTCAGCTACAAAGAAACCATCATGTAGAGAGTTCAGCTACAAACAAATCTCCCTGTAGAGAGATCAGCTAGAAGAAGTTACCTTGTAGAGAGTTAAGCTACAAAGAAACCATCATGTAGAGAGTTCTGCTGCAAACAAATCCCCTGTAGAGAGTTCAGCTACAAACGAATCATCCTGTAGAGAGATCAGCTAGAAGAAGTTACCTTGTAGACAGTTCAGCTACAAACAAATCACCCTGTAGAGAGATCAGCTAGAAGAAGTTACCTTGTAGACAGTTCAGCTACAAACAAATCACCCTGTAGAAACATCAGCTAGAAGAAGTCACCTTGTAGAGAGTTCAGCGGCAAACAAATCACCTCAGCTAGAAGAAGTCAACTTGTAGACAGTTCAGCTACAAAGAAACCACCATGCAGAGAGTTCAGCTACAAACAAATCGCCCTGTAGAAGGATCAATTAGAAGAAGTTACCTTGTAGATAGTTCAGCTACAAACAATTCACCCTGTACAGAGCTCAGTTAGGAGAAGTTTCCTTGTAAAGAGTTCAGCTACAAACAAATCACTCTGTAGAAAGATCAGCTAGAAGACGTCACCTTGTAGAGAGTTAAGCTACAAAGAAACCACCATGTAGAAAGTTTTTTTACTGCAAACAAATCATCCTGTAGAAAATTCAGCCTCAAACAAATTGCTCTGTAGAAAGATCAGTTAGAGGAAGTTACCTTGTTGATAGTTCAGCTACAAACAAATCACCCTGTAGAGAGATCAGCTAGAAGAAGTTACCTTGTTGATAGTTCAGCTACAAACAAACCACCCTGTAGAGAGATCAGCTAGAAGAAGTTACCTTGTTGATAGTTCAGCTACAAACAAACCACCCTGTAGAGAGAGCAGCTAGAAGAAGTCACCTTTTACAGTTGAACCTCTCTTATCCAGGCGGTCTGGTACACACTACTGTCCGTATCTCAGAAATGTCCGTAACTAAGAATAGCATGCTATTATGCTAAAGTGACTAATTTAAAAACAAATATTGCTGTTATTGTTATCAGGTAGTGCTGTGCAGTTTAGTAGGCAGGGGGAAATCACTACAGAGCATTCATGGCCACTCCCCTGGGTTGTAAAAATGCATTATCACCTAGCAACCAAGTAGTAGTTATTATTAGTAGAATAAACAAACCACCAAACTGGTAAACAGCAACCTTTAGGCTCCCTCCTTGTGCTTTCATGTAAACCAAACTTCATTATGGTCAATAAACTACAAGCCACATGACTACTTTGGGCTGTCTGGACAATGGAGGTGCCTGGATAATAGAGGTCTGGATAAGGGAGGTTCCACTGTAGAGTGTTCAGTTACAAAGAAACCACCATGGAGAGTTCTGTAATAAATATATGTATTATATATATAGTTTGTACATTTACTGATAAAATCAGTAAAGTATTTAACATCTGCTTCATCTTTTCTTCTGTGGTAAAGAAAAAAAAGATAGGTTAAAAAGTCCCAAAGCCAGCCTATGGCCAGCTTTGGGGTATACAAATACAAGAAGTGAAATTCAATCCAAAACAGCCAAGCTGTAAAAAAAGAGTGCGGCCCTTAATGCACAAAATTCACCTGAATTGTCGTTATTAAATTTTTACCATTAACCTACCATCACAGCCATTTCTTGACCGCCACCTTGGATTTCACATCTTTTTTCACGGTAGCCTTTTTGAGGGCCGCACTCTTTTTTTACAGCTTGGCTGTTTTGGATTAGATAATAATTACCCCTAACAAGAAATCAAATAGGATTCACTTGTACTGTAGTATAGTTTATGGGCAGATCAAGGGTCATTGCCAGTACTAAAGTAACACAGTTTACAATGAATAGTTGGAAGGGGACATTTTCAAAATACTAATAATTATATATTTCTATTTTCATACCTAGTGTTGTTCTGTATACAGTGTCCGCGTTTTTGCATAGCTTTTATCCATTCATATACACATTTGTAAAGGATTGGCTAGCATGTTACAGAGTAGTATAGACCATACACTGTTTAATAATTCAATATTCAAATTCATACTTTTGAAATACTAGTTTCAAATACTACTGTATATGTGGTAGCTTTCATATACTATACTACAGTACCTATTTAGAGGTAATTATCGCAATTATAATATGTAGCACCAGTGTTAGAAAAATTACTTTGTATATACGTATGGCATTAGTAATAGTTAGATCAACTAAAACTCTTCTTTTGCTACATCTGATTCAAAACAGCCAAACTGTAAAAAAAGAGTGTGGCCCTCAGAAAGGCTATGGTGAAAAAAGATGTGAAATCCAAGGTGGCGGCCAAGAAATGGCTGTGATGGTAGGTTAATGGTAAAAATTTTAATAACAACAATTCAGGTGAATTTGGTGCCGCTTGGTCTTGGCACAAAATTCACCTGAATTGTCGTTATTAAAATTTTTACCGTTAACCTACCACCACAGCAATTTCTTGGCCGCCATCTTGGATTTCACATCTTTTTTCACCATAGCCTTTCTGAGGGCCGCACTCTTTTTTTACAGCTTGGCTGTTTTGGATTAGATTTCACTTCTTTTTGTATTTGTATATCCCAAAGTTGGCCTATGGCCGGCTTTAGAGCTATTTAACCTATCATTTTTTTCTATACCACAAGATGAAGCAGGGTGATTTCTTTGTAGCTAAACTCTCTACAAGGTGATTTTTCTAGCTGATCTCTCTATCGGATGACTTGTTTGTAGCTGAACTATCTACAGGGTGATTTCTTCTAGCTGATCTTTCTACAGGGTGATTTGTTTGTAGCTGAGTTCTCTACAGGGCGATTTGTTTGCAGCTGAACTCTCTACATGGTAGTTTCTTTGTAGCTGAACTCTCTACAATGTAACTTCTTCTAGCTGAACTCTCTACAGGGTGACTTGTTTGTAGCTGAACCCTCTACAGGGTGACTTCTTTCTAGCTGAACTCTTTACAGGTGATTTGTTTGCACCTGAACTCTCTTACATGGTGGTTTCTTTGTAGCTGAACTCTCTACAAGGTGACTTCTTCTAGCTGATCTCTCTACAGGATGACTTGTTTCTAACTGAACTCTCTACAGGGTGATCTGTTCAAAGTGGAACTTTCTACTGGGGGATTTTTTTACAGCTGAAATCTGTAGACGATGGTTTCTTGTAACTGAACTCTCTACAAGTTAACTTCTTCTAGCTGATCTCTCTACAGGGCAATTTGTTCAGGTAATTTGTTTGCAGCTGAACTATCTACATGATGGTTTCTTTGTAGCTGAACTCTCTATTAGGTACCTTCTTCTAGCTGATCTGACTACAGGGTGACTTGTTTGTAGCTGAACTCCCTACAGAATAACTTGCAATGTAATATAATTCTATAATGGAGTAAATTATAAACGGAGCTGAATGCTCTATTAGGGTGACTGTTCTATTAGAGTATCTCGATCTCGTATATGCTACACGTAGTTGGCATTGAAATCATAACTCAGTGGTTTCTACTCCGATTCTTCTGTACTACTGCAAGGACTTTCTATGATAATTATTCCAGCTACACACCGATTTTCAGCTCATTGCTCTAAGCGGCTTGCCTGGTAGACGTGAAAGCTAATTGTTTTTTTATTCATAAAAATCGATCTCGTAATTTTGACACAGGTTGGGTTTTGTGTCATATCTCGATGGCCTTTAACTGGATTCCTTTCAAACCACAAAAAGATACTCCTAAGATAGTTACTCCATCTACATAGCAATTTTCAGCTTATTCCTTCAATCGGTTTACCCTGTGGGCGTGACAGACCTTCGACCTAATTTTACATAAATAATCGGTTATAACTCCGTGAATGTTAATCGGATTCCTACCAAACCTGGTACTGAGATTCGCCTTAAGTATCCCTTTACGTGTGCCAAAGTTCAGCCCGATTGGAGCACGCATTCATGTTTTATGGCAGATTTTGCAAAGTGTGCGAAAAGAAGTAGAAGAAAAAAACCAAGAAAAAAACCCAAACTTTGGCCACTCGTATCTCGGAAATGGCTGGAGCGATTTTCTTCAAATTTGGTATGTGGACTCCCATACCTCGCCGGCACTTCTGTGGCAACTTTGGTTTCAATCAGATAAGGAATCACGGAGCTACAAAGGTGTGAAAATCACATTTACTTTCTTCCTGTAAATAAACTCACGGTGTGGCGCGCCGGCTTCTTGGGCCGCACGACACACTACCGTGTGTCTTGATATCACTATAATGGTTTTCAATGGCAGCATTTTGGCAGATGTCCTATATAATTGGAGATCCCTATTATACAGTACTAGTTACTATCATATTGTATGATACACAAATCTCTGTTCAAATACTCCATTTAATGGTACAGTCCATGAGTTATTTTATTAACGGCTTTTACTCAATATTATTTTGTACATGCAGCCATTATTTTCATTATACCATCACATGGCAAGACATTTTTCTATATTAATGCTTTACAGCACAAGTACTGAAGGTCTGTAGGATACCTGGTCCTACAGCCTGCTCAAAGACTTTAGCTACATAACGTATGTTTGAAAAGTTGGAGAAAGGAGAAAACATCCATGACTGGACCTGGGTAGCCTCGAACCTGCAGCCATCCAATTTACACTCAAACACTTACAGGAGTCTACCAGTTGGTCAGGATGTTTTCTCCTTGTTATTTTCATGTAATTATATCCGCAGGAATTCTTGTTATTTTTATTTGATACTCATTCTTAACTAACCAATAATTATACTTGAATTGCATAAAACATTCAACTGTGAATATTATTTCCGTATACCAAATTAGTTAAAAGTACTGAGGGAAAACAGAGATTCGAAATGTAGGGTTGCATATTCTGACCTCAATTTATGTGATTCAAGTACAACTGAGATCACACTATATGCTACAAATTTTTATACCTTACCATTTTGGATAACTACCACAGGTACCTTCTCATTACTACTATGGAGATCGTTGTCATCCTGTACAGGTACACCAAAGTCTCCAATAGGGGAACCTTGATTAGGAGGTGTCACTATGGTTCCATCGCCATAGGAAGACCATTGGGTAGGAAGCTTATTTCTCCGTCGGCCAGGGCTATCCGCAGCCATCACTGAATAATTTCAGACCTATGACATCAATTCATGAAACCAATACATAGTTAAACTAAGTACAACGGTTAATAGTAGAGATGATGAACAATGATGATGGTGTACGACCAAAAAATATGTACACACACACGCACGCACACACACAAACCTAATGTGTTAGTTTAGTTGTATTAATTAACCACACCCTTAGCATGGCTACAAGTGCCTTTGGAAAGCTTCCTTGGCAAATTGAAAGTTCATTATTTTGTCAATGAAAAAAATTCTATCATATAATTGACTAAGTAATCATTTAAATAAAGTGCACATTTAAACCCTCCTTTGGCCGATACAAATATACAGCAATAGAATAAGGAGGAAATAAATTTGCACATCAGGTAACAGTAGACTTGTTTAAGTACTTTAGCATTTGTAATATATAAGATCTATGCTGATATACCTGGAACAATAATTTAATTAATCGGGACACTTGACAACGATTATATCTGGATAATGTGGACACTTGGTAATGGTCCCAATCATTTCTTAGCATGTAAATTGACCTGGAAAATCAGGACACTACTGGTCTGTTCCGAGTGTCCTTGATACATAGAATTTTAAAAAATTGTTAATTTAAAGGGATCTATGCAATAAAAAGTAGTGAAACAAGAGATGAATGATGGTGTTACAGCACAGCTTAGTGGGAAAGTCCCTACTTTGGTATTGAACAAAACAATTGTTTAACTAATGTACCAAAGTAGGGATTTTCCACTGAGCTATGCTGTAATACCATCATTCATCTCTTGTTTCACTACTTTTTATTGCATAGATCTCTACTTCTTTTTAAATTAACATTTCTTTAAAATGCTAGTTTTGGTTTTTGTTGCAGCACTGCTAGCTACAATGTAACTTGTGAATTCTCTTAGAATATTACATATGACTGTTGTATTAGAGTGACTGTTGTATTAGAGTATATCTCGAGTCAGCCATGAGGTGTGCAGCTAGCTAGACCAATAAGGGGTGAGGTCATCTTATTTACTGTTAAGTAAACGGCTGGATTGGTTAAGAGGTGTGGTCTCTGTGCTCTATCGCCATTAGTCCACCTACATCTTTAGCTGATGGGCATGGTCACCCGCCAATCGTGAATGGGATCCCAATCACGAACTTGCAGATATCTAGCTAGTATATCTCTTATAGTAGCACCGGGACTGAAGCACTACTGAAATGTGGCTCTGAAATAGTTCTGCGGCGTCTATATTATGTTGCTGAATTAAAGTGCTGATACGGAAAATTAACGCCTTGATATGGTTTCATTGGATAAAGAAGGAACAAGCAGCCTGATTGAAGATGAAAGAAAATACCAGGCGTAGAGGGCCTATACTTATTGGAACCACAAAAGGCACATTCCACAGGTGAGTGTGTTATTTTGGTGCAAAAATGGTGGCCGTGCTCTGCTTAGTTTGGCCCCTAGCCTTGCAACTGTGGTCAGTGAGGCAGGCAATCAGACTAAAATTTGAGTTTTGGCAAATTTTTTTTTTAATCCAGCCACTTGTAAGTGTTTTGTTGTATTTAATGCTGTTCTATGTATTACATGGACTAGTACTATTCCATAAAGGTGATTTTCATGGCGTAAAATGTCCACTCAAAATTTTCGCTGCAATCCCAACTTAAACAGTACCATCGTACCATTTTGATATGAAGCTTAAATATTTAAAGGGAAAAATTTTCGTTAATTTCAAGGTTTCATAAACTATCAGTAAAATGTTGTCTTTGAAATATTTAGACCTCCACATATAGGATTGTCTTCAAATTTGTAAAATTTCACAACATTGTTAAAGTTCCCATCATAAGCTCAACAAGGTGTAAGAAGCATTTAACACTCATAATATTAAAGTTGTTAGTTTGTCTTTGTTTCAATATACCAATCTCCATCAGCAGCACTTACACAAGGCAAGGTGGAGCACATCAGTGCTATGAAGTACAATGGAACACTTACAATTAGTATAAAGAACTGTTACTCAATTCCTATAATTAATATTATTTTTGCAGAAATTTGCTAATTAAACTAATCTATACAAAAAAAGCCAAGCTGTGAAAAAAGGGTGCAGCCTCCAAAAAGCCACGGTAAAAAAACGATGTGAAATCCAAGATAGTGGCCAAGAAACGACTGTGATGGTAAGTTAATGACAAAAATTTTAATCACAACAATTCAGGTGAATTTTTGTTGCCTTTTCCACGTTTCACTAGGATTCAGCACACCTCGTAGTGTAACTTAGTGGTCTTTTAATCTGATTTCTTAAAAACCACTGAAAGATTGTTCTACAAAAATTAATCTACCTTTCTACCTATTTTCAGCTGATTCCATTAACTAGTTTGTCTGGTAGGCATGGCAAGTAATACTTTTTTATTAACAAAACTCAATCACGCACCTTTTTTTCACATGGTTGGCATATTTATTATAACTCCATGACTGTTAGTGTGATTTCTTTCAAATTACACTATGACGGCTACTCCACATACAGACAGATTTTCAAATCATTGCTTCACACAGTTTACCCTGTGGCCATGACAAAAATCATTTTCAAAAATCGCATATAACTCCATTGTTCTTTATCCAACGTGTATGAAATTTGGACTACAGTTTTTTTTTACTGCCCTCCAAATTTGAAGAAAATTGCCTAGCATGCATGAGTTTTAGCAATTTTTCTCTAATTGGAACGAAAAGAAGAAGCAGAAGAAAAATACGAAGAAACTAAGACAAACTTTTTTGAAGGGGCATATCCCAGGGCAAATATAGCTCAAATTGGAAACTGGAGGTGCGCCCTACTCCAAGGGAATTTCCACAGCAAAAACATTTAATTTTCTGGTCAGGCACTATTGATCTATGGATGCGTGAAAGCAGCAATTTCTTGGTTCTTGTAAAATACACACTAGTCTGTCATGCACCCATACTGGGCCATACGACACACTATCATGTGTCTTGATTTTGCATGTTTCTGGCATGTAATGAATGACCATGGTGTGGTATGGCTTCTTGTTGTCACACTTTGTGATTATATCCACTAGCAACAAAGATATGAAAAGTGTGCTAGATCTTAAGATTGCACTGAAGCCATTGTGCCCGTTAAATTATAGGGAGCACAGGAAACTTAAATTTGCATGTTAGTTGCTGATCTTTCTTGTTTCAACATGCGTTATTGTAATAGTTGCTACTAGTGTACTTTTTCCCTGTTATCTTTACCAGAATAAGCCACGTATGGTTCACGATTGTATTTTACTTGAAGTATCACACAACCATAGTGTGCAAAGTGAAATGTAAATTTTAATAGACACGCTCACTTGTAATTGATTATAAGTATCCATTAAATGTAAGCATTATGCGAAAAACCTGAGTAATTCAATTTTTGCTGGTGTAGGTGGCTATTAGAAAATTTAAACTTCAAACTTCTTATTCAGTTGTTACACAGCTATGCACAGATAAACAATTAAAGGATTTTATGCCAAACTTAAATTTGACATGTCGATAATGTACAAAAGGCTATTCAAAAGAAAAAGCAGCAAATTCTCAGACACCAAAGCAGGTATTGCTATTTCTACAATGCCAACCATTCAACCAACTCCCAAGATACACGAACGCCCTAGCGAAATTATGTCACCCATGTAGCCAACTAACAAGTGCACAAAAGTGGTCTCCTTTGGGGGGCCAAACACAGGGGAGAGCAAATTTTTCTAGAGTTAGGGTTAGGGTTCACTTTTATCTACTAGCTTTGGTTCAGCTTTATCTTTGTTACTATACAATAGGTAGATCATTATTTTATAATTTATTGTCTTGCATTTAACAAAAATTCAGTGACCTAGCTGGCAACTAGCAGTGGTAGCATGATGGTTAGGACTATGATGTACTGTGATGCATGCTGCAGCGGCCTGGGTTCGAGCTCAGACTTTTCCAAACTTGTTTTTTGAGTTAAAGTCAAAGTGTGTCCAAAACAATACGCCAGGGGAGACTAGTCTGGCGGCATAGTTTTGGTTCACTTTTTTTGCTTTGTTTTTGTGTTTGATATACCTATGATCCTTATTAGACTTTAATTTTCCTTGTACTAGTTTGTTTACTTTGTTGTAGCATAATTATGACTAGTGAACCCACATAATAATTAAGTAGTGAAGTAAGAAAGGTCGCCTATATACCTGCATATATTCTACAAATACAACGAAGGTTGCTTATATACCTGCAGATAAAAGGAAGGTCACCTATGTACATACCTGCAGATATTCTACTTAAAAAGGAAGGTCGCCTATGTATTTGCAAATATAAGTACATAAAACTTTTTGGAAATTTGAAATAGAGTAGGGACCACAGCACATCAATAAAAAGTACCAAAACAAGCCACAGTAGTGCAGTAGTACATGACATAGGAGGGGTGTCAGAGTAGGTCCGACAGACCCGGCAATTGCCGGACCAATCCCTGTCATAAGAAGATCAATATACTCTAATAGAGCAGTCAGACAACCAGTCAGGTACGCTAATAGAACAGTCGGTGGCTGAACTACACTATATAATAACCATATAAAAGGTGATCTAAGGATGTAGCACACCACTACTATCTGTGTGAAAGTTTTAGTTGCCTGACCAATCCAAAATTACTTCCTACTCCTCTGCAGAGGGAAATCTAGGAGGTAGTGTTGGGGGGGGGGGGGGGGGGGGCTAAGGGAGGAGCAAGAACATTCGGTATGTATTCCACAAAGAGAAGTATGGAACTCTAACACAAGTTATATTCATTTGCATAACTTTGGTTACTGGATGAATGATATACACTCTAAGATTCTGGATATCTTCTGAGAGAATTTTTAAAAATTACACCTCCTAGGCTTGAGCATTTTATATAGTTACTTAGCAAATTATATGCTTTGCAAAGCAGTTAGCCTATCTAAGATATACCTGTTTGATGGTAAAGTGTACTAACTAAATCAAAATAAGGCAGTACCTAAAACAAAACAATGCAGTATTGTTATAATTTACAAAAACTTATTACTGATGACATTATAATTGTGGGTGTTCTATTAGAGTAGTGACTGCTCTATTAGAGTATCTCAATCTTGGCACAAATGTCAAACTTATTTACCTCAATTTCTTCACAGTGTACAGTTTATAGCTGTAAAGTGCATTTATAACTCCTTTCTTCCATCTTCCCATTGGCTTTCTGTATTTTAATACAATGTGAATGATTCTACTTGTTTTGGTGTCATTAAATATAGTCCTGTAAGGTTCAAGGGGACAAGAGAAGGGCTGAGGTTGGGGAAGCCCCTTTGGCACCCCTCAGATACACTTAAATCACAGTAAAACAATAAATTTCTACAGTGCTCAAGATACCATAATGGAAATACACAGAAGGGATATAACACTTCATATTATTTTACTGTGATTTAATATCATGGACTACTCCAGCTTGTTTCAGTACTTTGTATCGATGTGCTATGGTCCCTACTCTGGTTGAAAATTCCTTGTGTACTTGTTTGTTAACTGTTTTGCAAAATGAAATCATTATGACTGGTGAACCCACACATACCGCATCAAAAGAAAGAAATAATGCTGCATGCCCCAGCTATCAATTATCATCTCTGAAAAGTAAAGTATTCATTATACTTTTTTGTCAGCTATGTTCAACCCGTTACACAGCATTATGAAAAAAGAACTGTTCGAAAAGCACCTCAGCTATCAAAGTAGCCACTATGAGAATATGGATGATTTCCGTTGAGAAGGGACACCATCACAAGCTACCGCTGAATCAATGAATTGGAGTAATTAAAAAAGAATGTATTGTATGTACTGCGGTATACAAAAAGGCACATGTCCGGCTAAAGCAATGTGGAACAATCAAAAAATCAACCCTGTAACCTTAGCCGCTAACACATTACACTTATCTGAAGGCATCAATCAATCAAAAATTTTCACTAAATATTTCACAGCATCTTGTTGAAAACGTTTTGAGGTAAAGGCTTGGTTGGGCTTAGTTTCACCAAACCAATTCTACTTCATCATTGTGAGGGAAAAGTGAGGCTGGTTTTTGGGTGATGTTTCTTCATGGGCCACGCCCAAACCTTTGTGGTCCCTACTATACAGTGATAAGAAAGGTTACCTACACTTGTATATAGTCCATTACCATATCTGCAGGCATAGGCAACCTTCCTTGTTTATGCCCATGATCCCTAATCAATCTTAAAATATTTCCTTGTACTTGTATGATTTCATATACTTTATAAGTCATCAATTGTGACCCACTGAGCGAACACTTGACTAGTTTACATTTTTATCAAACTTCTTTTTATAACTTCTTTGTTATCCAGAGGGAAAAACCAATGGGCTGTCAAAGTTTCAGCCTTATCTGGTAAATAGTTAAAGTATTATAGCAATAAACAGCAGGAAGTGTAAAACAATTGATTTGTACAGTGAAAAACTTACAGGCACTCATTAATCGATCATAACTCAACCAGCTACGTATGAAGATGGGACTTGGCTCATTGTCTTCACAATGCACTGGGGCATTCAGAAAGGTATGGTTTTTATCCAACATATACCCATGCATTTAAGCTGTTTAAACTTAATATTTTACTGCAACATAAATAAACGCTCATAGCTAAAACATGGCACTGAAACAAAACAAAGATATTCTTACTTACCATTAACAGGCAAATCCATTTGTCACTTAGTTATGTATATCTCAATTTCAGCCTTGTTTTACTTCACTGTTTACTGAAGTGATCAAAATGTGCATAAAATTATTTTATAGTTTGCAATTTTTACTCAATGCATTTCAATGCAGTTATTCCCAAAAACAGAACTGTGCTAACTAGTCAGGTTTTCACGCAGAGGGTCACAAATATTAACAGATTTGTTCCTATTCAGCAAAAGCATACAACAAATTAATGCACTGAATAAGCCTATTCAACTAGAAGGGAAGCATGGGCACCTTAGATACTTTGCTCTTTGATCGCTCACAGAGCCTACTTAGAAAGGCATTTTTAATACCTCAGAAACTCACTATTCCACATTAAACTAGCAGGAAAAACCTATATGGGTTCTAGTTCAATTGCACAGCAGCCAACTGTGGACATATACCACCACTTAGTTTATCTTTCTTTTTTACAGATGGAGGGCAGCCAGGTCTGGTCACCCGGGTCATCCGGGTCAGATCCGATTTAAAAATTATCCAGGTCTGACCCGGATTGGATCACGTGTGAAGCAAAATAAATTAGTTGGATGGTACAGGTATAAATGAGTCATAGTCACGTCCTAATGCAATCCAGCTTCTTTCGTGAGCCACACCCACTTATTGTACGACTGCCTGCAGCCATACGTGTAGCCATGCCCATTTATCGGTGATATTAAAGTCTACAGGTATGCACGAAACTATGTGCTGCCTGCTGACTTATGTGGAGCCACGCCCATTAATTGATTGTTGGTGTTACGAGATACGGTCAAGGCCAGCTTATTTCGTGAGCCATGCCCTTTTATATCGGGAATGTGTCATATTTTTTAAATATTAGGTATGCACAAAGCCACACCATAGATAATCTATGTCCACACCCACTCGTAGGAAATGTACCTTGCTTTTTGTAAACTTACTTGGAATAATGCCCACTGACTAACATCATTTAAGTATAGACACCCTCGTGCTTAACGTGTTAGTCGACACTCAAAACATGATCCTTGGCACACGCCTCACTTTTAAATATTCTGGGTCACATCCAGGTGAAATCTGGGTATGACCCGGGTGACCCAGTTTCAATGCTGATGGAAGGGCACTATTATCTTTAGAGGGGTAACACAGTGGTTACAAAATCACTTCCATGGAAAGAAATGTATACATGCCATTGGAGCATAAGTTTGAATTGCCTCAGGTTTACCTTCTACATAATTATTTAGAGAGTTACAAGAGATATTTAAAATCAAATAGTGAAGTTGATTCTAAATGAGTTTTTGTATAATAACAAAATTAGTGCGATTCTGACACTTTATTAAGGTGGCAATAAAGCAATGACACACACAAGAAGCCATAGCAAATACATATGACGTAACATATCATATGTGACCAGATTTTACAAAACCGATCCAAATCGCACATCAGGCAAAATCAAACTAACACCACCAGTGGATAGCTACACTATCGTACTGGTAGTTTTGACCACTCGGTTTTGACACTCAGTACCACTCAAACTACTCGAGGCTGGTTTCAGCAAACGTCTTTTCTGGGGTGAGTGTAGAGCCCGAATGGCGGTTTAAGGCCTTGTGAAGGACCTGGCTTGGCAAGAATCAGTGGACAGCCTGATAATGTAGGCCAGACATTCTTTCTGTGGATTCTGCTACATATCAACCACTAAGGTGCCAGCACAGCCCTGTAATCTCGTCTCTGGACTCCAATCGTGGTCTACCTCCATTTTGAAGTCTAACCCTTGCCCACCCCGCCACCCTCCACCCCTTTGTGAGCACTCGTAATACTACTTCGCTCGTCCAACAGCTCAAATTTTCTATCTTATTTGGAGGGAAACTCTACAAGCAGCTACAAGTACTGGAAGTGGTCTGAAAGGTAACAGATTGATGCATCTTTAGTGTAAATTTCATACGTGTGCTTGCTATCCTTGGAGAGTTATGCTGGCTTGAATCTTTAATACCGTTTATCTCGAAACTTCTAATGTGTGATTTTGATCATTTTTCCAAAATCCAGTCACATATACTGCGCAAGTTGTGGTAAATCAGGCGGGCTAATTCGGCGCAAAACCATAATAAACTTACCAAGCATAGCCACGAATAACAGGTAAGTTGTTAGCAAAAACAACAAGCAGCTGCTGTTACACAGTTCAGGTGGAATGTAACTCACCTTTACAACAAATTGACAACCTTGACAGTGTGAAAAAAGCCACTACTTTTCTCTGTAGACAGGTATGAATGTAAGCAATAGTGTCTGAATAATTCTACATATTGGTATATCATATATCCATTCTATGGCTTCTTCGCTTTGTGCAAATGGTGGAACAAGGCTCTCATCTGCTTGTAAACGCCATATATTTCGACTTGTAAATCGTTTCCACTTATTGATACATAGAATGATTCTTGTAATAGTATGCTTTCATCATGTGAAGTATTGGAGCTAAAACTTGAGGTTATTGAGAGATAACACGTCTTCTGTGGTCCACTAAGTACCACCGATTTCTTGGTTTGAGAGCAGTTCTACGCTTTATACTCTCTACGAATGATAGATTCCTGTATGCATAGTTTATTTGTATGCAAAATTAAGTACTAGCTTTCAATACATGTATGTCTTAAATTGAGACCATGTTGAGACACAGCAGATTGTTGTCAATAATGCGCGTTATTGCTTTAGCGCCACCTTAAGAATGACAAAAGAGCTCCACAATTTTATACCAATTAATCAATATGCATCGGTCTATTATTGTTTGTTCTTCCTCACTGAAGTGCTATTTGGTCATCACTGGTTTTTCAAGCTGGGTTTAAAAACACTTGGCTAAAAACGAGTGTTATCCTTATAACCTGCATCGTTGGTTAAAACTAACCCAAGTAGCATTTCTTCCAACAACTCTTCTGTGATCTCTTAAAGATTCATGGGGAACAAGTCACCAGGCAACATTCAAATAACATCCACTTGTAGGATGAATTTGCCACACATTTGTAATGCGAGTTGCCATGCAATTAGGCATTTAACATAGCTGATTGATGTAAAAAAAGTTATTTCCCTATACTAGTACAAAACAGCTGTGATGTCACTTTCTTACATATTAACAGTGTGGGGTTAATGTGTTACATAATATTATTACTTCTGGGGTAACTAAGTAATATAACGTAATACACTATAAAAACAGGTAATATAACTCAGGTTACTTTACTTACAAATGTAACCCATTACCTAAGTAATATAGTTACTCTAATATTACGCAATATTGTCCAACAACGCAATGATGTCATGTGATAAGGTAGTAGTTTCACACGTGACAGCTTAAGACTATGGACAAAAAGTAATATAATATGTAATGCTATTATAGTTACTCTATTTTTTTTGGGGTAATATGTAACTGTAACTAAATAGTTCCATTGCAAGTAATATGTAATATGTGACCGACTTTTGGAAAACCGTTGAGATACGCACAATAGTACTTTTGTAATAAAACGCATTTTAAAACTATGGGTAAAAAACGCAAGCTCCAGAAAAAAATTATGCAAGTTTTTATCGCCTCACTGGTAGGTGAATTAAGCCTCCAATGGATAAATCCTGGACATCACGGTGTTCACCTGGTCATATGGAGTACTAAAATCTATGTTTCATCTCCATACATGAAAGGATTTCAAAGTTACAGACATTTGTTTACGTTGCGGCAACGAAAGAATTTACCAACGATCGTTTTTCAGTGAATTTGCCTTAATTCTCGAACACAGAAGCATGCCTGGGGGAAACCGATATCTTGGTGGATGCACAAATTCATGGCAAACACAATGAGCAAAGATTCAATTCCGTACGTCATTGTATCAGTAAGTTATGATGGTTTATGTAAGCACCTGTAGACTCTTTTCTCAATAGCTTCTGTACATATCAATTTATTTGCTCGTCCGGCTGTCTAGTGCTATATTTCCAGTGCTACTTAACTTAGGAAACTGAAACTTAGCTAGTCCATTCCTCTGTCCCTGTAGAAGACATAGAACAAATAAAATCCATTTTGAAAATTGTGCGGATATCAACGGTTTTCTAAAATTAGGTCACATATGCAGCTAGTTACTTTTACAAAGTACAGTATGAGCAGAAATTTTGGGGTGGAATTAAATTGGCAAATCGGCGGACGTTCACAAATCACCAAATTACAATATTACCATTAGTGTTTCTAATATTTTAACCAATTGAATAGGTGAAAGATCAAGTAAGACGCAAGGTGTGTATCTATATCAATGTACTACTGGAGGTCAGCCAGCTGTTAATCAAACAATTCTACGATTTTCTGTATAAATATCACAGATTAAGGAGGTCCTATATTATTTCCCCGAACAAAGATACCACTTGAGGAAGTCAAGATACACCTCGAGAAACACGTATCATAACTGGCTACTTGGTATGGAGAATGTTCCCAATCACCTTATTTCCTTTTGCTACACTGTCATGGATTCTCCCCAAGATTCTCCCTCTCACATGAAACTCCCTCCAGTATGCGGGCCAAGGAAGTAAATGTACACTGATACATCTTTGTAAACGAGAAGCCAGCTATACAATTTGCTACCATGCGGGCTTGTACCTGCCAGTATTCAGAATTTTCACACAATAGCAGTCACTATTATTCTGACCACAATTATGGAACGGGTGACGAACTGGGCGTAACCGACTTGTCACACTATACAGCCGGAAGGGAGTGTATAAACAGTGGAATGGACTACTGGAATGGTGGAATACTGGAATGGTGGAATGGATTTTTTTTTAAGTTCATTGTCAGTTTTTACATCCAAATAAGTACAACTCCTCTCCTTAAGTAAGCAAATAAATAGGATTCCCCATTGAAGTCAGCTCAATTAGCATACTATTCCTCACCACAACACTTGTATGACTTATAACTCAATACTTTATTACTTGTCTGAAACTGTCTTAATGAAAGTTCAGTTCATTGTGCAATCTGGCACTGCCACAACGAACTTTAGCTTAAATTTGTTTTTTGACATAATTGTGGAAAAGGCTCATTGTAAATACTTACAAGATAGTCCCTTTTCACTTCACCCAAAGATTTACGCTTAGGCTCCTAGGACAGTAGTATCTGCTCTGCCTTCTGTTTCGTTTTCACCCTCTAGTGCCTAACTGGTAAAGTTGATAATAAATGAATGAATAATTCGAATGTACTTTTACAATGCGTACATGTAATCAGCTAGCTACAGTAGCTAACTTTTTATCATTTGGGAACAAGGGTTAAGTCAGGAGTCTTCTTGGTATTCCCAATAAACTGCTATTGTGCATGTTCATAACTGACTTTACAGTACATTACATAGGTAAACTTTGTCTATGGTGAAGTGAAGTATGCTAAAAGAGCTGACTTCAAGGGGAATCCTATTTATTTGCTTATTTAAGGGGTAGAGTTGTACTTATTTGGATGTAAAAACTGATATTGAACTTTAAAAAATTCCATTCCACCATTCCAGTATTCCACCATTCCAGTAGTCCATTCCACTGTTTATACACTCCCCAGCCGGAACACTGATCAGCAGAAAAAGCACAGCCGGGATTTCCTTCACCAGGTTCCTAGTTGCCAAAAAGCACAAACCTACATACTTTCACTACAGTACTGCCGGAGTGAGCATTCAGTTGCTTTTTCCGCAAAGCGTGGAGTTTTGTGTAAACTAGCCGATGTAAACATGGTAATGCAATTGTCAAATATCATAACTTACTAAACAACGATGATAACAACGCCGCGTCACAGACACTTCCTGAGAACAGTCGACTCTCTGAGAAACACGAGCTGAAAAACTTTTCCTGGAATTGTAAAGGGGATTTTTTGTGATGTAATGGAATTATTGGCGCCTGATATTATTATCATTATTATTGTGTAGAATTGTATTAATTAACTATGGACACAACAACAATAATGCCAAGGGACTCTGAAGATATATTCCATAGCTGAATAATATTTATAGGCTAAAAGCCGACTTAATAATTTATATGCATCATTCTAGTTGAAGAACTTTAAGCGACTGCCCCTTATTATTATTATTATTGATTAGCAAAGCCCATTGGGTAAATCGCTAATGTACAAAAACAAAATTTTAGTGTCTATGCATTTTGCAAACGGTTCTTGAAAGTAAGTAAGTCTATATTGTCAAGATCTTCCATATCTAAATTGTTCCAGTCTGGTATTGATCTTGGTAAGAAAGAGTTACTATATCGATTTGTTCTGGCATACAACTGTAATAGCTTCAAGGGATGGTTTGCCCTGGTACTTGTTGCAGGAGATAACACTGGCAGATACTGATTTGGAACATAAATTAATTTGTTTACAAACTTAAACAACAGCATCAGACGTGCCTGTTTCCTACAATCTTCCAGTGTTGGCCATTTTAATTCCACTAACATTTCAGTTATGCTGTCCCTATGATTCCTTCTCCAAGGTCTATTTAACACGAAACGTGCAGCACGATGTTGTATCATCTCTAACTTGTGAATGAGTGATTATTGATGTGGATCCCAGATAGAAGAGCAGTATTCAATAGATGGCAAGACGATCTGTTTATATGCATGTTCTTTTAAGTCAGGTGGACAATGGTGGAGAGTTCTTCGCAAAAATCCCAGTAGACGATTTGCTTTATTGCACACTGAATTTATATGATGCCCTTGTGTGGCTCTTGTAGAATGTTGGTGGAAGTGAAAAATTCACACATGTACATCCATGAATGATTTTGTGAAATGAAGAAGTAAACATATATAATTCTTTATGCATGTCACCAAGAGTATGATGTCACCTCAATCAAGTACTACACCCATCCGGCGTTGAAACCGGGTCGGGTCATCCGGGTCACATTTTCTCCGGGGTCATCCGGGTCTGACCCGGATTGGATCACGTGAGAAACGAAATTGTTCGTTTGACGACGTGGAAACTTATAAACGCTATCGCGTAGCTCTTTCGTGAGCCACGCCCACTTATCGCATTACCAACATACGCTCAGCCACGCTCATTTGTTAGTAAGTGACGGGATTTTGAAGGTGACAGTCAACGGATGCCACTGTGCATTTTGGAACACCACCAACCTCCCTTGTCGTCATATTTTTGCTGTGCGAGAAAGAAAGAAACACCCTTTATTTACTCCCTTACTTCTTGCGGAACGTTGGACAAAGGATTATATGAGAGATGCTTACTATAAAAAATCAGAATTAACAGTTGAGGCTTCAAGCAGTGTGAGTAGTATATGATTATACAGCTATAAAATTCACTATAATTGTATGTACAGATTTCAAGTATTGGGCATGGACCACAGCGGTCATGTTTAACACAGCACCAGAAATACCATAAAAGCCATATTGTTGCTGTGGAGTTAGCTTCTCTTTCTTCCGAGGTTGGCATGACTGAATTCACAAGAAGGTACACTTTGCTACAGACCTTGAGAGATATATGGACATCTGGAAGGGATGCAATTCTTTGTGCAGGTATGTAATCACCCGTATTTGTTAATATTTTTATGACATTTATGCAGCTCAAGATCAGCACTGCAGTGACCAAAGAGGAACTGTTGCTGTTACTGCAAGTCAATCCCTTGTTGGTTGTGTCAGTGAAGGTCACAGTGCTAATCAGAATGCTAGGAATGAAGGCAGTCAAGCTGTTGAGAATGCTGGTGAGTGTGGACTCACAAACATTTTCAGCACTTATGCAATGAACTCTTTTGATAGGTACATGTACGACACAATCTAATGCTGTTTGTAGTAATAGTAGTGGATCAAGTACCAGCCATGGTGATAATGAAAGTGATGGTACAAGAAATAGTGAAGTAAACACTACAGAAAATCACCTACTTGAAAAGAATGATCATCATGATCAAGGTACTTTGTAGTTTAATGACTACTTACTCAAATGTTGCATAGGATATCAGCTGCCTGTACCATTGGTAGACACAGTGCAAACTAGAAGCAATGGTGTGCGTGCGTGCGTGCGTGCGTGCGTGCGTGCGTGCGTGCGTGCGTGCGTGCGTGAGCCAAGTGGCTAGAACACCTGCCTGATAGTCAAAACATTCTAGGTTCAGTACCTGGTTATGCAGTTACAGTTGTTTCCTTGAGCAAGAAATTTTCTTCACATTACTTAGCTGCTCATGGGGACCTGATGACTTTGCATTACTCAGGTGCTAAAAGTCAAATCCTATTGGGGCAAGACTAATAAAATACAAGAGGTTGTATCATGTCTCACACTTGAAGGTATTGTTAGCCAACCTTCACCCGACATGAATAGTTGGCATTTGCTTCCTGAGTTAACACCTGGTAGCCATTTGATGTTACAACTCCCAGTGTCCACTAGGTAATTTTGATGTACGTAGTATGGTAGTTGAAGGGTTTGATGGTAGCCATTTGATGTTACAACTCCCAGTGTCCACTAGGTAATTTTGATGTGTGTAGTATGGTAGTTGAAGGGTTTGATGGTAGCCATTTGATGTTACAACTCCCAGTGTCCACTAGGTAATTTTGATGTGTGTAGTATGGTAATTGAAGGGTTTGATTCTTGCATTTGCTTTGTGCAAGTGTACATATACCGTAAATCAGGAAAATTTCAATGCAGAAAATTTTCGTCTTAAAATTTCTATGCTACATATTTTTGTCACTTTTGACGGAATAGCTAGCTATACGTTAATATTTGTATACACGAATTATCCATATAATAGTTAACAATAATTTGTTGTTTTAATTTTCATCAATACAGCCAGCGATGAAAATCTTTTGACGACAAACTTTTCCTGTTTTACGGTAATACAGTATGTGTTGTGTGTGTGCATGTTTGTGTATAGTATGTGTATTGTGTGTGTGTGTGAAATAGTGTAATCAGTAAATTACCAGGGGTGGTATTAGAACTGTGGTACAAACTTGCAAAACATTTATCACAATCTGATTGCATCCACAGAGTTACAAAGTATTAGGTTACCTAGTAAAATGCGAAAGAGAGGAAGACCTAAAGGAGCTGACAAGACTGTTATTGGTCTCCCTAGAAAGAAGTCCAGAGGAAGCAGGCCTGTGTCATTCCTATACAAAGGTGCTAAGCAAAAGGAACTTGGTATGTATGTTAAATAACCTGTGTGGATCTTGGAAGATGTTTTCATTTTTAGTGATTTTAACCTGGTTTGTTGATCTACAAATTGCAAAGGACGCCATAGATGGGAGCCAAATTATAGAAGAGTATGATGTAGAAATGAGACCTGAGATGGTTTCATCATCATGCACTGATGAAAATGTCTGCTTAGATATGTGCAGGAAGTATTGCACCCGGGAAGCATGGGCAGCTATTAACAGTGTAGTATCTATAATTTAAGCCAATCCCACATGGTATTGTGGAAGATGCACAAGGGAGATAATTGACGATGAACAGAATTCAATTGTTTGTGAAAGCTGCTTAGTATGGTACCACTTTAATTGTGTTGGTCTCAAAAGATCACCGAAGAGGAGAGTATGGATATGCCGCTCATGCTTTGAAGAATCTGCTGACCAATAGGTAGCCCAAGATTATTTCACGAAGTAGTCAAACATTAATTAATTTAAGAAATTTCTTCTTTGCTGTACTGTTATAGTTCAAATGATCAATTCTGTACTATAAAAGGTGCAGCCAGTAAATGACAACTAAAAATAATAATCACTTTCCTGGTATATAGACAATATACAGAATGACATGGTGTGTGCATACAGTAGATATGTGTGTATACAATGGAACTTGTGGACACTTTACAGAATTGGGATGTAAAACTTTGGAGTCGGATCTGTTGACTCCATTTTTCTTGATGTGGAGAATTTGTTAAAAAGTTGGTTTCACTATTTCAAATATTGATCTTTTGACCACAGGGGAACTTGAGCAGTACTTGAAATTGTTCCATGTTGGAGAGCTGCAACTTGATGTTATAATATGTAGATGTAATACCCTTCCCAAAATCTCAGATACACCCCTTAAATTGTGAGTGACAATTACACTGTATGTAGATCAGTTTGATCTTGAGACAGTCTAGCTAATATGTAAATATTTCCCAGGTTAAAACTGCATGCACCGAACACATTAACTTCCACACTTGTAGTGCTGAACTGACTATTAAGTTTGATATCCAAGAGCCCAAGTGTCTTAAATAATGCCTGTTTTTAAAGTAACACATTAACTTTCACTTGTCCTTAAATTCAATTTCAAGCTTTAAAAGTCTCTAAGGCAGGTTGACCTTTAAAATAGCATGCTCAACCAGCAAAAGTACCCTCAAATTTAATCTTGAAAGGCTTAAAATTCTCCTTGTTTTGAGAATGGTCTTATAGCAGCAACACTGATACATCAAACTCTATAGTAGTATACTATAATCTGGCTTCACCCAATGATCACGACTCAGCCTAGCTTGATAATTAGTCTGGCAGCTATTTAACCATGCAAGCTCCCTCTACATTCAGAGGAACATGTTGCTGTAGACCTTCAGTGCTGCAGGTCACTGTAAAGTGTTAATAATAAATAAAATAATAAAAGATTCGTTAACCAGACTTTTCAACTTGCACTGCATGAGTAGTTACTAATGATGACGATCAGTAGCTAATTTGAAGTGGATCACTACACTTCATTGTTCATGAGGAGTACCTATAACACTTAAAACACGGACTTAAAAATCCAGTGGACACTTTCCGGCTCCCCTGTAGAAAACCAGTCACTTTTTCAGTCCTCCGCTAGCTTTATTTAGGGTTTCCAACTCAAAATATGAAAGTGTCTCTTTTTGTTGTTTTTGGCGATTTTCACACAGCTTGACCTTTAAGATATAACAAACAACCATTTATTTGTTGTTAAAATGCTTTAGCACTTGGTATTAGTGTAGTTTTTAGCATGCGTAAATACTCAAAAAGTGGTCACGTGACCAGCAATTCAATAGGCGATATTCAAACAATAATTATGGCTAAAGCCAGTTCATAGGGTGAACTAGGACACAATTGTCATGTTTCTTACCTCAGTAACATTTTCTACATCGTGTAGTTCCGTAGCATGCACAAAGTGTGTAACTCAAACTATTGTGGGATCTTTGGTCACGTGACCACTTTTTGAGCATTTACGCATTCTAAAACTATGCTGTTACCAAGCGCTAAAGATATTTTAACAACAAATTAACACTTGTTTGTTATATCTTAAAGGTTGGCCTATGTGAAAATCGCTACAAATAATATAAATGAGCACTTTCGTATTTTGAGTGGAAACCCTACTTTATTCCGGTACTTTCTTCCACTTCAATGGATCAAGCTGGCCTCAAGTACGAAGTAT
Organism: Dysidea avara; assembly: GCF_963678975.1. Lineage (NCBI taxonomy): Eukaryota > Metazoa > Porifera > Demospongiae > Dictyoceratida > Dysideidae > Dysidea > Dysidea avara. The sequence goes on along the minus strand of NC_089279.1, from coordinate 14,561,693 downwards.
TGGTGGTCTTCAACTGAAAGTACGCATCACTATTGGTGCTAAGGCTACTGATACGGCGCCCCGCTTAATATCTATGGCACGTGATGAACTGACGGAGCTGTAGCATTGGCAAACCACCTCCGGCTGCCGGAGCTCTAGACACATCGAAGAACGAAACCATCGGCGAAAATGGCACGGTGAGTGTTGTATAAGTTGTGCTATACTTATTCTTGTACAGTGACTAGTTAAGTAACTTTAGCAAAATCTCGAGCTATCCAGTCCACGTCTTTATATTACTCTAGGAGCTGATGGTGGGGCAAAGAAGTCTGATGCCCGGGCAATGCCCTGGCTTGCCCGGGTTTGGCTACGCCACTGGGTATATCAGCTCCAAGTAGACAACAGTAAATTTCAGATAATTGATTATAACTTCATGCAGATCTACACCACATAATCTTAATTTTGTTTTTTCACTATCACTTAATAGTATACTTGCTACCATGGCAACTATTATGGTTATGCCGCTCTTTGTATATTTATGGATTCAGACAGAGGCAGCAAAGACACTTTTATTTAGGATGGCTGGGGGTCTAGGTTGGTGATACCATAGTCGAAGACCAAAAAAAAAAAAAAAAGTCACTACCTGCTGGAAATAATTTCCCTCCACCAATCAGATTTTATCTCCTTATTTCTACATACATAGCTTGCTACACTGAAAATACTGTGATTGCTCTATTAGAGTATCTTGATCTTGACTGCTCTATTAGCTATATTATATTATCTTGAATATTATTATTGATGCAATTGAGCTAGGTTCTCCATCATAGCTAGATCCTTTGTAAGTTTACATATATACTAGCAAGTTTTGCAATAATTTTGTTTATGAAAGCTCTCATTAAGGCTAACAATTTGTAGGACCAAGCTTTGATTAAATGTGAACATTTCAAGCAACAATATTGGTGAAACAGCAGATGACATTGCAACTGCTTTATTAAGATCATGGTAGCAAGTATACTACCAAGATCATCAGGCTTAATTGGTAAGTTATTTTTGTGATTTCATGGGGTTTAGACTACATGGTTTCACATATGTATAGTATTGCAACATGCAGTAAAGATTTCGTAGATCAGAGTATTCATATAACTGTAAACTCTAGCTGATTAATATAGATGAGGCAGGTGAATTAAAATCCTTGACATTAGTACCTTGTAGCATTCCTAGCTTTTTAGTATCTAGTGTAACAGAATTAACTGATTATCTAAAAACTAATCAATTTCGCTGATTATAAAACATCATGTACAGCTAGTTACCTGTAAATAAATTCACATGGTTGATTCAACTTATTAATGTTCTAAAACAATTTATCAATAACTTTGCAAAAGTATCGAAGGTTCAGATAGAAACACTTTAACAGAGCAGTTAACTATATATAGCTGAATAGCTAGAACAGTCAAATTTTGTATTTTTTTGAAGCCACAGTGTACACATCAAGACACACGGTAGACCATTTAAATTAATAGTGTGTCGTGCGGCTCAAGAAGCCGGAGCGCCACACCGTGAGTATATTAACAGGAAGAAATAAAACGAATGTTTCACACCTATGTAGCTCTGTGATCCCTGTACCAATTGGAACCAAATTTGTTACAGAAGTGCCGGCCAGTTAGGGGAGTATACATACCAAATTTGAAGAAAATCACTCCAGCCATTTCCGAGATACGATCAAACACAATTTCATTTTAATTTTCTTTGTATTTTTCATCTTCATTTCGCACACTTCACAAAATCCTCCATAAAACACGAATGCGTGCTCGGGTCGGGCTGCAATTTGGCACACTTAAAGGGCTCATTAAGGCAGATCAAAGTACCAACTTTGGTAGCAATCCGATGAACATTCACAGAGTTATGACCGATTACTTGGGTAAAATGTGGTCGAGATCTGTCACGCCCACGGGGTAAACCCTTGGAGGAATGAGTTGAAAATTGATTTATAGATGGAGTGACCATCGTAGGAGTGCCTTTTTGTGGTTTGAAAGAAATAGAGATAAAGACCATGGAGATATGACACAAAATCCAACCCGTGTCAAAACTACGCGATCGAATTTTATGAATAAAAAACTATTATTTTTCACGCCTACCAGGCAAGGCGCTTTTAGTCTCGTGCCCAGACCGCTTTTTTTCTTATTGTGTGGGGGCGCCCCCACACAAAAAGAAAAAAAAGTGGTTTGGGCACGAGACTAAGGAGCTTTATCAGTGGCGTATCTAGACATTTTACTTTACCTGGGCACTGGGTGGGCACGCCACTTAGCCAAGCAACACATATACACATGCCCATCTTCATAATTATGGACATCAATATAGCGTCTAAAATAAGTTGTGCATCACTATCTATGTGCTATACCTACATTAGCCAGTGGCGGATCTAGGATTCTTAAAAGGGGGTTTCTGAAAATTGGTATAGCTAAAAAAGGCATCTGATGGCAATTCTCCAGAAAATCATGAGATTTTAGAAGCTCTGAGAGGGATTGTAAGCTATTTTTGGTTAGCAATTACAATACATTCAATGCTTTAAACTGTAAATAGTTACTAAGTACTATAGCTAACTATAGGGCAAATATGGTGACTACAAGCTGTAGCTTTGATTGCTCTATTAGAGTAGTTACTTGACTGCTCTATTAGAGTATCTCGATCGTTTTTAATGCAGTGGGAGATGAAAAGCGAAGTATTGCTGAGGGTTTAATAACTATAAATGGTGTTAGTTAAGTGCAACTGCATGCATGCTGCTGGTACATAGTTGTTTGCTATGACAAATTGTCAATACAATAATGTTTATGTATTGAGAATGCCACTAAGCTAAATTTAAAAGGGGGTTTCTATCGAAACCCCAGAAACCCATCTAAATCCGCCACTGTTAACTGCATGCAGGATAACTAATAACACCCTACTTGATACAAACGCTAGCTACTATCATCTTCTTCACACACAGTACACTGGAGGAAACTTTGAAGTTTCACACAGCCACATCTCAAAACGTCTCAAAAGTTGCTCTTGTCTGTTCACATCTTCGTCTTGAATGGGCACTATTCACCACACATTCATTTGATCTGTCACAATGCTGCAGTTGGTAGTCATATGATCTTCCTTCTATTAAGTGCCTTAATTACATTGGCAATACCACAATCAAAACCAATGCAAGGTCGCCGTTCTCCTTTGGAAAAAAGGCTTGAGTTGACATGGATTAGAGCTACGTAAGTTGTGCTAGTTATTCTTTACAATCATCATTGCTATAAATGGTTACTCAACATTGATGTTGAATAGCATTTACCCGAGCACGATTCAAATTAACTAGGGCCCAGGCCCGAGTGTAGATACACCACTGCACTTTATATAAGCCAAAATCAGTATGTAGCTGGAATAATCACATGAATAATCATCATAGAAAGTCCTTGCAGTAGTACATGTACAGAAGAATAGGATTACAAACTGCCACTGAGTTATGATTCGAAAGGCAACTACGTGTAGCAAATGCAAGATAGAGATACTCTAATAGAACAGTCACCCTAACAGAGCATTCAGTTACGTTTATAACTTACTCCATTATATTACATTGCAAGTTATTCTGTAGGGAATTCAGCTACAAACAGGTAATCTGATAAACAGTTCAGCTACCAGCAAATCACCCTGTAGAGAGTTCACCTAGAAACAAGTCACCCTGTAGAGAGATCAGCTAGAAGAAGTCACCTTGTAGAGAGAGAGTTCAGGGACAGCTACAAAGAAACCATCATGTGGAGAGTTAAGTTGCATATATCATCCTGTAGAGAGTTCAGTTACGAACAGATCACCCTGTTGAGAGTTCAGCTACAAACAAATCACCTGTAGAGAGATCAGCTAGAAGAAGTCACCTTGTAGAGAGTTCAGCTACAAAGAAACCACCATGTAGAGAGTTCAGCTGCAAACAAATCACCCTGTAGAGAGTCTCGGCTACAAAAAGACCACCCTGTAGAGAGTTCAGCTAAAAGAAGTCACCTTGTAGAGAGTTCAGCTGCAAAGAAACCATTAGGGACCTGCCGATTATGCTCATTATTTTACCTATTATGTTATGCTGCACTGCTCAAAAATTTATGTATTATTCTTAAAGTAATTAATGCTCAATATTTACCTATCATGCTCAAATTATGCTCAATATTTATACTTCAGTTCCCATGTTTTTCTAATAGCTTTACACTTAACAGTAAGTGGTTGAAGCACAGACTGTTTAATTTTGTTAAATACATGTCACAGAAAAGAATGATAAACTCTAATAGAACCGTCAGCCCTATATGTATACAAATTAACATGTAGCTAGATTGCAGCTCTTATACTACACTAAAAGATTAGTACTGGCTGGTGACTCTATAACTAATCACTTGATACTGCCAATAGAACATTTAGAGTCACTTTTATGTCTAGCTCACTTTGAACTTTACCTTTAATATTATTTTGTGTGTGTAATTAAGCTATACAAATTGTAAAATTCACACATACTTGGCTAAGTGTGTAACATAAATCTTATTAATCAATCAGATTCACCCAACGATGCTAACATCTGTCTAGTGTGTATCAATAGTTGGATGGTGGTTTATAGCCACTTAAATTTCACTGCAATATTATTTTATTTCAACATTAATATGTTATTTACTCTTGGTACTACTATCACTTAAAATTCATAAATCCACATCAGCCACAAGCACAATATCAGATTTACTGTTAATTGCAGTTATTATGTTATAGATTACAAAACTAGATGTATGCATAATAGAAATATTATGATTATATGTGTGCAAAAAGAACAGCTAAAAATTAACAGCAGTTTTAATTAGTGTTGTACAGATTTAATCTGTCTAAAGTGGTACAGGATCTTCTTCCTAACACGAGACTCTGAAATACCCATCTCTTCCAGATCTTTGTCTTCATACATAGAAAATTCACCTCCGTCAATTGTTTCATCTTCTTCAAAGAGGTGAAGATATTTACCAGCAATTTTCTTTTCTTTAAGCCAATCACACAGTTCCTTGTGGGTCATGTTCATGGCTTCTTGACTTGGTAAAACCACCAATGATGGTGAGACACTAGCTGCAGGGCCTGACGATGTTGCAGTTTGCGTATAGGTTTGCAAAATGACCTTCTTTAGGTCAGGATTCTCTTCAATTTTTTGAAGCACTACATAAGGAGCACCAGAGATGAAGCAAATGTACAATAGTTAGGAAACTATTATACTAGTCATCATAAAGAGTAATATCCACCCTGCATGCATACTGTTTTTACATTATGCCAAACAAGGCTGATGTCACTTCCCCTCCTAACCCTTAAACTTGCATTATTGCAACAAAAATGTACAATCATTATTAGTAATGTGTGGCTATAAAAAACTGTTTCTAAAAGCTTATGACTAACTTTGTGAACCAGTTTTGAATGAATAACACATGGAATGTTAGCTATTTTTATGAATGTTATTCATGTGAGTCTTATATATATATATATGTCGTGATATCCTATCGATCAGATCAAACAGTGCCAATTACAAATGGATACAATAAAGTAAGAAGGAGTTATCAACCATTTGTTGAAGGTATTCGTTTTATTTCATCTACACACTTTGTTTCATAGCAAGTTTAGTCCCAATACTTTTGTCATATCATAAACATTTAGGTATTACTACATTTGTGATTACTATCACATAAACTGGCACCAATTGTGTAACTACAGCCGTATGTGTAAAATAATTATTTCAACTGGTTGCTAGAGAATAATGTGTTGTACTCAGAAGTACTCAAGGCAATAAACAAACATGAAACTTCTATATACCATGCATGTATCTAGAAAACCTTCTATATACCTCATGTACATGCTGAAGTTGCTTTAGGCTGTAAGTCACAAGCTGTTCTGTAACTATTATAAGCTGTTCACTAACTTTTGTGTGACACAAGTGACAATCATAAAAACTTCAATAGTAAGTGTATAGATGAAGGTGGCATGCATGCTGTGTTCTCAGTAACTTACATTCATCCTGTGACATCTTCTTCTTTGTCTCATTAACTTCTACGAGTGACTCTTCCATATCAGATGTGTTGTGGTGTAACCATGTTTCACTATCACTTTCCTCTCCATCACCAAATTGTAGATTGACGCAATCAAATTTGAGCCAGTTATCATCATACAGCTCCTCCTCATCTTGAAAGTGTGGTAGATATTTCCATAAATCTTCAATAATTTCTGTCCACTTGTTCACAGTTGTTGTTGCAGATTGTGTTTGTAAATTAGCAATTCCTGTTGTGACTTTTATCTTAAGCCTACAATGACACAAAAAAGCAGTCATAATAGACTTTTATTATGATATAGCCTATGACAATAAACACCTTGCATAGATTACATTATACTTACTTGCGAAGAGCCATTCGGAATTGAATATAATGACATACTAAAATAGTCTTAGGAAGAAGATTAATAAACTTTTCTTCCGGATCACATAATCCACATTCTGCTAACACCACTATGATGGACTTCCTAAGGTCTGCCTGACTGGTCAAGTGTTGTTCAGCATGATTCAAGCTCTTCTCAAACTCATCAAGTTCTTTGAGCAAGTTATCCAATCCAGCAGCTACATTAGTAAAGCCTTATACTCCCTACAGTATGATTGTAACTGTATGTACCTGAGTACTTCTGAGGAATTTTTCCAAGAGTTTCGATGTCCTCCCGCTCCAGATGTTTGAATACAGACATGGGAAGAGAAGAAAAGTCATACAGGCCACCTTGTAGCCATCCAACAAACAATCCCATACACTTGAACAACCGCTTCATTTCTACGTCACCAAGAAGCTTCAGCTGTGCATCACTTATACTGTAAGGAACATTAACAAAAGAAAATCTCATTAGTTTTTATTACCTTTGAATGCCAATTTCATCAAAGACTCTTTGCTCTTTGTTGTAAAATTTCTTCAAATAGTCGACTAGTTTAACATTCAGTGTAGCATCCCAGACTTTGTCTTGGTTACGTAGAATGTCCTGTAAAGATTACCATCATGGCATGTGATGTTATTCATACACACCTGAACGAGATGTCCCATCACAGTCCTGAGACCAGTAACTACTTCAGTAAAGGAATGATAAGTAGCAGTACGGAAATGAATTTCAAAAGTTCTTCTTGTTTCTTCCTTCATTGAATCCTGTTACAAGTGTGAGTGTTAGTGCACAAACAACAGCTATTTTTAGCTGGTACCTTGTATTTGTTTGGTAACTCTTGAGCAATGGCAGACAGATCAATAGCACAGCCAGGACTACAAGGGCAATTACACAATACACTAACATACATACTACCATGCTTTCTCATACAAACACTTCATAAAATAGAGCGCTTGATTACATAAGCTGAGGGGTCAAAGATACAAAGAAAATATTGGTCTTAAATACTACGTCAAGGTACTACTTCAGTACTATGTTGATCATTTCTGTGTACATATATTTACCCTTCAAACTCTTCTAAATACAAAGCATTTAGCTACCAGTAACATTATGGTGAGTCATTTGCATGCAGATGCTTTCATAAACTTCAGCAAATGATTTTAGGTCACATGTGCTCCAACTACACTATCAACCATCCTATGGGATCTTTATCCACACAGTGATGTATGTAACTAAAATATAAAATATCTGTTGCTAAAACTAAATACCAGGTCTTGATTAAAAATCTTTTTAAAAGTAAATGCCTGGGCTTTTACACAGAACACAGTTCAGTACTAACACACCAGAGCAAATAACAAAGGGATAAGCTCACTTGTTCCCCAGTGTAATTTCATTTGGTGAATTTCTAAACCTGAAGATGGTTCTAATGCTGTCCAACTGGATTTGTGGTTTTCCAGCAATATAAAAAGCCACTACATTTTGTTCAAGTTGATCTAGGTCAAACAGTGGACTAGACTTAACACCATTATACACATAACAGCTCTTAATCAACTTCAAAAACTGCTGCTTTCCAGTACCCCCATCAGAGGGAGCAATGCAACTCTGACTGGTGACTTCAGTAGGATGAGATTCTGGTAGACTATCAGGTAGATATTTCTGGTAAGAGTGGGTAGCATGACCAAATATACTGTTCAAGAAAGAATTATGATTTCCAATCTAAAGGAACAAAAGATGACGTCATTTGATACCACTATATAAACTTACAATGTCCATCAAGACAAGGTAGAGCCAGTCATTCTTGGTGGTATCTTCCAGACTGACTAATCTTATCAGAGGAGTTTCTTCACTGATGCGGTGGACGTCACTTGGTTTCAATGCTTTATTGCAAGTGGCATCTCCAACAACTCCACCACTGACTTTTAGATAGCTATTGTATCTCTCTGAAGCACAAAATAAAGAATAAGTATGGCAGTCAACCAAGACAGACTTAAAACTTACCAATAATTCTTTTGAACAATTCTGTAAGATGATCACAGATGTTTTGTGTGTATCTTTTAGTACTGAGGTTGATCACATTTCCAATAGTGATCTGTTTTGCTCTTTCATATGATACCAGATGTGACAATTGGGTGTGGATCCACTGGTAGAATTCTACCAAATCTGGAAGAAGAGCTCCACCTACTTGTAACCTTTCATATTCCAAAGTGAAGTGATGGAGGGCAAAGAGGTAAGTAGGATTAAAGTTACAAGCTTCTCGAGCTGTAACAAGGCTCTTCATGTAATCATTTTCTGTAATCAAATGTGGGTAGTGTTGATCAAGCATTCTGTATGGTTAAAAATAAAATTTAAGCAGTTTTTTTTGTTTTACCAAGTACCTAAAATTCTTTAATACTGGGAGTGCCCATACTGAGTGGGTAGAATGGTTCTCCAACTGTGCAATGTTAAAGCTCAATCAACAAACAATACAAAAGGTATCGCATACCTCAGCTTGCAAGTTAGCTTTAGCAGGTTCATATATGTGCTTGTGCCATGCCTTTTCATAGGCATTTAGAGCCTCTATATCTACAAACTTCCCTCGAGGACATGGGAAACTGTTATCTTGAAAGAGCTAACAAATATTTACATGGTATATCAAATTGTCAGTATGTTCACGAATTACTCACCGTAAACAGCATGTGCATGGATCTCATAATAAAGAATGATCTTTCATCATCACCAAATCCCATGTTGGTCCTCATATGCAGCCATACAGTTCTCAGTTGAGTCATACAATAATCTCTGATGGACATCCAATCTGACAGTATCTGACCTACGTATATCACAACACAAGTTTAGCAAATATTCACAAATGTGCTTTGCTACTTAGCTAATATTTTACAAAAATAACTGCACATTTAAACATTTTTTTGCAATGTAATTAGCCAAGAAATACATCTGGCACAACTTACCATTAAGTTTCTCATGTGTTTCAGGTTGAGTCAACAGTCCAACACAGAAGGCACCAAAGTTGGTCCACAACATCAAATACCATGAGTGTAAACTGAGCGTACCTCTTGTGGCATGTGGTATATAATCCTTCCTCCCATATTGGCCATCTTCATTTAACTCACACCCACAATCATACATTAACCCTCCTTTTTTGACCTTGTTAGGATACTGTTAAAAACACATGCATGATATTATGAATCACAACAGATACATTTTTGACCTAAAACATACAATAACTACAATGAGTGACACTAGAAGCAAATATACCGCTGTGAATATGTAAATTTATTAAAGAAGTAAAGTACATTGATGGTGCATTGTACTAAAAGTTTACTGAATCACAGTTTCACTTATAGCACAAATCATACATAGATCTACAACACAAAAGCTTAATTACTAGGATTGGAAACGGAAGTGGTATACGCCATAGTTGTGTACAAAATTTCAATGTTTCATCACAACCTTTGATGCATGTGGTATGTTGAACACATGCCTCTGGCCCAGTCTATCCAGCAGAGTTGCCCTACTTGAAGGAGTGGTATAAGGAGGTGCTTGAGATGCTGAAGCCCCCCACCCCAAAAGAGTTACTATGTGCTGCTAAGAAGCTACTATATTTAAATGTAGGCAAGATGGAACAGCAAGGGGAAGGTGTAAGCATTTTTAAAAATCAACAAGAGGTGGCCAAAATCATACTAAGGAATAATAAAGTTGGCAAATCAAATACTCTAATGGCACAGTCAACTACTCTTTGTCTAGTTCTGCCCTGCTACTTTGCATTGAGTGGATAGCGTGTACCAACTTTTAATTTGTTTTATAATTCCAGTAACATTAGTGTAAATATGCATAACTACAGTAGTTATTTTACCATAAATCCAGTAAGATGAGAATCATTCAATTCTCCAGGACAAAACATGTGATACCAAATATGATTACCATGGCTTGGCAGAGCAAATGCCACTGCAATCATATTAGCTAGTGCATGACGTAGATCAGTATCTGATGGGTCTACACATATATGCTGTTAAAATTTATTTCTTCTAAAGTAAAATGTACACACCTTCATTTCTCTGAGGATTGAAAAATTCCCAAACAGCATCTTTCTTTGGTGCATTGCTGGGTGGTTTCCTCCTTTTTACATGACCTTCTTTTGTAACTTCCAGCATTTCAGCATTTGGGTTAAGAGGATTAGCAACTTCTTTTTTCTTGATCATTTTGGTGGGATCAAGGAAACATTTTAACACATTAAGGTGCTCTGGTGATAGTTTCAACTCCTTCTGTGCACTCTCAAGGACAATAATCAGTTCTTGACTGGTTTTCTAAATGATGAAGGCAAGAAAATACTTCACACAGAACTGATGCATTACAATATTTACCTTGTGGCAGTAGAACTCATAATACACTCCTAACCAAATCATCTTACGAACACATCTTTTAGCATCATAGCTCTCATCATTACTGTCAAAAATGGATGCTACATTACATGTTACAATATTACAAGATGCACTTACAATGAATTTACGAAATTTAAGAACTTTCTCTTTTTATCTGCGGTAAAGTCTTTCTCCATACTATGCAGATGACCACATACTTCCCTGTACATTGTGGTAAACACATTCGGACTGCCAACAACAAAGGGGAACAAGTGACTTGTTGGAGGAGGAGAACTCTACAGAACATTATACAGTTAAAAGTGCATGTGTCTAATTACACAAACCTTCAATTGTTCTCTTATAGATTTAAGGCATTCAAAACTGCCCCACCATTGTTTATTCTGTTCTGATAACAGGCTTAAGACACCTCGTGGACCATGATGTTTTTTAATCAGAAGCATCAAAAGAATGTCACAATGTGGTTGGTGCTTTATTAGGACATTAATCTCATCAGAAATTGCTAACAACTGTACACAAAATGTTTCACTAACAAACTGTCACCAAATATGGCAATATGGTACATACCTTCTTCATGCTAATCTTATTATCCACGTCAAAACTATTTACTACAGCTTGTAGTATTACTTCAATAAGTGCTTGTCTTTCAATAAACCAAAGAAGCTTTTCTGCATCATTGAATACTTCTTGAAGTTTCTATAAAAGAAATACCATTCATGTCGCTATACTATAGCAAAAGTAACAACAACCTTATCAATGGTGTTTATCATGGTCACCAGCTGTGATGGGGTATACTGGCAGGTCTGCAGCTTCTCCAGTAAAGTGTAAAAGTAGAGATGTGTTAATGTCTGCTGCATCAATGGGTTCTACGCACATTTGTTAGCATAATGCAAGGCAAATACATGATAAGTGTTACCCTACTTTAGTCCCTTGTGTTTGTTGAAGGTACGGTGGAATGTATTCGCTCGGAGTAGAACCTGGACACCGCTGCAGGATGGTCTCACCAATACAAGTACACACCTATACAAGCAATATCACTGCATAATTCTACCATGTACCTGCTGTTCTCATTTTAAAATTTCAAAATGCTGCATTTAGTAAAGTATGTATGTATAGGTATGAATGTCACTCCTTTACCATATCTAAAGCCTAATTTTCTGATTACAAAAATGTGTCACGTAAAAGAAAAGTAAAATAGGTACAAGATGAATGTGTATAATTCGTGATACACTAAATACATAATTATAATATATTACCTCTAATTTATATAAATTTAGAGGCTTGGAAGCTTTTCCATTCTTGCTCCATCCCTTGCAAAGGATCTTGTCTAGATGAAACTTAAATTTGGACAAACTGATACAATTGTCCAACACTGAGTCATTAGATTCTGCCACATGTCCAGTTTGGACAGAATGTTTCCAAGTAGTTTGCTTATTAGCAAATGAAATAAAATACTCAACATCCTCCTTGCAATACAAACTATCAGTTTCAGGAAAGAAGTGAGAAATCAGTCCCTCCAATATGTGATAATAAGACTGCTCCTTCTTGACTTCTTCAAATTGTGGACTTTGCATCATAACACTGAAACAAATCATAGTCTGCTCCAAGTTTAGTGGTACTTCACCTTTAAACTTCAAATAAAGAAATCAAAAAATAAATAAGCTATGTACATATAGCACTTGCACAAAAGTCACTGTTTAAAAGCCCGGTAGGTGTATGAAAGTTACCTATACATTGGGTTGCCATTTACATTTAATGATCAACAGAGTTCTCCCTGTTCATTACTAATAAATCACTATCTATAAGTGATCTACATGTATGTATAGACTCCTTTTTGTGAAATAATTCCACAGCAAGGTTTACAGTGATCTGTGGTTAATAAAGTTACCATTTAATATCCCTTCCCTAAAAATACATTAATTCTATGTCTACAGGATGATTATGTGTACTGCTTTAACAATCCATTATCAATTACACAGCATGCATTACAATGAATGCTCCGTATATTGTACGCTTACAGATATACAACACATAAATACCTCAAATTTATCAGTGAAAAACTTATTGCACATGTAATTAGTGAAGACAGAAGCACAGTGCTCTGCTAATTCTGTTATCTCATCAAAAGACTGCAAGACCAAGAATGTGATCTCCATCACATGACATTGAGCTTTTGGCTTCTCTGCCAGCTTTGTGCTCAGTATGTTTTTTAAAGAAGTCATTGACATCTGAAAAATACAAAATGTTATATAACAAAATGCATTGATTTTGTATTAGCATTTACATAAAAGTACTAATGGCTAAACAATAAATTTGAAGTGTGATGGTAAGTAGTAAACTGACAATGTCTCTATAGGAGCTGTACCATTGTCGCAACCGACTAATCCTATCATTTTTACTGTACACAGCATTAATGAGTACAGCAAACAACGACTCGACCACAAATTTAGAAATGTTCTTGCTACCAGGAACTGCTTTAGTTGCTTGAAGTGTAGAAACAAAAGTATACTCCGGGTCTCCAGGATATAGTGATGCTTGATCATCTCTGACTATGTGAAGCTGTCCCAGTGGTTTCAAGAATGCTACCACTTTAGCCAGATCTAACTGGTACAGGTGTATATAGCAGTGCATTGCTATGGGTTTCATTTCACTGTAGGTGTTGAGTACATCAGTAAATGTTAACTGCAGCAGTTTGTGTTCAATACTGTTAGGAGCAGAAGACATGTGCAGAAAATAGTTGGTGAAATCATTGTAGTATTTCTGCCACAATTTTTCATCATTCTGCATCTCTTTAATAGCAACAGCACTCATGTACTTCTCACCAGCCTGTAACAACATTATGTTTTAGTTGAATGAATGTATGACATATGAGAGACTTAAATTACCACTTTTTCTCCTTTAATAGTGGCAGTGGTTTTATCACACACATACTCATACAGTCTTTTCAACATTCGTTCTTTGTCTTGTGAGCCTGTAAGGAGGTCCATACTTATAATTACATGTACCACTTATACTTGTAAGATGCATAATAGCTATGGAAAACAGGTACATTGTCAACATCTGTACAGCAAAGGCTAACACTAAGGTCAACCATACCTGCTGCAAATTCTGAAGCAGTGTTGTCTTGCAATATATCAACATTCTCATTAACTTCCGCAACATTTTGTTCAATCATATTGGTGATGTAAGTAGATACTTCTTTAAAGAATGGAAACTGTGAGGTGTAGCCAACTTTACCAGCAGTATACAAACGACAATCCCAAGTGTTATTAAAAGCCTACAAAAATTGTCACAGATAGTACATATGTTTAAAGAGATCAACCCTACATACTTTTATTTCAGATAACTTGGGAATAGGATAAGCATCAAGCAACTTGAGGAACAAATCCTGTGTGGCACTATCACAGTAGGTGCCAAACAGCAACTCAAGCCCATGACTTTTACTGATTCGGTATATCATGTAAGCTACAAAATTGAAGAATGCTGCCTTGTACATTGAGTCCACCTGTGTGTGTATACACAAGAGTGATGATGAGCTACATGAAGACATTTGTGGTTATACACATACAGAATCTGTTATATTCAAAGTAGATTCTCTGCTCCTAGCAAATTTTGCAGCTTGTTCAAGATGATCACCCATCACTGACGGCTTCCAGTATGATCTAATACAGGAAAGGCAATAATTTAGCTAGCTAACTAGTCATATACCAAAGAAAATGTAACATTTTTCAAAGCACAAGCTATCACTGCATGTGCCATGTTTGTTGTGTAATGAGTACATGTATTAGTTGTATGTACTTGCAGATGTATGTACGTACTCTGTCTTAAAGTGCTTTCTATATATGTATTTAAACTCATTATTTAGTTGCTACACAACAATGTGCATCCAAAGATAGAAACATGCATCCACTTTAATAAAAGAAAAAAATATATAATTTTTTGCTAACATAACTGAGGCACAATATGCTGGTATAATTTGGAATTTTGGAGTGTAGCTTAGATTGCAATCTGCGTGCGTACAATTAAATGCTGTGTTTGCATGTATGAGGGCTATTCCCACAGTGGCATGCACATGTCTTACTGTTGCTGCTGCTTATTATTTTCTTGTTGCTACGAGTGCTCATATTATTGATGTTGCTACATGAATGTTATTGTATGCTGCTAAGTATTACAGCTTACAGCGTACATGTTATTAGGTAGCATGCTGCTACTATTCCGTGCTTGTTATTGCACATTGCTCCTATTGCATGCTTGTTATAGCATGCTGCTACCATTGCATGCTTGTTGTTGCATGTTGCTGCTATTGTGTACTGCTGCTGCTGCTAATTAGTGATGTGCGATAGTAAGTTTGCAACTATATCAATTAATCACGATTAATTGCATCACGATATGATAGTTATCACAATAGTATAAATCCCAATAATAAGATACATAATGTAGCACTAATTTTACTTATTTTCTATGAATACAGGTAAAGGCACATCCTGTATACCCGAATGCACATGTCATGCTAAAATACAGCAAAGTTCAATCTCAGAAAACAATTAGTATACATGATTGAATAAACAAATGAATGCTTTAATTGTTCGAGTAATTCCGGCGAGGTAAGAATGTCTAATATAGGTGCTCACGATAATCACAAGCTATTATCATATCATGATAATGAACCACTGCAATACGATTATCACACTATCGATATTATTGCACATCACTACTGCTAATGTGTGCTTTTATTGTATGCTTCTACTATTACGTGCTTGTTATTACATGTTATTGCTATTGCATTCTTGTTATTGTGATTGCATGCTGCTATTACATGTTTGTAGCTTATTATACTATTAGCATGCTGCTACTGTTGCATGCTTGATATAGCATTCTGCTGCTATTGCATGTTTGTTATTGCATATTGCTATTATTGTGCACATTTTATTGCACACTCATGCTACAATTATCGTGTGTATGTTATGCTGCTACTCTGTGCTTGCTTTGCATACTGTTGCTATAGCATGTATGTTATTTCTGGCAGTTACCATTTACATGCTGCTAATATTGTGTGCAAACTACTGTTATTGAATGCATGTTTGGCAGTAGTACGTAATGCGACTGCTATTTCTACTACTATCATTGCATGCATATTTGTTAAAGTCATCATGCATAATTTTTGCACATCACACACACGCACGCATGCACGCACGCACACACACACATCAATCAATCAAGTGATTTGGAAATGTATCCCTACTCCAGGCATAGGCAAGTGCCAGGTTTGTTCTCACTAGCTTCCCCTGGCAAAATAATAATATTCAAACAAATAGTCCATCTGTCATTAAATGGTTTAAAATGCCACACCAACAATTGCTTGAAATAAAGAACAATTTATTTAGAAACCATCAGTATATGTACAGTAACCACACTACTAACTTGAATTTGAGACAAAGAACATCTCCAACTTTCTTTTCAGTTAAAAGTTTCCTCAAGTAGTTAGACTTGGTTGTAATATCAGGCAAAGATTCAAGAGAAAGTTCATTAGAATCAACATTCAGCAGAATCCTGTAAACACAAACATAAACAAGATTGTATATTGTGTTATGGTAGAACCTTGATGCAATAATCTGAATATTCTCTGGTTCATTTAGAACTGCAAGTAACTGTTTGCACATTGGATCATCAAGTGTTCCACTGGGTTCTTTTGCAGATAAACAAGATTGTCTAAACCATTCCCTATAAAGATCGAACAAATATGTGATGAATATGTAATCACTAAGAATATAAAGTCTATACATACTTTGTATCTACAAGAGAAGAGTTATAAGTCTGATCAATAGTGTCCAGGTAGTAGTGATCCCAACCAGGTAGGAACAGTGATGGGTAACATGGATCATAGAACATCATTGCAGAGAAGTGTAGTAGAAGGACAAACAATTTCTGCAAGACAAAAATTGTATTATGAAATTATCAATTATTATATAACCCTTATGGGTGCAAACAAAGTTATGTGACCTTCAAAAAGCTCTTCGCATAGCTACGTTGTTGATGTCATTTAAATAATAATAATTCTATGACATATAGTATGGTGCCAGAAAATAAACTTCAACAAACAATTTACACTGACAACTCATTGCCAATTGGTCAGTTGATTCACTGCAAAACAAGTATTATTGATTCACTATCGTAAGCGTATTAAATTTCATGGGTAAAGTTTTCGTGATTTGTCAAAAAGACAGGTTTGCAAGTGTATTAAATTTTGTGGGTATAATTTTCGTGGTTTAATCTAGATGAGCTAGTTTATTTTCTCGAGGATCACGGGGAGCAAAATTTGTGCTTTAACGTCGCATTTAAGGTTTACAACTTAACAGCTTTGGCTAGCTACTCTATTTATGCTGGCATACTTATCTGGGATTAAGCAAACCATTTTGTGGAGTTGACTCACCACAAAGGAATTTTGCCTGCTGGAATCAGAGGAAACGGGTCTTAGATACTTGAACAAGGCCATCAGTACATAGCTATTCATGTGGTGAACAGGTGCCCGTGTCATCATCAGCATATCTATGGTAGCTAACGCATAAGGAAAGTGTATTGGTGGCAACGGTTAATAGGTCTACTCGAGTTGAGACGTGAGTTTCAAAATGGATTAATTTTCGTGGATCAGCTGCAAACCACAAAATCCACATTTATACACCACAAAAATTTCTACGCTTACGGTATTTGATTGTGAATCAGGACATACACAGATCACGTAATTCAAATCACACTTAATGGAAGCAACAAATATGACATGATGAAAAAGCCCATCACCATTGTTTCATAACTGGTAAGCCTCTAATGATACAACTGTTACATAGTTTTTCCCATGTACAGCCCAATGAATAAACCTACTGTTGATATATGGTTTTCAGCTTATGGAGTTAGGCAAGACCACCCTACCTGGTCATTCATGCCCATTTGTGTAAACACGTATTACTCAAAAGTTTTATATGCATTTAAGGGTTCTAAGGAAAAACAAAAATACCAGTACAAGGGTAGTATAGAACAACCTATGGTATTGACTGATTGCCCCCTCCTACAAATACACTTTGAAGAACACAACATTACTGACATTAGATCTCTCATTGACATGTTCAGCTTCTTCAATCATTATCCTAATGTGATTAACAATTTGACGACTGGTCTCCTGCATGTTGACGATCTGAAAGCATAAAAGTAAGATGAACCATTATTTGAAGATATACAAATTGTAGCTATCTTTACCAAGACAAAAACAGTTTGTTGATGAGAGTCTACAAATGATTGCAGCTGTAATTTGAAAGTAGTTTGTGAGGAAATACTTGACAGTTTACAAAGGAGTAGGCTTTCAGCCTAAATGGTGTGTAATAAACAGTAATAACTGTATTCATATGTATTAATTATACAACCTTTTCACAAATCAAATTCTCAATCAACTGCTCTGACTTTTGGAATTCTTCAGCTGTAGATAATGCAGACCTCGGATATGCAGCTGGTAGTTGGTGAACCGATGAATTAGATCGAGTATAACAAATCAGTTTTGTAGGCAGTTCATTTTCACCACTAAATATGAATTTTAAAATACAACATACAACATCAAAGTGAGACTATATACCTTGTATTGAGCATGTGAACATGTTTTGCTATCAGTTCCTTTATATTGAAATGTGTCTGAAAATTCAAATAGGTCTCTAGATAAGAAATCGGAATGCTCCTAAACAACAAATACATTAACAAATTAAACAAAGAGTATTTTACATACTTTCTCTTTAGTATTGCTGCCTCTGGAGTCATTAACTGCATCAGTTTCTTACACATAAACCTCACCAACCATTGTGCAATTAAGGCAGTTACCATACACGCTCCATCGCTAGCTCCTAACGTTTTAAACTGATCTTCTTCACAAGTGTCATAATCAATTGTATCAATATCAGGTGGGGCAGCTCCAGTGTATACCAAATCTACAGCTTCAGCAACCCATTGAGATATAGCAACTGGTTCACAATTTTGTAAAAGTGTGTGTGTACCTATCAACCTAACTATCTATACCTATCTACCAGGTGTCTGGATTCAGTGGAATGGAATGGTGGATTGCAATGATGGAATGGACTGGAATTGTGGACTGGTAAATGGTGAACTGGAATGGACTGGAATGGAATGGTGGGCTGGAATGGAATGATGGAATGGAACGGTAATTAGGTAATTTCAATTGGTGGTCACCTCTTTGTAAGACCACCTTCTAACAAAGACCATTTCTTTATAAAGACCATTTTACTTTAATGTTTAAATTGCTGCTATCTTGTTGGCTTAGAGTGTATATGCCCCCATAGGATGGTCTTTTAACATGTCTAGTCATGATATAATTATGATTTGTAACACCATGCAAAAAAAGCTTGGCTGTACAAAAATGAAATGTCCATGAAACTAAAAGTAACTGATGACTAAAGCGTTGAGGCCAAGAAATGAATGTTAATACCAGCAACTATATATAAAATAATTTGGTCCTTTATCATTGACTCATGCGGTCTTGCTGCATTCTTAATTAATTCCCTGTAACTCTATAGTAATTTGGCTGCCTTTTCTCCTCTACATTGACTATTGGAGAAGGTACCAATTTACTAGCCAATTTGATTTATAGTGAATTAATCAAGAATGCAGTCAGACTGCACGAGTCAATGATAATCAATGTTATATAGACTATTGTAAATTATAGTTAGTTGCCAGTATTAACATTTATTTCTTGCGCCTCACCAGATATTATGTAGCCCCTAGATTTAGTTGTCAGTAACTTTTAGTTTTGTGGACACATCTTTTTTGTACAGCCAAGCTGTTTTGTATGGGTGTATATTATTGTATCATAAATCAGATATCACTCTGACTTTTCTAGGCATAACATGTGGGCGCACAATTCATCGATAAGACTGTCTCATGGGGATACACTCTAAAACAACAATTTAGACATTTAAGTTAAATGGTCTTTATAAAGAGGTGGTCTTTATAAAGAGATGACTACTAAGTGAAATTACCTAATTACTGTTCCATTCCACGATTCTATTCCAGTCCACCAGTTCAGTCCAGTCCACCATTCCATTCCACTAAATCCAGATTCCCTTCATCTTAACCAAACTTCATTATGTTTAATAAACTACAAGCCACTTGGACTGTCTGGACAATGGAGGTGCCCAAATAAGGGAGGTTTCACTGGGTAAGTAGAATTCAAGGAAAACAGGAATGGGATGGTTGCCCAAAGCAATGTATGCTAGCTTTTGCCTACATGATGGATGAAGTGTTGATAGGCAGTTTAGTGAGGCAATACGTTAATGTATAGCTACTACTAATTGCTGGGAACAGGGTGAGCCATCACTTGCACATATACAAGCACCTGTTCCCAGTGCCATGTCTACACAGTATTCTTTATCTGGGTCATGTCTACCTTTGACAGAAAATTGTTTTTTTTTTCTCCTTCAATGACCTTGATATGTTCTTTGGGTATTTTCCCTGCATTCACACCACAAAATTTAGTTTGTATAATGATCCAGGCGATTGTAAGCTACACTCAATAATTTGCATTGGTAGTAGTTTTCCAGTTTCTCTGTCACAAGTTGAAAAATTTCTACTAAATTGTATGCTTTTACTCTGCTAAAAACATTTCTTTACTATGTGGATGCCTGCTTCGGATACATTGTTTGTATTATTCCCCTGTACAGGAAGTCCAGACCTGTAACAGAGTGCCCACCCATCACGGTGAGGCCACAGATTGGAAGTAGTGTACCTATCTTATCAATAACTCAGTGATAAATTCACTAAGCACTAAACTTTGCAATATAGCTATATATGGTAAAGATCTAACAGTTATTTGAAATGGCTGTGGACACACTGCACCACATTATTGCTGCTCATCTATATTTATACCCTGTACACCCTGCATGCCTATTATAATCAGCATGATTTAAAGCAAGGTAATACTCAGTGGTGACATTTATTGCAAGGACAAAAAGAACACTTAATTAATAGTGTTAGGTATAACTCTTGATGAAACCTACAAAGTACTAAAAGAGGAAAGTGCATAATGAAAGAAAAGGTATTATAAGGGCTTTACAATAAGATACCTCTAAACAGGGAAAAAATGTACACAAAAAGGTTGGCTATACACAGACTTTGAAAACTATGATTAAAATTAATTACGATTATGATTACTTTAAAATCTGTAATTGATTGTAATTGATTGTTGATCCCATGCTTGCTATAGAGAGTGAGTGAAAGCACTTAGTGATTTGTAACAACAAACTTGGCATTGTCAGATGATGTGTACTTAGTTTTGCAAAAGTGTCATGTGGATACATGTTGAGTTAGTGGCATACATCACAAGGAAGAATGCAGGCAGACAGACAGCTTTATACATATTAATACAAAATGGGTGTTTGTGAACAAAATGACCAGCATTAGTTAATACACAACGTACTTGCTCAGATGTTTCCTTGAGCACAAGTGATATATTGTCATATGCGGAACTAATCTGTTAACACATAAAATTATATAAAATAACAACTACCCATGTACACATGCTGACCTTGTCATTTAACCATTCTCCTTCTAACAAACATGCCAGATCTTCACCGTTACCTGGTTCGCAATAAACTTCATTGTAATCATCATCACTGAGAATGTTCTTAAGCTGAGTATATACGTATAGAATATTATGTAGCTACACAGTATGTAATAATAATGGTTTTACAGATAAATGAAAACACCAAAAACATTAATTTTCATCTTTTAGTCATTCAGGACTTCGTTTACTCTTGCTCCATTAATTCTAAGCAAAAGTTTAAATAGCCGTCTCAGATATACCAACAACTGTATACATTGCATGTGCATTTTGGCAGCTAAAAGTAGCTGAGAATGCATCAGAAATATGCAGTGAGATAGCATTTGCTAAAACGATTATCTAAATACAATTTTTTTGGGGGGTTTCAGATGCCATGTGCTTATATACACACAGTAAGCACACAAACTTTTACACCATCACGTTATCACAGCCCAAGTCATTTTCTAGGTAAAGGTCTGACTTTTAGTATATGAGGAGAACAGTATAATAGTGTTAAATAATTCATCTCCTAAATTCTACTCAATGATTTCAAGCAAAATACTACAGTGGAACCTATCTATAATGGTCACTTTGGGACCAGATATATCTGGCCTTTATATACAGGTGGCTGTTATAGAGAAAACCTGCATAAGGTGGTCAGCAGCATCTTAGTGGCTATGGCCGTTATAAATGAATGATTATTATTACGAGGCTCGCGCCAACCGCAATGCAGTAATATTTTAATACAGAAAGGACAAGGTGAGCTTGTTATGAATGTTGGTTATAGCTATTGAATACGTTAAAGCAATGAAGCCTGATAGATTATATAGTATTCATTGAAAGGCAGGAAACTTAATGTGATAATTGTGCATTAATTGAAACGGTGCCGTGGTGCCAGACAGTTATTATTATTATTATTATCAAATTGTTTAAAGGGATACACAAAAGGCATGTGCCTGTACAAGGTGATACCCTTACATGCAATCTTTACTGTTACAAAAATACAATTACAAAAACAGAACAACATACACAATACAAGTACAGAATTAAACAATCACATTAAAATAAACTGTTTCAATCTGGATCTGAAATGTTTAACCTGGCTTCGTGCCAAAATGTCCTCAGGAATAGTGTTCCACAAGAATGCCACGGATACAAAAAAACAATAACGAAAAGCATTGATGGTAGAAGAAAACATTTTTAAAGTTAAGGAGTGCGACCTTGTACACAGTGTATTGAACTCAAAGTAATCACTAAAAGTAATTCCAGTACGCCCCTTCCAAATATCATACAAAATTGACAGTGACAAGAATTGCCGTCTAGACTGCAGGGATGGCCATTGCAATTCAGTTGGCTTAACAAGCCACCATAAAAGGTAGCGACCGCTATATGAAGGAGAAAGTTATGTATACAGTGATTCATAGGCGAATTCTTGGTTGGCCGTTATACACGTTAGACAGGTGATCACTTATGCACTTGTCAATTTCATGCCCCCCATCCCCCCACCCCTGGGCGTCCTGACACCCCAGGTGGGGATTTGGCACTATTGCTTCTTGTCCCCACCCCTGGGGCAATTGGCAGTTGTCCAATTCACTGACCGATTTTCGGTAGTTGCATTTCTAAATAATAAAATCGCACTTGCTATAGCTAATTTTACTAGTTACAGGGCAGGTTTATTACTAGTCGCTTGCATGAAATATGCGCTTAGTCATCCTTGAAGTGTCGTCAAATCCCCTACTATAGGGGTGGGGACATAGTGGGGATTTGACAGCCGATTTTGCCCCATTAGTGGGGAATTTGATACCACGATTTGTCAAATCCCCTGTATTCCACACCCTCCCCCCGGGGGGGTGAGGGGGCATGAAATTGACAAGTGCATTAATGCAGACAGCAATGCATACATTTGTATGGGAAAATATTTGGGACCTCGTGTCCATGGCCGTTATGCAAAGGTGACCGCTTAACCCAGGTTACCGTAACACAGGTTCCACTGTACTTGCTCTGATAAAATAATGCAGTCACCAGCACAATATAGTAATACTACAGGTATGGCACTTGTTCCCCATACAGTAGTATGGCAATGCTGAATGTACACATGTAGTAGGGAACATTAATGCATTAAAAGGTGGTTGAAATAAAATGAATTATAATATTATGTGACCTGCTGTCTGAAAACCCGACTTGTTTGCATTTTACTCAAACTTCATTTTATGACTTTTGTTGTCTAGAGGAAACAACCAATGGGCTGTTAGGTTTCAGCCTTATCTGGTAAGAGCTTTCAGACTTATAGCGATAGACAACAAGAACAGCAAAACAATCGATTTTACAGTGCCTATATGGAAAATAATTACAGGTGCTCATTTAATCTATCATAATTATGTCTCGAGTGCAACAGACTACGTAGAGTGGGACTTGTGTCCTTCTGTTTACTATGAACTTGGGCATTTATCAAGGTACAGTTTTGTGCCTAAATGTGCCCATCCTAACAGATAATTAGGCTGTTCAAACTTAGAAACAGAAATAATAAAGTAATGTTTTACTGCAAAGTACACATAACTCATGTTTACTTCATAGTAAACTGTTACTCTCCATGAAGAGGTGAATCTATTGGTATATTAAATATCTCTGTTCATGTCTTCCTTCACTGTTTACTGAAGCAATTAATATGTTTGCAAACTCATTTATGTAGCATTGCAATCTCAATACTGCAAACAAGCAGTGTTGGGAGTAACGCGTTACATAAATAATGCGTTACGTAATATTATTACTTTTGTGGTAACTAAGTAATATAACGAAATATGCTATAAAAACGGGTAATATAACTCAAGTTACTTTACTTACAAATGTAACGCATTACCTAAGTAATATAGTTACTGTAACGAGTCTAATATTATTACTACAAGTAACGAAGTTACTAATCTCATTAGTAATCCATTGAGTAACGCCTAGCCACAACTAAGTAACAAAGCCTACTGAATGAAGCTTATTCACCAGCTTCTTGCTTATAACCAAGATTTGTACATTGTCCAGCAACACAATCGTGTCACGTGATAAAGTGGTAGTTTCACACATGACAGCTTAAGGCTGTGGACACAACGTAATGTAATATGTAATATTATTATAGTTACTATATTTTATGGGTAATATGTAACTGTAACTAAATAGTTCAGTTGCAAGTAATATGTAATTAGTTACTTTTACAAAGTAACTTGGCCAACACTGCAAACAAGTTGGGTTTTCACTCAGTGGGTAACATATTTTAGCATTCAAGCTGATACATGTGCCTTCTAGTGTCTGCAAAGTAAAAGATGACTGCCTCTTGTTGTGCAATATCTCTGTCTCTATTGAAGCTTTTATGTAGTGTAGTTATTAAGGAAGAATAGTCAGACCTTCTTTCATGGTGTAGGAAAACCCATGCAGTAAATTTTGTAGGACAATAATATAATAGGGACTATAGTTTAAGTATGAACATGTACAGTACCAAGGGCCACAGATGGCTAATGCAATGCCATTTGATCATCAAAAACAAGCCTTCATTTCATACTGAACATTATTATTTACGGTATGGTATGCTATTAAGAAATAATTGATTGGGTCAGATTTTTTTATCAATATACATAGTATTGTGTATATATATAGAGATATAATTGATTAAGTTATGTATTTAAATCCTGGGAATGGCTAATTCTTCTGTCTCTGATTCAAATGCATACACACGTAGGTATATTGGTGCAAACTATTCCATCAGTGTATTAAATTTCCAGTTCCTGAACTGATATTAAATAGCTGGGTCATGATGTATACACTATACACAAAGCAAGTACTGTAATTTTAAAGTCTCAACACAATCAAACAACCACACACCATAAAGCTATTCAGTACATAATATTCATGTGTAAAAAACCTGGTAGATTTTTGGAAAGAAACTTTTGATGTGTAGATTTTTGGAAAGAAACTTTTGATGCTAGAAGCAAGGCAGGGCATGCATTTGTTGTGACACTCGAGCTACGCAGAAGGATATACCTTTATTGCACGATAGTCTGACTCCAACATTGCATGTATGTGCCAATCAATAATTTTTTGAGTTTATGCCAGTTGATTTCTCATACCACAATTATGTAATTTAAACAGCTGTATTAAATTTGCCTGATTACCTATGACTCAACAGGCATGAACAGTTGTAATATTTTAACAGGGATACACTCAGTGAAAACACTGATTTCCAGTGGAATTGATGAATTTTCTTGTGACTATAGCTGTAGGTGGGGGTGGGTACAAATAACAAGCCATAAACTATTGTAGATATTTGTCAGACTGAGAAGAAAGGACTGAATGCACTATGATACTGTATGGGTAATCATGACCATCACAAGAACAAATTCACTCATGTCATACTTAAGCCACACTACCACAAATCACGTTTTGAGTCAACAACTTGAAGGAAACTGATTGAGGAATTCACGGTTAGTATATATAGCAGCTGAGATCGGGTTAGTCCCATTACTGCAAGGTGGCACCAGAACAGGTGAAGAATTCACGTGCAAATTAACTCTGTTTGCGTTGCGGATATTATTGGGTCATGCATATGCATGGTTGAAGTAGAAACAAAGTTCTCAAACCTCGTCCAAATTTTTTTTTTAGCTTTCCTCAGGTAGACATCAGCCCTTGGGCCTCAAGTAGACACATCAGGCAGGCCACTGGTATCTTTGGTACAACTGTAAAAAGCCTAAAATTTACATGGTTCACCTGTAGAAAAGTGAAAAGATCATTGAAAAGCAAACTCAAACATAGCTACAGTCAGGGTTAACGGTTGCTTTAAAAACTGCAAAAATGAAAGAATGATTGTGATCAGCCAAGCTATGAAACAGGGTGCACCCATCAACAATAATAAAGGATGTGGTATTAAGGAAGTGGAGACCAAAATGATTGAGGTACATATATCTAGCTACTCCTTCAAGTTGTGGTTGGCAGAAATATGTGTTTGTGTGGAAAGTTTGCAAAAACACATTTGGTTAAGTGCTTGGTTTCAATGTGGTCAAGGATTCATGGATTTTAAAATAAATTAATTTTACAGTAGCATTTGTTTAGCATTTGTGTATTAATATTTGTAATATACAGGCTATTAACCTTAATAATTTTATACTGCTCTCTCTGTGTGTGTACGTGCGTGCGTGTGTGTGTGTGCACGCGCGTGGGCGTGCGTGCGTGCATGTGTCCATTCTAGTATACCACACGAAGTGAGAATGAGTAGTAAGTACAAATATACTGCCACGTGACCTAAGGTAAAGGTTATATCACATGCTTATCATGTGAACTTCACTAATATAATAAGAACTGAAATTTTTTTTCCACAGATTAATAATAATATTATTAATCTCACAAGTAAATTATATAAAAGATAACATAATATATTTTTGTCAAATAAACTTTGAAAAACTTGAGTCAAGCCCGACTGGAATATAGCTGCTGCCTCCACTCAACCTTCTAGTAAGTTGTTGAACTACTTGTTACTGTATAATTATGCATGATTGTGCCTAGAATTGAGTTTGTTGCTTCCACTGCATACATACATTGCTAACAATAGCTACATGTTTGGAATGGTGCGGCGAACAGTAATGCACTTATATATCTAGTAATGTTGTGTAGTGTGCGCCCCGCGCAACTTCACTACATGTTCCTGCCATACCTGCCTCCGGCTGTTAAACCTGGCTAGATCAATAGCCACTGCATGTTATTGACTAGAGTGTTTTTCATATTAGCAAATCCTCCTCTCTCCAAAAATATCGGCATACGCGATGTCTGTTGGTTTGCTTGTCCGAGTCACCTGAAGCCCGGCCATGCATGTGACAATGCAGAACGTTACATGATCGCCACGTTACGGGTATTAGCTTGCTGCGCCGGCGACTATAAGCTACGAGTAAGTATAGCTTATGGTTTTCCAGTTTGGGAGAGATAAAAATTTCGTACGTACTGTTGATGCCTAGCGTAGACTTGATCGTTGGTGCAATTCACGCAGAATGCTGTTATGTTATTGTTATTGTTGTTATTATCTACTTTACCAGTTAGGCACTGGAGGGTGTACACAGAAGGCAGAGCCTAATGCCGTGGTACGAATCGTTTAATATCAAGAAATTTGCAGACATTTGCTATACTTTTGTTCATGGCAAAATCTATTCTGTTATTCAGAGCTTTGATGATCACCTTAGGCTGCGAAGTGATGTTAACCGATTGTTGCAGTGGTCTCGCACATGGTTGCTTCGGTTCAATATAGCTAAATGTAAGCTGATGCGGATTGGTAACTCTCTCCGTTCACCTACTCTGTGCTGGACAGTTCCACCAACTTACCTTTTGTAATCACAGAAGTGCAATAATAAGTGCAAGAAGAAAAGGATCTTGGTATTTGGTGCACTAAAGACTTGAAACCATCTCTACAGTGTCAGAAGGCTGCAGCAAAAGCCGAGGCAAAAGCTATACAAGTTCTTGGTTTACTAAGAACTGAGGTCCTTCAAACTTTTTTTCTGTTGACTTGTTGACTTTTTTGTACAAAATTTATGTCAGACCTCACTTGGAATATTGTATCCAGGTCTGGAGCCCTTACTTAGTGAAAGATATTGATCTAGAGAAAGTATAGCTACAGAGATGTGCCACCAAGTTATTACCAAGTTTAAATGATTTACCATACGAAGCTCATCTAGAGGGACTTGGTTTATATTCACTGTACTGTAGACGTCAAAGGGGAGACCTAATCAAGGCCTACAAGATATTGAATGGTTTCTATGACATCAATCTTACCTCATTTTTCACTTTGAGTTATATGGATACCGCCAGAGGTCACCACCATAAACTCTTTAAATTTCGATCTCGGCTGTTAGTGAGGCATAATTTTTTCAGCAACAGAGTAGTTAGTTTGTGGAATTCTCTTCCAGCCGAGCTTCCAGCAGATGTTATTTCTGCACCAATGGTAGCATTATTTAAGAAGAATCTTGATGATTTGTGGAGAACAACAGGATATGGACACTCTCAAAGGCCTGTGGCCTAGCTTGACAGTCTTGTGCTGTCAAGCAATTTTTGCCCATTAATAATTATACAACTAAGTAATAAAGATAATACAAAATACGGTTAAAATTACATCATAAATAAATAAATAATTAATGTTCTCAAAAACTACGAGGTCTAGAGACATGAACTAACCAGAGATAGATCCGCCTGTGAATGAAGGCACAAACGTATAATCGTCGTGCCCGTTCGTGCTGGTGATTTGACCATCGTGTAATCCTATATAACGCCCAGTACCACACCCTTGCTTATTTACAGATTGCATGAAGAAGAAGATTAGTGATGTCAGTGGAGTGAAGGTAGGAGAGCCAGAAGCCACTTTACATGTAAACAAGAAGATTACAAGTAAGTTTTTATGTTTGTAATGCCTCAAGTCTCCATGCCAGCTGCCAGTGGATTCATTCACATAAAATATGTAATTAAACAATACAAGAAAACATTAAAGCATATGTTACTCTCTTTACAATACAGTTACATATAAAATACAAGTAAACAATCTTGTTTTGTGCAGCTGGCATGGCGAACTTCCTTTGTGTTGGTGTCAAGCAATTCAATACATGCTTAATCTTTTTTCTTCACCTGGGGCTATTGCTGGCTTGGCTGTCTTCCTTGATCTGGTTCATCTGGCTTGCATACTCCTACAGTATTGTGTAGCTATCTCCTGCAAGTTGTGTGTATGCATAATTATAGTGTGTCACCTATCACTGTGCCATTGCTACACCACTGATGAACTTTATTTAGGCCAGGCCAACTTGATTACTTGTTTCTCATCCACAAACAATTGAATTTTCATGCGAGCAGGGGGTCATTTTTCATTATTCATTCATTATTAAAGAAACTACTCCAAAATCAAGCTGTCTGTTACTACTAAAGCCTTTAAGAACTAGTACTTACATACGTTTTATCACCGTTTCTGAGGTGCAAGTGGCATTTGCTGAATGATAGCCAGCCTTCTTAGAATTAAAATCCGTGTGAACGTGATTGATAACAGCAATAATGAAATTAGAGGCAGTGGGGTAAAAAGGGATGCGGGCAGGGATGAGAAACAATTGATCAAGTTTGCCTGGCCTTAGCTCTAGTTGATGTTGATATACTGTGCTGTATATTGGCTAATAATTTTTTATGTATTGCTGCATACAATACTGCAATAATGTATAATTCTCTCCTGTATGTTTTGTATACATATACTGTGTACACATCACTGTGCCATTACCACATCAATGATGTACTGACACTTAGCTACTTGTGACCTTTGGTTACGATGCCACTATTGTGTTATATCTGTCACTACTGTGACATATTGAGTTGATTTGGGGATTGTGCCTTCACCACCTAATAGCCTCACCAGAGGGCAGTCATGTTGGTGTATGTACTTGGTTGTATGTAACGCGGTCCTAGTAATAACAATAATAATAATAAAAATGCCAGCTGGAACAGGCATGGCCGCGGGGTGGGCATGCATGGCCAATACATTTCGATTGAAAAACCATTAAAAAATAAATTAATTCTCGTGTAGCTACTACCTACCTTAAGTCTGTTTGAACTTTCCGGATCACCTTACAGAGCCCAATACCTTAAAATTATTCGAGCATTATTTACCCATAAACAGATAGAAAGTTTTTGAAGTAGATTTCTTCTGGCCACTTTAGAGTTGCTCTACACATATCAAAGGTGATGATGACTTTCCCCTTTCCCTGTAGTTTTTTTTCTTTATTGTTCTCCTTTCCCAGTAGTTGTACTTTATTCGTTGTGGTCATATAGTTTGTTTAGTAGATTGTAATTGTAGAATTTGTTGTCATGTGTATTTTATCCCTATTAAGAGTTGTATATCTAAAAATAAATAAATAAATAAAACTTTCTGCGAGTACAATGATGCCAAAAGAAGTCCAATTCACGGATATTTAGGCTTGTCAAAATGGCCTAAACCGACTGGGTGTAGCAAATTTCCCCATACATTTCGTATTGGGCATTTCTGGGGCATGCAATAAATGCATGATAATCTGCGAAACATGATTGATACCTCAGATTCCAGACCAGATTTGGAAAGAGCAGTGAATAACGATTAAGATGATCTATAGCAGAAGGAAATAAGAGGAAATTTAAGCTCATCATTTTAAGGTTGAAAATCACTTACTTTTTCTATGGCGAATTGAAAGGAAGATATTTGGAAGGGAACACTCTGACCTATTTCAATGTCTTGACAGCCATTTATTATTGTTCGTTTATTTATTTATTTATTAGTTTTACAACCACACCGTACATGTACAAATATAGTTGATTACAAAACTGACAATGATGATTAGTGGGTGGTTGATAACTAAAGGTACGAACTGCCAAGTAGCTAATTACAAATACTAACTACCTAATATACTACATATAGAGTAAAAAGGAGTGGTGTGTGACCTGCAGAACTAATTCAGAGTGCTTTTGTTTTGTGACACTAATGTAGTGAAGGTTAATACATCCATTGTAAGATCCATCTGTGTAAAAGATCTAGGAGTTCACATATCATCTTCTTTAAACCCTTGACCCATTGTGAAATCATTGCTTCCAATGCCTACGCAATTTTAGGATTAATCAGAAGGATCTTCTCAATGCGTTCTACCATAGCCAAAAAAACTACTATATCTCACACTAGTACAATCACAATTGACATACTGTAGCCAATTATGGAGACCTTACTTACTAAAAGACATCTCTATCCTGTAAAGAGTTCAAAGGAGGGCAATGAAGTATATATTAAATGACTATGACTCATCCTACAAAACTGGACCTATACAACTCGATTTCACAGATGTACAATACGACAAGATCATACAATTATTGTGCTATCAAAGTAATTATCTAAATTATACTTAAAATTATGTAATGAGTTACAGTCAATCACAGTGCTGGGTAATTTTTTCCATGTGAGGATTGTGTTTTGGATAAAGGAATATTTGAAAGAGTTTTTTTGACAGGACAGCTGAATCAGTTTGTAACGGTGATGGTATCTTGTTAACTGTTAATGTGTTGTCGCCCATTCGCAGTACTGACGTTTACATTCCTGTTTCGGCTGTGGATACTAATGAAAACCTGTGATCACGCCCCATGTGATTGCCACCAAGAAGTTTGCTGCATGGCACGGACATTATTTTGCTTAATCATGGAACACTGTAATTTTGCAAACTATGTTGTTGGTACAGAAAGAACAGGGACAGCAAAAATGAAACGTACAAGTATTATTGGAGTTAAAATTGTTTAAAAAGTGATGTCGTAAAATTGAGTGAGTTGCTTTTTTATTGTCTAATAAGGTAGATTTAAGGCCAATCAAGGGTAGAGAGTTCCATAATCTTGGTAGTCAGCAAAAATAAAAATGACGGTTTGAATTGGTTGTGGAAATACAATGGACTAACTTGCCTGATGATGATGATCTTGTGGATACTGATGCTTTCATTGATATGTATTTGTTAATGTTGAAATGGGGGTAGGAAGTTTAGTAGGATTTTATGAAAAAAAGCAAATCACTCAATTCGTATTGGTACATTAAAGGGATTTATACCCTTCGCTGAGCAAAGTTTCACAGTAATGGTTAATAATAATATGACATGTATGGTTTCATACTGAAAAATAAAATTGCAGGGAATCATATGGCTTAACAGGGAATCTTCTAGGCTGGGAATCATATGGCTTTACAGGGAATCTCCTAGGCTGGTTAAAAGGTTTTTTAGCGGGCAGAAAGTAAAGAGTTGTTATTAATGGAGAAACTTCAACTTGATGTAATGTTCTTAGTGGTGTGCCTCAAAGCTCCATACTTGGTCCCCTGTTGTTTATACTATTTATGTCAATGACATACCTATCCAAGTCAACAGTTCTGTCTTACAATTTGCTGATGACTTTAAAATGTTTCATGTAATACAGGATGCTCATGATTTTCAGCAGTGATATCAACAAGTTGTTGGCTTGGGCCAACAAGTGGCAACTACGATTCAACGCCTCTAAATACTTCTTTCTGCATCTTGGTCCACCACACGAGTATGGTGAGTACAATATTCAGGGTACAATAATATCTTCTAGTGATACAATTAATGATCTTGGTGTACTCATTGATGACAACCTTAAATTTCATTCCTATGCCACATCTGTGATCTCCAAAGCTAATCAGACACTGGCTATTATTCAGAAGACCTTTCATTTCACAGATAACCACATGTTTGTTACTCTTTAAAAGCCTTTGGTCAGACCAGTGATTGAGTATGGTAACACCATCTGGGGACCACACTACATTCTTGACCAATAAAACATTGAAAAAATACAGCATAGAGCTGATTTGTCCCATTCTTTAGATTGCCAGCTATCTACAATCAGAGGCTGATCCAGTGGGGTGGATGAAGTGGTTAGCCACCCACCATGCATGCATGGGCCTTGCAGCCACTCAGACATGCAATGTTTTATATACTGAAATAATTCTATAATGCTTATCACTGATAACACCATTTTATCTGAGATAATGTCAGTATTAGTTACTACTAAATCTATGTAGAGGAGTTCATAAAATGGGTCTGCTTTAGGGATGAATTGATTTTACTCTCTATGCCATTATGATTGCCAGCAAATCATCCTAGGACTGTAGAATAATTATTACTGTGCATCATGTAGCTAAGCATGTGCCCCGTGACAGCAAAATTGTCAGATCCAAGTCAAATCAATCGAGCATAGTTTTTTACTTTTATGTTTTCCAAGTTGAATAAGTTGAGCATAACTAACCCCAGAGTTAGTATCGAGAATGCAAGACTAGCTAGCAATTTTATTTTTCAGTATGAAACCATACATGTTATATTGTTAACCATTAATGCGTTGTTGTCATTACTATTATTATTATCATCATCACTATGTGTAAAAGGAAAGAAGGCAAAAGCCTGTGATACCTTGTCATTACAAAAAGGTCAATTTAAGACTCAAGTTAGTACAATATAATTAAAAACCAATTTGAGTCATTTGATCAGAGAAGAAATCATCAAGCTGGTTCTTAAATACATTAAGAGACTGTGCCGTAACTGCATAATCTGGTAAACTGTTCCAAGATATACAGATCTTATTGAAAAAAAAGTGACATCTTGCTCTGGTGGTAGCATGGGGCTTATATAGCTTGTACATGTGGCCTCTAGTAGAGGAGTTGGTAAAAAGTCAGAAAATTCAATGCCAATATCATTGTTAACATGTTGCAATCACAGATTGAACAAGGATATTAAAGCAACTGAAAATGTGAATGATTTTCGACACACTGTAGTGTAGATAACTTAAGAGCAATAGTATAATTGATTTTCATTGCCACTTCATCAAAATTAATACTTCTTCGTATTCCTTAAAGAGACAGTATTCTCCAGGAACAGGTGGATCTCAGATAAATACTTACCTTTCTGGCATTTTTTGGTTGAGGGTTGTACAGGTTGTAACAAATTTAGCTAAATGAATATGACTGTGCAGACTTGACCTCTTGACAGTGGCATACGTAGGTTATTACTCCCATTGATGAGCTCAAATGTATCCATATACACACTTATGTATAGTTTCAGTATTTATAGCTATCATATCCTACATAATTATCACATACTACAGAGGAATGTGTAGTATGTGCATGCACAGATGTTACATATGATTTATTTGTTTTTAAGCACTACATGATCACTATGTTCTGGAATCACAAAAATGCATTGCACAAGAGTTGCCATGCCACTCATAATAATTATGTGTGTTTCACTTGTACACTATACAAGTTGGATGATGACATTCTGATATAATGTATAATACTGCTGACCTGCATGAATATTTGTTGCTGTTTTGTATAGCTACAGCTAGCTATGTACATACTTAAATGCTTTCAATGCTCAGTGTTTTATTGATGCAAAATATTGATATTAAAATTTGACCATGTAAACCGGCATGTAACTAATGGCATAATGGCCAGACCCTCACACCCTCCTCAAATTTTCAATTCAACAAGGACCAGAAACAGCAGGTATGTTGAGATGCCACCTTTGGCAAATTTTAATATGCCTATTTGATACCAGTTTTGGAAATAACAATTTTGCCAATTTTTGAAAGCACTAAATTGGCTAAGTTTGGAAATTGTAATCAGAAAACCTGCCAATTTTGGAAAATATTTTCTCCAGATTTGGAAACATATAAAGCAAATGTGGCATCTTCAAAGCCTTACCACAATCGGCAAATTACTTACTTTGCTTTTATAGCATAGCATGGTAGATTATTTTTGTGGGTATCGATTTCCAGTTTTGGATTCAGTTTATATAAATGGGTTAGAAATCTACTGCAGTGGTGTGCCAGTAGGTGAAGCAAAATTCGCTGGTAGAATTAGGACATTTGCTAGTAGAATTAGGGCATTCGCTAGTAGAATTATGACATTCACTAGTAGAATTAGGACATTTGCAGAGGCTCCAACCTTGGATCTTTCTTGGGAGTAAGATTTTTCACAAAGTGAACAATGGAGATGCAGTCCTTCAGCTGCAACCATGCAATTCATTATAACTAGCACTTTAGGATTTCATGACATTACAATAGCATGGCTTCCTTGTGCTAGTTATATTTGAAAGTGTTTGCACATAGTTACACCATTGAGAAGTTGTGTATTACTAGCTACTAGTGTACAATATCAATAACTGCAAGGTGTGTGTGTGCTAGGTATATATACATTACGATTGTGGCAATTCATTACAACTACCATGGCATCTGTGACTGGCTCACGTGATCAGCTGGAATACACACATTAATGATCATCCTGTGTATCTAAGAGATGTCTTACCAGTTTACTACCTGGCTTCTATCATGTCCACACAGTGTGGCTATCTTGCAGCAACAAAATTACTGAACTTTACAATTAATATCCCGCCTGGCGAGCCGCCTGGATTTCGAGTGACCTTTCAAAGTTCCAGTACACTGTTAGCGGGTAACCCTGTTTGCTTTCCTTATGCAACCCATCTCAGTCATTGTCTAAAATAAATCAATCAACCGCCATTGAGAGCTCCACCCGCCAAAAGAATTTTTGAACGAGAGATCACGTGACTGCTAAAACATCGACATTCCGGTGCTTGCTGTTCCTTTTTTTAGTCTCAAACATCAAGTAAAAAGCATAGCTAGTCATAAAAAATCCCGGAAGTGAGGAAGAAATTTTAGGCATGAGAATACAAATGTTGGGCATGAGAGCATGAGATTGAAGGCCAAATCGTGAGAATCACGCCTAAGACGTGAGAGTTGGAGCCTCTGCATTCGCTAGTAGAATTAGGACATTCGCTGAAAATTCAGTAGTAGGGTTAGGGGTAGGGTTTGGGGTAGGGTTTGGGTTAGATATAATAACCTGTGAAATCAGATAAAACTAAAAGCATCTTGATATAAATTATTGCCAATAATGGAAACTTAAATCCATAATCGAAAGTTCTATATATGTGTGCACTTAACATTCCCAAAACTGGCAAGGTTTGAAGAATACTACATTTGGCTACTAGTGAAATTGAAGTAGCCAGTGGGAATCCTCAGGTTACCAAATTGGTGTAACTTCTAATGGTTGGCACCAATTCTGGCTATAACCTAGAACTTGCCAATTATGGAAATCACTTGATTCCATAATTTGCCACAAATGGCAACTTTTAGGCATATTAAAAGTTGCCAATGGTGGCTCCAAAACATACCTCGGAACAGGAGTACCACTTAGAATGGCCTAATGATGAGGCACCAATTGTGAGTGCCATATTTATACACTAGCATTGGTACTGTGATTTGCCCTACGTGCAGGGCCATCATGTCTAAGAGTCACAGTAGCTCTAGTGTTACTTCTGCCACAATCTTGCAGCAGCAGCAGCCCCTCGCCTTAATGGGACTGACTTTACAGGTACTATAGGAAGAAAAAATAGCAGTAATAGCCTGAAATACAATATGTAATATTAAATGCAAATGTTGCATTAATTATGATGCATACAGAGGAAACTTTCAGAGATCAGTTATGTTTATCAATATAACACTTTCACACCTCAGATCAAAGAAGCTGCCTGGGCTACATTTCGTATGTAGCCCATCTAGCCAGGCTACATACGAAATGTAGCCAGGCTACAACTGGACAGTGATTTTATAGACATTGAGGCCGAAATTGATTTTGGGGATCGATTAATAACTCACATGATTAGGATGCGTGACTTGGATTTCGCCATGAAAACCACTCAGATGGAGAGTGTTTTGTTATCCTTGATGTCCTACCGGTTGAAAAACGTTGGGATAAGGCAAAAACTATTGCTATAGCTTATTCGTCGATCATTTCCACATGTTTTCGAATACGGACACGTCCCTATCATGAAGCTACCACTCTGTATGGAGTAATCACTCTACAAGCAAGCCTACCTGTCTTGGCCTTTAGTGAACTCTGTACTTTTCCATAAATGATTCAATAGCACTGCTTAAATGTTAAACTCACGTAACTGAAATTCTCCTTGATATCTCTAGGATATGTCCATTTATCATAGCTGAACATAACCAGAACCTGACTCATAATCAAAACATTTAGGTATGCATATATAATGCATTCAGTGGCTGCACTCGTGTTGGCTTGGTTAGTTGATTTCCCTGTACAGGCTATCAGCCTAATAAGTATTACATATTAGCTGTAACATGAGGCATTCGGGCTTTGTCTGATATGTATGCCCTCATGCCCTTGGACCTGCGACCCTTGAGAAGTCGGGTATACATATCAGATAAAGCCCTCATGCCCGTGTTACAACTATTACACATATTTTATTGTTGTTGGTAAAATGTCACCTCTAATAACATTTGCCATACCAGAGAAAATGGTATGGCAAAATGATTTTTTATGCAAATAATTGGTCATAACTCTGTCAGGTCTGCACAAAATTTGGTGCTAGGATTCAAATTTAGAGCTCCCTTCAAATGTGCCAAACTTCAATTAGATTGGATTATTCATTTTATAGCAATTTTTGCAAAGTGTGCAAAAAGACTGATAAGAAATAACAAAGAAAAGAAACTGAAACTGTGGTTGCTTGTACCTCAAGATTGGCTGAGGAAATTTCATTCAAATTTGATATGTGGGCTGCCACACCAGGCAGGCAACTCCTGTCCCAATGTAAAGGTCGCTCCATTCAGATAAAGGATCATGGAGTAAAAATCATGTTTTCTTTCTTCCTGTCAATTCAGTCATGGTGTGGCATGCCAGCTTCTCTGGCTGCACAATACCATGTGTCTTGATTAAAGAGAATTGGTTTCATAGATAGAGTTAAGGTTCAGCTTTATTAGTTAGAGTTAGGTCAGGGTTTTGGCTCAGCTTTATCTTCTTTAATATAGGCTAGATCAGGGCTGACTGCTCAGTAAATAATAATTATTTAACCAAGTACTAATAATAATACAAACATGACATCATAAATAATTAATTCACAGACAAAACTACAAGGTATAGAATAGAACACTAACCAGTATTGGGTGAAGCGATATCCGAACGTTAAATAAAACGACGGGTTTGTTTCTGCGACCCTTATAAAAAAACCAAGTACGGTTTTTTAAATAACGCCGTCCTAGCAACATCAGCTCAGTTCCTGGCAACCAATTCAAATGTATCACACGTTACTAAGCACCCACCTGTGTAACCTGTTTGAGCGTCCAGCAACTAGTTTATAAACCGCGATTTTTCGTTCATAGCAACCAGTTTATATGTGCTGCGCATTAAACTAGGTATTAGATACGTTGAACTTATGCGCCTCTATAATCTACGGTGGAACGTTTACCTCATTCCCCGAGCTCCTGCGACACAAACTCGATGTATTTGTATGACCAAAAATTGCATAGAGCAATTCTACAGAACCGGACCTAGAATCTCGCCTAGAATGGGAGTGTGAAGTTAAACCGAAAACTGGAACAGAGCACTGACCGTGAACTGAACGGAAGTGAAAACAAGCTGGCTGGAAGAAGGTTTGCAGCTAGATAAGTGTAGGAATTAAATAGGGGTTGGTGCAAGAGGTAGAAAGAAGGCAGCAACTTACTATTAACAAGTTATCGAATTAGCTAGCTTAGAATATTTGTTTAAG
The DNA here is from genome assembly GCF_963678975.1 of Dysidea avara. Lineage (NCBI taxonomy): Eukaryota > Metazoa > Porifera > Demospongiae > Dictyoceratida > Dysideidae > Dysidea > Dysidea avara. Next base: position 14,523,186 of record NC_089279.1, on the reverse strand, counting down.
TCTTTAAAGATGTAACTAACTAGCTAGTTCTGTTGAATAACGAGAAGGTAAAGCCTCAGAGCTATTTCTATCTCCTCTAAAATAGAATTTTTAATATGCCACTTTGCTCTCAATCTTAAGTTTCAAGACTGACTTTGTCCATTTGATCACAGTGTACAAAGTGCTAACGAATATTTGAATGGTGTGTTAACAAATTAAATTGTATCTAGCTGATCCAATAGTTAAATAGCTGAATAGTTGTTTCGGCACTAGGTCAAACCCATTGAGATACTCTAATAGAAAAACAAAGAGATGCTGAAAGTACAGCAAGTGGGTGGACCCTAGTGCTGTATTGCTGTAATTATAACCACACCTTTCTTGTCTTGCCCACACAGGTCAAGGGTGGTTCCAGGGTTGGCAAGGTGGGTGCACCAGGGTAGGAGGTATATGGAACAGGGGTATAAGAGTATGGGATAGTACTGGAGATGCAAGTTTTACTCACGCATTATTAGCTGTGGTGGATCTGGTTATCTGCAGTGACTGTTGTATTAGAGTATTTGACTTTTGACTGACTGCTCTATTAGAATATCTCAATCTTGCATGTATTTATTTTATTTTTTTTGGGGGGGGGGGGACCCCTTTGGACAGGTCTTTTTTGTGGTCCAGCTTTGTTTCGTGTGTCTGAGGACATACCTATGTTTTATTATGTTGTCACTTTCTACAGTATATAACATGATAGGTCTATTTCATTCAGTCAAGATATGCTTTCTAGAGCAGTACAGATCAACAGTTAGATAAGAACAAATGATGTTTTGTAGTTGAGTTCCACCTTCAAGAACCGATGCCATAACATCTTCACACTACATTCAGCAATAGTGTACTGGACTGTATTGCATGCAAAATTTCTTTTGGTCAGCTACAAGTACATAAAATTCTGATTGTCACTTAATTTAACAGCATATTACATCTAATACAATATTATAGGTGCAGCATGATAATTGATGTCTCCTCTGTGGTTTGAAGGCGATGACATTGAGGACGTGGTGAAAAACCATATATATATATATATCAAGACTCACGGTAGTGAGTCGCGCGGCCAGTAAAGCAGAAACGCGTGCTGCAGACAATAAATGACGCGACCACTACGTGAGGATTTTACAGGAACGAACGTTGTCAAATTCGGCCGTCCTGTAACTCACCCGCCACTTACGCTATCCCTCTGAAACTCTAGAGTTGAACTCATCGTGTCACTAGTAACTACCACACAAGCAGTGAAGCAAATCCATGCTGATTGTTTCGTGATCGAGATTGCCGACATCAAAGGGGAAGTTTCATTTTTTTTTTTTTTTTTATCGCATGTGGTTAGACGCAACCGCAGGTGTATGCCTTGCGTTCCTTTGTGCATTCCAAACATTGATTGCCCTGCTATCGCTTCAGTATTCACTCAATCGCCTCAAGATTCACATCATCGATTTCACCATACATGATAACCCTACCGTCGTAATTTCAGCACCAAACGAAGTTTCAGTCGTCCTCAGTCGACCTAGAGGCCAAATACAAATCCCAGATTGTTGTTTTCCGCAATACTCGCTTGGCATGTAGGGCAATGTATCTTTAAACTGTTCTAAAAGTTTCGTTCAGATTGAAACATATGTTTTCGAGAATGACTAGTTTGAAATTTGAATTTAGTCGCCCCCACGTAATTTGCTCTCTAAGAATTTTACACGGAATTTAAAGAATGACGCAGAGCACAACTGCGGTCACTGGGTATTGATGAACTGGCGCTCTATGTAGTTAATCAGTGCATATAGCCACAAAGAAGTGTGCTGCCATAGATTATAGTCCACAGATATAATCTATGGTGCTGCATACCATCGTTCGTTTTCAAATTTGAATTTAGTCGCCCCCACCGTGACGTAATTTGTTCTCTAAGGGCGTGGCTTAAAGAATGACACAGAGTACAACTGCGGTTACCAGTTGTTGACACAAGCTGCGAGTAATTAGCACATGTAGCTAGCCAATTGTCACCATGCATTATTGCATTTTATAACACCCCCACACAAAAATTACACATGTAATTACAACATACAGAGGACACATGAATACCAAACACTTTTCACAACAATAATGTAAGAATTATACAATAATGACTGTAATATAACTGCTATGAAAATGTTTTCCAGTGGCCCGCCATGGTAGCAAGTCTCACATGACGGCATGTATATTCATCCAAACACAATGGGAGTAACGAGTAAGTATGATGACAAGTTAGTATGACTCCATTTGTAGAATCCAGATGAGTGGGTGTCGCTCCAGTATGTCTAAACAGTTAACAAACATTCCTGTTATAAATACGTGCTAGAGTTGCAATATAATAGTATAGTATTTAAATGCAACAATACATAGTCTCCATTGCATCACTATCAAACGACACTAAGTGGAGGATATTGTTACATCTCTAGTATGTACACTCTATCAGTACAACCTGTCTTAATGGCCACCAGTATAGAAAGACAACCTCTCTTGAAAAGCCAATTCCAATTGAGAATTTATACACTATTACCTGCTTATTGAGTGAAGGTGGCAATAAACAAGTTCCACCGTAATTTATACACGTGATCTGATCCTGTATATTCTGTCAGTGGATGAGATCCACTTGGCCAGGACAAAATGTGACTCAAATGTTCTAGATGATCCATACTCAACCCACTTATGACCCAGTGGCACAATGGAACTGAGTATAGAGAATACAACTATATTTATTTCTAAGATGTGTGGACACATTACAACACATTACATGTACATACAAGACATGCTACGTACTGTTTTAGCATTTCAAGTCACCACATTATGTACGGACCAGTCAACAATGCTTCATAGTGCCCATCAGTAAACCTGAAGAAAAGTTACGAAAAATAAAAATTCACATAAGTACAATGAAACCTCATTAATATGGCCAGCTGTGGAACCACAAAATTTGGCCTGAATAACAAGGTGGCCTTATTAATGAGGTCATAAAGTACTGCTTAGCTATATTTGGGATCTACTAGAGGTGGCCAATATAATGAGGTGGTCTTATTAAAGAGGTGGCCACTAAGTGAGGTTTCACTGTACATACAGTTCACAATCACAATGGTGAACAATATTAAAGGTTAACGATATACACTGAAACCTGCAGGTCACTTCTTGTGGAAGATTGTTCTCTACACTAAATGGCACATTCAGAGATTGTATATAGATGGATGATACAGTAACACATTGTGACTTCAATACTCGTGATGTGTCAATGCTAGGCAGCAACCATATACACGGCACTGCCAATGCACAACATCACACTTACTCGCACACACAATTTTGCTCAAGATTTTACAAATTGATAATTAAGAGGTGTGGAAACTAGCTGTTCGCTCGAAAGACTGTGTGGCAGCTGTTTTCCTTCTGTACAAGTGGCCACCAAGACAGGTCCACTGTGGATGAAAGCCAGGCATTAGATATTTGGTATTTCATGTGTTGAAGGCATTCCAGGGCTTCCAGTAGTCTCAAAGCTCACCACAGTTTACCTCAGGCAGTGTTGTGGTCACCACTAAACCACCGGAATGCTGTGTTATGTTCATCTTATGCTTGGCTACTATATTGTAGAACTGAAATGGATACTCTGAAAAATATATCCTATGGATAATGACTTCATCACTTTCTTCATCAGGAGCTTATAAGGACCAATAGTGAAACTTTTACACTGTGGGCTGACAGCCAACTGCCTAAGTCTGAAGCAGTGCCTTTGGTGCTCTAACAGATTGGCTGCCAGCACTCACTGTTTCATACGCTCTGTCACGCACTAAATCCATCTCTATAGCCAGTTAGAACAGCATGCTTCTTACCGTTTTTAAGGTCGCAAAATGCAGCTACCTCTTTAAAAAGCTAGGTCAGAAAATTTTTGTCCCTATGGCCTGAATAATGACCAGTTTTCACTGTACTATTAGTGATTAGTGATCATGGAGAACTATTTATTAAGATACTAAGATATACAACCTCTAAATATAGCAGTAAATTTTTTACCCTGGTCCAATGTCTCGTATTAATAATCGTGAGAGACTCTACTGTGACAAATACATGTTTATCATGATATGTGCTAATCGCCTTTTTACAATTAAGTTTTACAACACAAATACATGTATAGTTAAACTCACCAATTGTCGAAAAGACAAGTAATGAGACAACCATGGAGACAACAGCCTCAAGCCTATTCTGGTGCGCTTATTTAGTAGCTAGTAATATAAAATTTAAAGGCGTTTATTTACAACAGGACATAATTACGTGCCCTTCTATTGTCTCTGTACATACTTGCCTTTTCTTTACTATTCTCATTTCATTTCACAAGATCTCTTGGCAGGGGCATAACTTCTTTGCTTGAATTAGTCAATGCTTGAAGTAGATCGAGATACTCTAATAGAACAGTCACATTTCTACAAGTGCCATATTTAATATTGTAAAGTCTGTAAGTAGCTAATAATTTAAACTATACAATCCGATGCTAAGCAGAACTTGTAACTATGCTAAATATTGATTGCTGTGTTACAGCTGTTTTGTGACTGCTCTAATAGAGTATCTTGATCGTTTTAATGCAGTACAAGATGAAAGGCAAAGTGTTGTTAAGGGTTTACTAGTTAAAATGGGTGTTAGTTGACTGCAGTTGCATGCCACTAACAAGGCCGTCCAGAGAAATTAGAGAGCCCAGGGAAAAGAGTTAAAGAGGGGTCCAGTGGCAAGGAAGGGTCTAGATCCTGACTGCTCTATTAGAGTATATCGATCTTTCTTTAAACAGGTATTCAAGGGGCCCCTTTCGGGCTGGGGCAGGGGGCAAAATACCGCACTTACCCCCCCCCCCCCCCCCCCCCCCATGTGGGCGGCCCTGGCCACTAAAATTACAGTTATATTTTAATATTCTGTCACTGTAATCTGGGGTTTCTGTCAAAACCATGGAAACTCACCTACTGTTATCAACAGTGCATTGCTTATTCTAACAAAAAGTATTGAAATCCCATCCAAAAACAGCTTATAGCTGTAAAAAAAGTGCGCGTCCAAGTAAAGCAGAGTTAACTGCGACAAAAAGTAATGATATCATAATGCGGCCATGTGCGAGGTGTGCAAGTTGTAAAATTAATATTAGCTAATCAGATAATACAATGTTATTGTTAAAGTGTTAATGAGAACTATGTGATGCTGCTATTTTTAAGTGTGTGAGCATCTTCATAAATGCCACACATATTTAATTCTCAATAAAGCAATGTGTATAGATTCTCTGATAGCAATAAATAGTTTGAGTTTGGCCGTCTTTCCTGTATACGGCAATGCTACGAACAAAGGAAAGCTGGCCAAACTCAAACTATTTATTGCTATCAGAGAATCTATACACATTGCTTTATTGAGAATTAAATTTGTGTGGCATTTATGAAGATGCTCACACACTTAAAAATAGCAGCATCACATAGTTCTCATTAACACTTTAACAATAACATTGTATTATCTGATTAGCTAATATTAATTTTACAACTTGCACACCTCGCACATGGCCGCATTATGATATCATTACTTTTTGTCGCAGTTAACTCTGCTTTACTTGGACGCGCACTTTTTTACAGCTATAAGCTGTTTTTGGATGGGATATATAGTTAAGAAGGGTGCAGTATGATGATTTGATGTCTCCTCTGTGGTACCGCATGTTTGAAAGTGATGACATCGAAGGAAGGAGGGCGTAGTGAAAAAACCTACAGCTTAAAATCAACAACAGATAAAGTGAACATATAAATAGCATTTATCAGCCAGATACAGTGTAGACTACTGAAGATGTTACTCTAGTTTTAAGAAATACTTGACTGGTGTTGTAAACATGTACCACAGGTGGTGTACAGCACACGCATGTGTGGTAAATTCCACATTGCCAGTGGCATAACTTGACTAACACGATGTTCTCTCATGAAAATTTTGGAATTTACATACTCTGATATTACGCCTGGTGCACACAAAACTCCTTCAGCAGCTTTAAATTCACATAGCCACATGCATTATACCTTTGCTGTAAACTTTGTATAATATGCATTGTAGGGTACAGTGGAGAGTTGATTATCTAAACTAATGTGGGGGTAAGGGTGTTCATATAACTGAAAAGCATGTAAAATCAAACTTCCTTACATTTATATGCTGTGCATTATTAAATTTTATTAGCATTCACATCATTGCAGCCATTTGTTGGCTGCCACCTTTGATTTTACAACTTTTTCACCCAGGCCTTTTCAAGGCTGCACCTTTTTTCACAGCTTGGCTGTTTTTATGTGGATATATTATACAAGTAGGTTTCCCTGTTTGTGTATATATACTTGTTAAATGACCTGCTTGATATCTGGAAGGGGCATACCGGAATAAGCTTTAGTGATTACTTTGAGTTCAATAGATTGTGTACAAGATCGTGCTCCCTAACTTTAAAACTGTGTTCTCCTATCAATGTTTTTCGTTACTATTTTTTGTATTCATGGCATTCTTGTGGAACACTATTCCAGTAGATATTTTAGCGCAAAGTCAGGTTAAATATTTCAGAGCAAAACTGAAACAGTTTCTATTCTAAAGTACTGTGATTTTTTTTTTGTAATTGTTTCATGTATGTTGTTTTGTTTTTGTAATTGTTATTTTGTACCTGTATGAATTGTATGTAAGGGTATCACCTTGTACAGGAATCTGCCTTTTGTGTATCTCTTAATTTAAACAATTTCATAATAACTACAATGTAATGACATATGGTGTAGCCATGACAAGTCAATGGCATTGTATTATTCACCATAAAAAGTGGAATACTTCTATGACATAATGTACTTGGTTATATGTGACCCGGTCCTAGTAATAATAATAATAATAATTATAATAGAACATTGTTTATATTGTAAGAGTCAAAATTTCATGGAGCTGGCAGCTAGTAACAGTAGCACAGTGGATAGGAGTCAGATGTATTGTGAGAAGTAGTGAGATCAAAGAAATTCTCCACAATATTTTGTTTTTACATGTTTTAAGTTACAGTCCAAAGTGTGCCCAATAAAGAATATGCCCAGCTAGGGCATCACCTTAACTGATTAGACACCTACTAACAGTTTGCTCAAGCTATTACTGAGCTTGCCTGTTTGAGAAAGAGGTTTGAGAATGGTGGAGCCATTTAAGGTTGCCGACTATCATACAATATGGTAGTACTTTATATTTGGGATTATGAAGAACTGGGCTTTTCCAGCCAAAATTACCACCCTAAAACCAGCCTCAATTTCCCTTCATGACAGCTTGGCAGCATTGGTTTTGCCCAGCCAAGCCCAAAATTGTCTTCAGTCCAACCCCCAAACCCTTCCAAAAAGTTTCTTTTGAAATTTTTCTATAAGGGATTTTATGCTGACTGACTGACTGACTGACTGACTGACTGACTGACTGACTGACTGACTGACTGACTGACTGACTGACTGACTGACTGACTGACTGACTGACTGACTGACTGACTGACTGACTGACTGACTGACTGACTGACTGACTGACTGACTGACCAACTAACTAACTACGTAATTAACTAACTAATTAACTGATACCTCCAGCCAAGCATATCTCAGCAATGGATAAGGCTACAAGCTTGACATCTTCACTGTTCTACGTCACTTTGTCTCGAGATGTGTCATTTTTCCAACCACGGTATGTACAGTACACACACCATGGACTTGCCTTTGTCCACCTTTGTGTTCAAGTTCTTTTTGCTCACAATGCAAGGTGTCAATTCGCAATAACCCGATGCAGCTTCCCTGTGGCTGTATTGGTTATTATACTTATTACTTGTATTTTTGTAGTGAATGGATTGATTGCAAAGATGCTTTTCATACTGTTCTTTGTTTATAATGCTGTGTAATGGATAGACCTTAACTGAAAATAAAGCATAATGGTTCTGTTACATAATTGATTGTTGGGGTGCATGTTCTGATGCAAAATTACTTTTATGGCATTCCTGGCACCATTCTTTTAATGCAGAATGCGCTGGTTCATTCATATTAAAAAGTAAACAAACAAGTATAAAGAAAATTAGAATTTTTAAGTTGGATTAGGGATCAAAGAAAAAAGTAGTGCAACAAGGGAATATGCCTATACCTACAGATATACTAGTGGACATTTAACCCCTAATTCAGTCATGGTTAAGAATGAAGTTTAGGGATTTAATGTCTACTAGTAGTATATAGGCAACCTTTCTTGGATTTAATGTCCACTAGTATATCTGCAAGTACAGGCAACCTTCCTTGTTTCACCACTTTTTAGCTATTCCATCATTTCATTACTTTCTTATTCTTTGATCCAACTTAAAATTCCAAAATTTTCCTTCTACTTGTCATTATTCAAATTCTGTTAAAGTTTCTACCCCCTTGGTCTCAATACTAACTCAAAAATCTTCATTTTCAGTTTCGGAGGCCCATGATAAAATGTTAGCTGCTAAACAGAATGTACATCATTCTAATCATAAAGTTGTGAGGGATAAGTTAGATAATACTCATAAATAATTGACCACTTATGTGTGGATATAGCTTGTGAGAAATGTGCTTCTTCCTGGCTTGCTCTCCCTATTCAGAAATATGGTTACGCCCTACACACATGGACATTTATTGATACAACTTGGTTCTGTTATGAGTGGAGACCAGCTAGTTTCCTCACTGATTGTGTTTTTGGGAAATCTTTTACTGATGAACATTTCCTAAGTTGCTTCTTTAGTGGTATCTGACATAAGGAGCTTTGTGATGTTACTGCTGACTTTCTGTGCCAAGTCTGCTCAAATGTACACACTTTTTTATCCCATTGTACTTCCAATGCCAATGATCATGCCAGATTGGATATATCTGTCAGAGGTTTTGAAACACTTTTCAAAACAAGCATTTGTTTACATAAGGAATTCAATCTTCTGGCTAAGAGGCACTTTAATCAATCATTATCTGGCTGTCATCAAAACAATGAGTGCCAATGATCATGCCAGATTGGATATATCTGTCAGAGGTTTTGAAACACTTTTCAAAACAAGCATTTGTTCACATAAGGATATTCAATCTTCTGGCTAAGAGGCACTTTAATCAATCATTATCTGGTTGTCATCAAAATGATGAGAATGAGAAGAATGAGCATATGTGACCAGACTTTACAAAACCAATCCAAATCGCACATCAGGCAAAATCAAACTAACACCACCAGTGTATAGCTACACTATCGTACTACTAGTTTTGACCCTCATTACTACTCAAACTACTCGAGGCTGGTCTTAATAGATGTCTTTCTGGGTGGTGTGGAGTGCTCAAATGGCAGTTTCAGGCCTTGTGAAGGACCTGGCTTGGCAAGAATCAGTGGTTTACTGGTGGACAGCCTTATAATGTTGGCCAAACGTTTTCTCTGTTGATTTAGCTACATATCAGCCACTAAGGAGCCAGCACAGCCCTGTAATCTCGTGTCTGGACCCCAATCATGGTCTGCCTCCATTTTGAGGTCTATCTCTTGCCCTCCCCACCACCCCCCACCCTCCATCCCTTTATGAGCACTCGTGATACTACTTCACTCGTCCAACTACTCAGATTTTCTATCTTATTTGGTGGGAAACTATACTAGCAGCTACAAGTACTGGAAGTGGCCTGAAAGGTAACAGATTGATGCATCTTCTGTGTAAATTTCATACGCGTGTTTGCTATCCTTGGAGAGTTATGCTGGCTTTAATTCTTTAAAGCCATTTATCTCAAAACTTCTATGTGCGATTTGGATCATTTTTCCAAAATCCAGTCACATATGATGAAATAGTCCAAAATGTTGCCTTTGCACCTTATTTTTTCTGTTGCTGGTGGCATGGGACTTTGCTATAAATGATTTGCTATAAATGATTTGATAACTTCTTTGTTATCCAATAAGTTTCATCAGCCTGATAATCAAACAATTTGTTGGCTTTGCTGCAGTTTAAGTTTTACCTGTTACAATCCTTGATCATGTGCTTGAAGGGTGCTATTTTCCTGGCAGTTAGCAAGGCTAGGTTTTAAGTAACTGACTGACTGAATGTGCATTTCATTTTATTGTCTATTTCTTAAAAGACTCTACTTAAACAATTATACATTAATACAGCGGCGGAGGAAGTAGTTGATATGAGGGGGGGCTGGGCTGACCCAGACTTATTTCTACAGTTTGGTAAGGTGAGACCAAAAAAAAAAAAAAAAAAAAAAAAAAGGTCGCAACCACCTGACAAGAGCTTTCCACCTCACCAGCTACCATTTCTAGCTGATAAACTACATAAAAATCCTTTCATAGCTCGCTACACACTGACTACTTTATTAGAGTGACTGCTCTATTAGAGTATCTCGATCTTTATCACGGTTTTCAGCCCCACTCAAAGAAAGATCATTTCGGTGAGATATCATTCTGAGGGGGGGCTAAGCCCCCCCTCAGCAGACCGAGGGGGGGGGGGCTTTAGCCCCCTAGCCCCCCCCCCCCCTTTCCGCCGCCTATGTACATTATAATAAAATTTAATGTCAAGATCTAGGTTTTCTAGCTGGCATGTATTTAGTAGAAAGCTTACTATATTGCAAGTCATACATTGATTGACTAACAACACTAAATTTATCATCCCTGTTATGTATAGGTACAGACATGGTAACCTAATATTTCTATTCAAACTGTCGACTGGCTATTTTGAGCTACACGTTTCACTTCCTCTTAACATGCAAACCAGAGGTCGTTCATTACACTAAAATTCTGTTTTGTTAGTAGTTGAGAGAGAAAATGATGAGAGAATGGTGCAATATTGGGTGAATTTTTCCCAATAGCAATTGGGCTCATCCCATGGGCATAGCCAGACTTCTGGTGATGACAAGGCTATAGCAGGAAAATATACCTTAGTGTACAAAGTACACCAACACGCAAACCATGCCAACCTAGGGGTCTGGGGACATGCCCCTCAGGAAATGTTTGAAAATTAGACCTTCTGATATTGAATATGAGAGTGTTTATCATAATATAATTAATATTTACTCAACTGCTGTATTAAGGTGACTGCTCTACAGGGTGGGTATCTGCATGCCACTGTAGCTATACCCTCAAGTTTGCATTGGTCCAATACATAATGAGGTCCCCAAATTATGTTTATTATGGGTTGAGCCATTGACTTGCATAATTGCAGCAGTACAAATTAATAAGCCTCTACTCATACATACAAGCCAATACCCTTTAGCTTTCATATCTACTTCAGAAGCATGTTGGTGGAACTTTAAACCCGTATCATATGAAATCACCAAGTCTTTGTGACTGTGACAATCAACTGAGTCCAATAATGCATTATTTAGATAGTAGCTATGCGTGGCTCAACAAAAGTAGATTTTATAAGCATTGAAATTGAGTTGACACACCACACCGTTTAGCTAGCTATGTGGATTGCCTAAATCACTTTAAAGCTCTGTATAATCTTCCAATGTAGAAATAGTTCATATCAGCTTGGTATTATCAGCAAATAAAAACATTTTACTTGAGATTCACTCTGGCGATTCATTCACATAAAGTAGGGATAAGGAACAATGCTTTTAATATCTTGCCAGCTAGGTTTTTTTTGCTACACTCAACACTTGACGTCTTATCTAATATTTTTAACAGTTTCTATACTCACCATAACATTGACGTACACAGTCCTCTATAGTGCTATCATTAGCCACATAGCCACACTCAATCATGTGAGGTGCAAAGTAAGGTGTGTAAGCCTGAAAGTAAGCTGAAAGATCAACTAAATACCTTTGTTATTGAGCTCATGAAGAGCGTCTTGTGAGGACAACAATTAGTCTTGTGTTGCAAGACCAAGACTATCCTGCAGCAACCTTTACAGATGTGTTGCTGTTTTAGAAGTTGAGAGAGCAAGTGACTTGGCAAGTGACAAAAAAAGGTGTTGTTGTTGGGTGAAATTGTCCCATAATTTGCAGCATAACACTTATCTACCCAAATAAAAAAATACCCTTTCCAGTATCACAAGTTTGCAAATCTGCAGTGAACACTATTGTCTGCTTGATTATACCTAATGAACACTATGTGTCAAGCTGTTGTGAAAAACAAGTGAAGCATGTTTTGGGAGAGCTTTTGGGTAGAAAGCACAAACTTTCATGACCCTTACCATATTACTACTGTTCAACATATTTACTCATCACATCAAAGAAGTGACTGACATTAGCATCATTGCAGCAATTTCTTGGCTGCCACCTTTGATTTTACAACTTCTTCATGCTGGCTTTTGTTGGACTTTTTTCACAGCTAGGCTGGTTTTGGTATAGATATCAGTCTTTTTTATACTTACCCAAACCAGCCATAAGCCAGCTTTGGGACTGTCTTTTACTCTCTTTTTTCTTTATTGTAGGAAGAAGAGAACAATTCTTGATTTGAACTTTAGCTACTTTATATATAACAAGTACACAAAAAAATTGGAATTTTCAACTAGAGTAGGGACCACAGCACATCAATAAAAAGTACTGAAACAAGCTGGAGTAGTGCATGATATTAAATCACAGTAAAACAATAAGAAGTGTTACTCTAGTTGAAAATTCCAATTTTTTTGTGTAGTTGCTTTTAACTTTTTGTAAATAATTATTATGACTGGTTAACCCATGCATACCACACCAAAAGAAAATAATGGCACCATGCTCCACAGCTGTATCAACTATCATCTGAAAAATGAAGTATTCATTACACTTCGTTATCAGCTATGTTCAACCCATTACACAGCAGTACAAATCAAGAAAAGCACCTATGCAATCCATGCATACCATATCAAAAGGAAGGAATGGTGCTGTGCACCCTAGTTATAATAATTATTGTCTGAAAAGTGAAGTATCCATTATACTTCATTGTCAGTTATGTTCAACCTGTTACACAGCAGTACAAATCAAGAACTCTTTGAAAAGCACTTCTGCAATCAAAGTAGCTACTATGAAAAATACGGATGATTTCCATTATAAAACAAGCCATCATGTGCTACCACCAAATCGACAACTTTTGCTGTCAGCAAAGATGAATGGGACACAAAGGAGGACACTGGTAAGTCCATGAAGAATGTATTGTACGTTCTGTGGTATGCCAAAAGGCCTCTCGGGCCAAAGCAACATCGAACAGTGAAAAAATCAAGCCCATAGCCTTAGTTGTTGTCAAGTTGTGCTTGTCTGAAGGCATTAGTCAGCAAGTCAGTTAGTTACTCAGTCAGTCAGTCAGTAGAAAATTCTGTTAATTAATTATTTTTTAAAATTCTGTAGCAACTTGTTGAAAGCATTTTGGGTCAATCTGAAGGCTTGCTTGGCTAACCAACACTGTCTCATTGTCATCTAGGAAAAGTGAGGCTGGGTTTAGCGTGATGTTTTCATGAGCCATGTCTACTCCTTTGTGGTCCCTCCTATACAGTACTATCGTACTATATGATGAAATACTGTCATGTTCCAAAAAGGCAACTTGTTATAACTCCTGCGGAACTCTCTACAGAGTGACTTGTTTGCAACTGATAATGAACTCTATACTAGCTGACCTTTCTCTGTGATGAAGCCTTACTAAGTTTAATGGGCAAGACATGATCCAGCAGGTCACTGCATCATTTAGCTAGCCAGGATCATGTTGTGCTCCAAAAACGGGAACAAATGATAGCTAAAACTTCCTTACACCATAGTAGTAATTTTAATAACAACAATTCAGGTGAATTTGGTGCTGCTTGGTCTTGGCACAAAATTCACCTGAATTGTCATTATTACAATTTACCTACCATCACAGCCATTTCTTGGCCACCACCTTGGATTTCACATCTTTTTTCACCATAGCCTTTCTCAGGGCTGCACTCTTTTTTTACAGTTTGGCTGTTTTGGATTAGATTTCACTTCTTTTTGTATTTGTATACCCCAAAGCCGGCCTATGGCCGGCTTTAGGGCTTTTTAACCTATCATTTTTTTCTTTACCACCGGAAGAAGAAAAGATGAAGCAGGGTGGTTTCTTTGTAGCTGAACTGTCTACAAGGTGATCCTTCTAACTGATCTCTCTACCGGATGACTTGTTTGTAGCTGAACTCTGTACAGAGTGATTTGTTTGTAGCTGAACTCTCTACAAGGTAACTTCTTCTAGCTAATCTTTCTACAGGGTGATTTGTTTGTAGCTGAATTCTCTACAGGGCGATTTGTTTGTAGCTGAACTCTCTACAATGTAACTTCTTCTAGCTGAACTCTCTACAGGCTGACTTGTTTCTAGCTGATCTCTCTACAGGGTGACTTGTTTCTAGCTGAACTGTCACAGAAATATCGGTCCGGGTAAAATCGGTCCGGCCTGACTAAAATTGGTCCGGCCAAAACTTGGTTGGCCTCATGCACCCCCTGACCACTTGGACTGATTTTGGTTGGTCTGCGGGTGTGTGGAAAGGTCGGTCCATGCTAAGTTTTTTGTGACGGATCACTGCAGCCGACTTAGCCTGGAAACTATATAAATGAGTAGCGTATAGTTTATGATTATGATTATATTATATTGGAAAGATAGCAATGTGCTGATATACATCCAATAATATAAATTTACTTATAAATGTTGGTCCAGGAGTTTGTCATAACTAGATGGTCCGTTTCCCGAGTTGATATACGGGTTAGTAGCTAGAAACTAAATTCCATGTCATAGCTATATGCAGCGATGAACATAGTCGCAAAATTAATGCTGTTTTAATTTAAAGCAGTGTGAGATGATAAAAGTCCTGCCTTCTTCTTTTCCATGTCAGTAGCTAGCTGTCCGAGTGGGAAGTAGAGGTTTTCTTCTGGCATACATCAACTCAAATGCATGGTCAATACTGGACTCTTGGTGTGTAATGTTGTATGCAAAAACACAGGCATCAAGATATTCTTCCCAAGTATATTTTTACATGCTCAATAAACTTCACAAGCATCATCGGCTCTGCAGTGTTTGGTTGAATCTTTCATCCAGCCTGTTAGAGTTGATTATGACAAACAACTATAGCAACATGACGGAAATCACCAGCCTATGCTGGATCACTTATACTTGAGGATGGTAGACAATTATAAAATCTATCATTAAAACATGTCTTATCTTCAACTTCTGCATATAGCTAGCTCAGAATTTAATTTGTTAATTCGGACCCTTGGTCAGTTCTTTATTAATCTGGGAATACCCATGCATGCATTGTCATAAACAGCTACACATATCATCTCAGGGACTGATCCAGAGGGGGTGGATGGGGTGGCTAGCCACCCACCATGCATAGCCTTGCAGCTACTCAGACATGCATTATTTAATAATGCTGAATATTGCTGATCATGAACATGCACTCTTTCGTTATATCAACATGAACTAAATGCCTGCATTGCATCAGATTCCAATGCTAGCTGGCTATAACCTTACAGTAGATGGTAGCAATATACATGAACTTATCTATGATCATGGGCAGTATATTAACTATCACCAGGTAGAGGACTTTTTGAAGGAAAATATGGGGTCTGCTTTTAGGATTGAGTCAATTTTACTTTTATGTCTGCAGCAATTCACCCTAAGGCCATGAAATAATGCGACTGCCTCAAAATTTTAAGTTGACTAAGTAGTGAAAAGCATACTGAGAATATTATAGCTACAACCTTTATGGTGATGTTTCTTCTTGTGGGGCATGTCATGAGTAGGAGATGATAGTTCACATTTAGTTATTCAATGGAGTAAACCTAAACTATCATCTCCTACATATCACATATGACAGAGAGGAATGTGCAGTATGTGCACAGGTGTTACAGGTGTATTACAGTTTGTTTTAACCACAGGTGTTAACTCATGATCAACCTGTACTGGGATTACAAAATACATTAGGCCAGGAAAACTTGATTACTAGTTTCTCATCCACAAAAATTCAGATTTCCATGCGGGTGGGAGGTTATTTATCATTATTCATTAGTAAAGAAATACTCCAAATCAAGCTGTCTGTTATAAAGGTTAACTAAAACCTTTTAAGAACTATTACTGACGTATTAGCTACCTTTTCTGAGGTGCAAGTGACATTTGCTGTGCTGTAAAATGATAACCAGCCTTCCTAACATCAAAATACGTGTGCACGTGATTGATAACAGCAACAATAAAATTAGAGGCGGTGAGGTAAAAAGGGATGCGGGTGGGGATGAGAAACAATTAATCAAGTTTGCCTGGCCTTATTATGTTCACAAGGGCATGCTACTAGCTATGTGCTTCACTGTACTAGCTAGATGATAATATTGTCAGCCCTTCTTCCCTGATGTA
This sequence comes from Dysidea avara, assembly GCF_963678975.1. NCBI lineage: Eukaryota > Metazoa > Porifera > Demospongiae > Dictyoceratida > Dysideidae > Dysidea > Dysidea avara. The sequence continues at coordinate 14,506,902 of NC_089279.1, read as the reverse complement.
ACTACCAAGACATTCAAGGCTCTCATCTTAAAATCTGGGCCAGCAACCCACCTTGGTTTATTCTGGATCAGTGACTGCATCTCCTACTGGTATATATGCACAGGTGAAAATTGGTAAAAATTTAAAGTTGGTTAAGTAGTGAAAAGCATACAGGGAATATTATAGCTATAACTTTTAAGGAAATGTTTATACCAGTAGGACCATGTGATCAGTTGATGATAGTTCACATTTAGAGCATCTCATATTTAACGAACTGTGCACATTTTCTTATAGTTTTCAAAACCACACTTATAGCACTGACAGCTTCCCAACATTATGCTGACGTAATCACTACATCAGAATATTTGTCACAAAGTAATGAGATAGTGATCAGTGTGATTCTATTATACTTTACTCTTGCACTGATCTTTCCAGCTTTAATAATACCCTCTCTGCATAGATCGTCTGGATGGAACAGTGGTCCTTTAAACAAGTCCGGACCATTGGTGCGTTGCTAAGTCGCCCCACCCTCTACCCTTCCTTACCCGAGGACACAACATGAACAAGAATCAACATACTGTCGAGGGATCTGCCACGAAGACCTTAGATTCAATATTTGCAAAATTTCAGCAGGGATTTGGGATTTTAACCAGGATTTAATGTATTTCAAATAGTTTGAAATACATAGAAATAAACCACTAGAATTGTACAAAGTATTTAATTACAGAATAGCAGTGCAAGATCTACTAAATTTGAAGAATTCTGAATTATATTTTGGCTTTTTCTTCTTCAATATCAAGACACACGGTAGTGTGTCATGCGGCCCAAGAAGTCGGCGCGTAACACCCGTGAGTATATTGACAGGAAGAAGAAAACGCAATGTTAATGGAGCAAACCTAAACTATCATCTCCTACATATCACATACAAAAGAGAGGAATATGCAGTATGTACACATGCAGGTGTTACAGATGTATTGTTCTAACCATTAGTGTTAACTCATGATCAGACATTATATGTGCATAAGAGCACAGTGCACATGCTACTGTGCATGCGCTTCACTGTACAAGCCAAACAACAACAGTGTCAGCTTTTCCTGATGTAAATTTGGACTCTCAACTTAAAATCTGGGCTAAGCTGGGTAGCCACCCACCTTCATTTATTTTTGGATCAATGCCTGGTGATGAATGTTATAGGTGACTGCTCTATTAGAGTATCTCGATCTTAAGCACCTCCAATGCAGCTATAACTGATCCCATGCATGCAATGATCCGTGCCCTTGTTGGATAACCTTTTAAGCACAAATCCATGCAGTAATAATGCCTGCAATGCTCATTATTCTAGATTGATAAATGAGAATAGCTATAGCTACGGTCGGCTGCAGTGTTCCGTCACAAACAACTTATAGCTATGCATCATTGGCTGCATGCGTTAGTGGTCCACCCGGACCCATTTTGGTCTACCAATATTGGTCCGGGTGGTCAGGAGTGCATGTGGCCAACTAGGTTTGGGCCGGACCAATTTTGGTCAGGTCGGACCAATTTCGGATGCTAAAAATGGTCCGGGCGGACTAAATTTGGTCGACTGAAAATGGTCCGGCCCGACCGATTTTTTCCCCGGACCAAATTTTTCGTTACATAACTCTCTACAGGTGATTTGTTTGCAGCTGAACTCTCTTACATGGTGGTTTCTTTGTAGCTGAACTCTCTACAAGGTGACTTAATAATAATAATAATAAATAACTTTACAGTGTACATATACCTACATACATACAAGTTGCAGATGTTGGTATGATAACTTCTTCTAGCTGATCTCTCTACAGGATGACTTGTTTCTAACTGAACTCTCTACAGGGTGATCTGTTCATAGCGGAACTTTCTACTGGGTGATTTGTTTGCAGCTGAACTCCGGCTCTACATGATGGTTTGTTTGTAGCTGAACTCTCTATTAGTTACCTTCTTCTAGCTGATCTGACTACAGGGTGACTTGTTTGTAGCTGAATTCCCTACAGAATAACTTGCAATGTAATATAATTGAGTAAATTATAAACGCAGCTGATTCCTTTTTAGGGTGACTGTTCTATTAGAGTATCTCGATGTCGCATTTGTTACACGTAGTTGCCTTTCGAATCATAACTCAGTGATTTGTAATCCTATTCTTCTGTAATACTGCAAGTACTTGCTATGATGATTAGTCCAGCTACATACTAATTTTCAGCTTGTTGCTCTAAGCGGTTTGCCTGGTAGACACGAAAACTAATAGTTTTTTATTCATAAAAATCGATCGCGTAATTTTGATACAGGTTGGATTTTGTGTCATATCTCCATGGTATTTATTCCGATTCCTGTCAAACCACAAAAAGGCACTCCTACGATGGTTGTTCCATCTACATATTATTATTATTATTATTATCAAGACAAACGGTAGTGTTTCGTGCGGCCCAAGAAGCTGGCGCGTAACACCCGTGAGTATATTGACAGGAAAAAAGAAAACGCAATTTTCGCACCTCCGTAGCTCTGTGCTGCCTTGATGACACAAGACGATGTTTGCTGTGGACACTCCCTCCACCTTCAGCACTCCACATTCCAAATTTGAGAGAAATCGCTTCAAGCGTTTCCGAGATATGCGACTTCAAAAATTGGCTTAGTTTCTTTGTTTTTTTTCTTCTTATTTTTCTTCCTCTTTTCGCAAACTTACAAAAACTGCTATAAAACGCGAACGCCATATCTGATCGCCTTGAACTTTGGCACACATAAGGGGGGTATAAAGGCGCATCTCTGTACCACCTTTGGCTGGAATACGATAAACAGGCAAAGAGTTATGAGCGATTAGTCACGAAAAATAACACCAATATGTTGTCACGCCTACAGGATAAACCGCGTATGGGAAGAAGTTGAAAATCGGTGGGTGAATAGGTTAACTATTGAACCTCAAACCTTTTGTGGTTTGAAAGAAATCGAGCTAAAAACCAGGAAGATACAACGAAAAAACCAACAGTGTGTAACAATTACGCAATCGAGATTAGCTAATAAAAAACCACTGCTTGCCACGCCTACCAGGTAAACCGCTTGGGGTAATGCTTTGAAAATCGCTGTACAGATGGAGTTATCATCTTAGAAAGGCTGTTCAATTGTGTAGAAGAATCAGACTTAAAGCCACGGAGTTATAACACGAAATCCAACTTGGTGTAGCCAGTGCGAGATCGAAATACTCTAATAGAGCAGTCATCCTAATAGAGCAGTCATCCTAATAGAGCAGTCACCGGAAGAAAATTCAAGAGATCAGTTAGAAACAAGTAACCTGTATAGAGATCAGCTACAAACAAGTCACCCTGTAGAGAGATCAGCTAGAAGAAGTTACCTTGTAGGGAATTCATGCAACTATAGAAAGAGATAATTCAGCTAGAAGAAATCACCTTGTAGAGTTCAGCTACAAAGAAACCATAATGTAGTGAGTTCAGCTACAAACAAATCGCCCTGTAGAGAGATCAGCTAGAAGAAGTTACCTTGTAGAGAGTTCAGCTACAAAGAAACCATCATGTAGAGAGTTCAGCTGCAAACAAATCACCTGTAGAGAGTTCAGCTACAAACAAATCTCCCTCTACAGAAATCAGCTAGGAGAAGTTTCCTTGTAGAGAGTTCAGTTACAAAGAAACCACCATGTAGAGAATTCATTTACAAACTAGTAACCCTGTAGAGACATCAGCTAGAAGAAGTTGCCTTGTAAAGAGTTCAGCTACATAGAAACCATTCTGTAAAGAGCTCAGCGACAAACAAATCACCTGTACAGAATTCAGCTACAAACAAATCACCCTGTAGAGAGATCAGCTAGAAGAAGTTACCTTGCTGATAGTTCAGCTACAAACAAATCACCCTGTAGAGAGATTAGCTAGAAGAAGTTACCTTGTAGAGAGTTCAGCTACAAAGAAACCATCATGTGGAGAGTTCAGCTGCAAACAAATCACCTGTAGAGAGTTCAGCTACAAACCAATCTCCCTGTAGAGAGATCAGCTTAAAGAAGTTACCTTGTAGAGAGTTCAGTTACAAAGAAACCACCATGTAGAAAGTTCAGCTACAAACTAGTGACCTTGTGGAGACATCAGCTAGAAGAAGCTACCTTGTAGAGAGTTCAGCTACAAAGAAACCATTCTGTAGAGAGCTCAGCTGCAAACAAATCACCTGTACAGAATTCAGCTACAAAAAAAATCACCCTGTAGAAAGATCAGCTAGAAGAAGTCACCTTGTAGAGAGTTCAGCTACAAAGAAACCACCATGTAGGGAGTTCAGCTAGAAGAAGTTACCTTGTAGAGAGTTCAGCTACGAAGAAACCATCATGAAGAGAGTTCAGCTGCAAACAAATCTCCCTGTAGAGAGTTTAGTTAGAAGAATTTACCTTGTAGAGAGTTCAGCTACAAAGAAACCATTCTGTAAAGAGCTCAGCTGCAAACAAATCACCTGTACAGAATTCAGCTACAAACAAATCACCCTGTAGAGAGATCAGCTAGAAGAAATCACCTTGTAGAGAGTTCAGCTACAAAGAAACCACCATATAGAGAGTTCAGATGCAAACAAATCACCCTGTAGAAAAATCAGCTACAAACAAATCACCCTGTAGAAAGATCAGCTAGAAGAAGTCACCTTGTAGAGAGTTCAGCTACAAAGAAACCATCATGAAGAGAGTTCAGCTGCAAACAAATCTCCCTGTAGAGAGTTCAGTTAGAAGAAGTTACCTTGTAGAGAGTTCAACTACAAAGAAACCATTCTGTAAAGAGCTCAGCTGCAAACAAATCACCTGTATAGAATTCAGCTACAAACAAATCTCCCTGTAGAGAGATCAGCTAGAAGAAGTCACCTTGTAGAGAGTTCAGCTACAAGGAAACCACCATATAGAGAGTTCAGATGCAAACAAATCACCCTGTAGAAAAATCAGCTACAAACAAATCATCCTGTAGAAAGATCAGCTAGAAGAAGTCACCTTGTAGAGAGTTCAGCTACAAAGAAACCATCATGAAGAGAGTTCAGCTGCAAACAAATCTCCCTGTAGAGAGTTCAGTTAGAAGAAGTTACCTTGTAGAGAGTTCAACTACAAAGAAACCATTCTGTAAAGAGCTCAGCTGCAAACAAATCACCTGTATAGAATTCAGCTACACACAAATCACCCTGTAGAGAGATCAGCTAGAAGAAGTCACCTTGTAGAGAGTTCAGCTACAAGGAAACCACCATATAGAGAGTTCAGATGCAAACAAATCACCCTGTAGAAAAATCAGCTACAAACAAATCACCCTGTAGAAAGATCAGCTAGAAGAAGTCACCTTGTAGAGAGTTCAGCTACAAAGAAACCATCATGAAGAGAGTTCAGCTGCAAACAAATCTCCCTGTAGAGAGTTTAGTTAGAAGAATTTACCTTGTAGAGAGTTCAGCTACAAAGAAACCATTCTGTAAAGAGCTCAGCTGCAAACAAATCACCTGTACAGAATTCAGCTACAAACAAATCACCCTGTAGAGAGATCAGCTAGAAGAATTCACCTTGTAGAGAGTTCAGCTACAAAGAAACCACCATATAGAGAGTTCAGATGCAAACAAATCACCCTGTAGAAAAATCAGCTACAAACAAATCACCCTGTAGAAAGATCAGCTAGAAGAAGTCACCTTGTAGAGAGTTCAGCTACAAAGAAACCATCATGAAGAGAGTTCAGCTGCAAACAAATCTCCCTGTAGAGAGTTCAGTTAGAAGAAGTTACCTTGTAGAGAGTTCAACTACAAAAAAACCATTCTGTAAAGAGCTCAACTGCAAACAAATCACCTGTATAGAATTCAGCTACAAACAAATCACCCTGTAGAGAGATCAGCTAGAAGAAGTCACCTTGTAGAGAGTTCAGCTACAAGGAAACCACCATATAGAGAGTTCAGATGCAAACAAATCACCCTGTAGAAAAATCAGCTACAAACAAATCACCCAGTAGAAAGATCAGCTAGAAGAAGTCACCTTGTAGAGAGTTCAGCTACAAAGAAACCATCATGAAGAGAGTTCAGCTGCAAACAAATCACCTGTATAGAATTCAGCTACAAACAAATCACCCTGTAGAGAGATCAGCTAGAAGAAATTACCTTGTAGAGAGTTCAGCTACAGTAAAAAGAAACCACCATGTAGAGAATTCAGCTGCAAAGAAATCACCCTGTAGAAAATTCTGCCACAAACAAATTGCCCTGTAGAAAAATCAGTTAGAAGAAGTTATCTTGTAGAGAGTTCAGCTACAAAGAAATCACCATGTAGAGTGTTCAGCTAGAAGAAATTACCTTGTAGAGAGTTCAGCTACAAAGAAACCATCATCTAGATAGTTCAGCTGCAAACAAATCACCTGTAGAGAGTTCAGCTACAAATAAATCTCCCTGTAGAGAGATCAACTAGAAGAAATTACCTTGTAGAGAGTTCAGCTACAGTAAAAAGAAACCACCATGTAGAGAGTTCAGCTGCAAAGAAATCACCCTGTAGAGTGTTCAGCTAGAAGAAATTACCTTGTAGAGAGTTCAGCTACAAAGAAACCATCATCTAGATAGTTCAGCTGCAAACAAATCACCTGTAGAGAGTTCAGCTACAAACAAATCTCCCTGTAGAGAGATCAGTTAGAAGAAGTTACCTTGCAGAGAGTTCAGCTACAAAGAAACCATTCTGTAAAGAGCTCAGCAGCAAAAAAAATCACCTGTACAGAATCCAGCTACAAATAAATCACCCTGTAGAGAGAACAGCTAGAAGAAGTTACCTTGTTGATAGTTCAGCTACAAACAAATCACCCTGTAGAGAGATCAGCTAGAAGAAGTTGCCTTGAAGAGTGTTCAGTTACACAGAAACCACCATGGACAGTTCTGTAATAAATATATGTATTATATATATAATTTGTACATTTACTGATAAAATCGGAAATATTTAAGGTACATCTGCTGTATCTTTTCTTCTTCCTGTGGTATAGAAAAAAAGATAGGTTAAAAAAGTCCCAAAGCAGGCCATAGGCCGGCTTTGGGGTATACAAATACAAAAAGAAGTGAAATCTAATTCAAAACAGCCAAGCTGTAAAAAAAGTGTGCGGCCTCAAACAGGCTATGGTGAAAAAAGATGTGAAATCCAAGGTGCAAGCGGCACCAAAATTCACCTGAATTGTTGTTATTAAAATTTTTACCATTAACCTACCATCACAACCATTTCTTGGCCGCCACCTTGGATTTCACATCTTTTTTCACCATAGCCTTTTTGAGGGCCGCACACTTTTTTTACAGCTTGGCTGTTTTGGATTAGATTAGTTTTACAACCACACCGTACATGTACAAAAATTATAGTTGATTACAGGAGTGTCGATGATAATTGGTGATTGGAGTAGGGTGGCTGATAGCTACAGGAACGAATTGCCAATAGCTAATTACAAATACTAACTACCTACTTAAAATATACTACTTAATTACATATAGAGTAAAAGGGGGTAGTGTGTGTGTTGTTTGTACATGAAGAGCAGGGACAGCAAAAATGAAATGTACAGGTATTATTAGAGTTAAAATTGTTTAAAAAGTGATGCCATAGAAATTGGGTAAGTTGCTTTTTTATTGTCATATAAGATAAATTCTATCAAGTTTCAACTGATTCCTCCAAGGGGTTTATCCTGTAGGCGTGACCTTATTTTACGCAAATAATCGGTCATAACTCTGTGAATGTTCATCAGATTCCTACCAACGTTGGTACGGAGATCCACCTTAATGAGCCCTTTAAGTGTGCCAAATTTTAAGCCAATCCGAGCACGCATTCGTGTTTTATGGCGAAATTTGCGAAGTGTGCAAAATGAAGAAGAATAAAACGAAGAAATTAAAACGAAATTTTGTTCGCTTGTATCTTGGAAATGGCTTGGTCGATTTTCTTCAAATTTGATATGTAGACTCCCCTAACTGGCCGGCATGTCTCTTGCAAATGGGCCGCACGACACACTACCGTGTGTTTTGATTATGCAGCGTTAATAAGCAGTACAGGTATAGTGGGAAGATACACGACTCTCAAAGTAAGAGGTCAGTGGTTTGATTCCTACCACAGGCATCTTTTATTGTTTGTTTTTAGACTATAACATACTTAAGAACATGTTTTTATGAAGCACTTTGACTACTCTATTAAAGAATTTGAGTGTATATTGATCTTTTTTTGTGGGTTCCAGTCCCATTTTTTTGAAGGATAATTTTGGCAAGATATCCTGAATGGGGGGCTAAGCCTCCCCTTGGGGAGCCTCAACCCCAACCCCCCCTCCCCACCATCTATGAGCATAGTGTATTCTGACTTCCTGCTATAAAAATAAAACATAGATGTTTTTATCAAAGTATGTGTATTATGGTGTTGTGTTTTACTTGTAGGTACAGTAATTTTAGCTAAGCCATAGTGGGGATGGCTGAGAGAAGTCCAGGAAGTCAATCATCAGGATCTTCCTCTGATGATGAAGATACAAAGGTCTCAAACCAGCCTGATTATGTAGATCACCATTTTGACAGTGCCAGTGGCTCTTTAGGGAACACCTATCTACTCAGAAATGGTTTGTTCAGTAATGGTTGTTTAATAGTTGTAACATAGGCACAAGGACTTTGCCTTATGTTGTGCTCAAAAGCTGAATGTATGGATCCGACAAAGCTAGCATGCCCCATATTAATTAACATGTAGTGAATGAGTATATATAGCCTGTCAATAGTATATGTAACTATAACTGAAGTAGGGATTAAATGTCCACTAGTAGCTATAGCTGCAGGCGTAGATGGCCTCCCTTCATTCATTTATGTTTGAAATGCTAATATTTCCTTAAGTTGTTTGCTTTCTTGTTCTTTGTAATTCATCACTGGTAAACCAGCACATGCTGCAAAAAAGGAATGAATGGTGCCAGACACATTATAAAAGTTTAATTGTGCAACTGAAGCACACCCCAACCAACTAAAGTGGCCATTTTGCTTTGTTTTCAGCTATATGTGTTCCACCTGTTATACAGCATTATTAGCAAAGAACAGTATGAGAGTGCCTCTGCAATAATACAAAAATTATATATGGATTGTATGATAGCCACAACTGAAGTCATGATTCTTTACCACAAAACAACACCTAGCTACATGGTATAATGCCAGACATCACAATGCGAAATGCAATATAACTTGATTGGCTGTTGCACATGGTTATAAACAATGTACTGTAGCTTTCAAAGTGTTTATCCTATGGCTACACAATCAACGTCATTTTACTCATGATGTAATAAGAATTTAAATGATAGCTATCTAAGGATTTACCCTACAATGAAAATATGAGGACCAAAATATGGAAAGAAAATTAATCCTAGTTTATAGGCACGCATATCCTTTTAATACCTTTATAAAGTGATCCATAACTCATTGCTAGTTAGTCCTATTCACTCCACATAACCGTTATCTGACTTGCCAGTCAATAGTGAGGGCAAGTTATAATAACCGGAACTGGAATCAGGAATGGAATGGAATGGAACAGCATGACCAAACGTCTGTGCTCACTGTAGCTTGTGTCAGTCATGCAGCTGTGCGTGTTTATTGTACTTTATGTATATCAAGACTTACAGACACCATGTCTGTTTTGAAGATCAAATTAAGCAGTCACTAGTGTAGTAGTACTGGTAATTAAAAAAAAAGAGCTTATCGATGGATAAGAACGAGTCAATTATTAGTATTTACAGTCACATAATCATCAATCCTTCACATAGATACCTACATGAACAGTTAGCTAGAGCAATAAAATAATGTAATGACCTCCTCCACAAGTTATTGGCTCTAACTTACTTGCAAAAACAGTAATTAGCTAATGAAAAACTCCATAATTATTGTAATTTGACAATGCGTGATTGTGATGAGCTAACTCCATTGTTGCCATGGTTTCCTTGTTGCAATCTGCCTTCATGTGTATCAGCGGTTGTTGTTTCTCCTCCAGGAATCCCCTAAAGGGTCATGTTCCAGCCTCAGTTGACCTAACACTGGAAGATGCCTTGGGGCTGTCTAAGTCCCCTTTTTATTTCTCTTTTCTATCCTTTGTCCTAGCTGTATAGGTTCTGTTGTTTTAGTTCTGTAGGTGTTTGTATAGGCAAAACCTTTTAAATAGAAAAACCTTTTTGTGCCATTAAGGCCGGTTCTTTCTATTCTTAAAAAAATACACATTTATGTACATAACCAAGTCAATAATTATTTTATTTTATTGCGAATTGTAACATATGCATAATCCTCTGAGCATAATCAGCTGGATGATGAGCTCAGTATTCAAACTATAGCTAGTTCATTAGTATGCCAAAGCCAGATGATCGTGCCAAGTATTCTTTGGTATAACTATATAGCTAGTTTTAAGCCAAAAATCCTCAAGAAGCAGTTAGTGACTGCATAATAGTTGATTGCTCTATTAGAGTAGTTCGATCTTCATAACAAACAGTGTGTCAGTCAGTCTTGAGGTAGATAGTGAAGTACAATTAAACATACACAGCTGCATGACTAAGGAGCTAAACAGCATACACTAAAGTTTGCTATTGTTACAGTGATTATTTATCCTTAGCCCAATGAATAAGCTTTCTTTTGATATCTGGTTTTAAGCTAGCCAAGTAACATGGCCATACAGCTAAGCCCATTTGGTATAAACATGCATTCCTCAAAATTTTGTGTGGCTTTAAAGGTTAAGGTTGGTTCCTTTTTTTAAAAATATAACTTTTGACTAAATCTCATATTGAAAAATCTGCTTCTGTACATTTTTGCACTTGTTTTATTATATCTGTATACCAAGTTTCACTGTCATTGTTGTATCATTGGCTGAGAAAAAGTGAGCTTTTTGTTATCCTTTAATTCACAATAACAGTGAAATAAAGATTATTTCAGAAATCTGCTTCTGTAGAAAATTAGAGCTATCACAGTATTCCTTTCCTGCCAAAAATCAGGTTTGTAGCTTGAACTTAAGTAAAACACTGAATGTAATAGGGTATTACATCATTGCGGGAGAAGTTCACATTGGTATGTCTTCAACTTCTGTTTGTATAACCACAATGGTTACATGCACCACCTAACCAAATTTCATTGACATTGACCAAACCCACGTAAAGTTATGACATCATAAACATAGAAAACAACTTTTGGAAACTTATGATGTCCAGCAGTATAGATGAGATGCAGAAGAGGACAAACGTAAGTCCATGATGCATGCATTTTAGATGCTGTGGTTGGCAAATAGGCATGTGTTGAGCAGTCAGTAAAAAGTCATTTGAATAAAAATTTTAAAATGCATAGAAATTTATTGAAAGGGTTTAGGGTTGCTATGACCAATACTGCCAAGCTGTCATTAAGGGAAAATGAGGCTGGTTTTTGGTGATGTTTAGGCAGAAAAACCCAACCTTTTGTGTACAGGTGATTCTAAGGGGGGGCCATAGCACCCACTGCTAAAAAATAACTTTTTAAAAATCTTGGGGGGGGAAAGTTGCAGTATAGATTGGCATTGTTATTTTTAGCATTTTTCGTGTTTTTAACATAAATTTTAGGCTGCTTTCAAGCCTTCAAATTGCAAAAATTCTGCAGCTTCTGGAGGTCACACCCCCACACCCCCCTGAAATTCTACTTTATATTACAGCTGAACAACAATAGTCATGATATTCCCTACTTGACCCTCCCTGTAGGCCAGGCCTAGAATTGCCACTGCTTTTGTGGTTGCTACTTTACAGTACTGTATGATGTCAGTGAAGTCACAGCCCAGCTAAAACCTTTGGCCACTTATTTAGCCATCTGTAGAGAACTGTCCAATTTAATTACAACAAAACTAAAGTCTATTATTAATACATCAGTGCCCAATATTATATGGATGAAAAGGAATAAAATATTAGGAAAATGGTAAGTTTTAATAGCAATTTTATTTGCTAATAGCATGAAATTACTTATGCAATTATTAATTACATATTTAGAATTTGTCACTTATAAACAAAAAGAAATACATGCATATACATGGAAAATTTCTTCTCCCTTGTTTAATTTCTTTACATGTTTTCTAATGACTTTTTAAAGTCAAAATTCATGCCTGCATTTCACATTATCATGAGTGCCATTCCTGCTGTTCTAGTCAAAGTGCTTTATTGGTCTGTTTTAACATGTGAGACCACTGATGAAAGGTTTTGCTTGTAAAATACCCATACTACAGCACTTAGGTATGTAAGCTGTATACATCCATATCCTAAAACATTTCACACTACACATAGGAAAAGGTAAAGGTAATTATGTGCATTTTTGATTTCAGGTATCCAGTTTACTCTCCAAAATACCACAAAGCTTCAGTCATTTACGTATGCTACCCTACCTGGAATCCCTCCCACTGCTTTGGATTCTAAGATTTGTTGTAAATCAGACAGTGATGATATTGGTGGTGAATACGTTGTGTTTTACAAGCTGGCCAATGCTGAAGAAAGCCTAAAGGATGTAACTAAAAAATGTTGTAAACATGAGGATGATTGTGTGACAGTGGGGTTAATCATTGGCAATACTGAATCTAACATTGTTCTGCCAAGTAGAGTTTTAAAGGAAGGTAAACCTAAATGGCCACCAATTTATATTGTGTCCTTGGAAGATGGTGAACAAATAGAAGCTTTACTTAATCAGTACACTGATGTTGAAGATTTGCAGGTTAAAGTGCTAGCAGAAAGTGAAAACGACTTGAATTATTCCAAATCTTCTCAGCCAAGAACTCCAGGTGAAGTGAATGTAATAATCATACAGTATGGTAGTATTGCATATTAGGGATCATGGAGGTTTGGATTTTTCTGGCCAAAAATATCACCCAAAAGCCAGCTTTACAATACCATCTTGGTGCCTTTGCAGTATTGGTTAGGTATAACCCAAAAGTGTCTGCAGTATGACCCTAAATGCTTCCAATAGGTAGCTACAATTAAAAAAAAAAGATTATTCAATGGAATTTTCAACTGACTGACTATCTGCCTGCCTGCCTGCCTGCCTGCCTGATACCTTCAGACAAGCATAACTCGATAAAGACTAAGGCTATGGGCTTGATTTTCTCACTGTTTGATGCATAGACGGCAGAAAAGGGGGGCTAGGGGCTGAAGCTCCCCCTTGGTCTGCTGAGGGGGGGTCTCACCTTACCAAACCAGAGACAATGTAGTACCTCATACCTCATTTCCATAAGTCTGGGTCAGCCCAGCCCCCCCTCATATCAACTACTTCCTCCACCCCTGGTTTGATGTCATTTCATCCCTAGATGTGCCTTTTGGCATACTGCAGTATATAAAATGCATGCATCATGGACTTATTGCTGACAGTCCAAGGTGTCAATTGGTGTGGTAGCACGATGCGTCACTTCCTATTTGTAAACGGGAATCATCCGTATTTTCCATGGTGACTAATCCGGATTGATTGCAGAGGTGTCTTCATTTGTAACACTGTGTAATTAGGTGAAAGCAAAGTGTAATGACCACTTCACTTTCGTGTCTGTAGATGATAGCTGAGGCATGCGAATTGTGTATATTTTTCATAGTGGCTGGATTGATTGCAGAGGCATTTCTCCTGCTGTTTTTCATTTGTAGCACTGTGTAATGGGGTGAACATAGCTGAAAGCAAACTGTATTGGCCATTTCACCTTCGAGTCAATTATTGATAGCTGGGGCATGGAAACATTAACTCTGGTGCTATCCTTTCTTTTGATGTGGTATGCGTGGGTTCAATAATGTTGAAAAAAAGTAAACAAACAAGTATAAGGTAAAATTAGGAATTTTAGGGATCATAAAAAAGAAGTAGGGAAACAAGGGAAGTCACCTACACCTGCAAATATAGAAGTAGGGATTACTGCATCTGCAAGTGTAGGCGACCTTGTTTCCCAACTTTTGTTCTATGATCCGTAATCGAACTTAAAATTTCTATTTTTTTCTTATACTTGTATGTAATAGTTCTGACATGGGCTTGAAGGTTTTACTTGATATGTATGCCCAATAGCCTGAGGGCCACAGATCAGCGTTGAAACCGGGTCGGGCCATCCGGGTCACATTTTCTCTGGGTCATCCTGGTCCGACCCGGTTTACAAATTATCTGGGTCTGAGCCAGATTGGATCACGTGAAAAACGAAATTGTTTATTTTGATGACATGGAAACTTATAAACACTAGTCATGTAGCTCTTTCATAGCCATGCCCACTTATCACATTAGAAACATATGCTCAGCCATGCCCATTTATTAGTAAGTGCTGTCTGTAGCACGAAACTGTGTCCGTTGCTGTCTGCAAGCTTACATGGAGCCCCGCTCACTAATCGATTATTATACAAGTTGTATACAGTCTAGTCTTGCAGCAGGCTGAGGATAAGTACTTTTGTGAGCCACACCCACTTTAATATATCAGGAAATTGTAATACTAGGTATGCACAAAGCCACACCCAATTGCTGTCTGTAAACTCACAGTAGCTACGTGGAACCAAACTCACTGACTGATTTTGAACTTACCGGCTTAGTCATCACATAACTACTCATTTACTCAACACGAATCGAATGCTCAAAACGTAGTCTCGCTTGCTTGAGACTACCCGAAACATAGCTCTTATCATACACCTCAGCTTTAATTAATCCAGGTCACATCCGGGTCTGACCTGGATTGCTATCCAGGTCAGTGAGTCATCCGAGTCAGTGGGTCATCCGGGTCAGCAGTAGTGACCTGGCTTCAATGCTGCCACAGACCCAAGGGCTGAGGGAATACATATCAGGCAAAAGCCTAAATGTCCTGTGTTACAGCTAATATGCAACACTTCTGATCAGTAGCAGGCTAATAGCCCACTCCAGGAAATCAATCACCCAAGCCAATGTGAGTGCAACCACTGGATATATTATATATGCACGCCTGAAAAATTCAATTATGGGTCAGCAGCTGGTATGTTCATTTGGCTATGATGAATAGACAAATCCTAGAGATATCATGGGTTATGTGAGTTTAAAGTTTTGTGCAATGTTATTGAATTGATTATGGCATAATTTTGGAGTTTACTAAAGTCCTAAATGGGCAAGCTTGCTTGTAGAGTGGTTATTTCATGTGGAGTGGTAATTTCATGTTATTAGTAATGTGGGTGAGTCCATATTAGAAAATGTGTGGAAACACTTGCTATAGCACTAGTTCCCAACGTTTTTCAACTCATAAGATGAGTATTATTAATTAATCCCCACAATTGATTTTGGGCTTAATGTCACCCAGTTGTAGCCCAGACAAATCACCAACTAGGCTGCATTGCAAATATAGCCTGGGCGGCTCCTTTGATCTGAGGTGCAAAAGTATTACATACCATAGATGTTGCAA
This sequence comes from Dysidea avara, assembly GCF_963678975.1. NCBI lineage: Eukaryota > Metazoa > Porifera > Demospongiae > Dictyoceratida > Dysideidae > Dysidea > Dysidea avara. Next base: position 14,491,595 of record NC_089279.1, on the reverse strand, counting down.
CAAATCGGCATGTAAATTACCAAAGAGTGTAACATTGGGTAGGAGTATCATATTGTTAAAACTGTACCATATTTCCTCATATAAAAAACCTGGTGTTTATTTCTTATACTCCGTTCATGAACCAGCCAAAAAATCTTGTTGCTCCTTGTAGCAGACATACTTTTGACAAGTCATGGGTTTCAGTAGTTGTATGTAGTAAGACTTGTTCTACAAATTATGCTATTGTAATTTCCGAATGGCTCAGGGCATGTAATGTCTGCATGCTATTAGGATTTACATAAGGAAGGTGAAGTTGAAATATCAATATGTAATGAGCATAATTACACACTATTACAGCAATTCGAAGTGTTCACGTGACAAATAAAGTCACTTCCGAGATCCAGAGTATATAAGCTGCCACGTGTTCAATCAATCCGGCTCTTTTGTAGTAACTAGTGAATGAATGAATGACTGATCCATACTCTTGTGTTACAATCTGCAAGGAAAATGATGTAGTTTGTTGCATAACTATAGGGAGGGTACAATATGGGGGGGGGGGGGACATATTGATATTTCAACTTCACCTTCCTCATGTAATTCGTAATAACATGCAGGCATTACATGCGCTGAGCCATTTGGAAATTACATTTCGGAAGGCTCCATTTCCATATCAATATGTAAGTTTGAAGCCCCCACTGATTGCAAAACAGCTCTCCCACATGTGGACTGATCCTTGTCATCAGATGGGCGATGGTAAAACTTTTGGAAGGTGTTCTCAGATGACCAATCTGCAGCCTGTAAGATCTCTGAGATTGTAACCCCTGAACAAGCAGCTTTAGATGCCGCTGCTCTTCCAATTAAGTAAGCCTTGAATATATCTGTATTTATACCAGCCTCCTGTAAGCACGTTTTCAGCCACCTAGCAATAGTCCTGCTGGTAACTGGGTCGTGCTTTCCAATCCAGTAAAGAAAGACAGTAGTTTTCCTTAATCTTTGCTTGTCGTAGATACACAGAACTCAAGAGTTCTCTTCTCATAATCCTGAATTGTGACAACAGGGAAAATGGACGGGTCCTCTCGAAATATGGGGAAAATGAAGTCAGCCAGTGGCTTTTTTTTATTATTATTATTATTAGTGCTTTACAGTGACCAGCACTGAAGGTCTAACAGCAACATGTGCTGCAGCCTTAGCTTGGATGGTCTACTTTGCTTGGACAAATGTTGAGGCTTAAACAACAAGCCCTCTGCAGTGAAGGTTCAGCTACTGATGTCCAACTTGCTAAGGTCAACTGATCTTGAGGGTCTGGTAAAAGCCAAAAAAGCATCGCCGCTTTGAGGGTAAGAGAATGAAGGGAAAGTTCTTTGTTCGCACCCTGGTCCTTCAAGTATCTTAGTACCACTCCAACATCCCAGAAGGTAGAGTATCTGGGCAGAGGAGGTCTCTCATTGAATGCCCCTTTAAGCACTCTTGAGATCAGTGGGTGTTGTCCTACTGGTTGACCATCCACCTTAGCATGGACCAAGGAGATTGCTGAGCGATAGGCATTGACGGAGCAGTATTTGTATCCCTCTTTAGCTAAAAAATTGACCACATCCTCTATAGGTCCAGCAGTAGGATTCCTATCCCTTTGCTGACACCAATCTGCCCATTTGGCAAACAGAGAGTTGTATTTGAAGCTTGTGAAGAAATTCCTCGTGATTTGAAGGATTTCCTGAGATGGGCCATGCAACTAGTTCAGGAACTCCCTGATTCATGATGAACTCCTGATCTATTGGGAACATTATCAGATCCTCCTGAGAGGTTAATAGGTGAGGGTAGTCCTCCAGCACTCCCAGAATGGTTGGAAACCACGGATGAGTCCTCCAAAGTGGAGTTATCATGATCAATCTGGCCCATTGTCGTTTCATTTGAGACAGACATCTGGGTATCAGACACCATGGTGGGTTGGCATATCCCTTGCTTGTCGACCAGTCATGGCTGAAGGCATCTGTCCCGTTTTCCTCTGCATCTGGCCTCCAACTGTAGTACATTGGTAACTACCGTGTCAGGCGAGATGCAAACAAGTCTATTTTGCAAGGTTCTATCTGGGACTGAATTCTGTTGAAGATGTTAGGGTTCAACATCCAATCGCACCTGTCTCTAACTGTTCTGGACTCCTTGTCTGCTACTACATTCTGCTTCCCCAGCAGATGTTCCATGATTAGATATATGCCTCGCTGTAGACTCCAGTCCCATATGGCGATTGACAGATTGCAGAGAGGTGGGGAATGTGTCTCACCCATCCTGTTTATGTAGAATACTGTCGTTATGTTGTCCAACTTTAGCTGTATGGTAATGTTGGATTTCTCCTTCGCAAAACATTGGACTGCCAAGAAAGTTGCTAGGAGCTCTAGATGGTTGATATGGCTTGAGGACTCTGTCCCTGACCACCAGCCCCCTGTCTGAATCTCCCCTTGATGAGCTCCCCAACCTATTTGGAAGCATCGGACTCAATTATCAAGTCTGGGGTTCGAGGTAACAGGGTTGAGACCATCAGGGAGCCTCTGTCCAGGGCTATCCACCAATGCAAGTCCTTCATGGCTTGTGTAGTGAGCTGGAGGTTGACATTGAACCTGAATACTCTGCTCACCAAGGAGTTGTCTTACCCATTCACCGAATTTATCATAGTCTGTAGACCCTGTAATGCAAGGGCATGCCAAATGGCCTTTGTCGAGACTGACGCCTTCCCCACAAATCTGGCCAAGTCTCTTATTGAAACTGATTGGTGTTGTACGAGAGTTAGAGCATCCTGCTGGATCTTCCTCATCTTCTCTGATGGGAAGGCTAAGTGGAAGGAGGCTGAGTTCACAAGGAATCCCAGGAACTCTATCTCCTGTTTGGGGGTGAGTTGAGATTTCTCCAGGTTGACTATCAGTCCCAGGGCCTGGACAAACTGACATACTAAGGGAATGAACAGTGTCAGCTCTTCCCTCGAATGGTGCGTAATTAAGATGTCGTCCAGATATATAATCAGACGAATTCCCATTTGCCGAAGCATCCCCACCACTGGTTTCATAATCTTTGTGAATACTTGGGGTGCTGATGTCAGCCCGAATGAGAGGCACGCAAATTGGTAGATCTTGTATTCCCACTGGAACTGGAGGAGACATTGATGTTCCTTGTGAATTGGTACCTGAAGGTATGCATCTTTCAGGTCCAATTTCACCATCCAGTCCATCCTCTGAATCAAGCCTGGGAGAATATGGAAGCCTTCCATTTTGAAGTGCTCCATCTTCACAAAGTTGTTGAGGCTCTTGAGGTTTATCACTGGCCTCTGTCCCCCCCTTTCTTCTCCACCAAGAAGATTTGGGAGACAATACTGATTTGGGTGAGAGGAGCTTCTACTATGGCTCCTTTGGCCTGGAGCTCCCTGATCTCCTGAGAGATTTTTGCATGCTCTTCTTGTGAGCATGAAATCTCTTGGCTTGGCCTTACTTGGTGTGGCATTTGGGTAAGTTCTAGTTTGTACCCTGATATTGCACTTAAGACCCATCGGTCTTGTGTTATGTGTGCCCAATTTGGCTCATACAGATCCAGTTTTCCTGCCAGGTTTGGACTGCTTATTGGAAAATTAATCTGGTCTATCAACACCTTTATGTGGTGTGTCAGTGACGTCTGTGGTGTTAACAAAGGGGTAGGGTTCACAACTTTTATTAAAGTTTTTGTACAAGAAACTAGAAACTATAACACACTGACACACCACTAGAAGGTGTTGATAGGTAAAACTATAATATAATGACACACCACTAGAAGGTGTTGAAATGACTAGAAACTATAACACACTGTTTATAGTTTATAGTCATTTCTTTTCCTCTGCTGGTGCTGCTCCTTGGTGGCTCCTCTTCTTGTATTTTCCAGGGCCTGAGTTGTTTGACCGGCTGCTCCCGTAGCCCCGGTGTGGTTTGCAGGAGTGGCCTCCTTGAAAACCCATATTTTTCTTGGATGTCTGTGGGTACACCACCTTCTGTAGGGCTACAGCTGACTCTAGCTTCTCCTTGGCTTTCTGACCAAAGTTTTCTCCGAACAAGTAGGGCTGACTGTTCTTGAAATCCTGTTCATTCATGAGTTTCTTCAGTTGGAGATTGAAGTGCTGCAGGAGAGTTTGTCACTGAAGGGTAGACTGGTGTAGTGAGGCATCCCCCATCAACACCAGAGAGGCTAGTATCATCGGGATAGCCTCAGGAAGAGTTAGGTTGCCTTCACTGGCTCCTTCTAGGTGGCTGCCAAAGGACCAGCTGCTTCCAGCCACATTTCTTGTGACCTATAGGCCACTTTGTCCTGCTTGATGGCCTCTGAGGAGAGTATACCCTCTACCACCGGATTCAATTGTGGATATTTGGTCCATCTAGAGTCTGGTTGGCAGTATTTGGCCACCTTTGCCTTCCGAGTTGCATACTCCATTCTTTCGGAGAAGATGGTCTCAAAGAAGGCTTCCCTCTCTTCAGAAAGTGAGATATTTCCTGTTGTGCCAGAGTCGGAAGACAGGCTTGGATCCTAATCTCCGGTTCTGGGTTGCTATCACTCTCCTCGTCAAGATTGTGGTCATTATTGTCGTCACCATCGCAACGGATTAGTTGGCTCTCTAGACCGTCACCATCGCAAGGCCTCTTGCGAGACTGTTGTTGCTTCGTATTGTCATTCTTCTTTAGGTTGGAAACTCCCTGTTGAAGCAATGACACCTTCTGTAGTAGATCCTGCAGTAGCGTTTCGGTTGTCTTCTCCGTTGGATCAGTCATGGTCAGCGTGACTTTTAACTTGAGCGCGTAGACAATAGTCGAAGTGCTGTCACAGCAATATAAAAAGTCAGATTGATTGAACACGTGGCAGCTTATATACTCCAGATCCTGGAAGTGACTTCATTTTATTTATTTTGTCACATGAACACTTCAAATTGGTGTAATAGTGTGTAATTATGCTCATTACATATTAATATGGAAATGGAGCCTTCCGAAATGTAATCTTGTACTACCCCTTGTATTAAGCTGACCTTCATTTAGGACCAAGAATTTTTTTGAATGCGGCTTTTATATGGTGTATACATAACTAGAAACGTCTGGTGTGCCTCTACAAAATACCCTAAATTTCAAGTGCATGCATTAATGTGACACAAAGCTACACAGGCATGTAAGTACTGACACTCAACTTTCAATTATCGACAAGCGTGCCTTATTACCAACACTCCATTGTCTGCTTGTCATTGTACTTTCATGTGTAACCCTGTATGTGTGTAATGCTCCAGTAAGGAAGAATGGCTATGCCGATTACCGTGAGGTTAAATTAAAAATCAAATCATTAATTATCAGCACTTTTGCAACAAAATGCCTGTTTGCTACCTTTTTTGCAAGCCTCAAAACAATCCCCACATGTTGTACTAACCACATCTGTTAATTGCTGCTTATGCTTGTGGCATTATGACTGATCAATAATCAATGTTAATCACTCAAGCACATGTACAGTTCTAATTAATGTACAGGCACGTGTCCCCACAATTACATCATTGTCTAATAAGATTACAAGTGATTACACAATCAATATAAATACATCAAGACACACGGTAGTGTGTCGTGCGGCCCAAGTAGCCGGCGCGCCACACCGTGAGTATATTTACAGGAAGAAAGTAAACGCAATTTTCACACCTTTGTAGCTCCGTGATTCCTTATCCTATTAAAACCAAAGTTGCTACAGAACTGCCGGCGAGGTAGGGGAGTCCACATACCAAATTTAAAGAAAATCGCTCCAGCCATTTCCGAGATACGAGCGGCCAAAGTTTGGGTTTTTTTTCTTCGTTTTTTTCTTCTTCTACTTCTTCTTTTCGCACACTTTGCAAAATCCGCAATAAAACACGAATGCGTGCTTGGATCGGGCTGAAATTTGGCACACTTAAAGGGCTCATTAAGGCGAATTTCAGTACCAAGTTTGGTAGGAATCCGATGCACATTCACGGAGTTATGACCGATTATCTGCGTAAAATAAGGTCGAAGGTCTGTCACGCCCACAGGGTAAACCGCTTGAAGGAATGAGCTGAAAATTGCTATGTAGATGGAGTAACTATCGTAGGAGTGCCTTTTTGTGGTTTAAAAGGAATCCAGTTAAAGGCCATCGAGATATGACACAAAACCCAACCTATGTCACAATTACGCGATCGACTTTTATGAATAAAAAAACTATTAGTTTTCACGCCTACCAGCCAAACCGCTTAGAACAGTGAGCTGAAAATCGGTGTGTAGCTGGAATAATTATCATAGAAAGTCCTTGCAGTAGTACAGAAGAATCGGATTACAAACCACTGAGTTATGATTCCAAAGCCAACTACGTGTAGCATATGCAAGATCGAGATACTCTAATAGAACAGTCACCCTAATAAAGCATTCAGCTACGTTTATAACTTACTCCATTATAGAATTTCTTTGGCATTGCAAGTTATTCTGTAGGGAGTTCAGCTACAAACAGTTAATCATATAGACAATTCAGCTACAAGCAAGTCATCCTGTAGAGAGTTCAGCTACAAATATGTTGCTGTAGAGATTCAGAACATTATAAGTCACACTGAAGAGAATTCAACTATAAACAAGTCACCTTGTAGAGAGTTCAGCTACAACAAGTCACTCTGTAGAGAATTCAGCTACAAACAAGTCACTGCGTAAAGGGTTCAGCTACAAAAAAAGCTACCTAGTAGAGAGCTCATCTAGATCAGCTACAAACAAGTTACTTTATGCAATGTTCAGCTACAAGTAAGTTACTCTGTAGAGAGTTCAGCTACAAACAAGTCACTCTGTAGTACAAACAAGTCACCGTGGAGAGAGAGTTCAGCAACCAATCAAAAAACCACCATGTAAAAGAGTTCAGCTATACAAACAAGATATAACTCTATAGAGAGATCAGGTAGAAACTTAACAGATCACACTGTAGAGAGTTCAGCTAGAAACAAGTCATCCAGACTGAGTAGAGAGATCAACTAGAAAACATCACCTTGTAGAGAGTTCAAATCACCCTGCAGATAGTTCAGCTACAAACAAATCACCCTATAGAGAGATCAGCTAGAAGAAGTCACCTTGTAAAGAGTTTAGCTACAAAGAAACTACCATGTAGAGAATTCAGCTATGAACAGATCATCCTGTCGAGAGTTCAGCTAGAAACAAGTCATCCTGTAGAGAGATCAGCTAGAAGAAGTTACCTTGTAGAGAGTTCAGCTACAAAGAAACAACCATGTAGAAAGTTCAACTGCAAACAAATCAAACTGTACAGAGTTCAGCTACAAACAAATCACCCTGTAGAGAGATCAGCTAGAAACAAGTCACCCTGTAGAGAAATCAACTAGAAGAAGTTACCTTGTAGAGAGTTCAGCTACAAAGAAACCATCATGTAGAGAGTTCAGCAGCAAACAAATCTCCCTGTAGAGAGATCAGCTAGAAGAAGTTTCCTTGTAGAGAGTATAGCTACAAAGAAACCATCATGTAAAGGGTTCAGCAGCAAACAAATCACCTGTAGAGAGTTCAGCTACAAATAAATCTCTCTGTAGAGAGATCAGCTAGAAGAAGTTTCGTTCAGCTACAAACAAATCACCCTGTAGAAAGATCAGCTAGAAGATGTTACCTTGTCGAGAGTTCAGCTACAAAGAAACCATCATGTAGAGAGTTCAGCTTCAAACAAATCACCTGTATAGAGTTCAGCTACAAACAAATCTCCCTGTAGAGAGATCAGCTAGAAGAAGTTACCTTGTAGAGAGTTTAGCTACAAAGAAACCATCATGTAAAGAGTTCAGCAGCAAACAAATCACCTGTATAGAGTTCAGCTACAAACAAATCACCCTGTAGAAAGATCAGCTAGAAGAAGTTACCTTGTGGAGAGTTCAGCTACAAAGAAACAATCATGTAGAGAGTTCCGCTGCAAACAAATCACCTGTAGGGAGTTCAGCTACAAACAAATCTCTCTGTAGAGAGATCAGCTAGAAGAAGTTACCTTGTAGAGAGTTCAACTACAAAGAAACCATCATGTAAAGAGTTCAGCTGCAAACAAATCACCTGTAAAGAGTTCAGCTACAAACAAATCTCCCTGTAGAAAGGTCAGCTAGAAGAAGTCACCTTGTAGAGAGTTCAGCTACAAAGAACCATCATGTAGAGAGTTCAGCTGCAAACAAATCACCTGTATAGAGTTCAGCTACAAACAAATCTCCCTGTAGAGAGATCAGCTAGAAGAAGTTTCCTTGTACAGAGTTCAGCTACAAATAAATCACCCTGTAGAAAGATCAGCTAGAAGAAGTTACCTTGTGGAGAGTTCAGCTACAAAGAAACCATCATGTAGAGAGTTCAGCTGCAAACAAATCACCTGTAGAGAGTTCAGTTACAAACAAATCTCCCTGTAGAGAGATCAGCTAAAAGAAGTTACCTTGTGGAGAGATCAGCTACAAAGAAACCATCATGTAGAGAGTTAAGGTGCAAACAAATTACCTGTAGAGAGTTCAGCTACAAACAAATCTCTCTGTAGGGAGATCTGCTAGAAGAAGTTACCTTGTAGAGCGTTCAGCTACAAAGAAACCATCATGTAAAGAGTTCAGCTGCAAACAAATCACCTGTAGAGAGTTCAGCTACAAACAAATCTCCCTGTAGAAAGGTCAGCTAGAAGAAGTCACCTTGTAGAGAGTTCAGCTACAAATAACCATCATGTAGAGAGTTCAGCTGCAAACAAATCACCTGTATAGAGTTCAGCTACAAACAAATCTTCCTGTAGAGAGATCAGCTAGAAGAAGTTTCCTTGTAGAGAGTTCAGCTACAACAAATCACCCTGTAGAAAGATCAGCTAGAAGAAGTTACCTTGTGGAGAGTTCAGCTACAAAGAAACTATCATGTAGAGAGTTCAGCTGCAAACAAATCACCTGTAGAGAGTTCAGCTACAAACAAATCTCCCTGTAGAGAGATCAGCTAGAAGAAATTACCTTGTAGAGAGTTCAGTTACAAAGAAACCACCATGTAGAGAGTTCAGCTGCAAAGAAATCACCCTGTAGAAAATTCAGCCACAAACAAATTGCCCTGTAGAAAGATCAGTTAGAAGAAGTTACCTTGTAGAGAGTTCAGCTACAAAGAAACCATTCTGTAAAGAGCTCAGCTGCAAACAAATCACCTGTACAGAATTCAGCTACAAACAAACCACCCTGTAGAGAGATCAGCTAGAAGAAGTTACTTGTATATTGTTCAGCTACAAACAATTCACCCTGTAGAGAGAGCAGCAAGAAGAAGTCACTTTGTAGAGTGTTCAGTTACAAAGAAACCACCATGGAGAGTTCTGTAATAAATATATCTATTATATATATAATTTGTACATTTACTGATAAAATCAGAAATATTTAAAGTACATCTGCTTCATCTTTTCTTCTTCCTGTGGAAAAGAAAAAAAGACAGGTTAAAAAAGTCCCAAAGCTTGCCTATGGCCGGATAGGCCAGCTTTGGGGTATACAAATACAAAAAGAAGTGAAATCTAATCCAAAACAGCCAGCTGTAAAAAAAGTGTGCGGCCCTCAAAAAGGCTATGGTGAGAAAAGATGTGAAATCCAAGGTGGCGGCCAAGAAATGGGTGTGATGGTAGGTTAATGGTAAAAATTTTAATAACGGCAATTTAGATGAATTTTTTGCCAAGACCAAGCGGCACAAAAATTCACCTGAATTGTTGTTATTAAAATTTTTACCATTAACCTACCATCACAACCATTTCTTGGCTGCCACCTTGGATTTCACATCTTTTTTCACCATAGCCTTTTTGAGGGCCGCACACTTTTTTTACAGCTGGCTGTTTTGGATTAGATAATCAATATAAATATATAATAGCGTCAAGTCTTCCACATCTCCCCCTTCAAGTCTGATACCTCAGTGGAGGTACAATAGCAATGCCAGTCTGGGACCAGGTCATTATGCTGGAGCTTCTTGTAACTCCTCTAGTTTGTGGAGTTGCAGGCAGTTGATGGTCCTCAGTACTGCTGACTGCTGGTGTTTGCTGGCTTTCGGTATTGCTGACTTCAGGGAAAGTTCTAAGATGTTGTTGATTCCTTCGAATGAGACCTGATGGTGTTTCAACCAAGTAGCTCTTTGGAGTTGGTGCTAATGACACTATTCTTCCCCTTGTGGCCTCTTGCCCTGATGTGACCCACACTTTGCTATCATCTGGGATAAGTGGTATTTCTGTAGCATGATGACGTCTGTCGTAATTCTTCATCTGTTTATGCTTAAACTGCTGGTTTGCACTCTTAAATTCTGATAAATAATTCCACTGTGGGATAAGCTGTTTGTCTGTCAAGGGGAGAAGGGTTCTAAGCTTTCGATCCATCAGAAGTTCAGCTGGGCTGAGATTGCACCAGGGTAAGGGGATGCTACGGTAATTCAGTAAGCTTTTGCATATGTCATTTGATTTGGTAAGCATCTTCTTCATTATTTGCACCATTCTCTCCACTTGGCCATTGCTCTGTGGGAACAAGGGACTGTTTGGTATGTGCTGGAAATGATAAGCTTTTGCAAAGGCTGCAAATTCATGAGAGCTATACTGAGGCCCATTATCACTTCTGACAATTTCGGGTATCCTGTGCAGTGCAAAAATGTTTTTCAAAGCTGCAACAGTACATCCAGACGTGGTCGAATTCATTTTCACTACTTCAGGATAATGAGAGATGTTCCCACCACTTGCCAGGGATAATCAGGCAGAGGAGAAACTATTAGTGGTGCTTGTCTGACAGTGCTGTTAGGTACGCATACAGGGCATTGTTGTACTTTATGAACAAGCTGTTTGGACAGTCCTGGCCACCAGACTGCAAACCTTGCTCTCATGCAACAATGGTCGATCCCTTGATGACTGTCATGAACTTTGTCAACTGTCTCCTCCTGCAACGAAGGTGGCACATCAATGCGATCATTGTAAAGTAACAAGGCATCACACAAAGTGAGGGAGCACCTAACCTCCCAGTAAGGCTTGATCATTGGTTCTACTTCATGTTTGCTAGGCCAACCATTGTGGCAGTACCATCACACCCTAGAAAGAGTTGCGTATGATTTTTGACCACTAACATAAACTGCTAACTTCTGCTTGCCAGCTGGGAGAGATGATATTACTGTACTAGCCAAAAGCTCTGCATCATCTTGAAGGGAGTCATCCTCCATGAGGGTCACTTGGGATGTAGGCGCCCGTGAAAGTGCGTCGGTAGCATACAACAGCTTCCCTGGAATGTGCACAACAGTATAGTCATATTTGGCTAGATGCAAACGGAAGCGAAGTATGGGTGGAGGCAAACAGTCTAAATGTTTGGTGTTCAACAGTGGGGCCAATGGTTTATGATCAGTTTCAATAAGAAACTTACTGCCTAAGAGGTAATCGCTAAACTTTGTGCAAGCCCATGTAACAGCCAGTGTCTCTTTTTCAATTTGTGCATACCTCCTTTCAGTTTCTGATAATGCCCTGGAAGCATAAGCCACTGGTCTCCAATTGTTGTCAATTCACTGAAGTAGGACTGCTCCTAGCCCAAAGGAAGAAGCATCAGCTGCCACTTTGGTGTTTTCACCAGGATGGTATAAAGCAAGCACAGTTTACTTGGTTAATTCTTGCTTGACTTTGTCAAATCCTGACTCTTGGTCTGGGCCCCATCCATACCCATGCTCACTTGGAACTCAGCAGCTCACGGAGTGGGTGTGTAAGATGTGCAAGATGGCATGAAAATTTCCTCAATTGGTTAGCCAGCCCCATAAACCTACAAAGCTCAGAAATGTTTTGCATGTTAAGGATAGCTGCCGTTTTGTCTGGATCAGCTTTTATGCCATCTTTGTTAACAATATGGCCTAGAAACTTCACGGAACTGACACTGAACTTACATTTAGCTTTATTCAGCGATACTCCTGCGGTCTTAATGCGGTCCAGCATTGCAATCAGCCTCTGGTTGTGTTGCACTTGAGTTGCGCCAAATACCAAGACATCATCCATTTGGCAGACCACTCCTTCTAATCCTTCCAGTATCTTGCTCATTCTGAGTTGAAACAATTCTGGTGCACATGAAACCCCAAAGGGCAGCTTGTTGAAGAGGTAGCGTCCATATGATGTGATGAAAGTTGTTAAAGGGCAAGATGCTTCTGCTAACGATATCTGCCAAAATCTGCTGTTGGCATCCATCTTACTGAAGACGGTGGCTCCTGCAAGCTAGGCTAGAGTGTTATCCACCTTGGGTATCAGGTAGACCTCACGCAGAACACTTTCATTCAAGACCTTGAAGTCAACACAGGTTACATCTTGTTTCAGTATCACCACCATCCCAGCACACCATGGAGTAGGTGCAGTGACTTTAGAGATAACTCCATTATTCTCCATGCGATGAAGCTCTACCCTGACCTTTTCTCTTAGTGGGATTGCCACGTTTCTGGGGTACACAGCAAGTATGGCATGACATCATCGTTGAGTTTTATGGTGTACTCATCACCTAAAGTGCCCAGGCCTTTAAACAATGTAGGGTATCTCTCATGGACAACCTCTGAATCACAAGCCAGTGAATTCATTCTGCACAACAGATACAGAGATGTAATTGCAGAAGGCCTAGCAAGTTTGTTTTCAACCCCCAAACCACATAAAGCGTCTGGGTTGAAGACTTATGTTTGTGACGTAACATAGCTTGAAACTGGTCAAACACATTCAGGGATTGTTTGGCAGGGCCTTGTAAAGTTTTCTTTGGTTTCTGCAGCACTATGTTTGGTAACAACTTGTATGTGTCCTCAGTGATAGCGGTTGCTTCAGTCCCAGTGTCAAGTTTAAATTTGGCTTCTGTTTTCTCAATCATGACAGTGGATGTCCATGAGGTTGTCTGGTTTCCAGATATGATTGCATCAAGGAAAGCAGTGTCCAAGCTAAGCTCATTACAGTCATCTGTATTCAGAGTGACTTCACCTTTATCTGCTGTGGCATTCATCATAAATTCATTGGTTGGAAGTCGAACAGTAGTGGAGAAACACTGGCTAGCAAAATGGCCTTTTCTGTGGCACTGTTTACAAGTGACTCAGTGCACTAGCAGGGCATTGTGTTCCCTGGAGATGGGTAGCTTTGCCACATCTGGAGCAAAATTTCCCACCTTGAGGGTGAGCCTTACTAATAACTTGTGGAAATGAGCACTCTTCTCGTACTGTGGAGTAGGACGTCTGTGCATGGTGGCCAAATCTACTGAAGTGTGTGTGTTCGGGTGATCCTGTAGTTGCCTGGTGTGTTGCTTCACTGCTTCACTTTGCCTCACTAGTTTCATGGCTTTTGCCAAGGTCAGTTCAGAATCCATTTGTAGGCGTTGGGATAATCCGTCATCTCGGATACCCACTACTAGCCTATCGCGTAACATTTCATCTCTCAAGTTGCCATAGTTGCACAAGTCGACCAGGTGAAACAGGGCCATGATGTACTCCTCTGCGGTTTCCTCAAGTAACTGATTCCTTCGATTAAATCTCACCTGCTCAAAAATTACATTCTTATCCTGAAGTATTTGTCGAGCTTTGTCATTACTTCACTATACTTTGCTCTTTACTCGGTGGAAATGTTAGTCAAAGAGAGAACATTGCTTGCTTCTTCGCCTAGGCAATAAAGTAAGGTGTCAACTTGGCGTGCTTCGTCCTTGGAGGCTGCAAGGCCAGAGGCATGAAAATACTGTTCAAATATACATTTACATTTTGGGCCATTCGTCTGGGTGCTTGAAATCGAACAGGTTCGGTGACTGTGGTTGAAATGCCATACTCCTGTCACCATGTGGTGTTATGACTGATCAATAATCAATGTTAATCACTCAAGCACATGTACAGTTCTAATTAATGTACAGGCACGTATCCACACAATTACATCATTGCCTAATAGGATTACAAGTAATTACATAATCAATATAAATACATATTCATGGCTATTGAAATGTAAGCAACAGGCTTTCACTTGCTCAATGGTTGTTGAGTCAACACTATCCCTAACCCAAATTAGGATGCATCTACACTTAGTCACTTACACGGTTTTTCCTGCAGGGATCAAATAACATAAGTACACAGTTTGGACTCATCAGGGTTTGCATCTGTTTGAAAGTTTCTTGCTGACTACTACCCTAAGTCCACTGATTTTTAGTGATCAGAGAGGTTTAGTGTTCTCTGTCAGATTTGGCGTGAACTTGCCTAATTGGTCGTTGAACATACCTGAAATCTGCATAATTCAATAATGTTGTTTGGTTCTTTCATCTGTTGAATAGCTTTGACTTTGCCAGGGTCAGCACGGATGCTTTGCTTGTCAACCAGTTGTCCCAAGAAATCTGATTTCCTTTTAGGAGAACTCACATTTGTCTGGATTCAGTGTGATTCCTGTTGCAGCAACTTTTTGTAAAACAGCAGTTTGGTGTCTGCCATGTTCTTCTTGGGTATTTCTGTATGCTAGGATATCATCAATGAGGTAAACAACACCTTCAAGGCCAGGGTCGGATCCAGGGGAGGGGCTTTGGGGGCTGAAGCCCCCCCTTCACTATTAGGCTTTACTTGATTAATATATTGAGGATTATAATGAAAGTTTGTCTTTACATAATTGTATGATCACTAATAATACAAATACTCATAAAACCATCTTATAAACATCTTTCCAAGGTATTATTAGTGGATTTATGCTAAAGTTTATGTAACAAGCACCCGGATCAGTATTGGAGGTGTACAAGATTGAGATACTCTAATAGAGCAGTCACCTAAATACTCTAATAGAACAATCACTGGAAGAATATAGTTGGTTCTGTTATGAAAATTTTCCAAGTCTACCTGCACCTATACATACAATGAAGTGCATTTTACTGTTTACAAGGCTTGATTCATCTACTTGTGTAGTTAATATGTATGGCAATACTTAATTCAGGTACACAATTTCCATTGAAAATGCTCTCAGGTTCAATCTCATATCATTCAAATTTCAAAATTTCCACCTTCAACATTATTATTCTAACATGCACCTATTGTTGTGCAATTGTGAGAGGGTGCATCATGTGCTTGGTTGTCAGTACCTACCCAAACTTTTCCATTAACAAAATACTTTAGAGAGCCATACCTATAAGCAGTATAAATATCTACAGGCAGAATATGAATTTTATTTGGAAATGTCTCCAAATAGCAGTATTTTAGCATATATTTTTCAAAAATTTCCTAGGGTGGGGCATGCTCCCAGACCCCAGCATGCTAAGCATGTGCAAAGCACACCTCTACCCAAGAGATTAGTACTAGGGGTGTGGCAATTATGCCGGCATAATTTTGGGCATAATAGGTATGTGTGTGAATCAGGAATTATGCTAGCATTTTGAGGTGATTATAAAGCTTTAATGGTAGGAAAATCTATAGATTGCACAATTCCATTAAAAAGATCGAGATACTCTAATAGAGCAGTCAGAAACACTAGTAGAACAGTCATTGCATATTATTTACTCTAATAAAGCAGTCACATTGAAATGAAATACTCTAATACAGCAACCTGCTAAAGAATTCAAGACTATTTAAAGCTTAAACATCTATGAAAATGGCCTGATACAACAATAAACTGGAATTATTAGCCAATAATTTTGGGAATAATGAGCAATTCTCAAAAGCATAATAGGTGATTTTTTGAACACTGCTCAAAAGCATAATGCTCAATTTTTGGAACATAATAGCCTCATGCCTAATTAGTACCTTGAGTTAGCCCCTCCCCCTTTTATAAATCCTAGATCCGCCCCTGAAGGCCCTGTAATATATCTGACATTTGTATCTGAAAAAATTCAGGAGCAGAAGTAATCCTGAATGGGAGGCGATTGAAACAATATCTGCCAAAAGGAATTATGAAAGTTGTCAACAATGCTGATTCTTTGGTCTGTTCAATTTGCCAAAATTCTGAATTTGCATCCAGCTTTGAAAACACAGTAACTCCCCCTAACTGAGCTAAAGTTTGCTCAATAGAAAGTAGTGTATATCACTCACGTTGCACGGTTTAATTTAGTTTGGTGAGGTCTACACAAATCTAACTCTCCTATCTGAAAATCCATCCCTCCTGGAGGAAGACTGAGTGTGGCCCCGACTAAACATTGGGTGACCTGCAGTTCGAATCCTGGGGCTGGAGGGATTTTTTTCCTTACTTTGGCTCCTTTTCTGTTACACCTTATCAGTCAGTCTGTAAGTCAAATCATTAGGTCTAAGTCCCTGAAATTAGGTTAGGTAATCCTAAGGCTGCAGCACATGTTGCTGTCAGACCTTCAGTGCTGGTCACTGTAAAGTGTTAATAATAATAATAATAAATCTGGTTTGGAGACAGATTCATCTCTAGACTCATTGTAAACATGTTCTGGTACAATGGTAACATCTGCTCCAGTGGCAATTTTAAATTCTTTCTGACTACTGTAGAGGTCAAGAACAATAGTCCATAGTTTGCTTCCTCCATTTACAACAGCAACTACTGAAGAAGCTGTATCTAGGAAGGAGGATTCTTCCATGCTTGAAATAACATTGGAATTGCTGTGAAATGTCATCCACACACTGATTGAAAGTGTCCTTTCTTGAAGCAACGGTGATAGGTAACATCTCTGGCTGGACATTGCTGTTGTGGATGCAGCAGTGATTGTCTATGATTGCCCCTGCTGCATTGTGGTGGTGATTGTTACCGCTGCATTGTGGTTTACTATGAAACTTGCCTGCCTTACTGAGAGGTTTGTGCACTTATGGTTTGTTGCTGTAGATGCTAAACTGTTTACAGGAATTATAGCCTTGCTTCTTGTTCCTTCCATGTTACAAATGGGTGCCTTTGATCTGAGCATGCTCCATACCACAAATCAGTTATAACACACCCATTTGGTTTGTATTTGATTTTTAAACAACTTCACCCTCAGGCCTGCAGCTCTCAGGTGTCATGTTTTCAAATCAGATACAAGCCTCATGGGTGTGTTGCAACTATAACCTGTATTTTCTCTGGTGACTGGATTAGGGTGCTTCTCATACTGTCTTTTTTTGTAATGATGTGAAATGGGTAAAGCAAAGCTGAAATTGAAGTGAAATGACCACTTAATTTTGCAGTAATTGATAGTTGGGGCACACGTTTAGATGTGAATTCTTTTATGTATGATACACCTGGTACCATTCTTCCCTTTGATGCAGTATTCACCAATTCACCAGTTATAATTATGTTAAAAACAAACAAACAATTGCAAGTACATACAAGGAAACAATTGGACCATAGAGGGAGGTCTTCTACATGTACAGCTATACTAGTGGACATTTAATCTCTTCTTCAGCCATGGCTATACTACTGACAAACTATTATGACTGAATTAAAGGTGCACTTGTGTAGCTGCATGTGTAAGCGATCTCCCTTACTTCATTACTTTTTGTTGCTGTGATCCCTATTAAATTTTAAAATTCTTAATTAATCCTAGTATATACTCGTTTGTGATGGATGTGGATATTGGTGAAATTCATGCATTACAATTTATAACTGTTTCAGGACATTCTTGTGATTGTACTATGCATGCATATATATATATATATATCTAATAAAACAGCCAAGCTGTAAAAAAAGGAGTGCGGCCCTTGAAAAGGCTATGGTGAAAAAGTTGTGAAATCCAAGGTGGCAGCCAAGAAATGGCCGTGATGGTAGGTTAATGGTAAAAATTTTAATAACGACAATTCAAGTGAATTTGGTGCGCTTGGTCTTGGCACAAAATTGTCGTTATTAAATTTTTTACCATTAACCTACCATCACAGCCATTTCTTGGCCGCCACCTTGGATTTCACATCTTTTTTCACCATAGCCTTTTCAAGGGCCGCATCCCTTTTTTACAGCTTAGCTGTTTTTGATTAGATTTCACTTCTTTTTGTATTTATATACCCCAAGCTGGCCTATGGCCAGCTTTGGGGTTTTTAACCTATATTTTTTCTCTACCACAGGAAAAAGAAAAAGATGAAGCAGATTTTATAAACACTTTAACTCATTCTGATTTTATCAGTAAATGCACAAATTATATGTATAATGCATATATTTATTACATGCCAATTAATCCCTACAGGATAATTTGCAGTTGGTTTCTGTACTGGGTGACTTGAAATGTAGCTGAACTCTCTACAGGGTGATTTGTTTGCCGCTGAACTCTCTACAAAGTAACTTCTTCTAGCTGATCTGTCTACAGGGTGACTTGTTTCTAGCTGATGGATTATTTGTTTCTAGCTGGACTTTCTACAGGGTGATTTGCTTGCAGCTGAACTTTCTACATGGTGGTTTCTTTGTAGCTGAACTCTCTACAAAGTGATTTGTTTGCAGCTGAACTCTGTACATGGCGGTTATTTTGTAGCTGAATTCCTACAAGGTGACTTCTTCCAGCTGATCTCTGTACAGGGTGAATTGTGTTTCTAACTGAACTCTCTACAGGGTGATTTGTTTGCAGCTGAACTCTCTACATGATGGTTTCTTTGTAGCTGGACTCTCTACAAGGTAACTTCTTCTAGCTGATCTGTCTACAGAGTGACTTGTTTCTAGCTGATCTCTCTACAGGGTGATTTGTTTGTAGCTGAACTCTCTACAGAATTATTTGTTTGCATGCAGCTGAACTTTCTGCATGGTGGTTTCTTTGTAGTTGAACTCTCTACAAGGTGACTTCTTCTAGCTGAACTCTCTACAGGGTGATCTTTTCGTAGCTGAACTCTCTACAGGGTGATTTGTTTGCAGCTGAACTCTCTACATAGTGGTTTCTTTGTAGCTGATCTCTCTACAAGGTGACTTGTTTCTAGCTGAATTGTCTATAAGATTAACTGTTTGTAGCTGAACTTCCTACAGAACAACTTGCAATGTAATATAATTTTTAATGGAGTAAGTTATAAACTTAGCCGAATGCTCTATTAGGGTGACTGTTCTATTAGAGTATCTCGATCTCGCATTTGTAACACGTAGTTAGATTTCGGATCATAACTCAGTGGTTTGTAATCTGATTCTTCTGTACTACTGCAAGGACTTTCTATGATGATTATTCCAGCTACACACCGATTTTCAGCTCACTGTTCTAAGCGGTTTGCCTGGTAGGCGTGAAAACTAATAGTTTTACAATGTATAGTTTTTTATTCATAAAAATCTATTGCATAATTGTGACACAGGTTGGGTTTTGTGTCATATCTCCATGGTCTTTGTCTCGATTCTTTTCAAACCACAAAAAGGCACTCCTACGATGGTTACTCCATCTACATAGTATTTTCAACTCATTCCTTCAAGGGATTTACCCTGTGGGCGTGACAGACCTTCGACCTTATTTTACGCAAATAATCGATCATAACTCCGTGACTGTTCATTGGATTCCTACCAAAGTTAGTTCTGAGATCCGCCTTAATGAGCCCTTCAAGTGTGCCAAATTTCATCCCGATTGGAGCATGCATTCGTGTTTTACGGCGGATTTTGCGAAGTGTGAAAAATGAAGTAGAAGAAAAAAACGAACAAATTAAAACGAAATTTTGTTTGCTTGTATCTCGGAAATGGCTGGAGCGATTTTCTTCAAATTTAGTATGTAGACTCTCCTAACTGGCTGGAACTTCTCTAGCACATTTGGTTCCAATCGGATTAGGGATCACAGAACTACATAGGTGCGAAAATTGCATTTTCTTTCTTCCTGTTAATATACTCACGGTGTGGCGAGCCGGCTTCTTGGGCTGCACAACACACTACCATGTGTCTTGATATAGAGTATTTAATCCATAACAGCCAAGCTGTAAAAAAAGAGTGCGGCCCTCAAAAAGGCTATGGTGAAAAAAGATGTGAAATCCAAGGTGGCGGCCAAGAAATGGCTGTGATGGTAGGTTAATGGTAAAAAATTTAATAACAACAATTCAGGTGAATTTTGTGCCAAGACCAAGCGGCACCAAATTCATCTGAATTGTCGTTATTAAAATTTTTAATCTACAAGGTAACATCTTCTAGCTGATCTCTCTACAGGGTGATTTATTTGTAGCTGAACTCTCTACAAGGTAATTTCTTTTAGCTGATCTCTCTACAGGGTGATTTGTTTGTAGCTGAATTCTGTACAGGTGATTTGTTTGCAGCTGAGCTCTTTACAGAATGGTTTCTTTGTAGCTGAACTCTCTACAAGGTAACTTCTTCTAGCTGAACTCTCTACATGGTGGTTTGTTTGTAGCTGAACTCTCTACAAGGTAACTTCGTCTGGCTGAACTCTGTACGTGGTGGTTTGTTTGTAGCTGAATTCTCTACATGGTGGTTTCTTTGTAACGGAACTCTCTACAAGGTAACTCCTTCTAGCTACAGGGTGATTTGATTGTAGCTGAATTTTGTACAGGTGATTTGTTTGCAGCTGAGCTCTTTACAGAATGGTTTCTTTGTAGCTGAACTCTCTACAGGGTAACTTCTTCTAGCTGAACTCTCTACATGGTGGTTTGTTTGTAACTTAACTCTCTACAAGGTGACTTCTTCTAGCTGATCTTTCTACAGGGTGGTTTGTTGTTTGTAACTGAACTATCTACAAGGTAACATCTTCTAGGAGCTCTCTCTACAGGGTGAATTGTTTGTAGCTAAACTCTCTATAGGGTTATCTGTTTGTAATAGAACTCTCTACAGGATGGTGTTTTTGTAGCTGCTCTCTCTATGGGGTGACTTGTTTCTAGCTGATCTCTCTGCAGGGTGATCTGTTCGTAGCTGAACTTTCTACAGGATGATTTGTTTGTAGCTGAACTCTTTATATGATGGTTTCTTTGTAGCTGAGCTCTGTACAAGGTAACTTCTTCTAGCTGATCTCTCTGTATAGGGTGACTTGTTTGTAGCTGAACTATCTGTAGAGTGATTTGTTTGTAGTTGAACTCTCTACAAGGTGATCCTTCTAGCTGATCTCTCTACAGGATGACTTTTTCTAGCTGAAATCTCTACAGGGTGATCTGTTCATAGCTGCACTCTCTACAGGGTGATATGTTTGCAGCTGAACTCTCTACATGGTGGTTCCTTTGTAACTAAACTCTCTATAAGGTGATGACTTGTAGCTGATCTCTCTACTGGATGACTAATTGTTTCTAGCTGATCTCTCTATAGAGTTATAACTTTCTCTATAGAGTTATAACAGGTTTGTATAGCTGAACTCTTTACAGAGTGGTTTTTTGATTGGTTGCTGAACTCTCCAGCTACATGGTGACTTGTTTGTACTACAGAGTTACTTGTTTGTTGCTGAAGTCTCTACAGAGTGACTTACTTGTAACTGAACATTGCATAAAGTAACTTGTCTGTAGCTGATCTAGATGAACTCTCTGCTGGGTAGCTATTTTGTAGCTGAACCCTTTACGCAGTGACTTGCTTGTAGCTGAATTCTCTACAGAGTGACTTGTTGTCTCTACAAGGTGACTTGTTTATAGCTGAATTCTCTTCAGTGTGACTTATAATGTTCTGAATCTCTACAACAACATATTTGTAGCTGAACTCTCTACAGGGTGACTTGCTTGTAGCTGAATTGTCTATAAGATTAACTGTTTGTAGCTGAACTCCCTACAGAATAACTTGCAATGTCATATAATTCTGTAATGGAGTAAGTTATATACGTAGCTGAATTCTCTATTAGAGTGACTGTTCTATTAGAGTATCTCGATCTCGCATATGCTACACGTAGTTGGCTTTGGAATCATAACTCAGTGGTTTATAATCCGATTCTTCTGTACTACTGCAAGGAATTTCTATGATAATTATTCCAGCTACACACCGATTTTCAGCTCACTGCTCTAAGCGGTTTGCCTGGTAGGCGTGAAAACTAATAGTTATTTTTTTCATAAAAATCGATCGCGTAATTGTGACACAGGTTGGGTTTTGTGTCATATCTCGATGGCCTTTAACTGAATTCCTTTCAAACCACAAAAAGGCACTCCTACGATAGTTACTCCATCTACATAGCAATTTTCAGCTCATTCCTTCAAGCGGTTTACCGTGTGGGCGTGACAGACCTTCGACCTTATTTTACGCAAATAATTGGTCATAACTCCGTGAATGTTCATCGGATTCCTACCAAACTTGGTACTGAGATTCGCTTTAATGAGCCCTTTAAGTGTACCAAATTTCAGCCCGATTGAAGTACGAATTCGCGTTTTATGACGAATTTTGCAAAGTGTGCGAAAAGAAGAAGAAATAGAAGAAAAAACGAAGAAAACAAACCCAAACTTCTCGTATCTCGGATATGGCTGGAGCGATTTTCTTCAAATTTGGATTGTGGACTCCCCGACCTAGCTGGCACTTCTGTAGCAACTTTGGTTTCAATCGGATAAGGAATCACGGAGCTACAAAGGTGTGAAAATTGCGTTTACTTTCTTCCTGTAAATATACTCATGGTGTGGCGCTCCGGCTACTTGGGCCGCACGACACACTACCGTGTGTCTTGATATAAAGAAGTTTGTGTGGAAGGATCAAAGCAAAAAAAGTGTTCTTTATTTGCCATACAAGTACAAGTGTTCTATATTGGGCAGATATAGAACACTTTATAGACCCACAGTTCTATATCAGGTATTTATAGAACTGCCAGGCCTATTTGCAGGATAATAGCCTGCTTTGAGTGAGTGATCACTCACTGTTGGCCAGTACAACCAATCAACCAAGGCTGATAGCCTGTACTGTGCTGGCTGACCAGTCATCCCAACCAATTAGAGGAGAACCACTGGATTTAATTTATAGACACACTTGAAGATTTCGATGATGGTTGTTTGTGGTCAACAGCAGTCAACGTTCTTACTACATATTGTTCACATAAACAGATGAGTCCTAGGAATATCACAGAAATGTGCTTAGTAAAGTACCACAATCGAAAACTTTTAGTTGTTGCGAAGACAGACTAGAGTCACAAAATGACTAATGCAGGCACAGCACAGTGCAGCGCAGGCGAAACACAGATGCAATGACTATTGTATCGATGATAACACTACTCTGTGAGTTTCTAATTGTTTTGTGTCTTGTGTGTATCTCAAGTTGACAGTTCTCTATACCAGATAAAGCACTGCCTTTTGCTCATGCTGGGAAATATAGCACTCAAAGAGTGGTCTCGAGACGAAATATAGCACTCGGCTTTTCCTAGTGCTATATTTTTCTCTCGCCCACTCTTTTCATGCTATATTTCCTGTACAGCACCAACGGCAGTGCTTTATCTAGTACATATATATAACTAATTTAACTGAAGAAAAGTTAAGAATTCTGTTGTGGTTGCATGCAACTAGATACCCATAATATGCCATTTTCACTGTCTGTGTTTGATTGTATAGTTGATGATGAATTTGTTCATGTGTCTATGGAGAATTCTGAGCCAGTTTCATATCACTTGTATGATCAATTGAAAAGGCACTTGTATAAAAAGAAAGAAAGGATTCCTGTTGTGGTTAGACCAAAAGAGTTTCAGTTTGCATTTTCTTGCTTTGAAAATTATGAGGTAAGAATTATCTATGTACAGAATTGTTGTAAATTTCCCATCATATTGTGTTTCTTTTGCGCGTAAAATGTTTAAATGATTGCTTAACACACAAACACATTAAAACTTTTAAGAAGAAATACTGCAAAATATTTGTGCATTAGTGGTATTAATGTGTAGAGGGATTCATGCTCTAAAAGTTTTAAAATATGAGAAATAATGGAATAGCATATCTATGCAGGAAATAAGTACTTTGGGTTACGTATGGTTATTCTTTAATATTAATCATTGTTATTATTATATCAATCATCATTTGTGACCTAATTTTAGAAAACCGTCGATATACGCACAATTTTCAAAATGCAGCTACACGTATCTATCGGTACTCCATCTTATAGTAGCTTAAGCACTTCAAATAGTTTTGTGGCATCTAAATAGCTTCCTCTAAGGAAATTGTGTGTTGATATGAAAAATTAATGCCTTGGTATGGTTTCTTTGCATGAAGAAGATGACCATGTAATTGAAGATAAAATGAAAGTCAAAGCGCATAAGGCAACCACTTGTCGGAACCAGAAAAGGCACATTCCACCTATGAGTTTGTTATTGTGATGTGAAATGGTGGCCATCTGCCGCTTCATTTGACCTCTAGCATTGCAACTATGGTCAGGCTGGCAGGCAGGCAGACCAATTGAAAATTGTGTGTTTAAATTCAATACCTGGCCATCAAAGTGTTTTTGTATTTGTAAAGTGGATTTGATGTTAGATGCACTGAGACTATTCTGTAAAAGTGGTTTTATTGCATATGATATTCTACAACAGGCAGTATTTTAGCAGGCGTAGTTCATTTTAGCCTACTTTTATAAGATATATTGATAGAGTGCATGCTTGTGCCAAATTTTTGAAAAGGAATCCAGATTTTTGTAGATGTGGTATCTAATGTCCCTATTAAAACTGGTTTGAAATCGAAAACCTATATTTTTAAGAACATGTGATTGAATTATATTTGCCATAGCAACATTAATATGAACCATATCTTACAGTCATGTACCTGGTTCCATGTAGGGATTTATTTATATATTTGCAACAGCTTGAAATATTTGTTGCACACTTGTAGTTGCAGCCAGTAAGAGACTCACATGACAAAGCTATAAAGAAGCTTGACAACTTTAAGGAAGATATCTTCTCAAAAGATTTTCTTTTTTATCTTCTTGTTGCTCATCGTTTCTCAACGTAAGTGTGTTCAACATACAGTATTATATAGTGTAAAATTTTGCATGTTGCCTATACGTATGACATGATTTTGGTAAACCTACCTTTGGACACATCAACAAATTTTAAATAATACCAGCATGAGATGGCTACACTACTTGGCTAACAATTTTCACACTAATGTTGTCAGGTATATTTCTGGAGACAGACCTCTTTAGGCGTGTTAAAACCCATGCATTGTTCTAGAAGTCCTGGGAAGACATTGGGGTGACTTGAGACCATGTTATTGGCTTGGAATTTCTGGAAAGTTACAAAAATGTGAGATGTATGTGTGTTTTATGCCATTGCAGTCAATCTAGAACTCCCAGGAGTATGTAATTTGATCTGGAGCTTACCATTATGACACTCATTCATTTTATACCCAAGGAATTGCCCATATCACCACACTCCACTCCTTTGTGAAGGTTCATAATCCAGCAATGCTCATGAAAAACCTATCTAAATGATGGCGGGAAATTGTAGAGGTTATTTCTTGTACTCTAAATGGTCTGAAATGCCATAAATGTCCCCATCTTCAAGGAGATCTCATAATCTCACGTTAGATTAATCTTAAAATTTCAGTGTGACCTAAGTTTGGAAAACCTATCATTTGGGCATATAAAGTTTTGAATAAACACCTGCACAAGATGGCTACACTATCTGGATAACAATTTTCACACTAACTTTGCCTTGATCCTGCCAGGTCTTTTTGAGGCAGACTTCTGTAGGCATGTCAAAGCCCATGCATGACTCTAGAGGCCGTGGGAAGGTACTAGGGTGATTTCATACCATGTTATTAGCTTGCAGTTTCTGGAAAATTTACAAAAACATGAAATGTGTGTGTTTTGTGCCATTGTGATCCATCTAGAGCTCCCAGGGGCATGTGATGCCAATCAATTTTAATAATGGTGAGTGGTGTACTATTAACATTGATAGGCATTAACCCATTTCTTGGCCACCACCTTTGATTTCACAACTTTTTCACCCAGGGTTTGAAGGCTGCACTCTTTTGTATAGCTTAGCTATTTTTGCATGGATATACTTCACAAATATAAACTAAATCACTTAATAGAAGGAATGGATTCAGTAATCATTTAAATCAATACACTATGGCCTATAAAAGGTGGCATTAATTATTGATAGTGGATCCTTGATTATCTGAACTTATCCAAACATCTTGATTATTCAAATCCTAAAAGTAACTGTTCTATTAGAGATTTCATCGTCAAGTACATAAATCAGTGGACTTTAGTTATCCAAACAAATTCACTTATTTGAATCAAAACATTTGTCTTATTCTAGGAACAAAGAATTTCAGATAAGATCCGCTGTACATAGACGAAATTTCATGGGTATGTAGTGCCACATTTTCTGTTCCAAACACAGTGATTTATAGGAGAGATACCTTGATTGGGCATGCCAAAATTGCTCCAAGTATTCATGCATCTTATTTCCTTCTCTTTTTGTTAATGTATTTTGTTCCACTCTTTAGATACAAAAGCTACTACAAAAACAGTGATCAAGTAATTAGCAATTACATACACCATTGCATCGAGAAATTTGAAAATCTTAATGATTTGCGTGGGATAGCTGATAATCTGCATTCGTTTGTAGAGAGGTATAGTGCTATATATGGAATTTTGTATGTTAAACTTAGTTATGTTATGTATTAGGGGAGACTTTGATATACAGTGGTCCCACCGTCGTGGCCCTAATCTTTCAGTATATTCTCTACTTCATCAAATGGCAAACTCCATGTTAAAAAAATCTATCACACTTCATGAAATGGAAAAATATTTTAAAGCGAGTACTGTGTATCAGAGAATATTATGGAGTAAGTGTATATGTATATTGCCACCTGTTCTGCAGTATTTTCTATGATTACATAACTACCTGTTTTATAGTTCATACCACACACAATAGTTTCTAGGTTTGCATCAATAAAGTGCTGTAGAAAGAGCATGCAGAAAGTTTCAATTGTTAATGTGCAATTATGCACAGAGAGCTGAAACATGAGCTCATAACAATGTTTTAAGTACTTACTTTACTAGCAGTGGTAGGGAGCTACTTTAATATATATATTACTTATTACTTGCTACTGCCACGCTATATAACATATTGCAGTTACATAGTATTACTTTGTATATATTATTTTTCAGCAACAGGTGTTAACTAAGTTGCCTTGCTGTGTCTAGAGCCACACCTGCTACATTTTAACTATTAAAGCATAATTAGTATTCTTGTTTACTACCTACAAACAATCGAACTACTGAATAAAGCTATGAATGCCAAACTAATGATCACATGATTAGATTAATGGCATTCTTTTGTTAGAATAAAACGTTCAGCTAGAAGATGGGTTATTATACTTTGATTATATACTATAAAGATAATCTGTACAAAAACAGCAAAGCTGTGAAAAAGGTGTAGCCCCCAAAAAGCCAGGGGAAAAATGGGAAATCCAAGGTGGCAGCCAAGAAGTGGCTGTGATGATAGGTTAATGGCAAAAATTTTAATAACGACATTTCAGGTGAATTTGTGTTGCCTTCTCCAAGTTTCACTAGGATACAGCACCAAATTCACCTGAATTGTCTTTAATAAAAATTTTGCCATTAACCTACGTACCACCACAGTCACTTCTTGGCTGCCACCTTGGATTTCACTTTTTTTTTCAACCTGGCTTTTTTGGGTGTCTGATTTTTTTGTTGCTGAATTCTCTCCAGGGTGATTTGTTTGAAGCTGAACTCTCCACAAGGTGATTTTTTTGTAGCTAAATCCTTTACTGGGTGACTTGTTTGTAGCCAGGGTGACTTGTTTGTAGCTGAGCTCTCCACAGGTTGAATTGTTTGTAGCTAAGCTCTCTATATTATGACTTTTTGTAGCTGAACTCTCCATGCACAAGGTGATTTGTTTGTAGCTGATTCTCTACAGGGTGACCTGTTTATGAACTCTACAGGTGACTTCTTTCTGGCTGATCTCTCTACAGGGTGACATTTTGTAGCTGAACTCTCTACTGGGTGACTTGTTTTTAGCTGAATTCTCTACAGGGTGACCTGTTTGTAGCTGAATTCTACAGGTGATTTCTTTCTGGCTGATCTCTCTACAGGATGGCTTGTTTGTAGCTTAACACTCCACAGGTTGATTTGTTTGTAGCTGAGCTCTCTCTACAGGGTAACTTTTTTCTGGGTGACTTGTTTGTACCTGATTTTATGCGTGCCTTAACAGCACAATTTGCTTGCATGGGGTCCCATGGATTCAGAGAGTTTTGGTCGTGCTTTGGAAGCTTCTTATCAAGAAGTTGTTCACTGGAGAAATAACAGCTTCAAAATTCCATATGGCAATATTACCAAACGTTTGTGCTAGAGCTGCAGGTAATACAAGGGTGAACATTATAATATAGAATGCATTGTTATAAAGCAGCATTTACATTGTGTTCCTCAAACATCAAAGAGTAAAGATTATGTCATCTGTATTGAAAGATGATTGAATTTATGGAAGGATGGCTATTTGAATGGACTATAGTTTCAGAGGGCCATGCTATTCAGCAAAGACTTTGAAATAAGGCTCTCAACAATGACTGTTCAGATAAAGATGGAAAATTAGTTTACTTTTTTGTCAAGAATATATTTGATGGAAAAAAATAAAGTGTGCTTTAGACCAGGGAAACCGAAGATTTTTTTCATTGTCTAAATTGTTAATGTTGAAAAAAATACAATTAGCATGTTGGTTGCTATGGCCCTCCCCTGGGAGTAGTGGCAACCACCACAATTTATTGAGGACTCTATTACACATACATATGTGCTCATATATACACAGTCTAGCATTTTCGCCTAGCTGTACACACCACCCTTCCACCGCACCAAGCTCTATCATTGCCTACGTACTTTTCCCTAATGCTATTTACATAACATTTTCCACAAAGTCGGTACCATATGTAATAGTTATACCACAGGCATGAGTGTTTTGCCTGATATATATGCATGCACCTGAGGGCCACAGGCCCGAGGGAAAGTGCATATATACAGTGCCCATGGTATAACTAGTATGTTCTACTTTAGCATGCAGATTTACCTAATTAACAAAATCTTTAGTTGTTATTCCCTTCTCTTATATAGGGAACCAAGTAAGCTGTGATTGTGGGATTGAATTTTTCCAAACAAGCTATGATTGTAGGATTCAATTTTAATACATCAAACAGTGGTTTGATTTTACTTTTGCTAAAATAGTAATTTTAAGAGACTAGTATTCTTTAATTACTGCATTTACAAAAGTAAAAACAAATTACTGTTGATGTATTAAAATTGAATCCCACAATCACAGGTTTTTTGGCCAAATTCAATCCCACAATCACAGCTTGCTTGATTCCCTGTATAAGAGAAGAGGATAACAGTATAACATCAAAGAAATCTGATGATTTCTGGATATAGTGTGCACTCCTATTAGGTGTGCAATGTTGCAAGTTAACGAGACATATGCACTGGTAACAGTGTGTAACAATATATACGTACTGCCTTAATGAGATACATGCACTGGTAGTAGTGCATATATCTTGTTAACATTTTGAGTCAGTGCAATAAGTGATATATATGCACTGGCTTTCCTTTGATCTGAGGTGTGAAAGCGGTACATGTAAAATACACAACAATCAACAAGAACAGAATGACACCATAATAGCAAATGAGATTATGCATACATGAGATTATGCATGACATGACAATGTGTAGATTATATGTGACTCAGTCTGAGAAAACCAGTCTTATCGCCCATGTGAGCAGATTCGATTTTTCACCCAGGACACAAAGCTACATGAATAAACTATCTAATTCCACAATCAAAATCAGCTAGACTTGAGTGGTCTGGTTTTGCTGGCTGCTTTTCCCAAGCCCAGTGGCAATGCGTACGTGTGGTGTGGGGCCTTAATGGAGCTCTGGTCAGCCTGGAGATGACTGTATATGGCTGTACAGCTCTGTGGTGTTGAATAAGTACCTCTGCTGTGAATTTCCTTTCATTTTAGCCAGTTTTGATACCTCAATGGCCCAAACCTTGGCCTAATTCAACCCTTGGCCTTCCTTTTCAATTTTTGAACACCATCTTGCCCGCTTTCCAGGGCCCCTGCCTCCCACCCAACTTGCAGCTCGCCTGATACAGTCAACCTCGGTTTAAAAACTATCTAAAATGGCAGGAAACTTAGTTGTTGGCTACTTGCACAGTGGATCCTCTGGAAGGTTAGGAATTGGTGTAAAACGTGTGACAATTTGGTAGACATAGCTTCAACCATTGGCGAGCTACAATACACTAAATACTTAAAACCGGCATTTCTTGATACTTTTAAATTGGTGATAAGCCCAGTTTTCCCAGACTGAGTCACATATGATATACAATATAGAGAGAATGAGTTTGGATGAATAATGGGCAACTGAGGAAATCATAAGGCGGGAAATAAGCTCTTCCATAAACAGGGCAGATGAATGAAAATAGCATTTGCGACTTACTATTGTCTGGAAAACAAACGATGATAGCAAACTGTTAAGACATGTCAAACTGCAGCAATTGATGATTTGCATCCAAAAATGACAGACATAGCTACATTGCAAACATTAATATTGGCACAGATTGATCAAGACACACGGTAGTGTGTCGTGCGGCCCAAGAAGCCGGCGCGCCACACCGTGAGTATATTTACAGGAAGAAAGTAAACGCGATTTTCACACCTTTGTAGCTCCGTGATTCCTTATCCTATTGAAACCAAAGTTGCTACAGAACTGCCGGCTAGGTAGGGGAGTCCACATACCAAATTTGAAGAAACTCGCTTCAGCCATTTCCGAGATACGAGCGGCCAAAATTTGGGGTTTTTTTCTTCGTTTTTTTTTCTTCTTCTACTTCTTCTTTTCGCACACTTTGCAAAATTCAGTAATAAAACACGAATGCGTGCTTGGATCGGGCTGAAATTTGGAACACTTAAAGGGCTCATTAAGGCGAATCTCAGCACCAAGTTTGGTAGGAATCCGATGAACATTCACGGAGTTATGACCGATTATTTGCGTAAAATAAGGTCGAAGGTCTGTCACACCCACACGGTAAACCGCTTGAAGGAATGAGCTGCAAATAGAGCAGTTTCAAAACCATGGTAACCAAAAATTACGCAATGGACCACACCCAAATCGCCATGTTTTTGTACCAGATTGCTAGATGTTGCAAGTTGAATTCCTCGCTAAATCCATGTCAAGACTTATTAATACGTGAGTAAAATAGATGCCAGTGATAGAATAAAATGTGCAGGTGAGTTATTAGGCATTAAAAGATACGTACTGCCTCCCAACAGGGCAGTTTCGAAGGAAAGAGAAATGCGTAAAAATGGATTTGGCCAAATTACGACCTATTCACCGCCCAAAGGTGGTTAAAACTAGGGAAAACTTACAGTATACGTCTTTACCCAGCACCACAGCAGCGTACAGCCACATCCAGCTATCCCAGGATTAGCCAGAGCTCCTGAAAGGCACGAGACCGGTAATGGCGTACTACCAAACTGTGATAAAACGCCAGAAAAAGAAGACTCTTAGTGGTGAATTTTGCTAGAGTTAAGTTTTATTGTCGAAATCAACCATCAGTTAAACTTTAGCGGTCTTATTTTGCTGTCTGCTTTTTCACACGAAGTGGGAATCCCAGCACATGAGCGATTCTGGCTAACTCGGGGATAGCTCGATGTGGCTGTACGATGCTGTGGTGCTGGATAAAGACCTATACTGCAGGTTTCCCCTAGTTTTAACCACCTTTGGGCGGTGAATAGGTCGCAATTTGGCCAAATCCATCTTTACGCATTTCTCCTTCCTACGAAACTGCCCTGTTGGGAGGCAGTACGGATCTTTTAATGCGTAATAACTCACCTACATACTTTATTCTATCACTGGCATCTCTTTTCCTTACATATTAATAATCTTGGCATGAATTTAGCGAGGAATTCAACTTGCAACATGAAACAGTCTGGTACAAAAACATGGCGATTTGGGTGTGTCCATTGCGTAATTTTTGGTTACCATGGTTTTGAAACTGCTCTATTGCTATGTAGATGGAGTAACTATCGTAGGAGTGCCTTTTTGTGGTTTGAAAGGAATCCAGTTAAAGGCCATCGAGATATGACACAAAACCCAACCTATGTCACAATCACGCGATCGACTTTTATGAATAAAAAAACTATTAGTTTTCACGCCTACCAGGCAAACCGCTTAGAACAGTGAGCTGAAAATCGGTGTGTAGCTGGAATAATTATCATGGAAAGTCTTTGCAGTAGTACAGAAGAATCGGATTACAAACTACTGAGTTATGATTCCAAAGCCAACTACGTGTAGCTTATGCGAGATCGAGATACTCTAATAGAACAGTCACCCTAATAAAGCATTCAGCTACGTTTATAACTTACTCCATTATAGAATTATATGGCATTGCAAGTTATTCTGTAGGGAGTTCAGCTACAAACAGTTAATCTTATAGACAATTCAGCTACAAGCAAGTCATCCTGTAGAGAGTTCAGCTACAAATATGTTGCTGTAGAGATTCAGAACATTATAAGTCACACTGAAGAGAATTCAACTATAAACAAGTCACCTTGTAGAGAGTTCAGCTACAACAAGTCACTCTGTAGAGAGTTCAGCTACAAACAAATCTCCCTGTAGAGAGATCAGCTAGAAGAAGTTACCTTGTAGAGAGTTCAGCTACAAAGAAACCATCATGTAGAGAGTTCAGCTGCAAACAAATCACATATAGAGAGTTCAGCTACAAACAAATCTCCCTGTAGAGAGATCAGCTAGAAGAAGTTTAGAGGGCCAAAAATTTTAATTACGACTTCCAGGTGAATTTGGTGCCGAATCCTAGTGGAGGAGGCAACGCAAATTCACCTGAATTGTCATAATTAAAATGTTTGCCATTAACCTACCATCACAGCCATTTCTTGGCCACCACCTTGGATTTCACATCTTTTTTCGTCCTGGCCTTTTTGGGGGCCGCACTCTTTTTTTATAGCTTAGCTGTTTTGGTTTAGATAATGATTACTACTGTTCATGCTGATGACTTAAATGTACATGTAATCAAGACACACAGCAGTGTGTCGTGCGGCCCAAGAAGCCGGCGCACAACAACCATGAGTATATTGACAGAAAGAAAGAAAACGCAATTTTCGCACCTCCGTATCTCTGTGCTGCCTTGATGAAACAAGACGATTTTTGCTGTGGACATGCCCTCCAACATCAGTACTCCATATTTCAAATTTGAGCGAAATCGCTTCAGGCGTTTCCGAGATATACGACTTCAAAAATTGGCTTAGTTTCTTCATTTTTTTCTTCTTATTTTCTTCCCTTTTTCGCATACTTACAAAAACTGCTATAAAACGCGTACGCCTTATCCAATTGCCTTGAAATTTGGCACACAGAAGGCAGATATAAAGGCGCATCTCGGTACCAACTTTGGCTGGAATACCATAAACAGGCAAAGAGTTATGAGCGATTATTCACGAAAAATAACACCAATATGTTGTCACACCTACAGGGTAAACCGCATATGGGAAGAAGCTGAAAATGGGTGGGTGAATAGGTTAACTATTGATCCTCAAACCTTTTGTGGTTTGAAAGAAATCGAGCTAAAAACCAGGAAGATACAACAAAAAAACCAACAGTGTGTAACAATTATGCAACCGAGATTAGCTAATAAAAAATGACTACTTGTCACGCCTACCAGATAAACCGCTTGGGGTAATGCTTTGAAAATCACTGTACAGATGGAGTAATCATCATAGAAAGGCTCTTCAATGGTGTAGAAGAATCAGACTTAAAGCCACGGAGTTATAACATGAAATCCAATTTGGTGTAGCAAGTGCGAGATCGAGATACTCTCATAGAGCAGTCATCCTAATAGAGCAGTCACCTTGAACAGAATTCAAGAGATCAGTTAGAAACAAGTAACCTGATAGAGATCAGCTACAAACAAATCACCCAGTAGAGAGTTCAGCTACAAACAATTCACCCTGTAGAGAGATCAGCTAGAAGAAGTTACCTTGTAGGGAGTTCAACTACGGAAAGGGATAGTTCAGCTAGAAGAAATCACCTTGTAGAATTCAGCTACAAAAAAACCACCATGTAGAGAGTTCAGCTACAAACAAATTGCCCTGTAGAGAGATCAGCTAGAAGAAGTTAACTTGTAGAGAGTTCAGCTACAAAGAAACCATCATGTAGAGAATTCAGCCGCAAACACATCACCTGTAGAGAGATCAGCTAGAAGAAGTTACCTTGTAGAGAGTTCAGCTACAAAGAAACCATCATGTAGAGAGTTCATCTACAAACAAATCACCCTGTAGAAAGATCAGCTATAGAAGAAATCACCATGTAGAGAGTTCAGCTACAAAGAAACCATCATGTAGAGAGTTCAACTACAAAAAAATCGTCCTGTAGAGAGATCAGCTAGAAGAAGTTACCTTGTAGAGAGTTCAGCTGCAAACAAATCACCTGTAGAGAGTTCAGCTACAAATAAATCTCCCTGTAGAGAGATCAGCTAGAAGAAGTCACCTTGTAGATACTTCAGTTACAAAGAAACCACCATGTAGAGAATTCAGCTACAAACTAGTGACCCTGTAGATACATCAGCTAGAAGAAGTTACCTTGTAGAGAGTTCAGCTACAAAGAAACCATTCTGTAAAGAGCTCAGCTGCAAACAAATCACCTATACAGAATTCAGCTACAAACAAATCACCCTGTAGAGAGATCAGCTAGAAGAAGTTTCCTTGTAGAGTGTTCAGTTACAAAGAAATCACCATGGAGAGTTCTGTAATAAATATATGTATTACATATATAAAATGTACATTTACCTGATAAAATCAGAAATATTTAAAGTGTTATAACATTTGTTTCATCTTTTTCTTCTTCCTGTGGTAAAGAAAAAAAAACCTCAAAGGCCGGCTTAAAAAACCTCAAAGCTGGCTATAGGCCGGCTTTGGGGTATACAAATACAAAAAGAAGTGAAATCTAATCCAAAACAGCCAAGCTGTAAAAAAGGGTGTGCGGCCCTTGAAAAGGCTTTGGTGAAAAAAGATGTGAAATCCAAGGTGGCGGCCAAGAAATGGCTGTGATGGTAGATTAATGGTAAAAATTTTAATAACGACAATTCAGGTGAATTTTGTGCCAAGACCAAGCGGCATCAAAATTCACCTGAATTGTTGTATTAAAATTTTTACCGTTGACCTACCATCACAGCCATTTCTTGGCCACCACCTTGGATTTCACATCTTTTTTCACCATAGCCTTTTTGGGGGCCGCACAATTTTTTTACAGTTTGGCTGTTTTGGATTAGATTGTATATAATGCCCAGTGCCACACTCATGCTTTAATATCAGAATTCACGAAGGGGAAGATTAGCGAACATCTGCAAGTGATTGCAGGAGAGCCAGAGGCCACTTTACACATAAACAACAAGATTACAAGTATGTTTTAATGTTTGTAACAGTTTATTTTGTATCCCGCATATGCGCTCCAGGAATCAGTGAACAACCAGCTGCCAGTGCACTCATCAGTGGCATAGCCAGGAAAAATTTTTTACCGAGGCAAAGTTTATACATTGACCTAATTGAAAGGTCTGATTCTGACTCAACTGACTCACAAACACTCTCAAGTATGGGTGGTACAGTATTTACAGGTTGATTCTCTGGCTGGATGGAAGAAACTGTTTTAGAAGACGTATTCTGAGCCTGTTTCTACTTGTCAAGTAATGCTCCAGCATAGTTAATGCTACAGTATACCATGCTTCATTTATTAGACTAGTTTAATTGTACTCAACACAAAAAATGACTTACTCCGGAGATATTTTTGAGTGGTCAAGCCATCCATTAGCTGAAACAGAGGTCATAGTCATGCACACTATACTTTTTTATTATTTATCTGATGTGATATTAAAGTCAGAGATTATCTCTTTCATGTGATGCTCAACTGCATGTGCTAAGCATATCAAGCTAGGAAGTCTGGGAGCATGCTCCTTCAAGGAAAATTTTGAAAATATATGATTTGAAATGGCACGTGGAAGCTATTTTTTGATTGTAACTGCTAATGCATAATATTTATGATCAATTAGCTCAATGCAATACCATGCAGTTGACTCACTGGAACATTTGAAAAGCAATTTAAAGACAATATAAATGTAAATGATTTAGCCCAAGCAGTGTAAAGAGAACAGTGTCATGAATGCTCTATTAGAGTATATTACAATGACTGCTCTATTAGAGTATCTCGATCTTTTTCATACAAATTCAAGTAGCTGAAAAGTGGTCCAGCCTATGCAAGACCATGTCACTGTGGGATCCAGCACTACAGCCATAGATTCTATCATGTGTGTGCCGTAATGCTGTCTAGTAATGTTTGAGTAGAAAGTTCAGGCTACCAAAACTCAGGCCTGCTCAGCCTGAATATTTTACTGAGGCAGCTGCCTCGGTTGCCTCAATGGTAGCTATGCCACTGCTCATGAACAACAATTCAAAGAGTATGTTTCAATGTTTTGTTGTATTGTATATCTTCATCCTTCACCTGGCTTGATAGCTGGAATTATTTTCTTGATAGCTGGAATTATTTTCTACCCTTAGCTACTACCCTTACTGTTGCCAATAATCTGCAATCGTCAAGAATACTGAAGATGCATGCAACAATACTGAATGTGTAACTATCTCCTGTATGTTGTGTATGCATAACAATATTATAGACCATAGTACCAATTCCACACCGCTGATTTACTGGCACATACCAGTGGCCTCTAGTTACAACAGAGTCTATTGGGCCATATTGCCTTGATTGGGATCGTTTTCCAGTCGGTCATGCCTTCACTATCGTGTTGTGCGTAGCCTCACTTTATGACTGAGTCATCTTCAGAGACATGCCACTTACATTGCAAAGTAGGTAATTAAGAACCACAACTGATTTTGATTCAGATTATAGATTGTTGTGGCTGGTGTCTCCTTAGTATTCAGTCTTGTTTCCAGGTAGCACAGTGAGTGATTTCCCAGCCAATAATGCTTTAATGTGAACCTCCAGTATGTCATCTATGGCTTAGTATGTCATGTAAACACATCAATGTGACATTGTCACACTACTGATGTATACCGGCACTTAGCTACCAATTGCCTTTAGTCTGTGCCATAATTGTATTTCCTTTATTTGGGACCATAATGCTGATTGTGCCTAGCCTTTACAACCTGTTTGTACTTCTTAACTGAGTCACTTCAGAGAAATCTTACACTTATAATATAAACAAATCAATTAATACCACTATAGCTAACCTGTTTTTGTGTAAGTTGCATTTTAGTAATAATTATGATTTTCTGATGTCAGTTACGTTCCCTTGCCTACATATCATTTCCACCAGCACTGCTCTGAGTGTTGGCTATGACACTGTTTATACATGCCCAATGGGTAGATTGCAACGTTGGTGTATGTACTTGGTTGTATGTGACCCAGTCCTAGTAATAATAATAATAATAATAATAATATGAACAAAATATTATTTCAACTTCTTTAAAAAGTACTTTAGTTAGTTTCTTTTAACTTCATATTTTCTAGTGAACCTGTACTTCTTCCAAATTAACTTCTAATTTGTGGTTGGAGGAGCTTTCTAAATTGGTATTTAGATGAGTGTTCTATTAGGATTTTGGCAAAAAAACAACAGGTGATCTCCATTTTGAACCGCTACTGTGGTTCATGATAAATTATTGCATTTAACCATATGATTTACACACTGTGCTGTAGTATTGCATATGTTTACTGATTCCTCTCACCTATTCACCATTGGGTAGACATAACCTCCCATGGGTTACCTATGTGTCTCTGGTATTGTTTAAGGGAAGCGGCAAAAGTCTTTATTGACTTTGTCTACCTTCTTCTATATATCACATTCCTACTATACCTGTTTCAGAGTTATAAATAGTGGGAAATTGGCTGATAGATACTTGTACTGTGGGCTTGCTCTGGAATTGTTATAAAATGTGTAAACATTTGGTACATGTATCATTCATTAGTGAGCTACCATATGATTTTGGTATGGAATTAAATTTGCAATTTGGTGGATGTTTACAAAATTACCAAATTAAAATTTTGCCATATTTTATTATTAGTTTTTCTAATACTTTAACCAATTGAACAGGCACAAGATCAAAGCAAGGTGCTGGCTCATCAAGTGTGATGTTGTTGAAGGTTGTCAAAAGAGAAGTATGACCAAGTGAAGCACTTTGTCAAATCTGATACAAATTCAGATAGCTAGCCAGATAGTTAGCTCTAAATACTTTACCTGTTTGGGAGGCAAGGGGGGTTTCCAGGGGTTTCAGGAAAACCTTTTGGATTTTACACACTACTTGAAACATTAAGAAATTGAAACTTCAGGTTTCCAGAATCTCATGGAACACGACACATTTTAAAACTTTTATCTTAGTTAAATAATAGTTTCTCACCTGATAGCAACACTTATAGCATTATTCTGAATTATGAAAAGATTGAGATACTCTAATAAAGCAGTCAGGCAATATAAAGTATAAAGTACTCTAATATAACAGTCACTTAGCTGTAGTGTAAACCCCTTTTCAAAATTCCAGCGTATGCCCCTGATGTATATACTGAATCTCAATCTTTGAATAATCAATTCACAATTCTACGATTGTCTCTGTAATATTGCAGGTTAAGGTCCTACTCTTTTGCCAAAAGGAGCGAAGATACACGCAGTGGAGATCTGCACTGATGAATCGCTGTGTTTTCCTTTTCGGATGGCTGCTGCACTGGCTATGAATTGAATGAATCTCCATCCTCTAAGAGTCTCTCCAGATTACGTCTATACATCAATGTAAACAAGAAGCCACATAACTAGCTGCTGGCCACATGGGACTTTACTTTACTATATACATGCAACATGATTTTGTCAAATTAAACTCTCACCAAATGCAAATTATTAAGTAAGCTCCAAATATTCTGCTCACCAAAATTTCTGCTTATACAGTATATTAGTACAAATTCTTGAAGTGGGCATTTTTGGAACTTGGACAGGGTAGCCAGGATTTTTTGAAGGGGGTTCCAACAGCAGGATTGAGTTACCAGAAGCAGGGGTCTGGGGGCACCTCCAGACTTTCAATATTTTAAAACTCTATAAACTGCTTCATCCCCTGTAAAACTCTATATTTTATGCTAAAAATAGTACATTAATAATAATGCACGGCTATAAAATTATAAGTGTTCCTGGGATGAAGCTTGTACTACACCTAGTGGAAACAGACAGCATAACACATAGAGACACATAGCTATAGATATCTGTAAGTGATAGTTAAGTTATCCCACTGGTATAGGAACCATGAATCCAATGATACAATTGGAACGACTTACAATCAAAACATTATGACTACAAATATGCATAGCATGGATTCATTCTGCATGCCCAAGTGATAAAGTACTGGCATTCTATATCTTTAAACACTGCTATAGCAGTATAAGGTCATGCCCAGTTTTGCATTTATTAAATGTTAGAATGTCTGAAAAACTCTGCTAATGAAGTTCCTTAACATAATGCCTATTTATATGCATGTTCTATTAGAGTATACCTGACTGCTCTATTAGAGTACATCGATTTTTTTTCAAGCTTTTGAGAGGGCTCATGTTACCTCTGTGAATCCTTCCCTGAGAGATGAATGCAAGCTTTATCCTGTGCCATATACTATTACTCACTCATTTTGTCCTGCCACACTAAATGGTGTGTTAGGGTATTGCTGTATACTCAGAAGTCTAAATTTTACAGGGGGGATTCCTGAACCCCTGGGAACCCCCCTCCCTATGCCCCTGTTGGAAACAGATGATAAGGGCCTGGTTTTCTCAAAGACAGTCACATTTTGTCCTTTTTCACAGCTTGGTTGTTTTCATATAAATAACCAAAAAGCTGGTATCCAATAATTACAACAGGGGATTTTAACAACCACGTATAGTTTAATAATCCCAATTCCACAATACTTTTATGCTAATAGTTTATTTTAGCCATTACAATTACTTTTACAAAAATTCACCCAAGTAACTATAATTATAACAAAAATAGCTCTAATATGTAAGTATCACTTAGCTGACTTTCATTGAACAAGTCATGGAACCTGATTATACAAAAATGTTGTAAGGCTCAGAAAACTTGAGTAAATATGACCAGTTAGAGCCCTAATCATCTTATATGTTTATCTGATTGAGATGCTGTGTACATAATTTTTATGTACGTATCACTTTACAGTTTCTCTGAGCATCTTTTTTGGAGTTCATCGTAATGTTGATCCAGCTACTCTGTCAAATATGTGGTCATCAGAATTATTTTCAGAAAAGGTAATGAATGATAATGGAATATTATACATTTTATATTACTATACATAAGTAAGCTATGTATATGTAGCTGTACTATGGGCCTGAGTGGTTCGCCTATTATGTATCCACACAAAACAGTAAAGCTGGGAAAAAGTGTAGCCTGGGTTAAAAAGCTGTGAAATCAAAGGTGGTGGCCAAGAAATGGCTGCAATGATGTTAATAATGCACACAGCCATTATTAAAATTTATTACCATTAATATCACCAAGAGTTAATAATAGTGGAGGGCCCTCCACTTTTATTAACTCTTGGTATCACTGTAGCCATTTCTTGGCCGCCACCTCACATTTCACAACTTTTCCCCCTTTTTCACAGCTTGGCTATTATGTGTGAATTATATTATTTTTGTAATCTATATGGCTCCAAAGCCAGTTGTAGGCTGGCTTTGTGGTTTTTTTTTACATACATTTCTTCTTATCTACAAACAAAATTATAATTATTGAACACAAAAGTTATCTTATTGGTAGTATCATTGTGATACTGTAATGGAGCACACATTTTTTGAGGAATTCACATAGAATGTTCTAGAACAACCTAGAATTTCCATTGATGGATTTATGAAATTATTAAGTTTTACTATCAAGTTCCTATGTTAATGGTAGATTTTTCATAAATTAAGTGAGTTGATCAGCCATGATGGCAGTGGCTCATTGGTAAGGATTTGAGTGTTTGAACTCTGGTAAGTTTTTTTGACATTTTCATGCACTTTTTTTACACCACAGTGAATGTTCTATTAGAGATCTTGACCTCAGTTGTTTGGTTTTTGCTTTTTAGCTCTGTAGCTTTTACTTCTTACCATCACAAAAGGCACTGCTATGATGGCTAGCCTATGTGTACTAAAAATTTCCAAGTTATTTCCATAAGTAGTTTACCCTGTAGCTGTTACAAAATTTTGATCTGTTTTAGGTTAATAAACATTCATATGTATATCTATCACACAGACACCTATATTCCTTGCAAACTTAATATGTGAATTCATCTTTATACGCACTTTATCTATACCGAATATCAAGGTAATTGAAATATGAGTTTGTATTTTATAACAAGTGTAATAAAGCTTACATAAGAATAATCTAAGCCTCCATAGATCACTAAGAAGAAAATAAAACAAAAGAAATAAGTTGAAACTTTGGCTGCTCATATCTCACAAATGGCTGGAGTAAATTAAATCTAATCCAAAACAGCCAAGCTGTAAAAAAACAGTGCGGCCCTCAAAAAGGCTATGGTGAAAAAAGATGTGAAATCCAAGGTGGCGGCCAAGAAATGGCTGTGATGGTAGGTTAATGGTAAAAATTTTAATAACGACAATTCAGGTGAATTTTTGTGCCGCTTGGCCTTGGCAAAAAATTCACCTAAATTGCTGTTATTAAAATTTTTACCATTAACCTACCATCACAGCCATTTCTTGGCCACCACCTTGGATTTCACATCTTTTTTCACCATAGCCTTTTTGAGGGCCGCACTGGCTTTTTACAGCTTGGCTGTTTTGGATTAGATTTCATTTCTTTTTGTATTTGTATACCACAAAGCCGGCCTATGGCCAGCTTTGGGGCTTTTTTAACCTGTCTTTTTTTTCTTTACCACAGGAAGAAGAAAAGATGAAGCAGATGTACTTTAAACATTTCTGATTTTATCAGTAAATGTACAAATTATATATATAATACATAATTATATTTATTACAGAACTCTCCATGGTGTAACTGAACACTCTACAAGGTTACTTCTTCTTGCTGCCCTCTCTACAGGGTGAATTGCTAGTAGCTGAACAATCTACAAGGTAACTTCTTCTAGCTGATCTCTCTACAGGGTGATTTGTTTGTAGCTGAACTATCTACAAAGTAACTTCTTCTAGCTGATCTCTCTACAGGGTGATTTGTTTGTAGCTGAATTCTGTGCAGGTGATTTGTTTGCAGCTGAGCTCTTTACAGAATGGTTTCTTTGTAGCTGAACTCTCTACAAGGTAACTTCTTCTAACTGATCTTTCTACAGGGCAATTTGTTTGTGGCTGAATTTTCTACAGGGTGATTTCTTTGAAGCTGAACGCTCTACATGGTGGTTTCTTTGTAACTGAACTGTCTACAAGGTAATTTCTTCTAGCTGATCTCTCTACAAGGTGATTTGTTTGTAGCTGAACTCTCTACAGGTGATTTGTTTGCAGCTGAACTCTCTACATGATGGTTTCTTTGTAGCTGAACTCTCCACAAGGTAACTTCTTTCAGCTGATCTCTCTACAGGGAGATTTGTTTGTAGCTTAACTCTCTACAGGTGCTTTGTTTGTAGCTGATGAACTCTCTACATGATGGTTCTTTGTAGCTGAACTCTCTACAAGGTAACTTCTTCTAGCTGATCTCTCTACAGGGAGATTTGTTTGTAGCTGAACTCTCTACAGGTGATTTGTTTGCAGCTGAACTCTCTGTATGATGGTTCTTTGTAGCTGAACTCTCTACAAGGTGACTTCTTCTAGCTGATCTTTCTACAGGGAGATTTGTTTGCAGCTGAACTCTCTACATGATGGTTTCTTTGTAACTGAACTCTCTACAAGGTGACTTCTTCTAGCTGATCTTTCTAGAGGGTGATTTGTTTGTAGCTGAATTCTCTACAAGGAAACTTCTTCTAGCTGATCTCTCTACAGGGAGATTTGTTTGTAGCTGAACTCTCTACAGGTGATTTGTTTGCAGCTGAACTCTCTACATGATGGTTTCTTTGTAGCTGAACTCTCTACAAG
Source organism: Dysidea avara (assembly GCF_963678975.1). Classification (NCBI taxonomy): domain Eukaryota; kingdom Metazoa; phylum Porifera; class Demospongiae; order Dictyoceratida; family Dysideidae; genus Dysidea; species Dysidea avara. The sequence continues at coordinate 14,448,830 of NC_089279.1, read as the reverse complement.
GTAATTTCTTTTAGCTGATGTCTCTACAAGGTCACTAGTTTGTAGCTGAACTCTCTACATGATGATTTCTTTGTAACTGAACTCTCTACAAGGTGACTCCTTCTAGCTGATCTTTCTAGAGGGTGATTTGTTTGTAGCTAAATTCTCTACAAGGAAACTTCTTCTAGCTGATCTCTCTACAGGGAGATTTGTTTGTATATGAACTCTCTACAGGTGATTTGTTTGCAGCTGAACTCTCTACATGATGGTTTCTTTGTAACTGAACTCTCTACAAGGTGACTTCTTCTAGCTGATCTTTCTAGAGGGTGATTTGTTTGTAGCTGAATTCTCTACAAGGAAACTTCTTCTAGCTGATCTCTCTACAGGGAGATTTGTTTGTAGCTGAACTCTCTACAGGTGATTTGTTTGCAGCTGAACTCTCTACATGATGGTTTCTTTGTAGCAGAACTCTCTACAAGATAACTGATGTCTCTTCAAGGTCACTAGTTTGTAGCTTAACTCTCTATATGGTGGTTTCTTTGTAACTGAACTCTCTACAAGGTGACTTCTTCTAGCTGATCTTTCTAGAGGGTGATTTGTTTGTAGCTGAACTCTCTACAAGGAAACTTCTTCTAGCTGATCTCTCTACAGGGAGATTTGTTTGTATATGAACTCTCTACAGGTGATTTGTTTGCAGCTGAACTCTCTACATGATGGTTTCTTTGAAGCTGAACTCTCCACAAGGTAACTTCTTCTAGCTGATCTCTCTACAGGGAGATTTGTTTGTAGCTGAACTCTCTTCAGGTGATTTGTTTGCAGCTGAACTTTGTAGCTGAACTCTGTACAAGGTAATTTATTTTAGCTGATGTCTCTACAAGGTCACTAGTTTGTAGCTGAACTCTATACATGATGGTTTCTTTGTAACTGAACTCTCTACAAGGTGACTCCTTCTAGCTGATCTTTCTACAGGGCGATTTGTTTGTAGCTGAACTCTCTACTAGGAAACTTCTTCTAGCTGATCTCTCTACAGGGAGATTTGTTTGTAGCTGAACTCTCTGCAGGTGTTTTGTTTGCAGCTGAACTCTCTACATGATGGTTTCTTTGTAGCTGAACTCTCTATAAGGTAATTTTTTCCAGCTGATCTTTCTACAGGGTTATTTGTTTGTAGCTGAACTCTCTACAAGGAAACTTCTTCTAGCTGATCTCTCTACAGGGAGATTTGTTTGTAGCTGAACTCTCTACAGGTGATTTGTTTGCAGCTGAACTCTCTACATGATGGTTTCTTTGTAGCTGAACTCTACAAGGTGATTTCTTCTAGCTGAACTATCCCTTTCCATAGTTGCATGAACTCCCTATAAGGTAAATTTTTCTAGCTGATCTCTCTACAGGGTGAATTGTTTGTAGCTGATCTCTCTACAGGGTGACTTGTTTCTAGCTGATCTCTATACAGGTACTTGTTTCTAGCTGATCTCCTGAATTCTTTTCAGGGTGACTGCTCTATTAGGATGACTGCTCTATTAGGATGACTGCTCTATTAGAGTATCTCGATCTCGCACTTGCTGCACCAAGTTGGATTTCGTGTTATAACTCCGTGGCTTTAAGTCTGATTCTTCTACACCATTGAAGAGCCTTTCTAAGATGATTACTCCATCTATACAGCGATTTTCAAAGCATTACCCCAAGCGGTTTATCTGGTAGGCATGGCAAGTAGTAGTTTTTTATTAGCTAATCTCGATTGCATAATTGTTACACACTGTTGGTTTTTTCGTTGTATCTTCCTGGTTTTTAGCTCGATTTCTTTCAAACCACAAAAGGTTTGAGGTTCAATAGTTAACCTATTCACCCATCGATTTTCAGCTTCTTCCCATACGCGGTTTACCCTGTAGGCGTGACAACATATTGGTGTTATTTTTCGTGAATAATCGATCATAACTCTTTTCCTGTTTATCGTATCCTAGCCAAAGTTAGTACAGAGATGCGCCTTTATATCCCGCTTCTGTGTGCCAAATTTCAAGGCAATCGGATGTAGCGTTCGCGTTTTATAGCAGTTTTTGTAAGTGTGCGAAAAGAGGAAGAAAAATAAGGACAAGAAAAAAAAGAAACTAAGCCAATTTTTGAAGTCGCATATCTCGGGAACGCTTGAAGCGATTTCGCTCTAATTTAGAATGTGGAGTACTGAAGGTGGAGGGAATGTCCACAGCAAAAATCGTCTTGTTTCATCAAGGCAGCACAGAGCTACTAAGGTGCGAAAATTGCGTTTTCTTTCTTCCTGTCAATATGCTCACGGGTGTTACGCGCCGGCTTCTTGGGCCGCACAACACACTACCGTGTGTCTTGATTTAACCAAAAAACAGCCAAGCTGTAAAAAAAGGGTGTTCCCTCTACAAAATCCAGGATGAAAAAGATGTGAAATTAAATGTGACGGCCAAGAAATAGCTGTGATGGTAGGTTAATGGCAAAAATTTTAATAACGACAATTCAGGTGAATTTGCGTTGCCTCCTCCGATCTGCCACTAAATTCATTTGAATTGCCATTCTTAAAATTTTTGCTATTAACCTACCATCACAGGCATTTCTTGGGGGAACCTGTATTCCGCGGAATACGGAGTAGTGGAATTACGGAATAAGCAAAAATCACATTCTAAACTTTTTGTTATTGTTTATAGCCTCTATAACATTTTAATATACATTCCTCACCTTGTAGAGAACACAATTACAATGGCACCGATCCTCGAGACGATCTTTAAATAGGATATGCACAAAGCTATTCAGCACTCCAGAACAATCTAACTAAGCTAAACTACACTGTTAAATACAGTTCACTACATAATCGCTAGAAAACTAGAAGTTCTTTTTGCTATACTTGCTCATACCAGCTGTCACACACGAGTAGCTAGCAGGGCTAGAGGAGGGAAAATTGAGTTGATCAGGCCATTAACTATATATAATGTTGAAATTGCTACTATAATACATGCCAATGAGAGAGGAGCTGTTGCACATTGTGTGAAGTTCACTCTATGAAGTGCAAAGCACGAGCATTCTAGGGGGTCTGGGGACATGCCCTCACTGGAAATTTATGAAAATTAGACACTCAGATATGCAATTTAGTGATATTTCACTGCTAGCTAGCTAAATAAATATGCTCGAGCCTATCTGTTGTTCTTTAGACTTTCTATACTATGTATAATAATTGTAGACCTGACATACGTACAGGGGACACAGCATGAAACTTGCTGTATGGTTCATTTAGTTATAGCTAGCAATTAGAAGTTCAAGGGGGTCTGGGGGTGCAACCCCCAGGAGCTGTAGAATTTTTGCAATTTAAAGGCTTGAAAATGCCTTAAAATTTAAAAATGATGCTAAATTTTAAACTAAAACTAGCTAGCAACTTGCAACTTTCCCCCCAAATTTCACAGGGAACCCATGCAGCATGGCCCTCTTTAGCTAGAATATAATTAATCGACTAGGCAGTTAGCTGTAGCTATGATTTTTTTTCTGCTTTCTGCAACTTTTCAAACACCCCTTAAGTAGCTAATGTCTTAGTATCTAATGTCTTTGAGCAGGCTATAGGACCAGGTGTCCTACAGACCTTTAGCACTTGTGCTGTAAAGCTTTAATAAATTAACTAGTGTCCATTTGGTTCTACTTGGGGTACTTAGAGATAATGAGCCACTCTCTAGAATTCCTATGGATATAATTACATGAAAATATCAAGGAGAAAAATCCTGACCGCCTGGTAGACTCCTGTAAGCGTTCGAGCGTAAATCGGAGGGCTGCAGGTTCGAGGCTGTAGGACCAGGTGTCCTACAGACCTTCAGCACTTGTGCTGTAAAGCTTTAATAAATAAATAAAAACACACAGCTACAATAAAAAGCTACACAGCTACAAAAATACAGTATACTATTATACTGGTTTGTATGAAATGAACGGATCATCACATAAATATACTGGTGGACAGTCACGAGACCAATCAGTATATGAAAATGGTGTGATGTGGGTGAGACTGAGAGTTTGCTCAGTATCTCGACAGGACGAGTGGGTAGTTGAAGAGGAGTGATTTCTACTCAACATATCATCCAGATGGCCGCCATGTAATGTATGGGTGTACAACTTCTTGCCACAGAATGAGTCATCTGGTTTGTCACTGCCAGCCCTTCGCCCAGTAAAAGAAGCCAAGAGAGACAAGCCAAGGAATGCTAATGATTATTTTATGAAGATTGAATTGTGATATAAGTGTGCTGGTTTAGAATCAAAGAAGGCATCTGCCTTACACGTGATAAATGCCAACTGTCAGCACACGTGTGCCTTACACGTGATAAATGCCAACTGTCAACACATGTGATACTGTACGTAGAACCCACAATCATTTCTGTACAAAATGATACGAATGCTAGGTAATTGGAGGTACTATACACGTAGTTTTGTACTTTAGTTAGGCTGAGAAACTAGGTAACTACTCATGTCATGCATTTTCAATAACATCTGTAAAATGTACGTAGCTGTAGATGTGATCGTCCAAAGATTGCACGAGAGTAATTATAGTTCGAGCTGGTCAGCTAGTTGGTTCAATTCCAGATTATTGGTCCGGCTCAGGCCTGACCAACCGGACCGTCTCCTCCAGCCTTGGCTAGTTAGCTAACTGGCCAAATAGTTTAGGACAAAACAATCCACCCCTAGGTAGCTACCCTACATGCATGGAATAATTTGACCTTCCTTATAATTCTGTTACCATTGCCTAAATTGTTTCAAATAAATTCGGAGGATAAATACTGCTTTCATCTCCCAACATCAGAGCTCAAACCTCGGCCCTAACACTTCGTATATAACCCTAATAAATTCGGGCAGTTACTCATGTGTGACAGCCGGTATGAGCAAGTATAGCACAAAGAACTTCTAGTTTTCTAGCGATTGTGTAGTGAAGTGTATTTGATGGTAGTTTAGCTTAGTTAGATTGTTCTAGAGTGAATAGCTTTGTACATATCCTATTTAAAGATCACCCTGAGGATTGGTGCCATCATGATTGTGTTCTCTACGAGGTGAGGAATGTATATTAAAACGTTATAGAGGTTATAAACAATAGCAAAAAGTTTAGAATGTGATTTTTGATTATTCCATAATCCCGCTATTCTGTTATTCCGCGGAATACAGGTTCCCATTTTTGGCCACCACCTTTGATTTCACAACTTTTTTCACCCAGGCTTTTAAGGCTGCACCTTTTTTCACAACTTAGCTGTTTTTGTGTGGACAATAGTATTACTGCAAGGGTGATAGGAAACTGAGGAAATTTGAGCAGAATTTGGGTGGATAAAGTGCTAATTATTAGTGCATGTCTAAACTAAATATTGAGCTTTGATATAATAACAGTGTTAATGGTTACAGTTATAAAATTATATTGCTATTGAGATATATTACTGCACTATGGTACTCATCTTTATGGATGACCTATTTGCCTCATCATAAACTGTTGAATCTAGTTATGCGTTGTGCCATATACGTAATGTTTATTTACCCAGTTTGTGTGGAAGTTTATTTCAGTGGTCCTGCCCAATGGTTTCCTCAGTTGTTTTTCCCTAAGTAATTAGATATTTACATGAATGTTAATTATTTTGTTAAGTGTATTGCATATACTACACATGACTTTGTTAAATGTGCGTATGATGTATTTCTAGGAGAGTTTATTTGTAAAGTGTTGTGACATGCATTTTGTGACTTTGTGGAAAATGTTATGCAGTTAGAGTTAGGCCAAAAGTAAGCAATAGAGCTAGGTGCAGTGGAAGGGTGGTGTGTATAGCTAGGGAAACTATTATATATGTTTCTGTATGTACAATCAAATATGAAATCAATGAAAAGTGGGGATCGCACCCTGGGGTGTGTGCACTGCTTGAACCTGCTAAGAACACACTGTTATGCATACTACACTAATCAGCATAATTACAAGTATTATAATTTAAGCTATTTTACTTTAGGGCTGGAACAAAGCTTCGGATATTTTATGGGTTTAAAGGTTAAGTAAACTTCGAATTATAAAAGTATCCTTTGAAGCTTTTTGTAATGCACTCATAGTCTACAAGTAAACATTGTTATCTTTGTTGCAGCTCCTTATTCATCTTGCGCGATTGATGTTCTGTCTCTTTGCAATCGATCTTTGTGTGCCACTCCCACTTTTGAACCATAGCAGTTTAGCTTGCTACCATAGTTGTAACCATAAAACACATTTTAAAGTGATAAACAATGCATGGAAAATGTCCTTTAGCCATTAGTTGGTGTTTACCTATGCATGATTGCAGCATAACAGACACGCCCATTTGCAATCGATTGATTGCATCATTCAGTACTGCTGCTATACACTTTCCAAATGCTTAAAAACTTATTTAATAGGATTAGAAAGATAAAACTTGAGAAGGATGTGCATAAATACAAGAAAACCTGTAACTTGAAAGCTAACACTGAAGCTTTGAATGTTCGAATATTTATTAGTGAATGTTCGAAGGTAATTTCAATATTCATCCCAGCCCTACTTTACTCACAAATGTGATGCATTACCTAAGCAACACAATTACTGTAACAACTCAAGTATTAAGTAATTTTATTACAACAAGTAACAAAATCACTAATGCACTATGTAATTAACTCCTAGCCACAGCAAAGTAATACAGAAAATACTGTTACATTCTCTTGACTACAATTATAATCAAGATATCAAGACACACGGTAGTGTGTCGTGCGGCCCAAGAAGCCGGCGCGCCACACCGTGAGTATATTGACAGGAAGAACGAAAACGTAATTTTCATACCTTTGTATCTCGGTGATCACTTATCTGATTGGAACCAAATTTGCTACACAGTTGCCCGCCAGCCAAGGGAGTCTACATTCCAAATTTGAAGGAAATCGCTCCAGCCATTTTCGAGATACGAGCTGCCAAAGTTTCGTTTTTTTTCTTCTTCTTCGTCTTTTCGCACACTTGCAAAAATTGCTATAACAAGCAAACGCGTACTCCGATCGCCTTGAAATTTGGCACACAGAAAGGGAGTCCAAAGGCGAATCCTAGCATCAACTTTGGTACAAATCCGATGAATGGTTCAGGAGTTATGACCGATTATTCGCGTAAAACAAGATCGATTTGTTGTCACGCCTACAGGGTAAACCGCTTCATGGAATGAGTTGAAAATTGCTATGTAGATGGAGTAACCATCGTAGGAGTGCCTTTTGATGGTTTGAAAGGAATCGAGATAAAGACCACGGAGATATGACACAAAACCCAACCTGTGTCACAATTATGCGATCGATTTTTATGAATAAAAAAGTATTAGTTTTCACGCCTACTAGGCAAACCGCTTAGAGCAATGAGCTGAAAATCGGTGTATAGCTGGAATAATCTTCATGGAAAGTCCTTGCAGTAGTACAGAAGAATCGGATTACAAACCACTGAGTTATGATTCGAAAGCCAACTCCGTGTAGCAAATGCGAGATCGAGATACTCTAATAGAACAGTCACCCTAATAGAGCATTTGGCTAATTTATTTACTCCATTATAGAATTTTATTGCATCACAAGTTATTCTGTAGGGAGTTCAGCTGCAAACAGTTAATCTTATAGACAGTTCAGCAAGAAGACAGTCACCATGTGGAGAGTTAAGCAAATATACCACTATAGAGATTCAGAACATTACAAGTCACACTGAAGAAAGTTCAGCTATAAACAAGTCATGCACTGTGTAGAGAAATCAGCTACAATTAAGTCACACTCTCTAGAGAATTCAGTTACACAGAATTCTGCTACACACAAGTCACTGTGGAGAGAGTTCAGCTACAAACAAATTACCCTTTAGAGTGATCAGCTACAAACAAAACACTTTGCAGGGTGTTCAACTGCAACAAATCAATTACCTTTAGATTACCTTTAGAGCGATCAGCAATGAACAAATCAACACAAATCTACCTGTAGAGAGATCAGCTAGAAACAAATCACCCTGAAGAGAGTTCAGCTACAAAAAATCACCCTGTAGAGACATCAGCTAGAAACTAGACACAATGTAAGGAGTTCAGCTACAAGCAATCACCCTGTAGAGAGTTCAGCTAAAAACAAATCAACCTGCAGAGAGATCAGCTACAAACAAATCACCTTATAGAGAGTTCAGCTACAAGCAAATCACCCTTTAGTGAGTTCAGCTACAAACAAATCACCCTGTAGAGAGATCAGCTACAAACTAGACACAAAGTAAGGAGTTCAGCTACAAGCAAATTACCCTGTAGAGAGTTCATCTACAAACAAATCAACCTGTAGAGCAATCAGCTAGAAACAAATCACCCTGAAGAGAGTTCAGCTACAAAAAATCACCCTGTAGAGACATCAGCTAGAAACTAGACACAATGTAAGGAGTTCAGCTACAAGCAATCACCCTGTAGAGAGTTCAGCTAAAAACAAATCAACCTGCAGAGAGATCAGCTACAAACAAATCACCTTATAGAGAGTTCAGGCCCGTAGCCAGGGATTTTGAAAGGGGGGTTCTTTTTGACCAAAAGTGGACCTTTTGTAAAGGTCCAAATATTGTGACTGTTCTATTAGAGTGGTTGACTGCTCTATTAGAGTATCTCGATCTTGCATTGCATTTAATCCATGCAATGAATGAGTTACTCGAAGCGCTTAATTTAGTTTCTTATTAGTGGTATCTAGTAAACTGTAGCTAATGGACTTTTGCTCCTGAAAATTTGGACTTGTATACCAAAAATTGTGGACCTTTTTTCCAAGAGGGCGGTTCTTCCGAACCCCCCGAACCCCCCCTGGCTACGGGCCTGGAGTTCAGCTACAAGCAAATCACCCTTTAGTGAGTTCAGCTACAAACAAATCACCCTGTAGAGAGATCAGCTACAAACTAGACACAAAGTAAGGAGTTCAGCTACAAGCAAATTACCCTGTAGAGAGTTCATCTACAAACAAATCAACCTGTAGAGCAATCAGCTAGAAACAAATCACCCTGAAGAGAGGTCAGCTACAAAAAATCACCCTGTAGAGAGATCAGCTAGAAACAAATCACCCTGAAGAGAGGTCAGCTACAAAAAAATCACCCTGTAGAGAGATCAGCTACAAACAAATTGCCCTGTAGAGAGATGGGCTACAAACAAATCAACCTGCAGAGAGATCAGCTACACACAAATCAACTTGTAGAGAGTTCAGCTACAAACAAATTACCCTGTAGAGAGATCGGCTACAAACAAATCAGCCTGTAGAGAGTTCAGCTAAAACAAATCAACCTGCAGAGAGATCAACTACAAACAAATCACCTTATAGAGAGTTCAGCTACAAACAAATCTCCATGTAGAGAGATCAGCTAGAAGAAGTTACCTTGTAGAGAGTTCAGCTTCAAACAAATCACCCTGTAGAAAGATCAGCTAGAAGAGGTCACCTTGTAGAGAGTTCAGTTACAAAAAAACCACCATGTAGAGAGCTCAGCTACAAACTAGTGACCTTGTAGAGACATCAGCTAGAAGAAGTTACCTTGTAGAGAGTTCAGCTACAAAGAAACCATTCTTTAAAGAGCTCAGCTGCAAACAAACCACCTGTACAGAATTCAGCTACAAATAAATCACCCTGTAGAAAGATGAGCTAGAAAAAGTTACCTTGTAGAGAGTTCAGTTACAAAGAAACCACCATGTAGAGAATTCAGCTACAAACTAGTGACCCTGTAAAGACATCAGCTAGAAGAAGTTACCTTGAGAGAGTTCAACTACAAAGAAACAATCATGTAGAGAGTTCAGCTACAAACAAATCTACCTGTAGAGAGATCAGCTAGAAGAAGTTACCTTGTAGAGAGTTCAGCTTCAAACAAATCACCCTGTAGAAAGATCAGCTAGAAGAGGTCACCTTGTAGAGAGTTCAGTTACAAAAAAAACCACCATGTAGAGAGCTCAACTACAAACTAGTGACATTGTAGAGACATCAGCTAGAAGAAGTTACCTTGTAGAGAGTTCAGCTACAAAGAAACCATTCTTTAAAGAGCTCAGCTGCAAACAAACCACCTGTACAGAATTCAGCTACAAATAAATCACCCTGTAGAAAGATGAGCTAGAAAAAGTTACCTTGTAGAGAGTTCAGTTACAAAGAAACCACCATGTAGAGAATTCAGCTACAAACTAGTGACCCTGTAAAGACATCAGCTAGAAGAAGTTACCTTGAGAGAGTTCAGCTACAAAGAAACCATTATTTAAAGAGCTCAGCTGCAAACAAATCACCTATACAGAATTCAGCTACAAACAAATCACCATGTAGAGAGATCAGCTAGAAGAAGTTAACTTGTAGAGAGTTCAGCTACAAAGAAACCACCATTTAGAGAGTTCAGCTTCAAACAAATCACCTGTAGAGAGTTCAGCTGCAAACAAATCTCCCTGTAGAGAGATCAGCTAGAAGAAGTTACCTTGTAGATCGTTCAGCTACGAACAAGTCACCCTGTAGAGAGATCAGCTAGAAGAAGTTACCTTGTAGAGAGTTCAGCTACAAAGAAAACACCATGTAGAGAGTTCAGCTGCAAAGAAATCACCCTGTAGAAAATTCTGCCAGAAACAAATTGCCCCGTAGAAAGATCAGTTAGAAGAAGTTACCTTGTAGAGAGTTCAGCTACAAAGAAACCATCATTTAGAAAGTTCAGTTACAAACAAATCTCCCTGTAGAGAGATCAGCTAGAAGAAGTTACCTTGTAGAGAGTGAAGCTACAAACAAATCACCCTATTGAAAGATCAGCTAGAAGAAGTCACCTTGTAGAAAGTTCAGTTACAAAGAAACCACCATGTAGAGATTTCAGCTACAAACTAGCTACCTTGTAGAGACATCAGCTAGAAAAGTTACCTTGTAGAGAGTTCAGCCAGAAAGAAACCATTCTGCAAAGAGCTCAACTGCAAACAAATAACCTGTACAGTATTCAGCTAAGAACAAATCATCCTGTAGAGAGATCAGCTAGAAGAAGTTACCTTGTAGATAGTTCAGCTACAAACAAATCACCCTGTAGAGAGATCAGTTAGAAGAAATTACCTTGTAGAGTGTTCAGCTACAAAGAAACCATCATGTAGAGAGTTCAGCTGCAAAGAAATCACCCTGTAGAAAATTCTGCCAGAAACAAATTGCCCTGTAGAAAGATCAGTTAGAAGAAGTTACCTTTTAGAGAGTTCAGCTACAAAGAAACCACCTGGACAGAATTCAGCTACAAACAAATCACCTGTACAGAATTCAGCTACATACAAATCACCTGTAGAGAGTTCAGCTACAAACAAATCTCCCTGTAGAGAGATCAGCTAGAAGAAGTTACTTTGTAGATAGTTCAGCTATGAACAAATCACCCTGTAGAAAGATCAGTTAGAAGAAGTTACTTTGTAGAGAGTTCAGCTACAAAGAAACCATTCTGTAAAGAGCTCAGCTGCAAACAAATCACCTGTAAAGAATTCAGCTACAAACAAATCACCCTGTAGAGAGATCAGCTAGAAGAAGTTACCTTGTAGATAGTTCAGCTACAAAAATCTCCCTGTAGAGAGATCAGCTAGAAGAAATTACCTTGTAGAGAGTTCAGCTACAAAGAAACTATCATGTAGAGAGTTCAGCTGCAAAGAAATCACCACTGTCCAAATTTCAAGGCAATAGCTCTTTCCAATCTGAAGTTATCAATTATCAAAGTTGGCAAATTGGATGTGTGTGGAAGACCCCTTTTCGCAAATCCGATCACATATGTATTATATATATAATTTGTACATTTACTGATAAAATATTTAAAGTACATCTACTTCTTCTTTTCGTCTTCCTGTAGTAAAGAAAAAAAACATAGGTTAAAAAAGTCCCAAAGCTGGCCATAGGCCGGCTTTGGGGTATACAAATACAAAAAGAAATGAAATCTAATCCAAAACAGCCAAGCTGTAAAAAAAGTGTGCGGCCCTCAGAAAGGCTATGGTGAAAAAAGATGTGAAATCCAAGGTGGCGGCCAAGAAATGGCTGCGATGGTAGGTTAATGGTAAAAATTTTAATAACGACAATTCAGGTGAATTTTTGTGCCGCTCCACAAAATTTACCTGAATTGTCATTATTAAAATTTTTACCATTAACCTACCATCACAGCCATTTCTTGGCCGCCACCTTGGATTTCACATCTTTTTTCACCATAGCCTTTCTGAGGGCCGCACACTTTTTTTACAGCTTGGCTGTTTTTGATTAGATAAACATTATCCAGCAACACAATCATGTCATATGACAAGGTGGTAGTTATGTATGTGACAGCTTAAGACTGTGTACATAAAGTAATATAATGTGTAATATTACAGTTACTTTATTTTATGGGTAATAATGTAACTATAGCTATATAGTTTTTGTTTCAATTTATAAGTACCAAGTTAGCCCAGCACTGTCTATACAATACTACCACCCTGGAACCTCTATCAACCTGCTTGGTGAGGACTTTCATTATTATGTATCTGTACTAAAACAGTAGTATTGTTTTAGTAAAGCAAATTCATTTTAGTTTAGTTCTAGTTCTAGTACCTACATATAGTCCACTACAGTTTTAGTTAGTTTTAGTTCTAGTACCTCAATTCGACCATAGTTTTAGTTAGTTTTAGTTCTAGTATCCCAATTCCACCATAGTTTTAGTTAGTTTTAGTTCTAGTATCCCAATTCGACCATAGTTTTAGTTAGTTTTAGTTCTAGTATCCCAATTCCACCATAGTTTTAGTTAGTTTTAGTTCTGGTACCCAGTATTTCTGTAATTTTTGTTAGTATTAGTTTCTGTATCCTATAGTTTAATTAGTTATAGTATGTCCAACTTATTATAATCAGTACATGTAGTGATTCCATATCAGGCTGCAATCATGTCACTACATGTCAGGCTGCATGTGGTTCCATGTCAGGCTGTTTTTGGGGCTGCAATCATGTTACTACCGTTATCTGTTAAAATTCTAAAAATTTGATGTTTTGACAATTTCCATTCCAGAAGAATATCATCAACTGTATCAGATATTCTCTCAGCTATGTGAGGTAATGACAAATGACGAACCGCCAATGCAATGGTGTGATGCATGGTTATCATTGCTTGAAAATAATGAGCAGTTATGCCCAAGAAAGGTGCTGTCCACTCCACTTGACTTAGGTCTCCACCTGGTTCAGCACAACTTCCACTTACCATTGTGCACAAATGAACAAAAGCTCTAATATAACTGACAATAAAGAACACTGAATCAGCAAAATTAATGCTGAATTACAATGTTTTATGGTAGCATTTGCAGGAATCATCATCTTCAAAGAAAAGTGCTAAGTGGTTATAGTGTACAATACCCTTTTATGTAGGATTGTTTTAGTTCTGAACTAAAAGTTTTAAAGATTTTGGTTTAGATCTAGTTTTTAAACCAAACTTGAAAGAATTTTAGTTTAGTTTTAGTTTTAGAGCTAAAGTAGACCATAATTTTAGTTTAGTTCTAGTGTACTAAAACTAGGGGTGTACTGAAACTAGATTTAGTTCTAGCTCCTTAGAACTAAAACAACACTATAAAACAGCCTAACTGTGAAAAGGGTGTGGCACCCAAATTGGTTAGAAGTTGTAATGTTAAAGATGGCAGTCAAGATATGGCTACAGTGATATTAATGCTAATCATTTCGTTCTTCCTATCAATACATGAACCCACAGTGTGATGTTCCAACTTCCTGGGCTACATGAAACAGTACACGTCTTGATATAATGCACTAGTATGAAATTCTGTGTGTATATATGTATATGTGTAGCTGATGCATACATATGTTATGTAGGTATTGGGAAAGCAGGGATTTTCTGATGAAGCTGTTGCAGGATTCAAAAAGGGATTTCAATTTTTGGAATATCTGAAATTGCCTGAAAAAGCTTTGTTTGATTCAAACTGCTTTGCAGTAGCATTAAATCCAATGTCTGTTAAAGGTGTTCATTGCTCACATATCATGTAAGTGCTACATATGTTTAAAATGTGTCAAATTAAGTATTTATAAACTATATTAGGACAAGGATACCACATGTGCAATACATACTTATGTATGTAGTATTTTAAACAAATATTGATAATTGCTACCCTTTCTTAACCAAGCTTACCTACAACCCTCTACAGGCCAGCTACAGCCTGGCTGTGGCCATCTGCGTGGTTTTACAGCTAAAAAATAATTTTGTCTCTGGGTAACTGTATACAGTACATATACGTATGTCTTTCCACTTTAATGGTAAAAGCAGCATATGGGAAATGAAAATGGAGCGAAAAGCCTGTATCATACTTCCACACTTGGTTTAAATTGTTGGCTATATTTAGGGTAGGTACATATATATATAGATAAACGTGTGGCATGGACACAAACCCAGCACACATATAAACATATCATAAAAGTATAAAGCAGCGGCGGAGGAAGTAGTTGATATGAGGGCTGGGCTGACCCAGACTTATTTCTATAGTTTGGTAAGGTGAGACCAAAAAAAAAAAAAAAAAAAAGGTCACAACTAACTGACAAGAGCTTTTCACCTCACTAGCTACCATTTCTAGCTGATAAACTACATAAAAATCCTTTCATAGCTCACTACACACTGACTACTTTATTAGAGTGACTGCTCTATTAGAGTATCTCGATCTTTATCACGGTTTCCAGCCCCACTCCAAGAAAGATAATTTCGGTGTGATATCATTCTGAGGGGGGCTTTAGCCCCCTAGCCCCCCCTTTCCGCCGCCTATGGTATAAAGAATGCATCTTCCCTAGGAAGAGTGTTTTCAGGATAATTCTATTTAGTGCCACCCATGCACTATGTTGGAATTGTCACTCCAAACTCAGACCTGGGGTGAATAAAGTATAGTGCTCACGCAGTAATGACAGCCAGCGATTAGTTACTTATCTTATATGTCATGCAGGTAAACAATGCTGACTGATAGTGTAAGCATGCATGCAATCAATTATTGGTTGTGCAATGGTGGATCTAGAAATTTTCAGAGGGGGTTTCAGATTCCACTCAACTTGAGCCTAGCTGTAAGTTGAAGACCAAAAAAAAAAGAAAGGTCACAACCTACTGTTGAATGGCATAATAGTGATTTCAAAGGCAAAAGTATGAAGTTTCGCCAGTAGAAAGTCCTAATATAATACACTATGTATAACTCGTTGTGATTATATCACCCACACAACAAGTCATAAATGTATTAGGGGCACGCACTATTTTCAGAGGGGGTTTCAACTGAAACCATTGCAACCCCCCTGTATCCGCCACTGTTGTGCTGTATGCCAACCTATGGGATTCTCGTTTAGAACAAAATATGCACAAACTTTTTATACCCAGTGATGGCAATTTAATACTCTAGGTGTCCACAATGTACTAGACCCCCAGGCAGTGGCATTCTTCAATAGCATCCAGCAAAAGACAGTGGTATACAGTATCAATTATTGACCATCGATGTCGTTTATTGTCAACTTGTTAACTTGCGTGATCAATTATCATCCTGTTTGAGGTATTCTGCTTGGCATTCCAACACAATTCAAAACTAAATCTTGCCAATACTACAATATAGTCTACCAGTGTTAATTGTAATTCCAACAAAATTTCAAGTAAGTCTTATGCGTGATTTTCAAAATACACTCAAAACAATTTCCAATAAAACAAACATTTTAGTATAACACATTGTAAAAGTAATTGAGCACCACTAATATTTCATCAAGGGTGTTACAAAGGTCAATACCATAATCCTGTTGCCACTGAGAAGAGCTGTAACCACTTTTGTAGTATTCCTAGCCAGAGTGAAACACGCGGTCATTCACAGATAAAATTTAAGTTATTAAACACAGTTAATGTTGTGAAGCGTAGGCTGCGCAAGTACCCAAAATATTAGCTTGGAACAGTGGGCTCTAATAAGAACAATGTATGCGCAACAAAGTGAGCAGAACACGTTGGCAGTAATTCATACCTGTTGTAACAAATCTTGCCAGTTACAGTGGCTTTAAATCTTCAAGATGAATACTCGTAGTTCTCGCCGGCTGAGGAAAGGGAGGGTCGTTGTCCTTGGGAAGTTCGACTGCTGGATTGAGCAAGCGAAGAGCTTTGTCACACTGGAGGAAGGGCTGCCTAAAGGAACAAGTATTCCGGACAGGACGACGCCGCGACAAGATGCGATACTACAATGCTAGTAGCCGCCTTCAGGGTCGTTTCTACAAGTCGCTGACCTTGGCCCACGCACTGTGTCACTGTCGCCTGGGACAGCTTCGACGCCGCTGGACTCAATACCAACAGTAACTACAGCTCCACCTCATACCATAGTCAGTTCATCGGACGCCACCTAATCAACAAAAATGCAGGGAAATCGCATGGTGGGCATCAACCAGAATCTTCGAGGACAAACACCACAACTATTGCTAAACGGCCTCAGACAAGATGCTGCATCCGGTAAGCAACAGTATAACACCAATTGGAGTACTAGTATAAGCTTACACACTATCCCCACACACACTGTATATATTTGCATGCAATGAGTAGGGATGTACTGGTGCATCGTATCAGTGGCCAATATGGCGATTTTGTCTTTTGCCAATATCAGTTGGTCTCAATATAGCTGCCAAAATCAATATAATATACCGAAATAGTCTTTGCCATGATAAAGCCGCATGTTATACAGCAAACAAAGCTGGGGAAACAGTAGTTTTATCCTTGAAAAGAAGTGCTACGCTACGAGAAGCCATAGAAATATGCACATAGCAAACATTCTTTGTTATAACCATACAAAAATGATCATAGTGGAGAGCTATAAAAAATAAATAAATAATTAAAAAAAAAAAAAAAAAAGCAACCATGGGATGAATAAACTAGAAACACAGCTTGAAACAACCAGCCATCTCTACAAGCCATTAAAAATATGGAGTGATTCGGACTTATCTTGGTGGGAGCACGCACTAAATAATAATAATGAAAAATAAAATTGTGGGTGCCTCATGGTCTGGGCTGTTAATTGAGCCCACACCACCACAGGCAATCAACCATTGGCAGTGATTGTTAGGACTTGAAACTACTTACTAAGTGTATCTTATGGCAAGTTAAAGTTTCTCAGTTTCCTCTAATCTAAATGTATAGCTGCACTTTTATTATATTGGGTCGGTATCGGTGTTCTGACTCAGTATATCGCTTTATATTGGATCAGTTCAGAAATTTCTCTATTGGTACACCTCCAGTAAAATGTGAAATAATAAGAGTTGCTTTGTAAAAACAACAACACAAACACATGGTTATCATAAATTGTATGTTGAAAAGCAGCCAAGTACATGTTAGAACTTTGCATAGTAGTTTCACGGTGTTGTGCCAGCTTCTTGCACACCATACCCCTTGAGTCTTATAATAGTCCCAAAGAAAAGTCCATTTTATTGTCATTAAAGGAAACTTCAACCTATACATCTTCAACAGGAATTGTTTCAAAACACAGTGCTTGCTCTAATGTGTACACGATACAGTGTCTTCGTGATATATCTGTAGTTCTATGGTTAGGATGTGTTCCACAACTTTGCCAGGCAATTGGCACGGGGCACACCATTGGGTTGTTAGTTGCATGTTAGTTTGCGTGTACGTTATGTCTTCCTAATGTTTATGTTGTCACACTTGCTTAATATGTATGTCATCACCATTACTTATTCGTATACCAACATATGTCACTGCCACTGCTTGTTTTGTATGTCACCGTTGCTCAGCTTGCACATCATCATCATCATCTTCTGTATGCTGCAAGCATAGCTTATCTTGCATATTACTAGATGTTGCCACCATCATCATTTCTGCACATTGCATGGTCTAAATAAATAAATAAATAACGTTGATGCTTGGGGGGGGGGGGGGGGGTAGATCACGATATACATAATACATATCATGACCTACCTATGGACTCTATTGTAAAGAGTTTAGGACAGAGACGCTTCTCTGCTCTAAACTCTTTCATTACCCAAGCATCAATAAATCAAAAGTACTTCCTACTTTGGCCCCGCTGGAATTACATAACCTTGCCTAGGCCATATACCATGGCAGATGAGGCCCCCTGGCACTTACCAAACCCCCTCCTCAATCAATGGATTGCTGGAGGTGAAGAATGAAGATCCGAGGAACAGAGCACATAAATAGGTGAGTGGTAGCGTAACTAAACATTAAATAAAGTTTAAGTTATTAAACACAGTTAATGTTGTGAAGCGTAGGCTGCGCAAGTACCCAAAATATTAGCTTGGAACAGTGGGCTCTAATAAGAACAACGCATGCGCAACAAAGTGAGCAGAACACATTGGCAGTAATTCATACCTGTTGTAACAAATCTTCCCACCCTGTCCCTACCCACTGAACAGTTCACAAACTTCACTACACACAGGTACTCTATGTTAATTGGCATGGTATGCTGGCAGTTAAAAATATCCCATTGTCAATAGTGGTACTTACATACATATGTAGTGTAAGCAGTGGAGCAAGCTAAGTAGACACATAATGTTGTTGTTGTTGTACTCTAAACATTTACATGAAAGACTGTACTATCATATGCATTTTGTTGCGAGTTCTTCAGCTGTAGGTCTGACTGGATTCCTTCACTGTGCCAGCCTGGATTCCTTCACCGTGCCAGCTGCTACCACAAGTAGAGATTGCTATTGAGGGATGCTCGCGGTTCAAATCTTTGTCAGGAGAGATGCTCTTTTATCCTGCCTGCAGTCACAGACAAGCCCCTCCAGTTCAGAGTGACATCAGGAAATTGGGTTGCTAACAGCTGCTTGCCTCTCCCATCCAGATCAGTATCAGTAGATGCTATCCCAACCAGATCACTAGCTGAAGATGCTCACCCATCCAGATCATTATTAGGAGACGCTCTCCCATTCAAACTGCCAACTAGAGATGCTCTCCCAACCAGATTGCTAGCCGGAGATGCTCTCCCATCCAGATCACTACCAGGAGACGCTCTCCCAACCAGATCACTAGCTGAAGATGCTCTCCCATCCAGATCAGTATTAGGAGAAGGTCTCTCATTCAAATTGCTAGCTAGAGATGCACTCCCAACCAGATTGCTAGCTGGAGACGCTTTCCCATCCAGATCAGTATTAGGAGACACTCTCCCATCCACAAGAAGACACTCTCTGTCATGAGCACTATCAAACATTTCCCAGCTGTAGAGTACCAACCAGCTAACCACCATAGAGAGACCTCAGTGCTACTATCACGTGTTAATGCTATTTCACACAGTGCCACTCTCAGCAGTGGATATTGACAACTCTGAAAACAACGGTCACGTCCTGACCATTGTATCACCTGCGCACAGGTGTTGATGCTGTCATCACAATCTGGCACCTACACATAGGTGTTGATGCTGTCATCACAATCTGGCACCTGCACACAGGTGTTGATGCTATCATCACAATCTGGCACCTGCGCACAGGTGTTGATGCTGTCACAATCTGGCTAAAGCCACGTGACACAAATTAGTGGTGACCCGCAGGTCAACACATCACCTACTGCCGCTATAAGCAGTTCGTCCATTCTCCTTAGAGGAGTCTGAGACAGCCAGGGGGCCTCACTTAGGATATCTGCCTTATCCACTAGGTTCTCCCGTTTGCCTTTATTGTAAAGAGTTTAGGACAGAGACGCTTCTCTGCTCTAAACTCTTTCATTACCCAAGCATCAATAAACCAAAAGTACTTCCTACTTTGGCCCCGCTGGAATTACATAACCTTGCCTAGGCCATATACCATGGCAGATGAGGCCTCCTGGCACTTACCAAACCCCCTCCTCAATCAATGGATTGCTGGAGGTGAAGAATGAAGATCCGAGGAACAGAGCACGTAAATAGGTGAGTGGTAGCATAACTAAACTTTAATTCTTATTAAAGCACACTCAACAATCACGTGACTACACACAACATACAGTATACTACGTTCCCTCCCCCATTGAGGGACATATCCTACTACAAAAGCAGCAAAGTACAGATGTATGCGTGCCTCTACAAGAATCAAGACACACGGTAGTGTGTTGTGTGGCCCAAGAAGAAGCCAGCGCACCACTACGTGAGTATATTAACAGGAAGAAAGAAAATGCAATTTTTGCACCTATGTAGCTCTGTGGTCCCTAATCCAATTGGAACCAAATTTGCTAGAGACGTGCCAGCCAGTTAGGGGAGTCTACATACCAAATTTGAAGAAAATCGCTCCAGCCATTTCTGAGATACGAGCAAACAAAATTTCTTTTTTGTCTTAGATTTCCTGTTCAAGGTTCAACCTGAAGGGGGGGGTCTCGAGATCCCAAAGACCCCCCCCCCCCCTGGATCCACCCCTGCATGGTGCAACAAAATTTGTAATGGAATGTGGACTGTGTATGAGATTCTTTTGTGGCTTTCAAGTTTTGTAACGGATTGCTGGAATGTGGTTCGTGGTTTGCCGGTGACTGTGTAGCTATATGAGCTGGGGTTGTTCCACACAACTTGCACAATATTCAAATTTCAGGGATAAGATATGGCCACGAAATCCATGAAAATTTCTTGCCTTATAGTAAACATACAACAATGCTATTACAACTGTAACACATCTTTAATCAACATCAAGACATTACTAAAAATAGTTTAACCCCAGTAATGATTTCTTGGATGTTTGCATAATAACACAGGATTAAGTGAGACCTGTAAAAGAACAAGCAGGCACTGAACTTTACCTTAAATTAAACACGTATGTAGCTAACCTGGAACATCAGTCGCAACACCAAAGACTCTTGCTTGGATATCTGATGACACAATTGACCTACAAAAATCAACAAGTGGGCATTAAATACAATATGCTTAAAATCTGGATACTGGAAAATATCTTTATAAGCACGACATGTAAGTGACAGGGGGTACCATCATAACAGTACCCCTAATTCAGAAATAATAAACAACTATATTTCTTAGTATGTACATGGATTTACCTGGAATTCACCTACACCCTTGATGTAACTACAGTCAATCCATGTACAGTTGACAATTGAGAACTATACAAAGAACATACAGGATAGTGAAATTCCTCTGTATGTAAACTGACCTGAAATTCATGACTTCCTATCTGGTCCCAAGTTATGTATGCACCATGACCATATCTAACTGCTACTGCATACTATGACCAGATTACCTGTAAAAACTGACAGGCAGGCATCAAATACAACACACCGAAAATCTATGTAACTTTTTACACAAATGACACATTTGAGGATTTATAAGTTGGCCTGGCAGTGACCTTACTACACAGTGTCCTGATCAGACAGGTTTCACTGTACATAAATTTAGTTATTTAAACGAGTATGCAATGTGAATGGGTAGTTTTGTACAACCATCATGTACATCAGCTTATTTCTTCTACCTACAGTTCTGAGACTTCTAAATTAGCACTAGAGTGACAATACTGAGGACAATACTGAAAGTTGCTTGGTCTGTACGAGTGCACCTTGTCAACAATCCATCCATAAGATAATTTCAAGCCAGATAATACTGGTATTTGCTGCTACTCAAGTTAGTATCATCAGAAGTTTTCAGCTTTCTCTCAGTGAATTTGCACTAGTCAGTAGGGTTGCGCCAATTGTGCCGGCATAATTTCGAGCATAATAGGCTAGCAAAAGCATCAAGCATTATGCCAGCATAATAGGACGATTTTCAAGAATTTTAATCAAAACACACAATGCGTGTGCCAAAAATACTACACAACATGAACACACTGCACATTATTACTACATTTCATATCACAAACCTTGCAGTGTTATTATTTTTACTATTTCTTGACTGATTATTCACACTTTATGGAAGTAAGATCGAGATACTCTAATAGAGCAGTCACTTACTCAGTCAGGAAATGCAGATATCCTCTAATACAACAGTCAGCTCTCAAGCATAATCTTGATTTTGAGAGCATAATTTTGAGCATAATAGGCTGAATTTTTGAGCACTGCTCAAAAGCATAATAGCTAATTTTCAAAGCATAATTGGCTCAAGCCTACTAGTCAGTGCAGATATCTGACAGTCTAAAAACCAATCGCATACACAAGGTTAATCAGTCTGAGGTGATGTGGCACTTTACATACTAGCGTCATCTTTCTTCACTCCTCCTTTCGTTACTGAACCTCCACTCCTCATTTTGTTACTGTGACTTCTTCAAGTGGTGTATGTATTTTAGTTTCAAATCAGTTAAAGTATGCTTCACCACTCCATTGAAATCCAGTTACAATATGACAAATGTCATCTTAAGGCATGGACTGCCATTAATAATTAATATAAACTGCATATCACATGTGTTCACTTGAGGTGTTACAGGGACTTTCCAAGAGATTCCCCTAAATAGGTCACGTGATCATTGTCAGTCGGGTGGAACTTATTCTTAGTCATGTGTGGTACTCATACTTTATATATTTTAGTATAAGCTGTCAATAATTGCTTGTGTGCTGCTGAGGTTTTTTTGTGTTAGTGCGCTGTTGAAGAACTGTTTAATTTATTATTCATACTTTCCTCTCAAGACATGGGCTGCCATCAATAATAATATAAATCGCGTATCACATGTATTCACTTTTCACTTGAGGTGTTACTGTACAGGAGCTTTCCAATAGATTTCCCCTAAATAGGTCACGTGATAATTGTCAGTCAGATGGAACTTACTCATTACCATTACTGCACCATGGAGCTTGAGTTGTGGCTTTTGTTAATCATTATGCACATACCATGAGTTTGTTGCTGGAATGTGGTTCGTGGTTTGCCGGTGATTGTGTATGAGCTTGTGTTGTGGCTTTCAATTTTTGTAATGGATTACTTGAATGTGGTTCGTGATTTGCCAGTGGCTGTGTATATGAGCTGGGGTTATTCCACACAGCTTGCACAATATTCAAATTTCATGGATGTCTGCATGACGACACAAGATTTAGTGAGACCTGTAAAAGAACAAGCAGGCACTGAAATTAACCAAAAATTAAGCACACATGCAACTAACCTGGAATATTGGTTGCAACACCAAAGACACTTGCTTGGATATCCTCATGGCTTAACTATGGAGTGACTAAACAGAATAAACAACACAATTTTCTTTTTTGCAAGAACTTTTTAACACCTAGTAAGGGCACTACTAGTTCACCAACAAGAGCATTTCAAGAGATGTGATATTAACTTGTTTACATCAAGTACAACCAATATGCAGTGTATGTGTGTGAACATGCGTGTATAGTGTTTGCACATTTTGTGTGTGTCTTGTGCTTGTATATGATGTAAGTGTGTGTCTGTATGTAGTGAAATAAAAATATTAGTATGATGTTTGAAATCTCTTTCATAACCCTCAACAAAGCATATGAGTGGCAAACCAAGTTGATAAGTTGTCCTCAGGACACTACGACCACTATGGCAGTGCCATAGTAGATTTTATTTATTGATAAGTACAGAATGATTGTCATACTCTACTAGAACAGTCAGGCAATAAAACACTCTAATACAATAGACATTGAACAATATAGCTGAATAATTACATATCTGTCTAAAAACACTCCCAGATCCCAGATGCAATCTCAGAGTTGTTATTTCAAGATGGTGACATTTCCCAAGATCACCTAGAAAACCATGCTTTGCAAATAAGTGCTTTACACACATCTTTGGTAACCCTGACTGTAGCCATTACTTGGCCTGACCAGTAAATTGCAGTAATTTCCACTGACCTTTGTCCTAATAAAAATTAACCACTACTATACGATTGTGTGTTATAATTTATGCTCACCACTTATCAGCAGATTTTTGTTTAGTCGCAACACCTCTACAAGGCAGAATTCATCATACACCCCAATGGCTTGAATACTGAGTCTGTGAATTATATTACTGACACAAATTTGTGATATCCCCCAAAAACACCTTTTCTGTAAAAAAAGGCATGTCCAAGAAACTACAAGTATCTGTAACCCCATGTAAAAACAGCTCAGCTGTAGAAAAAGACTCCATGAAACGAACTGGTAACTGAAGAACTGATATCTGGAGCAGCCAAGAATCAATGTTACTGCAACTGACTAAAGATTTATCAAGTTCGTGCAAGAATACCTTGGCTATAAAACAGGCAAATAAAAGTAACTGGCAACCAAATCAGCTGATATCTGAAGCAGCGAAGAATAAAAATTAGGCTGATACAACTAACTACAATTATTAACTTGCAACATTGAATCTTAATCATTCAACTGTGTTCTATACATTCACCCTTGCTACATCCTAAAGTAATTTGTAACTCTAATTGGCTGGTAATTTGGCCACCTTTTTCAATAGTCATTGTAAAGAAAAAAGGCAGCCAAATTACCAGCCAATTAGAGTTACAAAGAATTAGACTATGGTACGCATAGTATGCTTTGAAGTTTGGTCATTAATGAGGTATTTAAAATCCAATAGATACCTGTGAGTAGGTATCTAAAGTGGTTAGATACCCGTGACAAATTTTTTTGTCACATGCGTCATATGTTTAACTGAATTCCAGTCACAACAGCCATCAGAAATCATCACTAGAGTGTGAAGAAAACATCGCTGGATAATAGAGATGATTGTATTCAACTAGGAAGCCTACCAATGAGTTGTTTTAACACTAATTCAATCAGGAAGCCACCATTATTGGCAGTGACCAGAGCCACAAGAACCATAGTCTAAATTGGTTATCGCACAAATCCACGGTATCTTCGCTATTTTAGAGACCTTCGGAATGGCACAATAATCACTGAGGGCGAAGCCCTTGGTGATTATTGTGCCATTCCTCAAGTCTCTAAAATAGCGAAGATACCTCGATTTGTGCGATAACCTACACTTAATTTAGGATGTAGCAAGGGAGAATGTATAGAACACAGTTGAATGGTTAAGATTCAATGTTGCAGGTTAATAATTGTAGTTAGTTTATCTCCCTAACTTTTATTCTTGGCCGCTTCAGATATCAGCTGTTTTGGTTGCCAGTTACTTTCATTTGCCTGTTGTATAGCCAAGGTATTCTTGCATGGACTTGGTAAATCTTTGGTAATCATAGTCAGTTGCAGTAACATTGATTCTTGGCCACTCCAGATATAAGCTCTTTCAGTTACCAGTTCATTTTATGTAGTCTTTTTCTACAGCTGAGCTGTTTTTACATGGCGTTACAGATACTTGTAGTTTCTTGGATGCACCTTTTTTTTACAACAAAGGTGTTCTTGGGAGGAATATATACCACACGAATCCAACTATCCAAGTGGCCATTATAACTATGTTATATACAGTATGCCAGGTAGTATGCAGAATCTGATCCTTGTTACTGTATGTATTTATAGCACTATTGTATTTTGTACAGGGAACTGACAAAGGCAGGTACATCTCATCTGAAATGGGAAGTTGAGTTTTTCTGCTGCTTTTTGCCAATTATTAGAAACCATTATGAAATCCTGCTTAAAAAGCAGAAGGAAGAACATAATTTCTTATGGGATGGATATAGTGATGATGATACCAAGATTGGTGTTTATAGGGAGGTACGTATATATAATAAGGGTATGAAAATAAAAGTTGGTATAATATAATTCAAATATAGAATTAAAATATGGGAATAGAGTTGCTAAAGAAACCAATGGAGCATATGAAATCCTTTTAAAACTCAACAATTGAAAATTGCCACACAAAGATCTCTATTGAGACTTAATGAATATAGTGCTGGTGATGATATGAATGTCATTAGGCTAGAAAAGCTTGGTGTATGCAGGGATTCCTGCTACGCAGTTCCATATGCTAGTTTGCTTTCTAAGGGGCCTTTGCCATATCTATAATGCTTACAAATATAGAAACACTTACAGTGCTTATTTGCTCCTGATTTAAAGAACCTATATTTTTCCTGTGGTCTCTACTGTGCTCAAACAGGTCTGTGAGCAAAAAGTGCAAATCTTAAAGGTTTTAGAAGGGTTTGTCATGCTCCATTACAGTTCTAGAATGATCTAACATTCTGACTTGATTGACTCTTAGTTCTTTTAACCATCATTTCACATATTAGCTTTATGCTACTGTAGTTTGTGTACCTTATATAAATCCATATATAAGTATGAGATTGTGTGTACGTATATGCGTATGTGTGTATGTATGTATGTATGTATGCATGTATGTATGTATGTATGTATGTTTGTATGTATGTATGTATGTATGTATGTATGTATGTATGTATGTATGTATGTATGTATGTATGTATGTATGTATGTATGTATGTATGTATGTATGTATGTATGTATGTATGTATGTATGTATGTACATAATTATTCTTTCTGGCAATTCTTTTTAAATTTACCTATTATTTCCAAAATTATTCCTGGAATTTGTGCAAAAGCAAGCATATTAGTTAGAGTTTCACATGAGTGACTGCTATAGTAGAATTGTGGACTGAAAATTGACTGCTCTATTAGAGTAAATGACTGCTCTATTAGAGTATCTCGATCTTTTCAACCGTTTTTACACTTGCACTGTTTCAGTGTTGTATACAAAAGATTTTTGCATTACACTACAAGAAAAACTTATAATTTTGCACTAATTATTCCTAGAACTCATCCGATTATTCCGTAATATTCCCAAATTCTTTCTACTACCTATTATTCCCAAAATAATTCTGGCATAATAGTCATGTGCCTAGATGTTTTATTATAACTTGTATAGTATTCATACTTATTTGCTGGCTATCCAGTCACAAAGCTTTTAAAAGGTTTCCAATTATACTCATGAAAGTATGCGATGTGTAAAGTACATCAATGTACCTGACCCACTTTGAAATTTTCTAGATTACATATAATACTGGCATGCAATTTAAAAACACCTTACTTAATAAATAACAAAATTTCTCTAAGCTTTGTGACATATTATTTACATTCTTTTGCAGATAGTGTCATTTTTGGAATTTGTTGTTTCATTTGTGAGTGATAACAGTGAAAATAAAAGCGAAATGGCAGAAACCATTGATGTGGAAATTTATAAATACTTGCACATCTTACAAATTCATGTGGACCTAAGAGCTGGAAAAGCTGTTCATTTTTTCAAAGAATTGCGAAAGTCAAAACTATTGCTAGCAAAACACAGCAAACTGCTCACAACTGAAGTAAGAGTATAATTAATTGTAATTTTGCATCGAAGTTCTATGTTTTATATTCGTAGATTAATGAAAGGACTATAGCAAGTATGGAACAATTATCATTACATCAAATATATGAATTATTTAAAGGTTTACGCTTGTGGAAATATGCAGTAAGTATTGCATAACCATATTTTTAGTACATTTTGTGCTTTTACTTATGTAGTTTGTTGAAGAGTTTCTGAAGAATCATCCACTACCAGAACAGATTGACCTTAAAAATCCAATTTGGCGTAATCTTTTGTCTGAGATAATATCAAGGTTGTTAAGTGTGTTGTAGAGAGTACCAACTGCATACAGTACTCCTTAAACAACATACATACTGTTGTTCTTAAGTGAGCCTCTGATAAAGGTACCCCGTGTGATGGATCATTAAATGGTATAGCTCTGTTTTCTGCAGCTAAACCAATTCATCTGTGTAGCTTCTACTCCAATTTCTTACAAACCATCAAAAAGACACTGCTACAACGGTTTAGTTATATAGGCATGTAACACATAAATTTTCTAGTTAATTCCATACGTAGTTTATTCTGTAACATGAAAATAATTTTGATTTTTTACACTAATAAATGTCCATAACACTGAATATTTATAGATTTGTATCAAACTTGGTATGTGAATTTACTTTTATACTCTCTTTATCTGTGCCAAATTACAAGGTAATCAAGCTACATATTCACATAATTTTAATGATGAGTTTGCAAAGTGTGCAGGATCCCTTGTAAACCCCTTGAAGAAAAATTGAAACTATGGCCATCCATTCAATTTAATTTGATGTGTGGTATGCCCTACCTGGTGAGCAGCTATATTGTGTGCTTAGGAGTAGGGGCCATGGAGCTACAGTATGCATGCGTAAACTTTTCTTCCTATCAATATACATACCCACAGTGCAGCACACTGGCTTTCTTGGCCACATCACACACCACCTGGTCTTCCTTAATGTTTAATGAATTACATACATATGGTTTGTTTCATAATACAAAATATGCTTTTTAACAGTTATCAAGACACACAGTAGTGTGTCGTGTGGCCCAAGAAGCTGGCGTGCCACACCTTGAGTATATTTACAGGGAGAAAGAAAATGGGATTTTCACACCTATGTAGCTCCATGATCCCTTATCTGATTAGAACTAGTTTCACTACAGAGGTGCCTGCCAGGTAGGCCACGCCACATACCAAATTTGAAGGAAATCTCCCTACCCATTGCTGAAATATGAGTGACCAAAGTTTCATTTTAATTTCTCGGTTTTTTTTTTCTTTGCCGTAGGGGGCTACAGGGGCTTCAATTTTTCTTTTCGTACACTTTACAAAAATTGCTATAAACACAAATTTGTAACTCCATTGTATCGATATTTGGCACAAGTAAAGAGCATATAAAGGTACATTCACGTACCAAGTTGCTATGAATCTGATAAATATCCAAGGAGTTATGAGCATTTATTCACATAAAAAAAGATGAAACTTTTGTCACGGCTATAGGGTAAACCGAGTAGAGGAATATCTTGAATATTCGTGTGTACATAGGCTGATCATTGTAGGAGTGCCTTTTGGTGGTTAGAACAGCCACAGACCTACAGCTACAAAGTTAAAAAGCAAAAACCGAGCAAGTGCAAAAATCGCGGGATCAAGATACTCTAACAGAGCAGTTACTGTGGGGCAAAAAAGGTGCATAAAAAATGTCAAAAAAAGAACTCATCATGACCAGAGTTCAAACCAAGGACCTCCATACCTAACGCCTGCATCCTTAGCCACTGAACCACTGCTATCTTGGCTGATTACTTCACCTAATTTCTACCTTATAAATAAAAATTCTAGCTTAATAAGTAAAACAAATCTACCAATAGAAAATCTAGATTGTTCTAGAACATTTGTGATCAGATTTTACAAAACCGATCCAAATCGCACATAAGGCAAAATCAAACTAACACCACCAGTGGATAGCTACACTATTGTACTAGTAGTTTTGACACTCAGCACCACTCAAACTACTCGAGGCTGGTTTCAACAGACATCTTTTCTGGGGGGTGTAGAGCTCGAATGGCGATTTTAGGCCTTGTGAAGGACCTGGTTTGGCAAGAATCAGTGGTTTACTGGTGGACAGCCTGACAATGTTGGCTAGATGTTTTTTTCTGAGGATTTTGCTACATATCAACCACTAAGCAGCCAGCACAACCCTGTAATCTTGTATCTGGACTCCAATCGTGGTCTGTCTCCATTTTGAGGTCTAACCCTTGCCCACCCCGCCACCCCCACCCTCCACCCCTTTATGAGCACTCGTGATACTACTTCGCTCATCCAACAGCTCAGATTTTCTATCTTATTTGGCGGGAAACTCTACAAGCAGCTACAAGTACTGGAAGTAGTCTGAAAGGTAACAGATTGATGCATCTTTAGTGTAAATTTCATACGTGTGCTTGCTATCCCTGGAGGGTTATGCTGGCTTGAATTCTTTAAAACCTTTTATCTCGAAACTTCTAATGTGCGATTTGGATTGTTTTTCCAAAATCCAGTCACATTTTATGTATGTTCTATTAGATGATTTCAGCAAAAGCAAAAACGTGTGCTCTATTAGAGCATTAGCACCACACTCTTTTTGCAACACTTTGAGACTCAATCTAGTAGCTATTTCATCAAATCAGAGCCATTTTCATATCGATCAGTGGTATATTTGTAGTATTAACTTAGTTTTGCCCCCAGGCAGTCTGCGAGCAGACTAATATGACCAACTCACGCCAATCATCATCATAATCATCATAATAAGTGATATATGCTAACAAAACTTGTGATACAACAGCCTGGAAATCATATCCCAGTAAAAAGGTGCAGGATTTGGTTTTTGAAAATAAAAAAGTGAAATCCCTCAAAAACAGCCAAGCTGTAAAAAAGAGTGTGGCCCTCAAAAGCCTGGGTGAAAAAAGTTGTGAAATCAAAGGTGGCGGCCAAGAAATGGCTGCAATGATGTTAATGCTAAAAAAATTTAATAATGGATGTGTGCATTGTTAAAATTTATTAGCATTAACATCACTGCAGCCATTTCTTGGCTGCCACCTTTGATTTCACAACTTTTTCACCCAGGCTTTTGAGGGCCGTACTCGTTTTTTACAGGTTGGCTGTTTTTGAGTGGATACCTTATACAAGTAGCCATGCTAAATCCTAAGCATACTATCATTCACTGTAAACTTATTCTACTTGGAGCAGGAAACACAGAGATACATACATATGCATGAAATTCACTACCATGCAGTGAGTTATATCCAAGTTTTTGCAAAATTTGTAAATTCAAATTTACCTTGCAAAAATTTCTACTGGCAGACTAAATTTCTTATACTTTTGAGTAAGCAGAGTTTTGCCTAAACCTTCTGTATTTTAAATGAGGTTTACATGCACATTTAAACCAAGTTAATGTAGGAGCTATTAATTATGCACGCATTGGTTAGAAGTGTTAGTGAGCATTAACTGGAATTTGCTCATATGCAGTGTTCAACACGTGCCTCCTAGTGTGAACAGCGTGACTTGTTAGTTGTTAAGGGTGAGCCATCATGCCACAGACAGAGGACAAAAGGAAGATTCCAGAGGACAAAAGGAAGACCCCAGCGAATTGAAATCTATGGGCGAGCATCTTCTTTTTATCGCCCGTGCGAAACCGGGAGGATATACATACGGTAAGCGTCTTCTCCGAGGTCTTCTCTGAGCAAAAACAGCAAAACCAACGGGCTGAAGACGGAGGATAGAGATTGGATAACACGAAACCCTGGACGGTGAGCACCGCTTTGAATGTGAGGGAGGAGTGGCATCATCGCTGGGTCTATACTACACGTCAATACACGTTGAAAGACTGTGACATCATACATCGTCACGGTGGAGAACATCTCGATACAAGCAGCGCTGGATCGAATGGTGATAAAGGTAACTGATCTAACACCCGTCTCAGTAAGTAGTGTTGATTGTGTTTTTAATGTGTTAAACAGCTAGCTATATTAATTTTTGACGTTTCCATTGACAGCTGTGTTCTTATTACAAGTGGTGTAATAAATTTGAAGTATACATATAATATATGTATAGCATGGATAGTTTTGCTTTTGCGCACAGACCTGTCACCCAGAGAAGTATTTTCAAAATGTATTTACAGGTAATGACGGGCTTACTAACAATAGAAATCAGTAGTGGCTGATCATGAACTGCCTTTTCACTATAACTTTGGATTGTGGCTTGTGGTAACAGACTGTGGCTAGCAGGTTATGAGTCTACTTAGCTTCCAGACATTGCAGCACCACTACACTGTAAATTAGGAATGTGGGGTTCATGCTGGTGATGTGTTGCTTGTGTTTGCTTGGTGCGGTATGCATAATTGTGAAATAATTATGTGGATCATGCTGGGTGGCATGCCATTGGTGTGGGCTTCATGCTTCTGACGTGGGAATAGGTTTTCAAAGAGTCGGGCATATAGGCAATTCGTTTATGGTTTGTGGTGATCGCAAGGAACAAAACATGATGATTGGATTCTTCATGATCAGTTTCTGAGCAGCAAGTTTGATTGTGGTACGTGTACAACCGAATAGCTTTATAAATATTACTGTTGCTGTATTGTGCGGTGAAACATTTAGACCCTTACAATTTTGAGTGGGCATCAGTAGACCATTGCACAACAAAAGACATTAGCTTAGTCTGAAAAGTAGAAATCACTGCAACCCATAATCTTTTAGTTTAATACATTTGCAGACAGCTGTTTGGAACAGACTAGGTAACAGCATGAGCACATAGAATAAATATTATATCTTCAGAGCACATCTAGTGCACTTATTACACCAGTATACATGATTACTTGATTAGTCTGTGAACGTGATGAAAGACATAGCGCATTGACCCATAATATTGTTATCACCGATCTCAATTATAGTGATTCTGAAATGACTAGATTTTATCACCAGTAGTGTGTAAAACGTGAGTAAATGTGTTGAGGAAACTAGTATTATTAAGGTGCTTCTTTGGTGTACCAAATATACAAGGCATTTACTCATGAAGTTGCAGTGCTGGTTCTTCAGTGTTTGTAATATCTTTTAGTAAAATTTGTTCACATAGCGGGTGCTGGTACATGGTGTAGTCTTTGGTACATTACTAGTACTGAAATGTGCGTTTGTAAGAAATGTGGTTAACATTATTATTTGCCTACCTTACTCTTCCATGTTACTTCCCTTGATCATAGCAGTTGTTAAGTATACTGCTTCTATAATTTCTGATTATCCCAGCTTAACTAAACATACACATTGAGTTGTTGTACTTGTTTGGAAGTCCTTGTGATCTTCCTCAACACTAGACGGAGGGAAAAGTGTTATTGTAGCAAGTTAATGCCTGTTAATTGTTGCATATTCAGCACTCGTATAGTTAGCCTTCCCAATGGTACTCTTTGCACCTGCACAATGTTGGTGTCTTTGACAACCCACTTCAGCATTATAGCAAAACATTACATAATTATTCTGTTCTTTTATGCGAGGTAAGGTACTGTTATTTGGAAACACAGTCTACAGTGTTAGTGTAAGGGTCAAAGGGTACCGAAAAGCTCCTGTGAAACTGTTGCGTATCATGGTGATAGCAAGATTAGAAGGATTAGCTTCAGACTGGGTGTACTATGGAGACCACATGTGTACTGTTATAGTACGTACATTGCATCATATTTAATCATGCACAGTTCACTATGTCAGATATGACCATGACAGTCTGTAATTCCTCAAGCTTTAAATGCTATGCTTTACATTTGGCTGATTAACAGGAGCACTTTCCTGTAATCCATATATGTTATGTTTGAATATGTACATAAACCATGTATTTGCTTATTAATTGAAAGCACACCGCAGTCAAACACTTCCATGTCTGCGATCTTGAGTGAGTCACTTGATGTAGACCATCGTCCACTTACCAAATAGCAACAGCAGCAATGGTATGTCATCTTCCCCATCTGACTAGCTATTAAGTACAGAAAAATAGACATAATACATCATCCTACATAAAACTAAACATATTAAATACAGTGGTAAACAGCTCGTTATACTAGGAAGGTATGTCTTGACGTCCATCCCATTTGTAAACCTAAATGGCTTAGCTAAGTACATTCTACAGTGAGAATAATACTATATGTTCTACAATACATTCCTATTCAAATCCCCTTCCCATACTGCCATAATTACATGTCGCATGATTCCCACATGTGGTCTGACTGTAGATTTGCTCCTGTATGTGTAATTAGTACTAGTAATAGCATGGGTAGCAGTGAAATTTGGGATAAATATCACGAGTGTTGTATTGGAAATGGGGATAAATTTCACGAGGCGAAGCCGAGTGAAATTTACCATTTCCAATACAACAAGAGTGGAATTTATCCCAAATTTCACTGCTACCCATGCTATTCCCAGTTAATACCATACTCGCTGCATATGCGCATGCCGTATATTAGCGTTGCTATGTACGCAATTTGCCACTATGTACTAAACATGTGTCAACACTTATTGTTAACATAAATTCTAGCCAATGAAATTGCAATTACAACTTTTTCACTGCTACCAGTGAAATACAGGATAAATTTCACTGCTACTATTGAGACTTTTGTATGGGCAGTGAAACAGGTATGGTATTATACATGATATTGATATGCAATTTAAATGAGATATACCAATGTCAGCCTACAGTACCCTTCTTTCACCTTTACCATCTGCACTAGCTACCATGCACAGAAAGCAGTCATCACCTATCAGTAAACTCAAATTTGGCCATGTTACACAACATACCACAACATTCATCAATCTACCCATGCATAAGGGAAATTGTGGAGTGATTGAAGTATAGGCGAGGTAGGAAAAATGTTCTTTCTGTTTAGTGAAACATTGCTATCAACCTACCCTCTACGATGATGATTCATGTTGTATTAGGTATCCAGCTATCGAAAAGGAACCATTTACCTAAGATTTACAACAAGGGTATATTCTCTGCCATACACGTAACAATCTTCATTTACTATTGACTTCCCTTTACACTTACAGACCTATACATCTTCAATTGAAACCAAGACTTATGAGAACCTCCAATCAAAAAAAAATGAACGTTTGATTCGTTATTGTCCCTCGCTTCATTGATTAGTCACACAACAGCTGTTCTTATCGTGCACGCTGTCAGTAAAATAGTTTAATGATTAGTACCATAACCTTCCAATGATGCTATATTAATAGGATGTAGATGTAATCATTACCACAGTCACCTCACAAACTAGATAGTCAATCACCACCGCCGGCTTTCCCTTCAACTACTGTATGGAAGAAGACTGCCTGCTGACATACTTAAGTAGCATACTGGCTACCTTTCAACTATGTTTTCATACATCACTAAGGCTATCTATCTAATTGGCTTCCTATTCCTTAGTAATCAGAATTAGTACACTGGGACCACCTTGTTCACACCCATAGTTAACCAGTCACATGTTTGGCCACAACACATACTCAATGAATCTTCAAATTTTGCACTGCTTCATCAGAAGCATTAATGGTGCATCCTGGCTAAACTGCAGCTGGTACTGATGGGAGGTCTATTCCAATTGTATCCTGATATCAACCCTGCTCCTGGTACTACCACAGTATTATTACACTTAATCCACCCTGCAACTTGTAAGTGCTTAGAGCATGTATGAAAATACTCATATTGCGGACGTGTACATGCATGCACATATGGGATACATGCGTGTACATTTATATTATGTTGTGTGTGCTCTATATAATGCTGCTTGTATGCATGAAAAGTCATGTTTACTCTGGCTTGCATAGGTAGTAGTATAACTCAGGGTCCTGCTTGGGTGGAAAGTCATTTCCCATTCCTTTCTATGGCCTGATACACCCAAGCTATGTCAATAGTCTGAAAAATCCCCTTTTACCATTCAAAAGTATTCACCAACCCATCTAATATACATATAACTTCCTAATTTAAGTCCCAGCCTACAATTTTGGTTAGATTTTCCCATGGCAGACAGAGTCCTTGTACAACTACCAACCCCACCACGAGATGATGGTGGTAGATAAACCAATCAGTAACACCTGTGTGGGACAAAGATCGGTGACAAGTATGTTAGAGGTGAGCGAACTACATTAAAGTTTCGTATCTTTGCCACAGTATACGAAGAGATGTGTAGAATTTAGATGTGTAGATGCATACTAGTGGACATTAAATTCCATGACTGAAGCATGTAGGTAGTAAATGTCCATTATTATTATCTGCAGGTGAAGGTAACCACCCTTGTTTCAAGACATTTTATATAATTATCACTATGATCCATTAAAATACTTTAAATTCTTTGTAATCAAAAAGTTTACTTTTTTGTAACATAATACTTATGACTGATGAACCGATGCATACCACATCAAAAGAAACAACAGGGGCATAGGGAGGAGGGGTTCCGGGGGGTTCAGGAACCCCCCTGTAAAATTTAGACTTCTGCAAGCAGGATCCTAACACAACACTTAGTGTGGCAAGACAAAATGAGTGAGCAATATAGGGTAATGACACAGCACAACAATTGATAAAACTTACATTCATCTCTCAGGGAAGGATTTACAGAGGTAACATGAGCCCTCTTCAAAATTTGTTTAAGAATTGATATACTCTAATAGAGCAGTTAGGTATATACTCTAATAGAGCAGTCAGGTATACTCTAATAGAACATGCATGTAAATATCCATGTCCATATGAAGTTTTTCAGACATTCCAACATTAAATGCAAAACTTAGCATGACCTTATACTGCTATAGCTTTGGTGTGCAGTGTTTAAAGATATAGAGCTCCAGTAATTTATCACTTGTGTTATGCAAAATGAATTCATGCTATGCATACTTGTATTGTTATATTGTTTTGATTGTCATTTGTATCAGTGGATTCATGGCTCCTATACCACAGTGAGATATAACCATCACTTACAGATTATTATATGTGTCTCTATGTGTTATGCTGTCTGTTTCCACTAGGTGACTTTATCTAGTACTACCTTCATCTCAGGGGCACTTAATGCATCATAATTAATGTACTTTTTGCATAAAATATAGCAATTTGCTGAGTTTTAATTTATTAAAACATTGAAAGTCTCTCAGCGGCTGGGAGCTGTGCCCCCAGACCCCTGCTTCTAGTAACTCAATGCAGGTGCCGGAACCCCCCTTCAAAAAATCCTGGCTACGCCCCTGAACAATGGTGCTAAATATAAATTTTTATTATCAATTATTACTGATAATTAAAGTGTCCATATTGTCTCTGTCATTAGCTACGTTAAGGCCACTATATACACCAACAAAATAAAAACAATACAAGAAGTGCATCCACATGCAATTAATCCAGTTACTACAAAAATACAAATGATTCCTTTATAAATGAACTGTTGGAAGTAACTATTTACCATTATTCCTGTACCAATGTGACTGTTTTATCTTGGAACTCCTGTAGTATTTGAAAAGTTTTCAATCTACTATCTATGCATACAACTATGACATTATTGCAGTGGTTGAAATCTGGCTCCACATCTTTATGTATGACAACAAAAATTGTCTACTGGATATACCATATTTAGAAAAGATCACAACTCTAGAGGCAGAATTGTTATGATCAATTAACTCTTCATTCTCTTCTACTCAGTTAGAATCCCCTGACAATCTAGATCTAGTGGTTGCTTCAGTTAGAACTCAGCAAGCAAAAGATACTGTCATACATTCTGCCTTGTGCTTGAATCGATTACCACCAGGTAGAGCTGAGCAATAGTGGTGATTAATTGTTTATCATAATAGCTAGTAACAGTCATGATCTTTATAGTATACTATCATGCTATTGCAATTACTTATCCATACCTGTGCTTGGTTAAAAATATGGATAACAAAAGCAAAGACGACAATGTTGAAGTTCAGAAAACTGTAAAAGACCAGTAACTTGAACATAGACAATAGAGATAACAACTGTAATACTGGCACATAACAATTTTTAGTGGAGTTTTATAAAAGCAGATGTGTGGTCTGTACATAATTGGTGTTTGTATATGTGAGGTTGAGTGTCTTCAATTAACTGCTAGTAACTATCGTGATACTATCGTTATCGTAATTATAAAAGTTACTATCAAATCATGATTATGATAGTTGTACTATCACTCAGCATTTATTAACGTAAAAAAAGATCAAACTTCTGTCATGGCTACAGGGTAAACTGAGCATAGAAATAACTTGCAAATTGGTGTGTAGATAGGCTGATCATTGTAGCAGTGCCTTTTGATAGTTTGAAGTGTAAAATCATGGGATTGGGATACTCTAATAGAGCAGTAAAAAAGGTGTGCAAAAAATGTTGAAAAAAAACTTACCAGAGATCAAACCAGGGACCTCCATACCTAATACCTGCATCCTTAACCACCGAACCACTGCTACCTTGGCTGATCACCTCACTTAATTTTTGCTTTATAAATGAAATTTCTAGTTGAAATCAGCTTATAATCAAACATTTGTAGTTTCATAGATTTACCAATAGAAGTACTAGATTGTTCTAGAACATTCTATTAAGCTGGAGGAGACAGTCCGGTTGGTCAGGCCTAAGCCGGACCAATAATCTGGAGTTGGACCAACTAGCTGACCAGTTTGAACTATATTACCTTATGCAATCTCTGGATGATCATAACTATAAGTACATTTCACGATGTTATTGAAAATGTATGGCACAAGTAGTTACCAAGAGTTTCTTAGCCTAACTAAAGCACAAAAATACATACAGTACTTCCAATTACCTTACAGTACAGCACAGCATTCAAATCATTCTGTACAGAAATGATTGTGGTTCTACATATCACGTGTGCTAACATTTGGTATTTATCACGTGTACGGCAGGTGCCTTTGATTCTAAACCAGCACACTTAGCTACATCATAATTCATTCTTCATAAAATAATCATTAGCATTCCTTGGCTTGTCACTCTTGGTATCTTTTACTGGGCGGAGGGCTGGCAGTGACAAACAAGGCGCCTCATTCCGTGGCAGGAAGCTGTACACTCATACATTACATGGCGGCCATCTGGATGAGATTTTGAGTAGAAATCACTCCTCTTCAACTACCCACTCGTCCTGTCGAGATACTGAGCAAACTCTCAATCTTACCTCACATCGCACCATTTTCAAATAGTGATTGATCTTGTGATTATCCACCAGTATATTTACATGATGATCTGTTCATTTCATTGCATACAAACTAGTATAGTAAGCGGTCTAGTATACTGCATTTTTGTAGCTGTCCTTTGTATTGTAGCTGTGTGCATTCACTGTGTACAGTTAGCTGCCTAGTCGTAAATACTACAAATACAAATTAATTATATGCTGTTCTGCCATGCTGCATGGGGGAAAGTTGCAAGTTGCTAGCTAGTTTTACTTTAAAATTTAGCATCAATTTCAAGGCATTTTCAAGCCTGTAAATTGCAAAAATTCTGCGGCTCCTGGCCCAGACCCCATTGAACTTCTATAATTGCTACTGACTGTACACTAGCTGAGCCATATATAGCAAGTTTCATACTGTGTCCCCTGTACGTCAGGTCTACAATTACCTACCTATTATACATAGTATAGAAAGTCTGAAGAGCAGATAGGTTTGAGATTTATATTGCTAACTAGCAGTGAAATATCACTAAAATTGCATCTAATTTTCAAAATTTCTTGTGGGCCGAGGCATGCCCCCAGACCCCCCTAGAATGCTCATGCTTCACACTTTGCAGCAACTCCTCTCATTGGCAACACCATGTATATAGGTGGCTGAATTTGACAAAACCCGGCTTCGACGCACAAAACTTCGTTAGGAGATATGGCGATTTTAAGTAATCATTGTGTAATAACTTCCCAGTGCCTACAGCTGTGCAAGCAAAATTTGCACCAAGTATGCATCTATTTACTAGCTATCACTGAGTGGGTGTATACATTTCTGATACCCAAAATTAGCTCTGTTGACCGAGAACACTATTGGTGAGCTCTCTGTGAAGTCCCAGCTCACTACACACCATTATCACAAAGCCATGGCCATTCAATGGCGCCAATCTCCCACTCGTGGCTTTGACAGGGTCGGAAGAAAGCTGCCACAGAAACCGGACTTGCCAGTCCTGAAGGAAGTACAGTGTGGAATGTGATAGTGTATTAGGCCAGCAATCCATTTCTGGTAAAAACGTAAGTTTGATTTTGTGTGTGTGGAAGCCTTGTTATGTGAAATCCGGTCACATAGTAGCAATTTCAATATCAAGACACACGGTAGTGTGTCGTGCGGCCCAAGAAGCCGGCGCGCCACACCGTGAGTATATTGACAGGAAGAACGAAAACGTCATTTTCACACCTTTGTATCTCGGTGATCACTTATCGGATTGGAACCAAATTTGCTACACAGTTGCCCGCCAGCCAAGGGAGTCTACATTCCAAATTTGAAGGAAATCGCTCAAGCCATTTCCGAGATACGAGCTGCCAAAGTTTCGTTTTTTTTTCTTCGTCTTTTCGCACACTTGCAAAAATTGCTATAACAAGCAAACGCGTGCTCCGATCGCCTTGAAATTTGGCACACAGAAAGGGAGTCCAACGGCGAATCCTAGCATCAAATTTGGTACAAATGCGATGAATGGTTCAGGAGTTATTACCGATTATTCGCGTAAAACAAGATCGA
Source organism: Dysidea avara (assembly GCF_963678975.1). Lineage (NCBI taxonomy): Eukaryota > Metazoa > Porifera > Demospongiae > Dictyoceratida > Dysideidae > Dysidea > Dysidea avara. The sequence continues at coordinate 14,409,069 of NC_089279.1, read as the reverse complement.
TTTGTTGTCACGCCTACAGGGTAAACCGCTTCATGGAATGAGTTGAAAATTGCTATGTAGATGGATTAACCATCGTAGGAGTGCCTTTTGGTGGTTTGAAAGGAATCGAGATAAAGACCACAGAGATATGACACAAAACCCAACCTGTGTCACAATTACGCGATCGATTTTTATGAATAAAAAAGTATTAGTTTTCACGCCTACTAGGCAAACCGCTTAGAGCAATGAGCTGAAAATCGGTGTATAGCTGGAATAATCTTCATAGAAAGTCCTTGCAGTAGTATAGAAGAATTGGATTACAAACCACTGAGTTATGATTCGAAAGCCAACTCCGTGTAGCAAATGCGAGATCGAGATACTCTAATAGAACAGTCACCCTAATAGAGCATTCGGCTAATTTATTTACTCCATTATAGAATTTATTACATCACAAGTTATTCTGTAGGGAGTTCAGCTGGAACAAATCAATTACCTTTAGAGCGATCAACAATGAACAAATCAACACAAATCTACCTGTAGAGAGATCAGCTAGAAACAAATCACCCTGAAGAGAGTTCAGCTACAAAAAATCACCCTGTAGAGACATCAGCTAGAAACTAGACACAATGTAAGGAGTTCAGCTACAAGCAATCACCCTGTAGAGAGTTCAGCTAAAACAAATCAGCCTGCAGAGAGATCAGCTACAAACAAATCACCTTATAGAGAGTTCAGCTACAAACAGATTACCTGTAGAGAGATCGACTACAAACAAATCAACCTGCAGAGAGATCAGCTATATACACACAAATCAACTTGTAGAGAGATCAGCTACAAACAAATCACCCTGTAGAGAGATCAGCAACAAACTACACACAATGTAAGGAGTTCAGCTACAAACAAATCACCCTGTAGAGAGATCAGCTACAAACTAGACACAAAGTAAGGAGTTCAGCTATAAGCAAATTACCCTGTAGAGAGTTCATCTACAAACAAATCCACCTGTAGATAAATCAGCTAGAAACAAATCACCCTGAAGAGAGGTCAGCTACAAAAAATCACCCTGTAGAGAGATCAGCTACAAACAAATTGCCCTGTAGAGAGATCAGCTACAAACAAATCAACCTGCAGAGAGATCAGCTACACACAAATCAACTTGTAGAGAGTTCAGCTACAAACAAATTACCCTGTAGAGAGATCGGCTACAAACAAATCAGCCTGTAGAGAGTTCAGCTAAAACAAATCAACCTGCAGAGAGATCAACTACAAACAACTCACCTTATAGAGAGTTCAGCTACGAACAAATTACCCTATAGAGAGATCGGCTACAAACAAATCAACCTGCAGAGAGATCAACTACACACAAATCAACTTGTAGAGAGATCATTTACAAACAAATCACCCTGTAGAGAGATCAGCTAGAAACTACACAGAATGTAAGGAGTTCAGCTACAAATAAATCACCTTATAGAGAGTTCAGCTACAAACAAATCACTCTGTAGAGAGATCAGCTAGAAACTGGACACAATGTAAGGAGTTCAGCTACAAGCAAATCACCCTTTAGTGAGTTCAGCTACAAACAAATCAACCTGCAGTGAGATCACCTACAAAAAAGCACCTTGTACAGAGTTCAGCTACAAACAAATTACCCTGTAGAGAGATCGGCTACAAACAAATCAACCAGTAGAAAGATCAGCTACACACAAATCAACTTGTAGAGAGATCAGCTACAAACAAATCACCCTGTAGAGAGATCAGCTAGAAACTAGTCACAATGTAAGGAGTGCAGCTACAAGTAAATCACCCTGTAGAGAGTTCAGCTAAAACAAATCAACCTGCAGAGAGATCAGCTACAAATAAATCACTTTATAGACAGTTCAGCTACAAACAAATTACCTTGTAGAGAGATCGGCTGCAAATTAATCAACCTGCAGAGAGATCAGCTACACACAAATCAACTTGTAGAGAGATCAGCTACAAACAAATCACCCTGTAGAGAGATCAGCTAGAAACTAGATACAATGCAAGGAGTTCAGCTACAAGCAGAATCACCCTTTAGTGAGTTCAGCTACAAACAAATCAACCTGCAGTGAGATCACCCACAGAAACGCACTTGTACAGAGTTCAGTTACAAACAAATCACCCTGTAGAGAGATCAGGTAGAAGAATTCACCTTGTAGAGAGTTCAGCAACAAAGAAACCACCATGTAGAGAGTTCAGCTGCAAACAAATCACCCAGTAGAAAGATCAGCTAGAAGAAGTTACCATGTACAGAGTTCAGTTACAAAAAAACCATCATAGAGAGTTCAGCTACAAAGAAATTACCCCGTAGAGAGTTCAGCTAGAAGAAGTCATCTTGTAAAGAGTTTAGCTACAAAGAAACCATCATGTACAGAGTTCAGCTACAAAGAAACCACCTGTACAGAATTCAACTACAAACAAATCACCCTGTATAGAGATCAACTAGAAGAAGTTACCTTGTAGATAGTTCAGCTACAACAATTCACCCTGTAGAAAGATCAGCTAGAAGAAGTCACCTTGTAGAGTGTTCAGTTACAAAGAAACCATCATGTAGAGAGTTCAGCTGCAAACAAATCACTCTGTAGAGAGTTCAGCTACAAAGAAACTGCCATGTAGAGAGTTCAGCCTCATACAAACCACCTTGTAGAGAATTCAACTACAACAAATCACCCTGTAGAGAATAAGTTACCTTGTAGAGAGTTCGGCTACAAAGAAACCACCATGTAGAGAGTTTAGCTGCAAACAATTCACCTGTAGAGAGTTCAGCTAGAAACAAATCACCCCGTAGAGAGATCAGCTGGACGAAGTCACCTTGTAGAGAGTTCAGCTACAAAGAAACCATCATGTAGAGAGTTCAGCTGCAAACAAATCACCCTGCAGAGAGTTCAGCTACAAAAAAATCACCCTGTAGAGAGTTCAGCTAGACGAAGTCACCTTATAGAGAGTTCAGCTACAAAGAAACCATCATGTAGAGAGTTCGGCTATAAAGACACCACCATGTAGAGAGTTTAGCTGCAAACAAATCACCTGTAGAGAGTTCAGCTAGAAACAAAATATCCTGTAGAGAGACCAGCTAGAAGAGGTTACCTTGTAGAGAGTTCAGCTACAAAGAAACCATCCTGTATATAGTTCAGCTACATTTCAAGTCACCCAGTAGAGAGATCAGCTGCAAAAAAAATCCTGTGGGGAATAATGAGCATGTAATAAATATCTAATCCAAAACAGCCAAGCTGTAAAAAAAAGAGTGCGGCCCTGAGAAAGGCTATGGTGAAAAAAGATGTGAAATCCAAGGTGGCGGCCAAGAAATGGCTGTGATGGTAGGTTAATGGTAAAAATTTTAATAACAACAATTCAGTGAATTTGGTGCCGCTTGGTCTTGGCACAAAATTCACCTGAATTGTTATTATTAAAATTTTTACCATTAACCTACCATCACAGCCATTTCTTGGCCGCCACCTTGGATTTCACATCTTTTTTCACCATAGCCTTTCTCAGGGCCGCACTCTTTTTTTTACAGCTTGGCTGTTTTGGATTAGATTTCACTTCTTTTTGTATTTGTATACCCCAAAGCCGGCCATAGGCCGGCTTTAGGGCTTTTTAACCTGTCATTTTTTTTCTTTACTACAGGAAGAAGAAAAGATAAAGCAGGGTGATTTCTTTGTAGCTGACCTCTCTGCAAGGTGGTCCTTCTAGCTGATCCCTCTACCGGATGACTTGTTTGTAGTTGAATTCTCTACAGGGTGATTTGTTTGTAGCTGAACTCTCTACAAGGTAACTTCTTCTAGCTGATCTTTCTACAGGATGACTTGTTTCTAGCTGATCTCTCTACAGGGTGACTTGTTTGTAGCTGAACTCTCTACAGGGTGATTTGTTTGTAGCTGAACTCTCTACAATGTAACTTCTTCTAGCTGAACTCTCTACATGGTGACTTGTTTGTAGCTGAACTCTCTACAGGGTGATTTGTTTGTAGCTGAACTCTCTACAAGGTAACTTCTTCTAGCTGATCTTTCTACAGGGTGATTTGTTTGTAGCTGAATTCTCTACAGGCGATTTGTTTGCAGCTAAACTCTCTACATGGTAGTTTCTTTGTAGCCGAACTCCCTACAGTGTAACTTCTTCTAGCTGAACTCTCTACGGGTGGCTTGTTTGTAGCTGATCTCTCTACACGGTGACTTGTTTCTAGCTGAACTCTCTACAGGGTGATTTGTTTGTAGCTGAACTCTCTACAAGGTAACTTCTTCTAGCTGACCTTTCTACAGGGTGATTTGTTTGTAGCTGAATTCTCTACAGGGCGATTTGTTTGCAGCTGAACTCTCTACATGGTAGTTTCTTTGTAGCCGAATTCTCTACAGTATAACTTCTTCTAGCTGAACTCTTTACGGGTGGCTTGTTTCTAGCTGATCTCTCTACAGGGTGACTTGTTTCTAGCTGAACTCTCTATAGGGTGATTTGTTTGTAGCTGAACTCTCTACAAGGTAACTTCTTCTAGCTGACCTTTCTACAGGGTAATTTGTTTGCAGCTGAACTCTCTACATGGTAGTTTCTTTGGAGCTGAACACTCTACAATGTAACTTCTTCTAGCTGATCTTTCTACAGGGTGATTTGTTTGTAGCTGAATTCTCTACAGGCGATTTGTTTGCAGCTGAACTCTCTACATGGTAGTTTCTTTGTAGCCGAATTCTCTACAGTATAACTTCTTCTAGCTGAACTCTCTACGGGTGGCTTGTTTCTAGCTGATCTCTCTACACGGTGACTTGTTTCTAGCTGAACTCTCTACAGAGTGATTTGTTTGTAGCTGAACTCTCTACAAGGTAACTTCTTCTAGCTGATCTTTTTACAGGGTAATTTGTTTGCAGCTGAACTCTCTACATGGTAGTTTCTTTGTAGCTGAACACTCTACAATGTAACTTCTTCTAGCTGATCTTTCTACAGGGTGATTTGTTTGTAGCTGAATTCTCTACAGGGCGATTTGTTTGCAGCTGAACTCTCTACATGGTAGCTTCTTTGTAGCTGAACTCTCTACAATGTAACTTCTTCTAGCTGAACTCACTACGGGTGGCTTGTTTCTAGCTGATCTCTCTACAGGGTGACTTGTTTCTAGCTGAACTCTCTACAGGGTGATTTGTTTGTAGCTGAACTCTCTACAAGGTAACTTCTTCTAGCTGACCTTTCTACAGGGTGATTTGTTTGTAGCTGAATTCTCTACAGGGCGATTTGTTTGCAGCTGAATTCTCTATATGGTAGTTTCTTTGTAGCTGAACTCTCTACAATGTAACTTCTTCTAGCTAAACTCTCTACGGGTGGCTTGCTGATCTCTCTACAGGGTGACTTGTTTGTAGCTGAACTCTCTACACGGTGACTTGTTTGTAGCTGAACTCTCTACAGGGTGATTTGTTTGTAGCTGAACTCTCTACAAGGTAACTTCTTCTAGCTGACCTTTCTACAGGGTGATTTGTTTGTAGCTGAATTCTCTACAGGGCGATTTGTTTGCAGCTGAACTCTCTACATGGTAGCTTCTTTGTAGCTGAACTCTCTACAATGTAACTTCTTCTAGCTGAACTCTCTACGGGTGGCTTGTTTCTAGCTGATCTCTCTACAGGGTGACTTGTTTCTAGCTGAACTCTCTACAGGGTGATTTGTTTGTAGCTGAACTCTCTACAAGGTAACTTCTTCTAGCTAAACTCTCTACGGGTGGCTTGTTTCTAGCTGATCTCTCTACAGGGTGACTTGTTTGTAGTTGAATTCTCTATATGGTAGTTTCTTTGTAGCTGAACTCTCTACGGGTGGCTTGTTTCTAGCTGATCTCTCTACAGGGTGACTTGTTTGTAGCTGAACTCTCTACAGGGTGATTTGTTTGTAGCTGAACTCTCTACAAGGTAACTTCTTCTAGCTGACCTTTCTACAGGGTGATTTGTTTGTAGCTGAATTCTCTACAGGGCGATTTGTTTGCAGCTGAACTCTCTACATGGTAGCTTCTTTGTAGCTGAACTCTCTACAATGTAACTTCTTCTAGCTGAACTCTCTACGGGTGGCTTGTTTCTAGCTGATCTCTCTACAGAGTGACTTGTTTCTAGCTGAACTCTCTACAGGGTGATTTGTTTGTAGCTGAACTCTCTACAAGGTAACTTCCTCTAGCTAAACTCTCTACGGGTGGCTTGTTTCTAGCTGATCTCTCTACAGGGTGACTTGTTTGTAGTTGAATTCTCTATATGGTAGTTTCTTTGTAGCTGAACTCTCTACAATGTAACTTCTTCTAGCTAAACTCTCTACAGGTGGCTTGTTTCTAGCTGATCTCTCTACAGGGTGACTTGTTTGTAGCTGAACTCTCTACAGGGTGACTTGTTTGTAGCTGAACTCTCTACAGGGTGATTTGTTTGTAGCTGAACTCTCTACAAGGTAACTTCTTCTAGCTGACCTTTCTACAGGATGATTTGTTTGTAGCTGAATTCTCTACAGGCGATTTGTTTGCAGCTGAACTCTCTATATGGTAGTTTCTTTGTAGCTGAACTCTCTACAGGGTGATTTGTTTGTAGCTGAACTCTCTACAAGGTAACTTCTTCTAGCTGATCTTTCTACAGGGTAATTTGTTTGTAGCTGAATTCTCTACAGGGCGATTTATTTGCAGCTGAACTCTCTACATGGTAGTTTCTTTGTAGCTGAACTCTTTACAATGTAACTTCTTCTAGCTGAACTCTCTACAGGGTGATTTGTTTGTAGCTGAACTCTCTACAAGGTGACTTCTTCTAGCTGATCTTTCTACAGGGTGATTTGTTTGTAGTTGAATTCTCTACAGGTGATTTGTTGCAGCTGAACTCTTTTACATGGTGGTTTCTTTGTAGGTGAACTCTCTACAATGTAACTTCTTCTAGCTGAACTCTCTACAGGGTGATTTGTTTGTAGCTGAACTCTCTACAAGGTGACTTCTTCTAGCTGATCTTTCTACAGGGTGATTTGTTTGTAGTTGAATTCTCTACAGGTGATTTGTTGCAGCTGAACTCTTTTACATGGTGGTTTCTTTGTAGGTGAACTCTCTACAAAGTGACTTCTTCTAGCTGATCTATCTACAGGATGACTTGTTTCTAACTGAACTCTCTACAGTGTGATCTGTTCATAGCGGAACTTTCTACTGGGTGATTTGTTTGTAGCTAAACTCTTTGCATAATTGTTTCTTTGTAACTGAACTCTCTAAAAGGTAACTTCTTCTAGCTGATCTCTCTACAAGATGACTTTTTTCTAACTGAACTCTCTACAGTGTGATCTGTTCATAGCGGAATTTCTACTGGGTGATTTGTTTGCAGCTAAACTCTTTGCATGATTGTTTCTTTGTAACTGAACTCTCTACAAGGTAACTTCTTCTGGCTGATCTCTCTACAGGATGACTTGTTTCTAACTGAACTCTCTACAGTGTGATCTGTTCATAGCGGTGATTTGTTTGCAGCTAAACTCTTTGCATGATTGTTTCTTTGTAACTGAACTCTCTACAAGGTAACTTCTTCTAGCTGATCTCTCTACAGGGCAATTTTTTGTAGCTGAATTCTCTACAGGGTGATTTATTTGAGCTGAACTCTCTACATGATGGCTTATTTGTAGCTGAACTCTCTATTAGGTACCTTCTTCTAGCTGATCTGACTACAGGGTGACTTGTTTGTAGCTGAATTCCCTACAGAATAACTTACAATGTAATATAACTGAGTAAATTTTAAATGCAGCTGAATGCTTTATTAGGGTGACTGTTCTATTATAGTATCTCGATCTCGCATTTGCTGCACGTAGTTGCCTTTCGAATCATAACTCAGTGATTTGTAATCCAATTCTTCTGTACTACTGCAAGGACTTTCTATGATGATTATTCCAGCTACATACTGATTTTCAGCTTGTTGCTCTAAGCGGTTTGCCTGGTAGATACGAAAACTAATAGTTTTTTTATTCATAAAAATCGATCGCGTAATTTTGACACAGGTTGGGTTTCGTGTCATATCTCCATGGTCTTTGTCCCGATTCCTTTCAAACCACAAAAAGGCACTCCTACGATGGTTGCTCCATCTACATATCAATTTTCAACTGATTCCTCCAAGGCGTTTACCCTGTAGGCGTGACAGACCTTCGACCTTATTTTACGCAAATAATTAGTCATAACTCCGTGAATGTTCATCGGATTCCTACCAAAGTTGGTACGGAGATCCGCCTTAATGAGCCCTTTAAGTGTGCCAAATTTCAGCCCAATCCGAGCACGCATTCGTGTTTTATGGCGAATTTTGCGAAGTGTGCGAAATGAAGAAGATGATGAAGAAGAAGAAAAAAACGAAGAAATTAAAACGAACTTTTGTCCGCTCGTATCTCGGAAATGGCTGGAGCGATTTTCTTCAAATTTGGTATGTAGACTCCCCTAACTGGGCGACACGTCTCCAGCAAATTTGGTTGCAATCGGATAAGGAATCACAGAGCTACGTAGGTGTGAAAATTGCGTTTTCTTTCTTCCTGTTAATATACTCACGGTGTGGCGCGCCGGCTTCTTGGGCCGCACGACACACTATCGTGTGTCTTGATATGTATATAATTTGTATAATTACTAATAAAATCAAAAATAATTGAAGTACTAAAATTCTTCTTTAAGTTCTTTTCTTCTTCCTGTAGTAAAGAAAAAAACACATGGGTTTAAAAAGCCCCAAAGCCAGCCATAGGCCGGCTTTGCAGTATAAAAATACAAAAAGAAGTGATATCTGATCAAAAACAGCCAAGCTGTAAAAAAAGGTGCGGCCCCCATAAAGGCCATGGTGAAAAAAGATGTGAAATCCAAGGTGGCGGCCAAGAAATGGCTGTGATGGTAGGTTAATGGTTACATTTTAATAACGCCAATTCAGGTGAATTTTGTGCCGCTTGGTCTTGGCACCAAATTCGCCTGAATTGTTGTTATTAAAATGTAACCATTAACCTACCATCACAGCCATTTCTTGGCCGCCACCTTGGATTTCACATCTTTTTTCACCATGGCCTTTATGGGGGCCGCACCTTTTTTTACAGCTTGGCTGTTTTTGATCAGATATACAATGGCCTAACCAACCCAATTTTCCCTCCTCTGGTCCTGTCTATGTATGTTCTATTAGAAGTCCTCAAAAAAATGTGCACTCTATTAGAGTATTACAATAATATTATTAAATATTGAATTAAATCATGCAGTGAAATACATTTATAAGTCTGTCTTCAATAATCATCATTGCATCTACATAGAAAAGAAAACTGTGAGTAAAAACAAGCCTCAAAGTCAGCCATAGGCTGGTTTTAGGGCCTTATAAAGTACAAAAAGAAGTGAAATCCACACAAAAACAGCCAAGCTGTGAAAAATATGGTGCGGCCTTAAAAAGCCTGGGTGAAAAAAGTTGTGAAATCAAAGGTGGCGGCCAAGAAATGGCTGCAATGATGTTAATGCTAATAAATTTTAACAATGCACACAGCCATTATTTAAATTTTTTAGCATTAACATCATTGCAGCCATTTCTTGGCACCTTTGATTTCACAACTTTTTTCACCCAGGCTTTTTAAAGGCCACAACATTTTTTTCACAGCTTGGCTGTTTTTGTGTGGATATACTTATCTTGAGACTCTTAATTTTTCATATAATCTAATTATTATGGGAAACTTCAATGCACCGGACATAAACTGGTCCACTTTTGCCAATAGTATGCCTTGTTCTGATTGTTAAGTGAATTTGTTGTAGATAATGGCTTATCACAACTTGTACACAGACCAACACATTCTCAAGGAAATGAATGCTTTAGATGTAATTATTACTGACACTGAAGAAAGGATTAACAATCTGATTATTTATTCACTGTATATACCAGTTTTCTTTGCAATCTGCCATTACTTACTCTCTGTGTACTACCAAGCACCATCTTATTTGGGCCACACCTACTCCATCTTATTTGGGCCTCTAATGTTATTTCATGGGCCACAACTACTCCTTTGTGGCCCCTACTATACAGTACTATCATACTGTTTGATAGTGTTGTGGATACTGTTATTAGTGTAAGGCTTTTTAGTACTATCCAACCCCCAGCAACCATGCACCATTCTGGGAATAAACATGTTTTTTTGAATTTACTCCAAGAGGCATATTTGTAAATTATGCATCTTTACTATCCCATGTATGTTTTGGCTTAATCTGTTAACATGTCTTCCCTCTTGTAGTAGTCTTGGTCACTCAAGGAATGTTAGCATTTCTGTCACACTGATATACACAATACTTATTGTATAAAAAACACCTATCTTATAGCATGTCAGTGAACTTTTCAAAAATTATTTACTAACAAGCCAGTGACAAGTCAAGGCTACTCAGAAAGTTTGAAATACAACTTCTATTATCTGACCATTATAATGCAAATGTGACTGATTATCACTTATACATACACAAACATGTAAATGCATACGTGCATGCATATAAAACTCCTAGCTCTATTTTTTAACCTTGTAAATAAATTATTAGTGTATGCTAATGCAAACAATATTCTCTTGCAGATTTTCAAGTGCTAATTGCAAGAAACTTGTAATAGATTTAATGAAACGGATCAGTGAAGGATATGTGAATGATGGAAAACAAGATAAATTTCTTATGGATCTTGTGGAATTAGATGTTCCCAAATTGGTATATGTGCAAACAGCTGATAGTGAAGTTGAAGTTTTGTTCATTGAAATGATTTGCAGTTTTATTAGACGCAATATACCACAAAAAGACCTTATAGAAATGTCTTTAGAGATAGTGGTACGTTTACAATGATGCACATGTAATCTGAAACATAATCATGCATATATATTTTACATACATGCATAATTATTTGCATGTATAGTTTTTGAATATGTCAGTTTAATGTTGCTCTTTAACATGTAGGATTTAGTAAAGCCAGGAAATGATTTGCACAGAGTTCTGCTGATAGCAATACAAAAGGTAACAATGTTTACTGAACAACTGCTAACTTTGTCTATATGTATGCATAAGGCATGTCTGGCATGTCTTCTGTGTGTCTGGTAATTAATCAACCCATTTACTGATATACCTATATTTAGTTGAGCAAGAGGATATTTCTTTCCCTTCTTAAATGTAAACATCAAACCAGATTGAGAATTACATCTGATATAATGGAATATAGTGGTTTTACTGTGATGCCATATTTTAGAGTGCGATGTCACTATGCATGTATCTATCATGTCAGCATAATTGTGGGAATAATAGGTAGTTGAAAGAATCATGGAATATTCTGGAATAATCGGATGAGTTATAGGAATAAATGGTACAAAATTATAAGTTTTCCTTGTAGTTTGATGGAACAATCTTTGAATACATCACTGAAACAGTGTAAGCATATGAAAAGATTGAAATACTCTAGTAGAGTGGTCTACTTTGATCCCATAATTCTTTTATAGCAGCCACTTATATAAAACCGTAATTAATATGCTTATATCTGACACAAATTTCAAGAATAATTTTGAGAATAATACGTGAATAAAAAGAATTTCAAGAAAGACTAATTGGAAGGTTTTGGAGCATAATAGACTTAATCCTAGATGTCACTTCTGGAGTGTACTTTTGCTTTTAATGACCCATGCATTATAATTTGTCATTAATACTGCAAGTGTTTATACCAGTGCTACTACATATATTGCTAACTATTTCCTGCGAATATATAAGTGTTAGGGCGTAATGTTGGTTGATTTTGCTTATCTGCAAGTTATTAGCCAGATTACAAAGTGCAACTTGTTTTCCGTAACAACTTTAAATGGGCTGTAGAACCAGGAGTCCTACAGGCCTTCAGCACTTGTGCTGTAAAGTCTTAATACCATGCCAGGTGAATACCAACCCTGTATCATCTGTAAACAAATGGCATGAAAGGAAAATAACATATGCATGCAGGCTGGATTCCTACCTGTGTATATATGGTATCTAGCATCAGCTAATTTTCAGTAGTATATTATGTATTATATTATAGATGCTATGATGGGAGTCCACCCTCGCATAGCATCACCATGGGCACTGTGCACCCAAATTCTTAGGATTTAACACTAAAATAATTTATATATATTTTGTACTCACTGAGTTCATCACTGTTGTCAGAGTCTGTGCCATCAGTGATGTGGGTGGTTTCTTCCAAGGGCTTGCGACTCTGGAAATGCCTTCCTGACAGCCTCAACGATGGTAGGAATATCATCTGTAGTCAAAGGACAAGTCTTCTGGCATTTACTCTGCTGGCTGTTCAGTTCTGTGGCTTTTCTCTTGCGAGTTGATCTTGTCGTGACGGCGGCACTTGAATCACCTTTCTCTTGCTGGTGCTGTGTGTTACTCTTCTTGGACTTGCTTGAACGGGTGGCAGCAATGCCAGATCCAGAGCCACAAGTAGAACGAGAGCCGCATGTAGAAGTGGAGTCTGTCTGTCTTTTGAACGAGACGTAGAGCCGCCCTTGGCAGTAGAGTTTCTCTTCTTAGACGCTTGTTTAGATTTCATCCCATTGAATTGGTGTCTTGAAAGCTTAACACTTACTAGCGGCTGTTCAGCTGGCCTCGTGTGACAACTGCGCATTCATCAATATCTTTATTAAAGCACTATTTTTCTTTTTAGTGCTGTCCTACCCCTGACAGGAGGAGACTTGGCATTCTGCTCCCCCCATTAACTATGTTTAAAGGAATTTAAATAGCAATAAGGTGCTACACAACACAGAATGAACAAGAACTTTCTTGTAAAGTAGTTCTGTGTTCTTGTACCAACATGTTAATCTGCCAACCAGATACAGTGTACAGGCATGGGAAACACTCTATTACACTGGATCTGATCATAATTAATCAGGAACACATGCAGAGTCTTCTTTCTTCAACACAGTCCAATGTGTATAAGTCACATGTCACAAAGGTTTCATGCAGAAAATATGCCTATGTAAAAGAATAAGTAGACTAATAGCTAGAACAGAGGATGTTGGAAATGGGGTTGGAGACTAGCACAGAAATATTTTGACCCTGGTATTAAACTTGATAGAAGGATGACCATGCATATCAGAAGTATTGTTACTGCATTCTGTAACACTAGCAGTGCTATAGTATTATGGCATTTATTTTCCATTGAAATAAATTGTAAAATAAGTGGTACAAAGTATTACAAACATATGTTTGTATGTATATATGCGTGTATGTATGCATATTTACTTATCTTGTGGTAAATTTTAGGAAATTGTTTCAGATGCAACAATGCTGAAAAACATATCACATGAAGGACTTAAGCAAATGATTGTTAAGAGTGTTGACTTTGCTAGTAAAATAATCACTACCTTGTCACATCTTTCTACTGTCGACCAGTTTTTTTGGAGCTTTATAGCTTCTTGTTGTAATCACATTAAACTGACTGCAAAAGACTTGTGCAAATTTGGTGATTATTCATTTACTATCGAACATCTTTGTAAAATCTATTCAACGCATTGTAAAAAAGTGACCAAGAAGAGTGCACAGTTTCTGTGTGAAATTCCAGATAGCATAAAAACTGTTTCTAATAAAGATGTTATTAATTACTTTAAATGGATCTGTAAAATGCAAAGCATTTTCATTGAATGGCATAGAAAGTTTAAAAATGAAGAAAACAGTTTTGATGACATTTTAGATTACATAAGCAGTATGAAGATTATCAATAAGTTTGCACAACTGCTTAATGTTTCCAAATATTTATATGAACCTGATAAAATGAAAGACTTTAAAGAGCACTTTTTAAGCACTCATAGTAAGCTATGTGCATTTCTAGTCAAGGAGACCAAAGATTGTGACAAGTAAGTACATATGTAAGATTAATGTAACTTTGTACTTTAAGAGTTATATGGTACTCATGTGTAGTTGCCCAAAAGTCACAGCCACCTCACACAAGTGTATATTCAAGGTTACTCCTTGAACTCAGTACTGCTCACATGTAGTGTCTTGTGTTGTACTAGTACATAGTAAACCATGATACCTTATCAAAGTACCACTTCTACTAGTATCACTCAGTGCATACTGTTAGTGTCGTGGCATCATAGGTTGGTTAGCAGTATCATGTGTTCTTTGGATAACATTGGTGTAATTCCCTCTGTGGTGCTGTGCCATAGATGGCATGTTCTACATCTTTGGCTGTGTTACATGCTTATAATTGGTTTGTATTTACCTGAACCCTTTTTATTAATAATTCTTGTTACATAGGTCATCTGATCAAACATTTAGTAGCTCTGTAAAGCCATTTAGATTCTAGAATTATTTGTCAATCATGCTCTTTGATACGAACAAAGACAAATAAGTTATGTTATCATGTGGCTTTAAAAGTATTTCATTCATCTACTACAGGCAATTCAGGTATGCAAAAACATGTTTACAACATGAAAACATTCTTCTTTTAGTATGAAACCATTGGCAGTGAACACATTGAGAGTGTTCACCAGAGGGATCCGACATAAACTGAATTTTGTATAAGTCAGTAAAATCCAATGGAATCTGAATAATGGAATGTATAATTCTAGTTTCATCAATCTTAGGTAAATATTTCAAACTACTGTAATTGTAAGAGTATTGTAATTACAAGCTGGATCTTTGTCCATAATCTAGAATCATAGCCAAAATTCATGGGATTTGGAATCTTGTACAGACTCTCAAGGGTTTTATGGACACCTCATGTTCATCTCTTTGACATTACTGTTTTTGATGGAGACCTAAGTGAACATGAACCAATAGTGTCATGTTCTATTGTAATTATTTGATTCTTGGCCATCTGTCATTTGTACAAATTTTTATGAATACTGCAATGCATCCATGGTAGTACGGCACTAGCAAAGATGTTCAACTTACATGATTTCACTGGACCAGTGAAATAATGCAAGTTGGAAAAATCAAAAAAAAAAACAGGAATGCATAGAACTCAGATGGAAAATGGGCACTAATGGACATGAATACGGTAGCTAACAGATGCTAATGGGCACTAATGTATGATGATAATGAATTCCAGCACATTAGCAGGTAATAACGTTACGCAGTAAGGCATCACAGAAATGCTAACAACAGTCGACTCTCACCTTGTGACCTTTTCTCAAATAGTGAATTCAGTACTGTAAGTGTATTCGTTTATAAATTGTGCTCTGTACTTCTCACTTCATTGCAGTTATATTGGTCATGGTTTCTTGCTAGTTATTCAGCCATAAATGCATATTTGCAATAAAAGTTTTGCATACTTATGTTTAGTTATGGACTTCACTGGCCCTGTGAAATCATCAAAGTTGAATGGCTTTGCTAGTGCCGCACTACCTCTTTAAGTATTCATGGTAGTATGCCTTAAAATGTTTGTGGGTCTCTTATTGTCAGGGTTCTGAAATAGAAGCCGCACCTAAATATCACTCCTTTTTGTATTGCATATCCCAAAGCTGGCCATAGACCAGCTTTAGGGCTTACATTACTTTATACTTGTCTTTTATCTTTACTACAAGAATGAGAAAGAGTGCAGATTTTATTTGCTACCAAACCATCCTAGCTGTGAAAAAGGGTGTGCCTCCCATAAAAGCTAGGATGGGAAAAGATGCAAAATATAGTGGCAGCCAAGAAATGACTGTGATGGTAGGTTAATGACAAAAAATTTAATGACAATTCAGGTGAATTCTGTGTCAAATCCTAGGAGGGTGCAACACAAATTCACCTGAATTGTAAAATGTTTGCCATTAACCTACTATCACAGCCATTTCTTGACCACCACCTTGGATTTCACATCTTTTTCCACCTTGGATTTCACATCTTTTTCCACCTTGGTTTTCTGCACTTTTTTTCCCAGCTATGTTGTTTTGGTGTAGATTGTTTTACAACAATAAAGGCAATTATGGTACATCAAGATCATCATGACTATATTACAGTGCTACATCAAATTTCAGCAATGAATATTTGCCACTTTGTACCTTGTTGCATTTGCTGTGCAAGTGATAAAATACTACTCAGGTGCCCTCACCTAATAGGTGAAAAGACAAACCTACATACCATTAGTTTTAGATATCTAAAGTGTGGGCTATGTATGGTACTTACAAAATGTTATTCATATGCTATACAGCCTGTACACATAAAAAAGCTATTGTGGATTTCACTGGTTTTAGTGGTACCATTTCTAGCCAAGTAACCTCATTAAGAATGCCCAAAGTAAGCTAAGGTACAGTAAGTACTTAAGAGTATAGGTTACTGACCTTGAAAATGTTTGAGCCATCTTGTCTCACATAGTTAAATTGCGCTGTGTTACCAATGTAAAAAATTGACATGTTTAAAATAAAGTGACTGGATGTTGGAAAACCATCCATATTATTGCCATGCAATAATTAGCATTAAAACTATTGAGCAAGATGCTGTTAAGAGCAGGGAATAGTTTTTAAAATTATTTCAAATTTTTCTTGTACTTTAAGGTATTAAGAATTATTTGAAATCATTAACTTGTAGATTTGCACTACAAAGCTCATTGTTTGATCAGTAAATATATTAGGTGTCCGGTAGGCAGTAGTGCCAAACACTAATGCACCTATCAATGTCAAGCCCCACACTCACTCCCACCTACTGGGGATTAGACATCTAAATCTTGCCCTACCCCTAAGGTTTTTGACTGCAGCAGTTTGCTGAATTAAAATTATTTTAATAGGTAAATCAAATCCCCTACAGTAATCCCTCTTTTGAGGTAGGGACATAGTGGGGTTTTGACAAGCTTCTTATCCTCAGTACTGGGAAATTTGCCACTTTGTCAAATCCCCTGTATTATCCCACCCTACCCGGGTGGGGGAATGATATTGATAGGTGCATAAGTGCTTGGTGCCCTTACAGTCATTCAATGATTCAAATAGTAATCTTGAAGGAAACAGCAAAAACAGACAAGGATTCATACTGGATGACCATTGTGACACCTGGCAGAAAGTATAGCTAGCAACTATTGATGTAACCACATCAATATAATGGTAGTATTATCTCTATTTACTTGAGCATCCTGTGCGGTTCTTATCAAAGCTGTGGTATTTAATGTAGTAGATAAAGAATCATAACCACATGCTTTTGTGCATAGTAGTATACACAATATAAATGCGCACATTCTTTGTTTAACAAAATTTAGTGGGAGTTCACATGAAAATAGCTCCTTAAATGTATGTGGTGGAGTTAGAAATGTCTCTAGGTGTTATTTGTGTTAGTGTTTCCACAGTGGTCCAAATGAAGGATTACTCCTGGTGTCCATTAGCATCCTATTTGTCACTCAGAAACTCATCAGCTGCTGCAAAACTTGCACATAGTATCTGTATAAGATATTCCCAATGATGCAGGATGACCAACCAAATCTGGAATGACTTAGCAAGTTTACTTTTTTTAGGACATATGACCATTCAATAAAGAATGTTTATTTATGGCACTGGGTGTAAAATGCACCCATATGGTTGATTTTCTGAAATTCGGTCACATACTAGCTGTTATTACATGTTGAACTAACTCTCACCTGCAGTGGTGGTAAATTCCATTGCCTTCTTGGGGTAGAAATTGATCAAAATTACAGTAAAATCCAAAATTACGAGCTATAACTCTCAGTAGCATTGATCTCTTATCAAAATACTAGAGTTCAACCTTATTCTATGAGTAAACCTTCACCTAAAAGTATTGGTAACTTGATTGGTGAGGTAGTTTTCCTGTTACTGCATCATTTAAGTATGATTTTGGGTTCCAGAAGTTTCATCTATGAACACTAAGTAAATGATAGCAAATATTTCCTCACATCACAGTAATAGTCATCCATCGACAAAGAATCACATACAAAGCATGGTTAAATTTGAGTGCTGTGTGCTAACCATCTAGGTGAGTCCAAAATAGGGAAAAATTCACCAAAAATCACACTTTGACTACATAACTGCCCACCCAACTGCTTAATACACTTTATATAAAACAAATGTAAGATCCATTAAGAATACCTAACAACAATATTATTGCCAGTATGAGCTATAAAATAAAACTAAAAGGCTCTTAGGCTTGTCAACTTCATGCTCACATGATTTTCACCAGTATCGTGACTTTAACCCTTTGATGCTTGTGCAACACTGTTACAATGTCTACACACCGTAACTTTTACCCTACCAAGAGATTAGTAGAATTTAGGCTGTGTATCATTAATGCAAGCCTAGTCACGTGAGCTTGATTGATTTCCCAATTGCTTTTGGTACTCTTCTCCTGAGAATGATAGCCTTGCTGCTAGATATAGTTTATGGATCCTACAGTTGTTTTACTCCAAGGTTTCTATTTTTAACAGTTGAGTGAGCAAATTATGTAGTCAATGTGAAGTTTCAGCTATCATTCGTTTGGTGTCCATAGACAAAACTCCATTTTGGAGCCAAAATCACATTCAAATGATGCATCGACAGGAAACCTGCCTCACCAATCAAGCTACCAACACTTTTAGGTGATTAATGTTGGTCACTCACTTGTTATTCTCCTGCCTGGTTGATTATCAGTCTCTGTTGCCCTGAGTACTCTTCTCCTCCCACAAGCTATTGACTGTGGGGGTGGTTTGGTATCTCAACTGCCTATTGGGATAAATCTTCAACTCTACTCAAGGCCAATGTGAAAAATGGGCTTTAATTTGAGACAACAGATACTTGGGTATAAGGAAGAATTTGGTGTCGGGAATTGTTTTCACACGACTAAGTTCTTCATACTCAAGCATGACTATGGGTACAACGTATGCCTACCTGATATGCAGCAGCCATCCTAGGTGAGACCTCATACTATCACATTCCCTCTATTAGGAATGGAGGTGCTGCATAGCAGCCAGAGCTAGCTAGTACTGCATTAACTGTGTTTAGAAGTATGTAAACTTCATTTAATGTTGGTCACTCACTTGTTATTCTCCCGCCTGGTTGATTGTCAGTCTGTATTTCCCTGAGTACTCTTCTCCTCCCTCAAGCTAATGATTGTGGGGGTGGTTTGGTATCTGTACAAGGTCTAGACTACCATTTGGGATAAATCTCCAACTCTACTCAAGGCCAATGTGAAAAATGGGCTTTAATTTGAAACAGCAGATACAGTACTTGGGTATAAGTGAAGTTGGCTATCATTTGTATAGTGTCCATAAACCAAACTCCATTTTTGGAGCTCAAAATCACACTCAAATGATGCCTCGACAGAAAACCTGCCTCACCAATCAAACTACCAACACTTTTAGGGGAAACTTTGCTCACAGAAGAGGGTTGAACTCTAGCATTGTGATAAAAAATCAATGCTATTAAGAGCTACAGCTTGTAATTTTGATTAATTTTACCCCAAGAAGCAATGGAATTTATTGCCACTGCTGCTGTATTTAAGTGAAAGTCAGTCCAACATGCAACAGCAGTTAGTAGATTATTTTGAAGATGTCAATTGTTTACAATGGTAACCCTAGCTGGATAGAAAACAATCCCCACATTGTGAAAATGATTGTTTAGTGATACCAAGTTGTCATACAATACAGGTAGGGTCTGCAACATGATAAATGGAAGTTGCAAGAAACAAATCCCTGCTTATCATACTAGTATATTACCCTTAGTGCCACATCACCCTTGGTTTGGAACTACTCTCTGTTGTTGGAGAGTCACACATATTTTATATCTCATGTTATTGATCATATTTTTAAAGAAGATGTCCAAAGCTCCCAGATTTTGAGTATGATTTCAACTGTTTTTGGCCCACCAAACCATTCACAGAAGTGAGTTAAACTCAGTGTTTTCCATACATGGAGGCTGGTTTTCTGTAGTTGTCGAGCCAAATTTTTGTTTGAGGTGCTCTGCCAGGCAAGAGAAGAGAAGCCAATCCATTCACATAAGATAGTAATGAAGTTGGATGTACAAGTATTACACACCAAGTTTGAAAGAGCTGTGCCCTTTCTAACCATCTGGCTGGCAGAAGTGAAATTTCCAGCGCAAAGATCTTCAATGATTTTTGATGGGTAGTATTCTTCCTACTGCTATATACAAACTGTCTTCCTAGGAACTATAAATCAGGAGAAGTTCTAGAAGAATATCTGAAGTTTCCAGAAAATGGTCAAATCCAAAGATTAAAGGCCATAGCAAGCTGATACTCTAATAGAGCAGTCAGTACTCTTACAACAACAATGCATAATATGACTGCAGAACTTGACTTCAACTTATAGCATCTCTTAAACAAGTCGTGAAGCTTATATCTTGACTTGTTTACAATTGTAATACAAAGACTTTGCTTTTAATTGAGTACAAAAAGAAAGCAATTCAAGGCCAGTTGTGGGTACAGAGCTTAATATCAGCTTAAACGAACTTGGAGACAGTGTTCAGAGGTTTATTCACAGTCATTATAGCATTTGATATTGTTTCCAAGTGGCTAATTGTGCTAAATAGACATTTTGAGGCAAGTTTCTTCCAGTCCATTTTACTCTGATCAAGACCTACTTGTGCCAATCATCATCACCATAATCATCATCATTATAAGTGCTATGCTTGTGACAACAGGCTGTAAATTGTGCTCTAGTGTAAAGGGTGCAAGATATTTTTTGTTAAAAATGCGCAAACTGCAACTTATCATGTTTTGCATGAAAAATTGAGATATGTGACCAGATCTGAAAAAGTGGTCTTATAGCCTTTCCAATTGCTTGTACTTGGCAATCCATAACTTGACGTGTGAGAAACTTGAGACATTCTAATAGAACAGCTGCAAAATAAAAATCCTAATAGGCAGGGATGCGGCGATTATGCCGGCATAATATTGGGCATAATAGGCATGTGTGGGAATCAGGAATTATGGTAGAATTTTGAGGTGATTATAAAGCTTTAACAGTAGGAAAATCTGCAGATTGCAAAATTCCATTTTAAAAAAAAACGAGATACTCTAATAGAGCAGTCAGAATCTCTAACAGAGCAGTCACTGAATATTATTTACTCTAATAAAGCAGTCACATTGAAATGAAATACTCTAATACAGCAACCAGCTAAAGAATTCAAGACTATTTGAAGCTTAAACATCAAAGAAAATGGCCTAATACAGCAATAAACTGGCATTATTAGCCAAATATGGTGGCATAATTTTGGGAATAATGGGCAATTCTCAAAAGCATAATAGGTGATTTTTTGAGTACTGCTCAAAAGCATAATGCTCAATTTTTGGAGCATAATAGCCTCATGCCTACTAATAGGCAAATCATGAAAATACTTAACTTGCAAGGAATTTACATTATTATAAAACACTATTGCAGGGACTATAATACATTTTTATATAGTTAAAGCCACAAACAAGCTAGCACAAAATTATGGAGCAACTAGCTATCAGTGTTAACATAGATTCTTTGGTATCAAATTGGTAGGTATTTTTCTGTATTGGTAGAGCACTAGTTTTATATTATCATCATTGTATCTGTAGATAAGAACTATGATTTGCGTAAAAACAAACTTCAAAGCCATTTTATGGTTGGCTTTGGGGTGTGTAAACTACAAAAAGCAGTGAAATCCATTCAAAAAGAGCCAAGGTGTATAAAAGGGTGTGGCCTTCAAAAGCCTGAGGGAAGTTGTAAAATTAATGGTGGCAGCTATTTCATGATGTTAACAATAATACATTTAAGTACATTATTAAAATATTAGTAACAACACACACACACACACACACACACACACACACACACACACACACACACACACACACACACACACACACACATACACATACACACATGCACCTAATAATACACAAGCACAGCCAATGAAAGAAAATTATAACTGTAGTATTAGTACTATGTAGCAAATAGGTGGCAGCAAGAAATACTGTCAAGTCAAATGCAGTCAAGTCAAATGTCAAACGCTACAATTATGAATCATCAAGGTTGGCAAAATTCAATGTGTGTAGAGTACATTTTTGCAAATATAATCACAAATAGACTAGCATGTTCACACTTTATATGCTATTGAAAGTACTATCTTGCATGCTAAATTGCAAAGTTACCAAATTGCTCATCATGTAAGAGGACATTTTAAAAGAATTTGGTTTGAAGGCCATTTCATGATCTGTACTATATTGAGCAGAGGTGACTGAGATCATTAACATTTGTCATCAATGCAAACAGATATATATATGTGACCGGGCCTGCGATAATAGGGCATGTGGGCACATGATTTTTGCCTAATTTTTCACACTTTCATCTCTCATAACATTTTGTACCATTATGCTATGGCATTGCAATTTTCAGCTCTACGTACGCATTTAATTGGCATCATGAAGCAAGTTACAGAATGGAAATATACATTTCCAATACTGAGATATGACCTGTAGAGTGATGGGGTGTAGTTTGTGCCCACATGCCCTGTTTTCGCAGGCCCGGTCACATATATATGTAAAACTTAAGTATGAAATATAATGAAGGCATGATGTAATCTATTTAACATTAATGTTGTTCACTAACCTTACTACACCACGGCCTCAGTTTAATGCCCTGAGCTTTTTTTTTCTCTTTGGGTATTGCTGTCATAGGCCTCACACATTCAGTTGACTGTTGCTCTTCTTTTTGGTCACTACAGTTGTAGACCTTACACTATCAGTTGATTGTGGAGGGTTTTGGTAAGTGTACAAGGCCCCAACAACAATGGGACAAACTTTTTGTGGTGTTTTTAGATCGTAGGCCAAAAAATGTTAAGCCACTGATACCAGACTTTTGTGGCAGATACTTGGATAAGTGAGATGTCTGGGGCAGAACTATTATCATTCCTTCCCAGACTCTTGCCATTCTAGGCCACTCATATTGTTGAGCTATGCATAACATGGACCTATTCAGCTGTGACCTTGCACTATCACATTCCGGAATGGAGAGGTTGCATTTGCAGCTATAACTCTGTTGACAACACCCCTCTGTGTCAATGTAGTGATCTACACAATTTTGAAAACAGGGAACCTAACTTGGGGTGTGCCAAAAAGGGCAGAAGGTGAAACAGAATTTGTTCTAGCAACAGCAGCAGCAATGATGCCAGAGCTTTTGACAGTTGAGTCAATATTTGTCCAGCATGTAGGCAGCAATATCGGCCCATAAAACATGTGCATAGTTTTATTTAATTTGTTGCTGCTGTTGTTTCTGCTGCTGCTGCCACTGTTGCTGTTTCTGCTGATAGTAGAACCTGCATGTGCATAATGTAGTACTGCTACTGCTGTTGCTGATAGTAGTGCCCCACATCTGTAATACTATAGCTTGAACTGTGCATGTGGTGGCTTAGAATAAATGCTGGTGCTTTGCTATGCACATATGACTTTGCTGTATAGCACTGTAGTAGTAACACTCTGCAAGGAAAGAACAGAACAAACACACTAACACACAACCACAACACACACACAGACAAACTGCAGCAGCTGAAATGTGCAGGACTAGAGGGTGAATACACAAATACACAAACAAGAAATGTGTTAGGCTGAGGTGTGTTTACACAACTAGCTGTTAATATACATACAGAGATGCCTAGACAAAATACTAGGAGAGGTTGGCTTGCATATAAAACATAGAAGTAAGTAGCAAATTGCTGATAGTACAGTGAGCAGCGGTAGTGTGGTGAATAGTACTGCTAATACGCAATGTGTAACTCTGTAGGGCGTGTATACATGAGTTACTATTAGGAGCATGGGAGTGTTAGCGTTTTTGGAAATTTCACTGAAGCATGCAGGGGACGTACTGACATATGCGCTGTGTTTCTAATTAGAGCCTAACCATAGTGTCCAATATTGCTAGCATGCTATGGTCTGTAATTCCCAACTCAGAATGCTCTGACAGTTAGCTCCAACATCAATTCATTTAAATTATCATTTAAACCCCATCTATAGTGAAAAAGTAAGCACAATGTGTGTAGCCCAGCTTAAGATAAGTTGTTGCCTCTTTCTTCACTAGTCTGGTTGATTATGGAAATGATTGTTACATGGTGAATCAAAGCACCAAATTTGGTACAGTGATTCCTTGGCACGTACTGAGTGATGTCAGAGGGGGTGCCACAATGAAATGATCCAGCACCCCCTCTAAAATCAATCAAATGTAATAAACCGCGAAAATAAAAATTGTTATATTTCTATATACTATCAACCACTTGACTTGACTTTTTGTGTTAGTATTACTATTAAATATGATTTAGCTATCCATCAGATTATAAAGTATAGTATATTGATACATTTTACATTGTTGTTATCCTGATTATAGAGCGCACAAGATTATTTTAAGTTTAGCGAAAATAAAACCCGCCAAATTAAAAACCTGATATTACATTACCATTACTTATTATACCAGCTTGTTATGTGCACATTCCACCGCACTGGTATAATGCAGTGCAAGGAAGGCCTGCCTCTTGGCACTTGCACCTCCCAGAACAAAGAGGCTCAGCCTTGCAGCCACACTTAATCAAATCTTGGCTAGCTTTAGCCATCACAGGAGTAGTGTCCACATTGGTTCCCAAAAAAGCTCATCGGCTTGTTTCCAGCCATATCCTTCTGGTGGTGGCTTATCTCCTTGTACTTGCAGGCATGTTACCCAAACGCTTGATAGAGAGCTCTTAGAAAGCGTTGAAGAAGAGCACACTATTGCAAAAAAATTGATGTGAAGTAAAGAATTTATTAGCTAAAGAAATACCTGTGTTGGTGGAATGGTTTCCATTGTCTTTGATCGCTTGCAAAACAATTCCTTCCGTAACTCATTGACGGAGCAGAGTGGAGTTGTTTTATCATACAAGACATACACATATCACTCAATCAGCTTCATTTCAGAAGATCCCAACTGTAGGATGTGAAATGGATGCTCTAGGGGAAAGAGGAAGGCCTCTAAAACATCTGGATATGCCTTCCATGCTTCCCAGGCTGACTTTTTCCCTCTTCCGAGAAACTGCGATGTGGTATCACAGCCTGAAAAATCATGGAAGAAAGGCAGACCTTTGGATTTTACTTCTCTAAGATGTTCACAGATAGAATTGATATCATAAAATTTCATATGGTTGCCAGTTCCAAACCTGACCCAAACATTGAATCCTGAGAACGTATCATTGACTTGGAAGTAAACGCTGATTAGCAAGACAATGACATCTGTATCAACTGTGCTGACCAGGATGTTGCGGGCTCCTCTTTCAAGAGTGTTACGCAGATGAATACATATCCTTGTGTCAGCCTCTTCGTGATCACAGTCCAGCATAGGCTGATCACTTTCTTACAAATGACTGATTTTCCTACAGGACAGCAGGACCAAATGAATATTCTAAATATGAACAAAATGAATACTTTTAAAGGAACAAATAAGTGCATTTAAAATATGCTAACAAACTATTCAGCAAAAAATTTACTAGAACAGGGCTAAAACGAACCATTCAATCAGTGACACATCAGCACAAATACAGTAGTCTCCTAGCATGAGAAAGCATAGTTTTAAGTGTATGTAAAACCATATAATACATGTAAATTTACTAACCTGAAGTAATGTAAACCTGCTTTCCATTAGGATATTCATGCGTTCATGGGTGGATCTAGGAGGCATTGTCAGGGGAGGCCAAGGGGGGCAAGAAGTTTTAGAGTACAACAGTGTTTATTCCACTAAGAGGAATTCTAGTACACAAGTTATATTATTCAGTTGCATAACTTTATTCAGTATAGCTAGATGAATGATAAACATACAGTTTTAAGACTGTAGCTAGAGAAAATTTTAAAACATTAGACCTCCTAGGTTTGAATTTGGGAGCATTTTTGATAGCATTTCGCTTACAAAGTGTATGCTTGCAAAGCATATAAAAATTAGTTAGCCAATCTGAGATAAAACCTGTTTAATGGTAAAGTGTACTAAATGAAAATAAGGTGTAATGACTTAGAATTGGCATTAAACCTGTTTAATAAGGTGTATTGTTATAATGACATTAGAATTGTGACTGTTCTATTAGAGTAGTGACTGCTCTATTAGAGTATCTCAATCTTGACACAAAAATTCAAATTCATTTGCCTCATTTTCTACAGTATAACCGTAAAGTACACGTATAACTATTGTCTTCCATTTGACCATTGGCTTTCTATACTTCTGAATACAGTGTTAACGCATGATTCCAGTTTCTGGTATCAATATAGTACTGCGAGTCCAAAGGGGGCAAGAGGAGGGCCAGGGAGGGCGGCCTATGCATGTGTCAGCCTATGCATGTGTTGACACCTTTTGTGTTAGAAATTCAAACAGCTCTGTTTTGTTTTTTGTTGTCTTGAAGAAAGTCAGAAAAATTTGATGGAATCTTAGTCTTGGCTTGTACCTTTCGTCTAATGCCTCTGCCTCTCTTCTCTCTGGTAGAGTCTTTCAGACTGCCAGATATATACTGATCCCAAATAATGTTGATCCTGTCACAGAGACAGAGTTGTTACCTAGTCCATGGTAAGAATACTTCATTGGCATATTCCTCAAATGTGCTGACCTTAGTAGGAAGACAGTGGACAACAGCAGGGCCATCAAATATCTTAGCATGGAATGTGATAGGAGCTTCCACAAATGATCCACCCAAGCAACTCAATAATTCTGCTTTTCTATTGGGCAATCGAAACTTTCCATGCTCTGAAATAGAAGGAGGCCAAGGGTGATTTTCATTGAAAAGAAGTCATCTAAGCCACCATCTTGAAACTTGCTTGCTATGAACAAATGGCTGAACAGATTACAATCGCTTCTAAGGCTTGCTATCTTCTGT
Source organism: Dysidea avara (assembly GCF_963678975.1). NCBI lineage: Eukaryota > Metazoa > Porifera > Demospongiae > Dictyoceratida > Dysideidae > Dysidea > Dysidea avara. The sequence goes on along the minus strand of NC_089279.1, from coordinate 14,382,378 downwards.
ACACTTTTGGTAGCAGGCTTGGAAGATTGTCTCTTTAGTAAAGGTAATGAGTTTTTCTTGATGGGCTTATGGATTGAAACAGTTCTAGTAATCACATAATTTTGGTATTGCTTGCTTGGTATCACATAATTTTGGTAATTCCCATAGTTTTGGTATTGCTCCAATGCTTTTGATATTCCTAACTGTTTCAACTACACTCTCTGTAGCACAATTACGGGAATCCAAAGCTAAAAGCTCTAAACAGTTGTCTTTGAAAGGATTGGCCATAGTTGTCATGGTTTGATACTTGCTGTTTGCATGCTTCTGGAATAGATTTTGAGCAGAAAGACCTTGTTCATGTTGCTTGCACCAACTATTCTCCTCTTCCATAAACTGGCTCTCAAATTCAGTCAGTAATCTAGCCTGCTCTGGCCCTGCAACCATCCATCTTCTAAAAGCTGTTGGGTTTTCTGTAAGTCCAACTGCTCCACCAGACCCCTTTACCAGTTCATTGTTCTGCTCATAACCCTGGTCAATTAGAATGCACGAGAATGTGCTATGGGTTTTTCTCAGCACCTAGCACTTTTCAAACTCATTTCTGAAGTTGTCTGAAAGTGATTTCATATCTCGAATATGAATTGGAATCCAGCATACATAGTTGATACGACCTAAGGAAAAAAAACATGGAGTGAGAGCTTTCAGAGTTTCTAGATACAAGTTGAAATCATTTATGCGGTGAGCACGGATAAATATCAAAGCAAGGATTTCAAACTCTAAAACAAGATCCTAGTAATGAAAAGTGGGACAATTCTTTATCATTGTTTGCTTCCATTATTCAACCAAAATCCCTTCATTTTCAGCTCTCACACTCTCCCAAGCTTCCTGCTGAAGCTTGCTTAACACCAATGCTGTGATCTGATGGCTACATCTGGTTCTAGTGAGATGTGACACCTTCAAGCAGGAATCTGCTACTCCAGCAGTAGCTACACTGGCTTCACACAAAGCTGCTGTCCAACCAGAGCAATCTAGAAAATCACCAATAGTACTCCACAGAACCAATTCAATATGAAGACCTCCAAACATAACTACAAAACCATCTTCTCCAAGAGACTGTGGCCATGACCACTGAACATATTTTGCTAGAGCAAACAATGGTTGATCGAAAACCATTACTGGAGGGATTGAGATAAGCTGTAATCTTTTGCAGAACATCCATGCCATGTTTGACCATGGCAATGGTTGCAGATTTCTCAGAAAATAAGGATAAAAGAGCAACCACAGAAATGAGATCAACAGGATTAGGCTGATTTTCAACATGAATTGCAGCCCAGGAAACATAATCAGCAACTTCCAGCTTGTTATTTTCCAACAATGCTGTAGCATGTTTGGTCCATTTTACTTCTTCAGCTTTAGTATTTTCTAAATGGCCTTTGGTTTCAGTATACTGGAGCTGAGGTACAACTGTCTCATTGACTTTGCAAGTGATATCTGGAACATTGGTGTAACTTTCTGGTAAAGAAAACGTAGATAAATCACCATGTGATGAGACAATATGGGGCTTCTACACACTCCACTATTACTTGTAGTGGGGGATTGAAATATGCTTATTCCAGTGCCATGAAACAAGCCCTGAGAGGTTGTAGAAGATAAATTGTGGTCAATATTATCAAATGCTCCAACCGTAAGCAAATCCTTCCACAACTGAGGACACACCACACCGTCTTGTTCAAATCTTGTACATACACTACTCGCTAAACAATTTTCTAATTCAATGACATGGTTATAGCTAATGCTAATCCCTAATCTATGGAGACGATTTAAAAGCTTCTTGCTCCTTGTTTGAGAGTGAATATTCAAACCTATATAGAGAGGAAGTGGAGTTTCTCTGTCTTAGAAATGTTGACTGCTTTCAGTAGAAGATCTTTTCAATTTAACATTAAAGCACACAAGTTGAGAAATTGTAAGACAAGTTTGAGATTCATCGTCATCTTGGTTCCGTACATGAGGTCCATTCAGTAACATTGAGAGAAAATTCTTCAAGACAGTTGGCACAGAGTTTTCTTGGCATTTAGGTGGAAAAGTACCAGAGAAACAGAAGGAATCAAAGTCAAAAATTTCCTGCCTCATGATTTTTATTAATTTGGTCATTAAAAATGTCTCCGATTTAAAATTTTGAGATTTTATTGACTCCTTTAAAACTTTTGTTAAACCTTCATTGAAAACAAGCAAAGAATTTTTTCCATCTGATTGCTCTTGACACTCACCACAAAAACGATCTAGTATCTGTTTCTTCAACCTGGTTTTGTTAACAATCTTGCTGATACCCAAGCATTACAAACGTTCCACATAAAGATTGTGTAATTGAGCTAACTTAAAAATACACTCATCATTCTCTACACTGTTTTCAGTGCAACAAGCTCAGCAAATGCTCTTGCCAGGAGTTACTTTTCTTCTGTGTTGTCAAGTGACTGTTGTAACCTCATAAAACTTCTGTACTGATTCCTGTAAGCTATACGACTTTTGTTGTGGTATTTGGCTTTAGTTGCTATCAGATCACCACCTGAAAGCTTTGCAATCAATGCTGTGTCTTGAAGATCTTCTACCATTTTTCGCAGATCAGAATCAAGCTCCATTGTTGCACACTGATGAAGCTTACCAGATGGCTGTGAACAAAATACACAGCACTCTTCATTTACAGTATTTGCCATCGTATAGTGCTTTGACCATCTTTGATCATTAATAGAGGCATACTCCTACTCTCTTTCTCTTTGTGCCTTAACTCTAAGCAATTTAGAAACAGAGAATTTTAAATGACAAGATTTGTGCCATTTAGCTTTGTTTTGATAAAACACTTCTGCCAAGTTGTCACCTTCAAATTTGACATTAACTGGTGATGCATCTAAACTGCGAAACTCTTCAACAATTCCCAGAAAATTTCTGTAAACTTCTAAACCATCTCACAACTGTCTACTGGACATTTCAAATTTCCAGTGCGTTTACTGCATATAATGCATGAGTCCCAGTCTATGGCTTCCATAGGTGTTAAGTAAGACCTACATAAAGCTATGTGCAGCTAGTTTCAGAAGGCAGCTATAAAAATAGAACATATTGTACATTATGGTGATCATTAATTGGAGTGTGATACTTGTTGCTATGCTATAATATTAAATAATTAATGAATGTTTACCTTACAAACACTGTAAAAGGGTTAAAGCACTCCTTTTCTTGGACTTCTTGAGCTTCATTCACCACAGAAACCAGAGAAATGAAAAGCGCGCTGTGTACAAAGCAGCTGCAACAAGCTTGTTAACACGGCTTAGTAATTTATTTTCATGTAAATAAACAAATTGTCTTGCCTGCACTAGAAATTAAATGTGAGGGTATATCTAGGGGTACAGAGGGGTTAGGTGATGGCACCCTCTCTGAAATTTGGTTATACATGCTGAGGAATAACTGTACCAAGTTTGATGCTTTTGATTCGCTGTATAATGGTTTTGCCAAAATTTTGACATAAGGAACCGGACTAGTATACTAGTGGAGCCCCTCTATTCCTGATATCTTAGGACTCCTTTTAAGTTTCCTTATTGGAAAGTTGTCCTGATCTCATTACATGTGCATTTAAACCAATGAGACCGCGGACAAATGTCCTGATTATCAAGGTGTCCACATTTCAGAATTTGGTTTTATTGTATAGCTAGGTGATGCAAGAGGCAGCTACTGTATTATCGAATCATTGCATGGATACCTCATAATATGATTCCCAAAATAAGCTGTGGTCAGCCTGGCAGGTAGGCAGGCAAACCATAATTAGATTTTTTAAATTCTATATTTGGCAGCCTGTGTTTTCAATGCTGTAATGACTAATGTAAGGTGATTTTTGTTGCATAAGGTGTCTCTAGGATTATTTTTAATAGAGGCGGTTTGAGTGGTGTTTGTCACTAGGGGCAATCCCTACTTAAACAGTACTACTGTACTGTTTGATCTATCCCAGTGGTCAGGGAAATATATGGTTCCTTTGATCTGCGGGGTCAAGGGGGTATATTAGTATGTTTATATCATTTTTCAGGTGCATTACATTAGTGCAAATGTTGTCTGACTATGGGATTAAATTAAGTCATACTCTTCACCAAGAAATTGAGACACATGTGGTTCTTCCAGGAGAGAAATTGCCACAGAATTTTCAAAAGACACCCAATGTACCCCTGTACTCACCTGAAGCAACCATGTTCCTCAAAAAATCAGCCACATTAAATATATTGTCAAGATTATTGAATGGATTAGAAAAGTTTCTTTGGCCTGTTTTAAAGAAGATAGATGTATTTGTTTACTTTAGTTTGAGAGATTGTGAAGTGTTCAGCAGATACCTAAAATGCCAAGTGGCTACTATGTCTACATCTGCTTTAGATATTCCTGTAGATGATTCTGATGTGGAAGTGATTATTCCATCAGCTGGTAATGAAGAATCTGTTGATAATTCTGATAATACTATTATGCAGGTAAGGGCACACTTACATATGTAGATATACATGTTCAAATTTTGTACTAAGTGTGGCAACTAAAGAACAATCTGAAAAAAGTGCTAAAAAGACAAGTAAAGGTACACTCACTGTCAGTTTCAGGTTGAAAAGAAATAAAGAATTTTATATGCCAATATGGATCATCACAATAATAAGTGATGAAACTAAGGACTGGTGTGCAAACTGAATTCCTATATTAGCCAGTGCAATATATATATATATATATATAAGTATAAAAAAATTGGGAATTTTAAATTAGAGTAGGGACAGTATATTAGTTCTGCAATAACAAGTACTGAAACAAGCTGATATCTCTACTGTGCTGCACTCAATGCACAGTAGGGATATTCACTTCTTATTGATTTACAGTATTTGGACATTACGTACTAGCTACTCTGATCCAGCTTGTTTCAGTACTTTTTATTGCAGCACTAATACACTGTCCCTACTCTAATTTAAAATTCCTAATTTTTTCTTATACTTGTTTGTGAAGTTGTTTTGCAAGCTCATGACCACTAAATAGCCTGCTTTTCACAAAACCAGTCACAATATTTTTCAGAGTTAATCACAGCACTATTATACAAGATTATGACTCATACAATAACAACTGATCAGAGGGCATGGCTCTACATAAGCCTGCAAACAATAATGGACATAGATTCGTGCATACCTACAGACTGATGAATGGGCATGGCTACCATGTGTCTACAGACAGTAATTTACATAAGTGGGCATGGTTCACGAAAGAAGCAGGGCTACACTATGACATGTTACTATGCATCTACATTGTTACACTAATTAATTTAGTATGTGGGGTCAGACCCAGATAATCTGTAAAGTGGGACCTGAATGACCCAACTCGGTTTTAACGTTGTTACTAAACTATATTTGTGACTGTCTCCGGAAAAACCGGTCTTATCGCCCATTTAAAAGTATTGAGAAATGCCAGTTTTAACTATTCAGAGTGTTGTAGCTTGCCAATGGTGGTAGCTATGTGTACCAAATTTCACATGTTTTACAATAATTTATTACCTTCCAGATCATTCACTGAAGAAGTAGTCAACAGCTAAGTTTCCCACCATTTTAGATAGTTTTTTAACCAAGGTTGGCTGTATCAGACGAGCTCCAAATGGGGTGGGAGGTGGGGGGCCTGGAAGGTGGGAAAGATGCTGTTTAAAAATATTATTGAAGAGGAACATTTTTGGATGAATTAGGCCAAGTTATGGGCTATTCAGGGCTGAAAGCTGGCTAAAATAAAAGGGAATTTACAGCACAGGTCATTGTTTAATACCACGGAGCTGTACAACCACACATAGCCATCTCCTGGCCATTGGCCATGGCTCCATCAAGACCCCCAGACCACTTGTATGGCTTGTCACTGTGCTTGAAGTAAGCAGCTAGTAAAAACAGACCATTTTACTCTGGTCGACTGTGACAGTGAAATTTGATAGTGCATTCATAAAGCTTTGTGTTTGTGTGAAAAAATCAAACTTCCTGTCTTGGGAAATAATACCAGTTTTCACAGATCCAGCCACATTTATTGACTTACACATTGCTAGTTCGCCACGAGTTGCTCTCACTGATCGATATCAACTACCAACTTTGAGCCATATGTGTTCAAATAGTTTGGTGCAACAACCACATGTATTTGAATAGTTTGATACAATATACACCAGTAGATGGAAGCCCTACTTTAGTCTATAACACTCAGCAGTAGAACCTTGACTGATGGCCATGGCAAAGAAGGATAAAGGTAAGACAATAGCGCAAGCATTGCATGTTTATCAATATACCAAAGGTTTTTTCTTAAGTGAACTAGAAACATTTCTGTGAAAAAATTAGGACTGTAATTGTAGCTAGTTTTCTGCTACACCTGACTGAAGGTGTCAGGCAGGCAGGCAGGCAGTAGAAAATTCCATTGAATAAATTTTTTTTAAATTCTGTAGCATCTTGATGGAAATGTTTCGGGTCGATCTGAAGACACTTTTGGACTTAATTTTACCCAACCAATACTGTCATATTGTTGTTAGGATAAATCAAGGAAAGTTTTTGGGTTATATCATGGACTACACCCACACCTCAATGTCCCTACTATACAGTACTATCGCACTGTATGATATAGGGAAGAGGTACATCTACGTGTATGCTTAAAGGTTTGTTGTTTTTTTAAAAAGGTGCAGAATTTTCTTTGAAAATGATACTTTAAACCTGCTGAAATTAATTTCCACAATTAAATTTCATATGATCCAAAAATGTCACATTGATGCATGTTCTTTTGATATTATAACTACATTGGTGATTGTAAAGTTTAACATTATCACTGTCTTTGAGTTTAACTACATCACTAGTGATCTTATGTGTTATTATCTTTGATTACTATCAAGAATGGCTTGTAGGAGTTAAATGCCATCTGCAGCTGTTCTAGCAGAGATACTATATAGTAAATTGTTTTGTAACTCTAGATTTACATTTCATAGTTAATTTGATTCTTGTACTTAATATAATCTTTGTTTTGTTTGTTGTGTCTTTGTATGTAGCTGTATAATGTAAATCTGGTAAATGATTGGATTCGGGTGTGCAGGCTTTCCAGTCTCAATCCTGAATCTTAATCACAATATCATAATCATTACACTGTGTGTGTAAGTTAAGTTCTAACTGTATGAATTGATTTCTTGGTTTCTTAGAAATAGCTCAGTATCACTTTGCTCTTCCACTTTATTAATATTCCAGGCCCTCGGGCACTTGTTTAGACTGCAAGTTGTTTGTGGGTGGGATTTTTTTTCTGTATTCAACACAGTTTTAAGTGTTATGTTTCTGACTCCCTGTTACACAGGATTCTGCCTTGTTGTAGGACCCTAGTGGATAGTGAATAATAAATATGTATTTTAATGTACGTACATGTTCACCTATGTTTGTATGGATATTAGTTTGCAGTTGCATTGGATAAAACTGAAAAGTTTATTTTGAGCATGATGAAGGGTACTGCTACCTATGATGATATCAAACCATTACTGTCAGATGAATTATTGCCAAAGTGGGATATTGATTATGAATTTAAGATTATGAGTGGATTTCCAGGTTTTCAAGATATTGTGACTGAAGGTAAAGAAGGAATAAAGAACATGTTTGAGCTTTTTCAATTCTCACAACAAATTTCTTCGATACCAAAAGTGTGTGAGCAGTATCATCTTGCGAATTGCTTAAATGATCCAAAGTTAAAGGAATTGGAAGAAATAATAAACAGTGTAAAAAATGTAGAAGATAAAGCCAAGATTACTGGTCAAGTTGCAAGTCGTCATATGAGAAAAATTTGGGAAGTATTACAATTTGGTGAGGATCATTCCAAAGCAAAAAGGTGTTTGAAAATATTTCCAGCTGTAGCAAAGTGTGCTGAATTTTACCAGTTTATTAAAGGTAGAGGATTTACAAGTGAAGCTACCAGTAGATATGCATTTAGAACTCAAGTTGAACTAATTACAGCTCAATTGCAGCATGAAGATTACAATGAAAGGATATTGAATCACCTGATACCAGCTTTTCACTACATAGTACCATTCCTAGATGCTGAACAAAATTTGACTGAATTGCTTGAAAAAATAATTGGGCTACTCACTGATGGTGTTGGTTTTGGCCGTGATCCAAAGGATGATTTTTGTCAACTGGAGACAGTCAGTTCTAATATTACTATGATTCAGCTGTGGTTCTCAAGAACTGAAGTGAGTATAATTCTGCTCAAACCTACTGTATCATCTATCTGTATTATTACTGTTGCATGTGAAGTATTTACAAGCTATTTATATGTATAATCACACGAAGATAAGGAAGAACATATATACAACAATTCCTTACAATTACAAGCATCGTATGTTTCACTTTCTTATTGTCCAGTAAGTTGATGGCTACTACATAAGTAGTCCTGAAACTTCTAGACTAGTTTTTAGCTGGTTTCAGCTTGTTCAGTATTGACACTTTCAACTTTGCACCATTACCACTCACAAGTTTAAACCAATTACATTTATTAAAATGGCATTGATCACAAATGTTAGCCTTGTTCGGCCATTCTGATATTAAAGTGGACTCTACTACTGAATGAACTTAAAAGTGTATTTATCAAACAGTATTATAGTACGCCTTGGCTAAATTATGCCAGCGTAATAGATTCCCAAAAGTATAGTAGCAGTAATTTTCCAAAAATTTAATTATTGTATAATGCACATGCCAAAGAAGCAAACTTAATAATGAATACAATACATATTACTATTGTATCCCATAAAAACATGTAATTTATTACATAAATAAGTTAACAGCTTTACTAATTACCTATAATTTATATTTTACAGCTACAAAATCAAGATACTCTAATAGAGCAGTCAGTCTAATACAACAGTCATAGAATGTTGATATACTCTGTTTAGATTTTTAGCACTGCTCAAAAATAATGGTTAAAAGTTGTACATAAAACAGGAGTCTACTGTACAGCAGGGATCACAAAGGTTTGCATTTTCCTCCAAAAATATCAACCCAACCTTATATCTCAGCATTTTGCAGCATTGGTTGGATGCAATCAAACTCAAGCATTATATCATTGATTTCCAAAATAGTGATTTTTATTGTTTCACTAGGGCTCTGTGGTATTGCCAAAAACCTTCATTCGGTATATTTTTTATACCTCAGTATTACTAAAATATAGGTAATGGATACTGACCAACAAAATAATGTTGAATAGGAATGGTATTTGGTTGGTAGCAAGGCATAAAACATTTGCACTCAGCTATCCATTCTGTAAATGCGCAGAATATTTTGATGCCACAACATCTTATTCCTTGTATTTTACTACGATATATTAAGTATTTTCAATATTTAGGTATCATGGTTTTGTATTGGGCCTTGGTATATAGTACTGTGGCATTTTAATACCTCAGTATGACTAAATATAGGTATATTTCAGCGCCCTATTTTCCACCAATAAAATGACTGACTTACTAACGATGCCTTACTACTCAATAATGGATGATGCTGTGGGCTTCATTTTTTACTCTTAGACTTTGCTGTGGCAGGACCTATGTGAGCATGCATATTTCAGGTTGTATTAAATGCACAATACCAGTGAATGCACTGTGAATTGTACATTTTGTTATGGTGATCCATGGTACAATGGTTGCAGCCGACTGGATTAAAAAAAAAATGTCTTGTACTCTCTGCATGTATGGGAGTCATTTTATAATTATTCCATTTAGGGAGATACTTTAGAGAATGTTTCCAATGAGCTAAAGTGCATAATGAGTACTGGATATTTCAAGCTAGTTATCATACACAAACAAAAAAGAATTACTGAGGCTTTACAAGTGGACATAGATGTGACAGATAAATGTAGCTCTGAAGTACTTCTTCATTATGAATTAACAGGAGTTGAGCATGAATCATTCAAAAATGAGAATAGTGATGAAACTTCATCTGGTACCCAGCAGCAGTCCTCAGTTTTAACAGCAAAGTGGAATAGTGAACAAATAGATGATTTTGTTAGAAAGCTTGGTTTCATAGAAGATCAGAATATAGAGAAACCTATAAAATCATTTCAACAATTAAACCAGGTATGTGAATTTCTGTTTTATTAAGATACAACTTTTTTCTGACAAAAAGTATAATATGTACACCACATGCCATTGTGCATATACTTTAAAGTACAGTATGTATGTGTCCAAAGTTTGAAATAATAAACTGTTTCCTACCAACCATAGCTACAAGTCTAAGTAAAAAAGTTAGAGACATTTTCCATTGAGTAGGACCATAAAACAAAAAGCAATACAGCAAGTGAGATCATCTACACCTGCAGCTATACTAGTGGACATTTTAATTCCTATATACTTCAGTCATATATCTAATCAAAAACAGCCAAGCTGTAAAAAAAGGTGTGCGGCCCTTGAAAAGACCAGCGGCACAAAATTCACCTGAATTGTCGTTATTAAAATTTTTACCATTAACCTACCATCACAGCCATTTCTTGGCTGCCACCTTGGATTTCACATCTTTTTTCACCAAAGCCTTTTCAAGGGCCGCACACCCTTTTTTACAGCTTGGCTGTTTTTGATTAGATTTCACTTCTTTTTGTATTTGTATACCCCAAAGCCGGCCTATGGCCAGCTTTGGGGCTTTTCAAGCTATATATTTTTCTTTACCACAGGAAAAAAAAAAAGATGAAGCAGATTTTAGAAACACTTTAACTCATTCTGATTTTATCAGTAAATGTACAAATTATATATATAATGCATATATTTATTACATGTCAATTAATTCCCACAGGATAATTTGCAGCTGATCTCTCTACAGTGGGTGACTTGAAATGTAGCTGAACTCTCTGCAGGGTTATCTGTTTGTAGTTGAATTCTCTACAGGGTGATTTGTTTGCAGCTGAACTCTCTACAAGGTAACTTCTTCTAGCTGATCTGTCTACAGGGTGACTTGTTTCTAGCTGGTCTCTCTACAGGGCGATTTGTTTGTAGCTGAATTCTCTACAGGATGATTTGTTTGCAGCTGAACTCTCTACATGGTGGTTGCTTTGTAGCTGAACTCTCTACGATGTGACTTCTTCTAGCTGAACTCTCTACAGGGTGACTTGTTTCTAGCTGATCTCTCTACAAGGTGATTTGTTTCTAGCTGAAATCTCTACAAGTGATTTGTTTGCAGCTGAACTCTCTACATGGTGGTTTCTTTATAGCTGAACTCTCTACAAGGTGACTTCTTCTAGCTGATCTCTCTACAGGGTGATTTGTTTCTAGCTGGTCTCTCTACAGGGCGATTTGTTTGTAGCTGAATTCTCTACAGGGTGATTTGTTTGCAGCTGAACTCCCTACAAGGTAACTTCTTCTAGCTGATCTTTCTACAAGGCGATTTGTTTGTAGCTGAGTTGTCTACAGGATGTTTGTTTGCAGCTGAACTCTCTACATGGCAGTTTCTTTGTAGCTGAACTCTCTACAATGTGACTTCTTCTAGCTGAACTCTCTACAGGGTGACTTGTTTCTAGCTGAACTCTCTACAGGTGATTTATTTGCAGCTGAACTCTCTACATGGTGGTTTCTTTATAGCTGATCTCTCTACAAGGTGACTTCTTCTAGCTGATCTCTCTACAGGGTGATTTGTTTGTAGCTGAACTCTCTACAGGTGATTTGTTTGTAGCTGAACTCTCTACAAGGTGATACTTCTAGCTGATCTCTCTACAGGATGACTTGTTTCTAACTGAACTCTCAACAGGGTAATCTGTTCATAGCTGAACTTTCTACTGGGTGATTTGTTTGCAGCTGAACTCTCTACATGGTGGTTTCTTTGTAGCTGAACTCTCTACAAGGTAACTTCTTCTAGCTGATCTTTTTACAGGGCATATTTGTTTGTAGCTGGAGTTCTCTACACGGTGATTTGTTTGCAGCTGAACTCTCTCATGGTAGTTTCTTTGTAGTTGAACTCTATACAATGTGACTTCTTCTAGCTGAACTCTCTACAGGGTGACTTGTTTCTAGCTGATCTCTCTACAGGGTGACTTGTTTCTAACTGAACTCTCAACAGGGTGATCTGTTCATAGCTGAACTTTCTACTGGGTGATTTGTTTGCAGCTGAACTCTCTACATGGTGGTTTCTTTGTAGCTGAACTCTCTACAAGGTAACTTCTTCTAGGTGATCTTTCTACAGGGTGATTTGTTTGTAGCTGAATTCTCTACAGGGTGATTTATTTGCAGCTGAACTCTCTACAAGGTGACTTCTTCTAGCTGAACTCTCTACAGAGTGATTGATTTTTTTGAAGCTGAACTCTCTACATGATGGTTTCTTTGTAGCTGAACTCTCTACAAGGTGATTTCTTCTAGCTGATCTTCTCTACAGAGTGATTTGTTTGCAGCTGAACTCTCTACATGGTGGTTTCTTTGTAACTGAACTCTCTACAGAGTGATTTGTTTGCAGCTGAACTCTCTACATGGTGGTTTCTTTGTAACTGAACTCTCTACAGGGTGATTTGTTTGCAGCTGAACTCTCTACATGATGGTTTCTTTGTAGCTGAACTCTCTACAAGGTGACTTCTTCTAGCTGATACAGGGTGACTTGTTTCTAGATGAACTCTCTACAGGGTGACTTGCATATAGCTGAATTGTCTATCAGATTAACTGTTTGTAGCTGAATTCCGTACAGAATATCTTGCAATGTAATATAATTCTATAATGGAGTAAGTTATAAACGTAGCTGAATGCTCTATTAGGGTGACTGTTCTATTAGAGTATCTCGATCTCGCATATGCTACACGTAGTTGGCTTTGGAATCAGAACTCAGTGGTTTGTAAACCAATTCTTCTGTACTACTGCAAGGACTTTCTATGATGATTATTCCAGCTACATACTGATTTTCAGCTCATTGCTCTAAGTGGTTTGCCTGGTAGATATGAAAACTAATAGTTTTTTATTCATAATAATCGATCGCGTGATTTTGACACAGGTTGGGTTTTGTGTCATATCTCCATGGTCTTTATCTCAATTACTTTTAAACCACAAAAAGGCACTCCTACGATGGTTACTCCATCTACATATCAATTTTCAACTCATTCCTCCAAGGGGTTTACCCTGTAGGCGTGACAGACCTTCGACCTTATTTTACGCACATAATCGGTCATAACTCCGTGAATGTTCATCGGATTCCTACCAAAGTTGGTACTAAGATCCGCCTTAATGAGCCCTTCAAGTGTGCCAAATTTCAGCCCTATCCGAGTACGCATTCGTGTTTTATGGCAGATTTTGCGAAGTGTGCGAAATGAAGAAGAAAAAAACGAAGAAATTAAAACGAAATTTTGTTCGCTCGTATCTCGGAAATGGCTGGACTGCTTTTCTTCCAATTTGGTATGTAGACTCCCATAACTGGCCGGCACGTCTGTAGCAAATTTGGTTCCAATCGCATAAAGGATCACAGAGCTACATAAGTGTGAGAATTGCGTTTTCTTTCTTCCTGTTAATATACTCACTGTGTGGCGCGCCGGCTTCTTGGGCCGCACAACACACTATCGTGTGTCTTGATATAATATAGTCTGTCAATTGTATATATAGTGATGACTGAAGTAGGGATTAAATGTCCACTAGTATAGTCACTGGTGTAAATGACCTCACCTTCTATGATCCCTAAAATTTCTCATGTATATCATAGCTATGCCATAGCAAAAACATGTTCATAGTCAGTTCGAGGTTGGAGAGTGTTGCTAAATCTTTCCTTGAACTCATTATTTTCATGCATGATAGACATTGTTACACTTTACAGGAAAACCTTGGTTATAATTATAACCTTTAGGGTGAGGGTTGGATTCAGTTTTGGTGTTTTTCCTCACTAGGTTACTTTAAAATTGGTTATATCAGATTCACATTTATAAGGGTGATGGGTTGATAGCAGATAGCACAGTGATTAGAACACTTTCCTGTAGTTTGGGAATCTCTGTATTAGTATAGTGGCGTAGCCTCCAAAATTAGCCAAATTATGCACTTTTTCATAAAGCCATGAAACTTTCCACATAATACTTAGTATTATGCACCTATCAATATATTTCCCCACCACCCACCCCCCCCCTCCTCGGGCATAAGTGGGGCTTTACAGGGGGAATTTACACGAAACTGCTGCCCCACCATGGGGCATTTGACGATCATTCATTAAGCACCCAAATATTTTTTGTTGTAACTTTACTTCGCTATGTCAAATCCCAAGTAAATCCCGCATTGCAACTGGGGCCAACAGTGGGGATTTGACACAATAGGTTTGCCCTACTATGGGGCATTTGACATTCGGCTGTGTCAAATCCCCACTATAGCCCCATATATGCCCGAGGGGGGTAGTGGGACAATACATTGATAGATACATTACTCATGACATGTATGTTTTATATAGTTCCATCACAGATGTGGCCTTTGTGGCCATAATTTGACCATTTCTGTCTTTATCTCCCTTAGGCATTAATTAACTTTGTTAAAACATGGTAACAAAGTGAAGGTCTTGTTGAACAAAACAACTTGGTTTTTAACATATTATAGGTAATTCCAGTTTGAAGTTATGATTGCTTTTATTAGCTGCAAAATTCTTTGAGTTTACCTGCCCTTGGGGTGTAAATTACTCATGGAGAGGTAAATTATATGGAGTTTAACTAGTCAAACTAGGTTAATGTTGCAGTCGAGCATGCATGAGTGTATTATGATAGTGACTAACCCGAAGCTCCACCATGACTGGAGGAAAGATTGGGAAGGCACACATGTGAGAAGGGTTGGCAATAATTGGAGAATAACATTGCGCATGCGTTACAAGAAAAAAGGCGCATGAAGAGGTGTTAGAACACATGGTGCTACGTGGCATAGTGAATCTTGTCATTTCGTTAACATACCGCCTTTACGAAAAATAAATGAAACAGTCTTGGAACTATACCGGAAGTTCAATGCGGCCAACTCAGTGAGACATTCATCGTTTCATCGATATGCCACCAGAAGGACACACAGGAGGGACGTCACAGAAGAGTCATGGAACTAGACTGGACATTACTACCAGTACATTCGTCGATATTCCACATAAAAGATGCCGAGAAGGGATGCAGTGGGGCGTTACAGCCAGAGATAACGGAAAAGTCAGGAAACTTAACGGAAGCTACTCAGTGCTAATACAGGAACCAATGGACGCTATTAAACGGCTCCCCTAATGCAGAATAATTTCCCCACAATCATCCAGGAGATTACGAGATTTCTCCGTTCTTAACTACTAAACCTATGTATCAATGATGCCAAGCAAGTTCTAATTAGCTACAATATATTTGTCTTCTTTGTTCATAGGCGACTCCCCTTCCATAGATGCCGTTGGGACCTTACTATTAGGGACACTCCTTGGTCTCAGGGTCTGCAGTGCCCCGGTGTGGACCACCGGGTGAATGTGTGCACCTCCGTACTTCCTTACCACATGCCTTCTCAGCAAACAAACTGCAATACAGTAATTTGGCAAAGGGTAATTTGCAACAAGCAATCAGTGTTGACTGGTAACAAAGAGCATTCACCTGGGTTGATTAAGGTACTGCCCCTATACCCCCCCCCCCCCCCTAAAGAATAGAATACTGATATATGCTAATATGGGTGTGTGTGTATGTTAGATGTTAGTATTTTCATTTGTAGTAATTCTGGTACATGTAGTATATTTACAACTAATAAAGTGTGTCTAAGGTAATAATAGTACAGACAATATGCGACCACCTCCTCTCCTCCATAGATGCCGTTGGGACCTTAATATAATGAACACTCCTTGGTCTCAGGGTCCGCAGTGCCCCAGCACGGACGGCTGGGTGAATGTGTGCGCCTCCATAGTGCCTCCTTATATTAGCATGCAAACTGCAATAATTGGCAGAGGGTAACTTGCAACAGTGATAATTGAGTTTAAGTGGCAATCATTGTTGACTGGTGACAAAGTTTTCATTTGTGCAGAAAAGGTCTCAGGGTCTGCAGTGCCCCAGTGCAGACCGCTGAGTGAATGTGTGCGCCTCTGTAGTGCCCCCTTATCAGCATACAAACTGCAATAATTGGCAGAGGGTAACTTGCAACAGTGATAATTGAGTTTAAATGGCAATCAGTGTTGACTGGTAACAGAGTTTTCATTTGTGCAAAAAAGGTATTGCCACCATACCCCCTCCCTTAAAGTGATAGAACACCATTTATATATGTGTGTATATATATATATGGATATAATGTACGAGTATATATATAGGTATATGTATGTAGGGGGTATATGTTTGTGTGTGTATCTGTACATGTAGATATTCATAATAACATAAACGTATTTGTGTGTTACTAAGGTGGCAATACAGACAATATGTTTTGCGATTTGTTATACTTAAAGTAAATTAAGGAAATAAATGTTTTTAAATGGCATGTCACAGGTTTCCCAATCACATGATGATATTTGGTTAGGAAAAGCTTATGTGAGGTACCTAATTACCAATTCTCTAATCTGTCGGCCATTTCAAGGATCCCGACCCTATAGATATTGTTCATACCAAAGATACAACGGAGACCATGACCAGTGCCAGCCAAGCTAATTAAGAGGATATAAGAGGGAAAATTGAAAAAGATAAAACCGAGCATGTTGCACCTGGGATGAGGCCAGCAAGTTTGTAGCTATTCCAAACAACAGCCAGTGAGTTTGATCACTCAAATGATCCCAATGTTTTACCATCTAACTTGCAATTTGTAAACAAGCTCAACCAAAAAATAAAAATAAAAATAAAATAATAATAATCCAGCCTTCTGGGTATGAAATATCTGGTCTTGGAAACACACCATGGATAAATTGTTTACAACTGTCGCTTGCACTAGATTGCTGCTTTTTTATTCCCACACACTATCTCAACCCATTAAAGGGATAGTTTAACTTGGCTATGGTACTTTTCTGACATTTTTGAATTTACAATACATATATCACCTCATATCAAATATTTTTAGGTATATGCTTGTCATGCCGTCAATTTTCAATATTCTATCGAACTTCTTGCCTTGGACTGTCTAGAGCTGCTCTAATGGGCAGCACAACTTGTATACAATTATTCTAATCTGCAGCTATTAAGGCATTCCAGGGGCATCGAATTGTACTTATATATTATGGCTAGGATGTAGGACAGATTAGATGTAGGACAGATTACGTGGGAAAGCAAGCCATGGAGGTTGTTGGTTGTGCCAAATCATTCATGTTCTGCATGTGTGCAACAGCAGCCAACATTAAATATACTTCTGAATAATAAAGTTTCACTCTGATTTGCGCTGGTGGCAAACCTTAGCTGATTGGAATGGGTTGAGTCTACTTTTGTTGGGTCAATAGTGCCCAGACTCTCAATCATCTGATTCAAACAGAGGTGCCTGAGTTGTGTGTTTTGGCAGGAAAAAAAATGCATCTACCACTACATGGGGTCAAATATAACATCATAGTAATTTTAAAAAGAAAAATCCAATTGTTTGAGCTTTGTGGAAGAAGTCAGGTACGATTTGAGTTTGACCATTCCAGAGTTGTCACTGCTGTGAATAGACACTATAAAGCTGCCATGTACTTGTAATGCAGCCAGTGGTTCATTGTTTTTACTAACTGCGAGATTGATGTAGCCTGTAGACACTTAGCAGTGGTACAATAATAGCACAGCTGACCACATCTCCCATGATAACCTCCATTCGTTCTTTTGTTTATGTCCACCAGCCACCTGACTGCCAGCTCCACTACCTCGTCCCTGACTGCAGATTCCAAGGGATAAATAGGACAGACATGCACACACATTCCAGGCAGCTGTGCAGTACTCTACATGAATGGTTTAGTGTCTCCTACTTAAGAAATGCTATAATGCGAAGCAGCACTGATGTTTACTATTCCTCACGCAGACTATATACCCCAACACCGGTCGCCATTTTTAATCACAATGGCACAGTGCTTCAAGTCCACTTATTCTCCAATGGCAACCTATAGCTTCATTCATCCTGCAGTCAGCATAATGCATAGTACAAGCCTCCTTACACCACACTTTGAGTAGATTCTTTGAAGCATTTATAGTGCTAGCCAGTACGCACAGACAACAAATCCACCTTCCAGGTGTACCTATAGTTGATCCAATATCAGTTACGTATTAATTGTGTTCATCTACTCCCTGCTGAGGTGTAGCTGCAGTGTAGGCAGGTGAAGCAGCTGCCTTACCAGGTGTTTGTATCTGAGTCACTGAACTGGGAGTTATGTCAGACCTTTAGATGCATTGAAAGCATCCATTAACAGGGTTTGTATGCTGTTTAGTTCAACTTATAGTGTACATAGTAAGAGTCCATCCAGGTTCAGCTCTAAGTGGATAGCTACTGGGGTCTACTTTCAGAAACTGGTCAAGCAAGATCGATATACTCTAGTGGAGCAGTCACCCTAATATAGATCACTCACCCTGATACAACATGCAGTCAAGCAAATTTTTAATATAATACTTTGATAGAATTTAACAATTTAAATTGCTCTCACAACCAATCTCAGATGGTCTAGGTTCACCAGGGGAGCATAACCTGACCCCTGTTGACCCCCTGTTATCAGCGCTTATACTTATACTACTTAGGTCAAAGAGTGAGCAACATGCACAGGAGAACACATGCTCGCCTCATTTCATCATTACAGTCACCATATGCATTTTAGCTGTATTTTTTTTTCACATCTTATTCTGTTTATTAGAACTAAGTTGAATTGCAAGGTCATAACTGTTTACATTGGGTATGTAGAACTAGATCGAACCATCCCTAGCAGGTCCACTCCAGAGTGGTTCAACATGGTTCAGTTTGATACAAGCAGTTCAACATGGTTCAGTTCGATACGGCAAACATTTACACCAACCTGGAAATCGTTTTGATTTGAGGACATTCTTTGTGGTGGGTGTGCAGGGAATATCCCAGAGGTTTTATGGTTCCTATGGCTTGGAGGGAAAGGCAGTTGCCTTTCTTTGGCATGCAGAAATTCTTGTTGGCTTCAGAGAATGTTAGAATCCCCAAGCATTCCTACCTCCAAGCCTTTGTAGTAAAACATGCTGTATACATCATGTAAAATTGTTGAAAAGGGACCTATTTGAGAATTAATAGGAGAATCCATGGAACCCTGCACACCTACCAAAACAACCACCATCTGTTGACGGTGGCAACCCGCTCACAATAGGGTAAGCCCTGCTGACCGGGTTAAACTGACAAGCAACATTAACTCAAAATCCATGGGTAAATAAATATAAATGATCATACCTTAGGAATGATTAACTTCAAATAAAAGCCAAGTTGTTTTGCTTAACAAGACCTTACTTTGGTACCATGTTTTAACAAGTTAATTAATGCCTCAACTCTAAACTGAAGTAGGGATCCAAGGACTAAATATTACTGGCAGTCACAAAAATAAAAACGTATAGAAAACCCTAGCAAAAAATAAAATACTGCAAGTCAAACAAATCAATATAGTATAGCAGCACAATGCATCAATCATACACTTTTTCATAAACCATGAAACTTTCCACATAAGTAGTACTCCACATGCATGTATTTTTTAACACAATGCCATTGCAGATTTGACCTTTGGTTACATTACTTTTTTGAAAAAGTGTATGTAATAATGCCTCTAGATATTCACCACCATTACTATGTTAATCATAAATGGCTGGTGACTGCTTTGTTAGGGTATCTTTGATCTTGAGTAAGCCTCTGGTAGAGGTATCCTATGAAATAAATTGGCATGATTGCTGTGTTCTGTGTTTTATGGTGAACCATCAGGAGTCAATGTTGTACTGTAATGAACCGATCATTGTTAGTTTGTAAAAATTAGCAAGAAGTGCAGCTAGTAAATTCAACAGCTTGGTTACTTTTTTTGTAGCAACTTAATCATAATAAACCAATGAAAGTCATCTTTGAGTAAGCAATGAAAATTAAGTATGAAAATTAAATTCTTGGATACGTGCAGCCAAACACAACCATGATGAGGGACCTGAGTGGGTATGGCAAGAAGGTGTAGTTACAAAAACAATAGTAACAACAACAATGAAATGTAAGGAAAGTTAGCTGAGTCCACCCACTCTTTGCATGATTGAGCCAAAAATATTTCTCAGAAACTAAGATACTTTTGTAGGCAGTATCATCCAAAATCCTCCTGACAAGCAACTTGAAAATTGTTGAGTCAGAGAAAGAAAAGTCGATTAAATGTAGCAGATTCTTTGTGAAGGTTAGTTGGTAGTGGACAAGTACTGTAACTTCGATTGTCTCATAATGACTTGCAGCATTCAAATTGTTAAATTCTGCCAGCAACTAAAGATATCCTACTTTAGTTTGTTTTCAGGCATGAGCTGATTGTATCATAATTAGCTTTACTTTGACAATCACATTTTTTGTTGACTTATTTCTTTCTTTTTCAGACTGCTCTAAATTTGTTTCACACAATGTTAGAGTTGAGAGATTTAGGACATCCAGATTATCTTGAGAGATCAGAAAAACTTTTATGTAATACTAATATTGAGGATGCAAAGCAAAAGGTATTCTAGAATACAATAATATGATACATATACTATGTAGTGATTTCACATTAGGTTAATGATGCACAAAATATACTGGTGGAATGGAAATCTACAATCAGAGATTTGTACAAGAAATATGACAAGCTAATGTTTTTTAGCATGTCAAAAGTACTGTTGCTTAATAACTCCCTGAAACTTTCTTCTGAGAAAGTGATGCAAGAAATAGGATTTTTATTTAAAAATGATAAAGATGTCACCAAAAGACTGAGAGGAGCAGTAAAGGTATATAGCTCTACATATACAGAGTAGGATGGGTGAGAGATGAATAATTGAAATGAGATGAAAATGAATACTATCAAGACTACTTGTTGAGTGGCATATATAGCATTAGCTTAACTTGTATAGACAGTTTTCAAATTAAATAGTTTAAAATAGTTTTTAAAGATTTGTTGACAAGTTTCAAGATGCTTATGTTTGAATATCATGAGTGACAATAACTCCATGTACAGATATAGATACCTCACCAATGGTGATCACAAATGAATTATTATTATTATTATTATTATTAGTTTATTTGTTTAATTTATTTGCAGCAGTCTTCTATAACAATGAAAGAAATGACAGATGTTGAGGCATCAATTTCGACAGTAGCACCAGTAGCCTATGTAGGAAAATATCTAAAGCATCTCTGTGAAGATGCAGCTGTTTCTAAAGACTTTTTGTTTAACAGATCTCAACTTCCAGCAGGAGAAGAATTGTCAACTGTAAGTAAAGTACACATACACTATTGAAGCTGTAGTAATGTATACTACCTAATTTTAAAAATCTATATAATGTGCTTCAAGTTACAGAATAATCAAATTCCATAATATGCATTTAAATAAGTAGTTTCATTTTAAAATATATAAACAGGAGATATTTTCATGAGCTGGCATTATTCCTGAAACAATTTACATGTGTAGGTGTGTGTGCGTGTCTGTGTGTGTGCATGCGTGCATGCGTGTGTGTGTGCATGTGTGTGTGTAACCTGTAGAAAGGCTTCCAATTACATTGTAAGGGTATTCACACTTTTAAAATTTGTGAATTGTTCCTTTCTAAAAATACATGTAATATATTGGTCATTTAATTAGGGTTTTGTAAGATGATAAATGTCCCAGCACTTTTGATATAAGTATTTCCTTCTTTGCCTATGCCAGCCTGTTGGTCTTGTTTGTAAGATTTTCATATTCTAATTGATCCTCACTGCACGCATGTGCATGTGTCTAAAATATTACATACAACATCTTCCCCATACAAGAACAAAAAAATAAAGAGAAAAGTACCATAAGGAGAAGGTTAAGAATATATAATTACAAAACCTAATGCATGGCCTAAATCAATGTTGTGTGTGCATGGTTAGTTTATCCCTGTCACTGCCACAACCGCCATATGGCGGTTTCAATTATAAACGCCCATAGCATCACATTCTAAATGCTCTGTAACTTCAGTCAATTGTTTTAGTAGCCCCTGCACTTATCCTGTAGTGGGCACGCCCTTAAGTGAACGGGAACAGGGATAACCGGTCTCTCATGCACTATTGCGCAGTTAGATGATACAATTGCATACTTTCAGAACGTTGATAACAAGCATTGTAGATGATTCTTTGACGTGATAATGGTACTACTAATAAACAGTAACAGTAAGGAGAGGGATTATATAGGATGGAGTGGCATATTGCTACCTTTGTACACCTCGAAACAGTGACCTCGTGCTTGTATGCACATGCGCACTTGCTAAAATGCTGGAAAACCTGACTTAG
Source organism: Dysidea avara (assembly GCF_963678975.1). Classification (NCBI taxonomy): domain Eukaryota; kingdom Metazoa; phylum Porifera; class Demospongiae; order Dictyoceratida; family Dysideidae; genus Dysidea; species Dysidea avara. The sequence goes on along the minus strand of NC_089279.1, from coordinate 14,360,057 downwards.
AGATAATTTTTTCAACTATAAACAGATTAGTGATGTTTATTGTATTATTACAAACAGTGCTAGCCAGTTAAGTAGTGAAATTTCACATTTGGTTTCACTTAGATCGATTTTCGTACTTTAAAGTTATATAATGGATTTTTGGTTGCTCTTGTGTAAACAACAACTTCATAATTGAATTTTTTGTTCTATAGCGAGTAATTTGATATATGGTTTTATAGGAGTATGTGGTATGGTGTGTAAGTTACAGCAGTTTAGAAACAATAGATTGGAGCCTCTACAAATTTGGCGGTGAGAGGGATAATTATTCAATATCTCACATAGTCCCTGGTTCTTCACAACTCTGCCACTAGATATCCGTTTAGCTGTTGAGTCAACGATTAGCTCCTACCGATCTGTAAGTGTTTGCTATTCCTCTGGCAGGAGAAGCTTCTTTGTTGTCCCATCACTTACTGCTTCCCTGATTGCGGGCATAGCTTGATCAGTACTATCATACAGTTCCTCAAGTGATGCTGGTATTGCTTTACACCGTGTACCAACTTTCTGCAATGGCTGTAGCTTGACTGTCTGGCCCATCTCCAATTCTGGAAAAGACTTTGCATGTCTATCATAATAAAACTTGACTTTACAACACCTTATAGTCAGTCTTATGTCTTCAACTACAGTTTCATTGTTGACAGTAGATAGCAGTGGCAGGGGCTCAGCTGTGGGGAGCAACATTCTGGTATGTCATGAATGTAACTTTTGTGCTGGAATAGTTTGCAGCCCATGTTTTGCCGGTGTAAAATGGTCAACTGTAGGTCATGGTTATCCTCTTCTGCTTTGACCATTAACTTTTTTGCTATTTTGACTATGGCCATTACTCTGGCTGGGGGTGTGGTGAGGATGTAGTGTGGGTAAACTCCCAAGTGGCAGTAAATGTTTATACTCTTGAGACCAGAATTGAGGCCTGTTGTCTGTAACTACTATTTCTGGTATTCCATACCTTGCAAAGTGTACTTTTGTGTGGTCAATGACTGTTTGACTTGTTGTGCCAGTGAGCAAGTCCACTTTCCAGAAATCACTATTAAAGTCTACTGTAATGAGGTTCCAAGGATATAATGGAACTTCCTAAGTCATCAGCAGTTGTTTTGGTTGATTACACACACGGTTACTACAAACATCACAGTGACTCACCATTTCTTTCATATCAGATGACATTCCAATCCAGAATATGACATCCTTGGCTCTTTGTATACAGGCATCTACTCTCTGATGGCTTGAGTGGGTTCTGGACAACATTTGCTTCCTCAGATTCAAAGGTATAATTACTTGAGAGCTTTTGTATGGTATCCCATTTTGAGCTGTCTGTACCCCCAATACATTTTAATACATGGTGAAACATCCTCGTGGCCACCCTGAGAGTACTGTTGCTAACAGTGTTTGCAATGTTATATCTGATTGTGTGACCCTTTATCTGCTGCTGTGTTGCTTCACTCACTCTCAAGTATTCTGTGAAGTTGACAGTTACAATTTCAGCTAATATTGATTCCTTGTATTTCAGTTGGAAATCTGTTAAGTTGTTATCTATTTGTGTTGCTGGTCTTTCAAATATGTTACTGGATCTGCGAAAACCCGACACTATCACGCAAGCCTAAATTTCCGGTATAAAACATTGAATACAATGGGTGAAATATTTGCATAATATTGAAAAAATTCTGTTAATTTTTGAATGCCCATTTCTTACTGAAGGAAGGGACTAACAATAAAAATCTGGATATCATCTTATTCACCTACTTAAAAGAGTTCTAAAATTTTTGTTTCGTTGCAGTAGACCCAAGGACACACAAGTTATGGGAATTAATTTACATCACGTCAAAGTGATTGTATGCAACTGATCTTTCTTCACAAATTTCGCCCTTGTGTGCAGTAAATAAAGGTGATAGAAGGACAAATGTACCGAGTAATCAATTCCCCTGTTTATGGTGAACACGGTGATGTAAATTTTAACTCTGTACAGCATTCTGTTTGTACGTTACAACTGTTTTAGTAAGCGCCTGTAACTTATTTTCCCTATACTTTCTGTACAAATCGATCTATCTTTTGTTACTACTTTGTAGGGCTGTAAATTCAAAAGTAGAGGCTGAAATTTTGCCTTGGCAAAGTAGATCATAAATATTTAATAAACAGGAATTCAAAAAATACACAATTGTGTAGAGTTTTCGCAGATCTGGTCACATATGCTCTGCTCAACATATCTGCAATGTACATCTGTGACCCATGCATATAACATTACAGGTGGTATCTGTGTCTAAATGTAGGCTAGAGACTTAGTACGAGGATCTTCATGGATTTTAAAAAACTTGCTTCACTTGGTTTTTAAAATCCACAAAGATCTGAGGGTGTGGGTCTCTAACCGACTTAGAAAATGTATGCATTTTATATTGGCATATAGGTGGAGTCATTGTGGGACTGGGTTATATGTCGTACTGAAATTGTCACACAATGATAAATAATTACGGAAGACTGAACGTTCTTTTGTTGAAGTGTTGAAAAAATCGAAGCTCACACTGCTTCCTTTCACAAGTTAGACTTGGATCTGGCACAGCTGGGAAACGGCGGTGATTGATATTGTCAAGCTGGGCCTGTTAGTATTAGCCAGTACTTATAGCATCACAGCAGTGCAAAGAACGATGTGTCAAAGAAGCAGCTTGTGTGGATTTATATGATGGAAACGAGTTGTCACAAGTTGTGCCTTTAGTGACACCACAGTAGTACAAAGAACAGGAACAGTTTCGAATATGTACCACACCACATTACAAGTAGCACAAAATAACAGTTATACAAGGAAGCTTACTCATTTAGGTCTTAGTAAAGTCCATCCATGGTTTAATAGAAGATGAAAACAGCCTTAAAACACTCTAGAAATAGATGGTCGCTAAACAGAATTTTCTGTGATATTTCTGGACTTCTCCGTTCATCATAACAAATGTACAAACAACATTAGATTGTGCCTCCCATAATCAAATCCTTTTAGGCATGCTTATAAAATGAATGGAGTAGTTAACCACATGTTGGCCTGGGTGACTACTCACCAACTGCAGGCTATCAGCCTGAATATGCTTTAAGGGAGCATTGCAAATCAATGATCGAAAATGAGATTTGTGATGCTTGAGGTCTTTCTGCTAGCAGGTTTCTAACCATTTTAAGAACCTGCTAGCAGGTCTCTTGGTGACTTTTAAAGACTTCATTACCTCCTAACATCAAAGCATATTATGCATACCATTTTCTAATTGACATTCTCACCAACTTACTCCAGTACCTGTAGTGCTGTGAAAAATTGCCTTGTTTGCTGATGGTTTACCATTCCTACTTCCTCCAGCAGATATAGGGAGTCATCAGATTCATCGTCACTTTGCTCTGCCCTACATGTACTTGTTTGCTTGGCTATAATCTGCATACTGACTGAAAATGGTTTTGCTTGCCACAATTTCTGCACTGTTTTCCATATGCTGGACATCGCTGCCTCTCTTGGTGTTACTTTCCACCATAGTATCCACATGACAAAGCCTGAGATTTGCTTGAGGCTGATGTTTTCCTTTGGATAGTCTTCTCTGTTACTTTTTTCTGGAATTTTCATTCACAGCATTTACTGACTCTTCTTCCTTGCTTCCAATTACTGTCAGTTGCTCAAGGGTGACTTCACTAATCTGTAGTGACTTAATAGCTAGCCTTTGCTAGGTTGCACTCCTTCTCTCTGAACAGGTGTGCCCTCGCTGCTTGTCATGTGCTTCTAGCACAAAGCTTTTCAATGATTTCATCATGTAAAGCTACAAACTTACAAGGCTCAGCTAGGTATCAAAGACAAGGAAGATACTGGTTTATGGTTTCATTAGGCTGTTGTTCTGCACTGTGAAAAATGTATTGTTCATAAAGGATACTTCTTTCTGGTGTAAAGTGTTTCTCTAAGTGGTTTAGTATTGTGGACATCTTTGCCGTGTCAGATTCAAATGCTTCACCACTTGCTTAGAGTCTGTTCCCATTACTATTTTCAGGGCGGCTACTTGTATCTCATTGCTATTCTTACCCTTTTCTTAGTCAACAGCAATTCAAGTGAATTTTGTGCCTAATCTTGATGAAACCTTGGAAGTGGCAATGCAAATTCACCCGATTGTCATTATTAAAATCTCTGCTGCAACATTTGTACATGTGTATGCAATAACGTAAGTGTGAAACAAAATGTTTTTCAAATTCTTATTTGTTTGAAGATAAAATCAGATCAACACATCGTAATATGTAACATTTCCAATGGAAACTACATAGTGTGGGTATTGAAAAAGGGTTGAATTTTGCCAAAAATGTTTAGTTTTGTGGGTTCATAATCTCAGGTGACAATTATGTAGTATTTCCATTGTGTTTGAGCACTTTCTACTAACATAGTTGGATTACCATTCATTCTTGGCCACACCAGATATCAACTCTTATAGTCATCAGTTACTTTTTCTTTTGCCCTTTTTGTACAGCCAAGCTATTTTTGGATATATTCTATGTGACTGCTCTATTAGAGTATCTAGATTTTTTTTTGCAGCACTAGTAGCTACTGTGGTAAAAAAATATTTAAACAAACAGGTCTTCTAATAGACACATGTATTGTGAAAATTTTCATATAATTTGCAAAGAGATGAAACTTATTTTGAAGAAAAAACATGTTAACTCTACTAATATTTGACCGCTATTATTCTCTACACTGACTGCTGAAAAAAGGTGACCAAGTTATTTTCCAATTTGAACGAATGAACTCAGAATACAGCAAGACTGCACAAGTCATGATCAATAATAAAAGACCTGTATGATTTTGATAACAAACATGTCAAACTTCATCACTTGTGTGATGATAGTCCAATCAAATTATTTCATGAATAGGTCACTCCAATTTGTAACTAAATTTCTGGTCTACTGCCTGCATCTTTTCTGAATGTGAAAAGTGCATGGTAAAATGCCTGTATTAGCCAAATTTTAGAAATTCATATATTGGGTTGCAACAGATGTAGTAAATCTAATTTTTAGTGTCATGATTAGCTTTAAATCTGCACAAAATTGGCATGGTACATAGTGTGGATTGATATACTCCAGTAGAACAGTCAGTAACCCATAAAATATCTAATTGAGCATCACTTCATTGTTGCTGGATCTACCCTTCCTGCATCTGAAACTGAATTTTATGAGTCAAAAAACATAATTATCAGTTGGAGTGGCCATAAATGAAGCTCATTGACATTTTAAGTAATTCAATTAGAGCATACCATATTTCCTTGCTTACACTCCAGATCAATAGTAGCCATAATTGAGTGGTTTTACAATTTATTTCAAAATTAAAAGCTTAAACATGGTTTTTGAGCATTGAGTGATGGCTGATTTTGAATAGCAGCTACTTCAATTTTTGGAGCTAAAGTAATTAATGCTGTGGCATTACCAAGTAATTATATATATATAAATACAGTAGCTTACTTTGCACACGGCAGGAAGGATCATTGCTTGCACAGTGGACACCGCACTTTTTACCACTGCTACAGCTAGTGAGCTCCTTATGCCATGTTGCAGTGCTTTTAGCTGTTTTTGCTACTGCCACTACTCATGTGTCAGTTAGGACAAGAGTAGTGCTTGTTACAGTTGTGGCAGTAATGCACAAGCACATTAGGAATATATAGTAATGTGTTCTGTACTTATTCAGTTCATTGTTTGGTTGTAGTATCAAGAAGTAGTCCATTATGCTCCTGATTATACTAACGAAAAGTTGTTACTGTTGTTGATTGAAATCTACAATGGAGTACCAGAATCCTATGAAGTATTCCATTGTACTGAAGACTCAACTGAAGAAGATCTGAAACTGTTTTTGGACAGAGCATCTAATTATAGGTAATATACACATTAATGTTTGCTTTCCTGTTACAATATATCTAATCCAAAACAGCCAAGCTGTAAAAAAACAGTGCGGCCCTCAAAAAGGCTATGGTGAAAAAAGATGTGAAATCCAAGGTGGCGGCCAAGAAATGGCTGTGATGGTAGGTTAATGGTAAAAATTTTAATAACGACAATTCAGGTGAATTTTTGTGCCGCTTGGTCTTGGCAAAAAATTCACCTAAATTGCCGTTATTAAAATTTTTACCATTAACCTACCATCACAGCCATTTCTTGGCCGCCACCTTGGATTTTACATCTTTTTTCACCATAGCCTTTTTGAGGGCCGCACTGTTTTTTTCAGCTTGGCTGTTTTGGATTAGATTTCTTTTTGTATTTGTATACCACCGGCCGGCTTTGGGACTTTTTTAACCTGTCTTTTTTTTCTTTACCACAGGAAGAAGAAAAGACGAAGCAGATGTACTTTAAATATTTCTGATTTTATCAGTAAATGTACAAATTATATATATATAATACATATATTTATTACAGAATTCTCCATAGTGGTTTCTTTGTAACTGAACACTCTACAAGGTGACTTCTTCTCTCTACAGGGTGAATTGTTAGTAGCTGAATAATCTACAAGGTAACTTCTTCTAGCTGATCTCTCTACGGGGTGATTTGTTTGTAGCTGAACTATCTACAAGGTAACTTCTTCTAGCTGATCTCTCTACAGGGTGGTTTGTTTGTAGCTGAATTCTGTGCAAGTGATTTGTTTGCAGCTGAGCTCTTTACAGAATGGTTTCTTTGTAGCTGAACTCTCTACAAGGTAACTTCTTCTAACTAATCTTTCTACAGGGCAATTTGTTTGTGGCTGAATTTTCTACAGAGTGATTTCTTTGAAGCTGAACTCTCTACAAGGTAACTTCTTCTAGCTGATCTTTCTACAGGGAGATTTGTTTGTAGCTGAACTCTCTACATGATGGTTTCTTTGTAGCTGAACTCTCTACAAGGTAATTTCTTTTAGCTGATGTCTCTACAAGGTCACTAGTTTGTAGCTGAACTCTCTACATTATGATTTCTTTGTAACTGAACTCTCTACAAGGTGACTCCTAGCTGATCTTTCTACAGGGTGATTTGTTTGTAGCTGAACCCTCTACAAAGAAACTTCTTCTAGCTGATCTCTCTACAGGGAGATTTGTTTGTAGCTGAACTCTCTACAGGTGATTTGTTTGCAGCTGAACTCTCTACATGATGGTTCTTTGTAGCTGAACTCTCTACAAGGTGACTTCTTCTAGCTGATCTTTCTACAGGGAGATTTGTTTGCAGCTGATCTCTCAACATGATGGTTTCTTTGTAACTGAACTCTCTACAAGGTGACTTCGTCTAGCTGATCTTTCTACAGGGTGATTTGTTTGTAGCTGAATTCTCTACAAGGAAACTTCTAGCTGATCTCTCTACAGGGAGATTTGTTTGTAGCTAAACTCTCTACAGGTGATTTGTTTGCAGCTGAACTCTCTACATGATGGTTTCTTTGTAGCTGAACTCTCTACAAGGTAATTTCTTTTAGCTGATGTTTCTACAAGGTCACTAGTTTGTAACTGAACTCTCTACATTATGATTTCTTTGTAACTGAACTCTCTACAAGGTGACTCCTTCTAGCTGATCTTTCTACAGGGTGATTTGTTTGTAGCTGAACCCTCTACAAAGAAACTTCTTCTAGCTAATCTCTCTACAGGGAGATTTGTTTGTAGCTGAACTCTCTACAGGTGATTTGTTTGCAGCTGAACTCTCTACATGATGGTTTCTTTGTAGCAGAACTCTCTACAAGGTAACTAATGTCTCTACAAGGTCACTAGTTTGTAGCTGAACTCTCTATATGGTGGTTTATTTGTAACTGAACTCTCTACAAGGTGACTTCTTCTAGCTGATCTTTCTACAGGGTGATTTGTTTGTAGCTGAACTCTCTACAAGGAAACTTCTTCTAACTAATCTCTCTACAGGGAGATTTGTTTGCAGCTGAACTCTCTACATGATGGTTTCTTTGTAGCTGAACTCTCTACAAGGTAATTTCTTTTAGCTGATGTTTCTACAAGGTCACTAGTTTGTAACTGAACTCTCTACATTATGATTTCTTTGTAACTGAACTCTCTACAAGGTGACTCCTTCTAGCTGATCTTTCTACAGGGTGATTTGTTTGTAGCTGAACCCTCTACAAAGAAACTTCTTCTAGCTAATCTCTCTACAGGGAGATTTGTTTGTAGCTGAACTCTCTACAGGTGATTTGTTTGCAGCTGAACTCTCTACATGATGGTTTCTTTGTAGCAGAACTCTCTACAAGGTAACTAATGTCTCTACAAGGTCACTAGTTTGTAGCTGAACTCTCTATATGGTGGTTTATTTGTAACTGAACTCTCTACAAGGTGACTTCTTCTAGCTGATCTTTCTACAGGGTGATTTGTTTGTAGCTGAACTCTCTACGAGGAAACTTCTTCTAACTAATCTCTCTACAGGGAGATTTGTTTGCAGCTGAACTCTCTACATGATGGTTTCTTTGTAGCTGAACTCTCTACAAGGTAATTTCTTTTAGCTGATGTTTCTACAAGGTCACTAGTTTGTAACTGAACTCTCTACATTATGATTTCTTTGTAACTGAACTCTCTACAAGGTGACTTCTTCTAGCTGATCTTTCTACAGGATGATTTGTTTGTAGCTGAACTCTCTACAAGGAAACTTCTTCTAACTAATCTCTCTACAGGGAGATTTGTTTGTAGCTGAACTCTCTACAGGTGATTTGTTTGAAGCTGAACTCTCTACAGAGGTATGTTCCTGAACCATTGATGGCAGGTTTCAAAAATTAGGTTTACTAAAACCTGCCAAAGATGGCTTGTGAACATACCTGGAGCGAGGCTCTACATGATGGTTTCTTTGTAGCTGAACTCTGTACAAGGTAATTTATTTTAGCTGATGTCTCTACAAGGTCACTAGTTTGTAGCTGAACTCTCTACATGATGGTTTCTTTGTAGCTGAACTCTCTACAAGGTAATTTCTTTTAGCTGATGTCTCTACAAGGTCACTAGTTTGTAACTGAATTCTCTACATGATGGTTTCTTTGTAACTGAACTCTCTACAAGGTGACTCCTTCTAGCTGATCTTTCTACAGGGTGATTTGTTTGTAGCTGAACTCTCTACAAGGAAACTTCTTCTAACTGATCTCTCTACAGGGAGATTTGTTTGTAGCTGAACTCTCTACAGGTGATTTGTTTGCAGCTGAACTCTCTACATGATGGTTTCTTTGTAGCTGAACTCTCTACAGGGTGACTTGTTTCTAGCTGGTCTCTGTACAGGGTGACTTGTTTCTAGCTGAACTCTCTACAGGTGATTTGTTTGCAGCTGAACTCTCTTACATGGTGGTGTCTTTGTAGCTGAACTCTCTACAAG